>NC_083225.1:84889286-85504286 GCF_032191835.1 Heteronotia binoei
CAGGAAAGCTATTTTTGTCACTCCCATCCAGTTTTTCAATCTCTACACATTTATTTGTAATTTTTATATTGTCCTCAATTTGCCTTGAATGCATTACGAAGAGAAAAGTTGGAAGATGTTTTTGCCTCACCTGCAGGATAGTCCTGAACAGTGAAAGTGAAAAGCTATCTGCCAGCTTCCTACACTTGCTGTTCATTCAGTGAGGCAACCTGGGAACTGTCAGGTGAGTAGCTAAAAGAAGCTGCTCTTTGCTGGCTTTCTTCTTAATGGTGACAGACCATGCTTTCCAAGACAAACCCATTGCTACCAGCCAGCCTATCAGCACCTGCTTATTGTTTGCTCCATTTACTTGCCTTGCAGAGAATCCAAGCAGTTACAATGATTATATGGTACCTCACCCCAGGCGTTAGTGTAAAAAGTTTGCCACTTTGAAAAATGAATATTCAAATTTGAAGTTTATGAATGCCCACAGGCTAACACAAAACCACCCCTCCAAGTAGTCAAAAAGTTGAACAACTAATTTGTTTGCTTTTCCCAACCACTTCCTAATGCTAAGTGTCAAAGATTAGCAGGTTGTCAATTCTTATGTTGATAGATGCAGTCCAGAAAGGGGGGGGGGGGGGGTGCTACCGGCCAGATATACCCAGAGTCTGTGTGTCACCAATGGAGATGGTTAGAATTTATTTTATTTTATTATTTTACTATCAATTAAAATTTCTGAATAATTTTCTACTAAATCACAAGGGGTGCCTCATTGACCTTAGCGACTCTCTTAGACAGAAGGTTAGGCTCTCCCTCTCTTTTTCTGATATTGGTGGTAATATACTCAGTCTGCACCTACTAGAAGATGAGCTTGGCCCACACTTATCAATATACTGAGACAAGAGGCCTGTCAGGGTGTGAATAAGCCTAACAAGTGACCTCTCCAATGTCTGTCTTCCTTCTAGAGTGGCAGAATTATCACAGAGGCACTGGAATGCTGTTCAGCATAGTATATACAAGCAGTAAAACTGTTATGTCAGTTCATCCTCTTTATGCATTTGTGACAGTGAAAAAGTATGCATGTTTCTGTTCTTCTTGTTTGCCTGTGCATGTGTATTAGTAAGAAAGGATGCTTGTTTATATAATAATTCATGATAAAGTGCTTGGGTGAGTACATGAAGAACATGCAATAAATAACAGTTTCATAAATGCTTCATTTGGGAACTATGTAATGCATGTTGTGACTAGAATTATGGCTGCTTGTTCACTTTCTGGAGTAATATGTTCTGTATATGTTTTTAGTTCTCTGCCATGAATTCACCTCTCACCTTGGAAACTAGTCTCAGGCTCAAAAGCTGGGCCTCAACTTGTTACACATGTAGCATTCTCTAGAATGCTTTCTGAAAGTTTAATTGTGTGATAATAAATTGTATTACATATGACAGCAATGGGTTGGATCCAATTAAGCATAAATGGAATGTGTTCATAGAACAGATGAACATGACACCTTATACATGACCAGACCACTAGTAAATCAGTTTATAGTGCAATCCTATGCAGAGTTACTCCAGTCTAAGCCCATTGACATCAATTAACTTAGACTGGTGTAACTCTTCATAGGGTTGCACTGTTAGCATTCTTTGTTCTGGACTGACAGTAGCCTTTTATAATCTCAAGCAGAGAAAGGACTTTCCAAATTCCAATTACCTGTGATTTTTAACTTAGAGATACCAGGGACTGAAGCAGGGATTATTTGCATGCAAAGGACATGCCCTAGCACTGACCCCTTTCTGCTTTGTCTCATCCTTTCCATGCAACATCCCAGCAGCTGTTCCTGACAGTTTGGGACCAAGACAGTGGGATGCTTCACAGGGGGCACCATCCCCAGCAAAAGCACTTGCTCCATTTGTGGAAAAGCTCATGCAAGAGTAAAGAGTGGTTTCTTCCACCTTTGAACCCCAACCTCTTGAGTTGCACCAACTCTCTGAAGCAGCTGTTCAGGGGACACAGTGGGGTGCCATGGAAAGGGAGATAGACCTATTCAGTGAGTCATTTCATGGTTCATTCATTCCAACCCATTGTCTAAATTATCTGCTATGCATACACTTTTAATTTTTGCTTGTGCTCATGATCTAATTGCAATCAGACGGTGTTAGGTTTATCTATGATGACTTGATGTGCATTGGTGCTTTGCTAGGAGACCAGGGTCATGCAAACATACACAATACATTAACACTTTACGCAAACAAAACAATGCTAAGCTCTGGTCCTAGGCTTTATCAGGCTCTGTTTCCTGGCCACACTACTTATCAAGTTTCTTTACTTCATGAGCCGGCAACTATACATTCAATTTAGCTGGAATTGTTTGAAGTACTGCTTAGCATGACAAATGATTTCTGATTATTAACTATGTGGTGATCACAGTTTCATGTGTTCAAGCAACAACATAAGACAACACATGGATCTGTTCTTAGTCCCACTGAAGCCCATAATTCTAATGGGCTCTTAAAATAGATTTGCAAGTAATTTGCAGTTCATTTCAATGAAACTTACTTCTGTCAAATGTAGTTAAGATTACAACCATCAACTTCACTGCAAATCCTGTGGCCTAACTGGCTTGTGGATTGAGTTTTTAGCTGTAACTCTAATACTACACACACACGCACACAAATACATACACAAACATATTTGAAGTTATATCAAGGATATTCATTTAGGGATATACTAAAAGTACTTGGCATAGTGTGGAAAGCAGACTTGTGCCACTATTGTTCAGTATATTTCTTCCCTTTTCCAAAGACAGAACATTAAAAAATATGTTATGTGTATGTGCTCTTCTGTGCTGACTTTTGCACATACTTTAGCATAATTTCCCTCTCCACCACATCTATATACCAGGAGCTATCAACCTTTAATTAAAAACTGGATATATTTTACCTTTCTAGTATAACATGATATGGCAATGTACAGCGTACACCACTGAGAAAGGAATCTTTCTCAAAGAGCCCAGGTAATAGCCTGCTACAATTATTTTGCTAAGCATTTTGAGGATAAAACCTCTCACATCCGTTCCAACTTGGTCTCTAGATTAGCTGCAGCAGGATCAGATGATCCCAGGGTGCCAGCTTGTCCAATTGTGCAGGATATCCTTCAGCTTGTGCAGTCTGAGGGTGTGGACAGGATTCTGGGAAGCTTGAGAACTACCACCTGTTTATATGACCCTTGCCTTTCCTGGCTGCATAAATCTGCTGGGGAGGGTGCTTATGGACTGGGTCCAGGAGACAATAAATGCCTCCCTGAGAGATTTCCATTTCTCAGGTCACCACCCATCTAGCCTCAGATGGTGAGGAAAGCTGAAGCAGAGCCTCCAAGGATAATTGGAGTGAGTGGATAGCCTTGTATAGGATAAATCAATCAATAAGGCATGTTGGTCACAAACCACACAGAGCTCTAAATGTCAATACTAGCACCTTGAATTGAGCCAAAGCAAATTAAGAGCCAGTGAAGGTAGAACAAGGCTAGGGTGATATGGTCCCTAATACCCACTCCAGTCAACACTCTGGCTGCAGCATTCTGAACCAACTGTTGGTTCCAGACAGTCTTCAAGGACAACCCAACACAGAGCACATTGCAGCAGTCTAATCTAGATGCTATCAGTGTCATAGTGGCACGATCTTTTCTGTCTGGGAAAGGCCGTAGCTGGCTTACCAGTGGAAGCTGCAAGAAGGTACCCCTGGCCACCAGTGCCACTTGTTTATCCAACAAGAGGCTTGAGTCCAGCTGCACTCAAAGCTGTGAACCTGTTCCTTTATGGGGAATGCAAACTCATCCAGAACAGGATAACCCATTTCCTGGGTCAGATTCTTGCCCCCATTATAGCACCTCCATTTTCTCAAAATTTCCACTTCCATTCATTCCAAAATTACTTCCAGGCTTTTGTTCACTGTTTCTTGGGATCAGCTGGCAATGCAAGATAAAGTGGAGTGTCATTTGCATATTTGTGGCATCTCAGTCCAAATCTGGATGACCTTTCCCAACAGCTTTACATAGATGTTGAAAAGCATGGGGAACAAGTTGGAACCTTGTGGAGCCCCATAAGTCAAAGACAAAGGGACAGAGCAGCAGACCCCCAGCACCACAGCCTACTTGAGGTAGGACTGGAATCACTGCAGAACAGTGCCTCTTAGTCCTGAAAGGTGGTCCAGAAGGATACCATGATCAATGGTATCAAAAACCATCAAGAGGTCTAGGAGAATAAACAATGTTGCATACACACCCCTCTCCATTTCTGGGCACATATTATCCACCAGGTGATCAAAGCCATTTCAGTCTGATAACCAGGCCTGTAAACAGTTTGAAATTCAGAAATTTCTCAAGTTGACCAGCCACCACTTGGTCAATCACCTTGCTCAAAAATGGTACCTTTGAGACTGGATGGAAGTTATTTAACTCTTCTGGGTCCAGAATAGGTTTCTTTAGGAGAGGATGCATCACTGTCTGCTTCAAAGCAAAAGCTATCACCCCTTTTCCACTGTGGCACCAAAACTTTGGAATTAACTCCCCAAGGAGATTTGTCTGTCTCTCTCCATCAGTGCCTTTTGCCAGCAGGTGAAGATTTTTTTGTTTCATCGACATAACCCCAATAACGGTTTTTTGCCCTCCTTCTAATGTTGTTTATTTGTTTTAAATTGAATGTTATATTTCTATTTAACTGTCATAATGTTTTTTTATATTTGCCACCTTATGGACCCTGATTGGGTGGAAAGGTAGCACAAGAATGTTTAAAATAAATAAATAAATCTTACCAGAGTCTCACATTCCACATCCAGAGTTTTTTCTGGTGGTGCTGCTACACTGTTTATCTCCAAAGCAAACCACACTTTGGAGCATGGTGAATTTTGACCTACATCAATTAAAGAAACAAGAGGGGAAAATGAATCTCAAGTAATTTCAAATATTTCCTATTGAGCATCATATTGAGCATTGAGAATCATGTGAAATGATGGAGTATAAGGATGAGAATGTGTACGCAGAAAGCAGTAGCATTCATTCCAAATCTTCAGTTAATTGGTACTACTAGTTTTCACAATTTAATACAGCCAAGAAGCTTGTATAAACCCAAGTAGAAATTTTGACTTCTGTCCTTTGAACAGCTGACTTTCCAGCTGTTCTACTGCACACTGCTTTTAAAGTTCTCTACATTTCAACATTTTTTTGAAGTGATTGAGGCTGCAGTTCAAAGGGGTACAGGATAATCTTGCCACAGTCATACATCCACAGTATCATCCAGTTTAGACTATAACAACTGACTGCTATAGGGGCTGCCTTTGAAGATTGTTCAGAAGCTTCTGCTGGAGCAAAAAGCAGCAGCTAGTAATCCTTTCTGGATCCTGAATGGAACACTTAGCACCTATCCTTTAACAAATGCATTGACTTTCTATTTGCTTCTGGGTTCAAAAGAAAATACTTATTTTGACCTTTATATTCCTAAACTGTTTTAGGCTCAAAGTTAAAAAAAAATTCCGTATTACTTTGACCAAGCATAAAGACTAATGGGGGACACTTTCCTAAAGGAATCTCTCTTGTTAGATATAGGATTAATAGAAGGACCTCCCTTGAAAAGTGAGGTTGGAACCATCTTTGCAGACTTCAGAAAAATCTGAGGACTTCTGGAAGACCTCTGCTAGTTATAGGGTTGCTATGGCAAGTAGGTTGCCAGATCAAACTCAGGAACTATATGGGAACTTTGGGGATGGAGCCAGGAAACTTTGGGGGTGGAGTCAGAAGCAAGGTTGTGACAAGCATGATTGAACTTCAAAGGAAGTTCTGGGCATCACATTTAAAGGGACCATGCTCCTTTTAAATGTCTTCCCGTCATTGGAAATAATGGAGGATGGGGGCATCTTCTTTTGGGGCTCATAGAATTGGACCTCCTGGTCCAATATTTCTGACACTTTGGGAAGTTTTTTGAGGAGAGGCATCAGATGCTATGCTGAAAATCTGAAACAATGCCCCCCCCCAAGCCCCAGATAGTAATGGATCAATTCTCCATTATACCTTGTGGGAAACCAGTGCTCAGCAGAAATTTCCTCCCCTTCCCACTTTTTGATAACCCTGAAGCGAGGGGAAAGACTTCCAAACCAGGGGATCCCCTGCCCCCAACTAGGGATTGGCATCCCTAAAGCAAGAGACTTCTGACAACTGGTTCTTTTGTACACCAGTGCTTGGAGTAAATGGGGCAGAGAAATTGGGGTGAATTACAGCATTGCACCAATACATTGATTCATTTTTGGTAAAAATCTGAAGTGACATCATAGACATGCTAGGGTTTGAAAATACTCTGGTTTTACTGTAGAGTCCCCCCACCCAATCCTGGAGCAGCTCATGATGTAACTTCCTTTCTTACCGGAAATGACATCAGTGTGCCAGCATGACATCGGTGCCCCAGTCCCCACTGCAATTGCTCCTAGATGTTGACAGCTGCAGCCTAGCAACCTTAGCTAGTTATAGGATGTTTATTTTAGATGTTTCCCCTTTTCCCATTATTACTATGAACTGCCTTAAAGGCCTGTGGGGCTGAAAAAATAGCATTAAAATCCACTAAACAAATTAAGGTCAATGAGGAATCATATTACTAATTTCATTTGTGAAATGAAGTGGTAGCAAATTTCTGAGCCACACACCAGTGGAAGCATGCAAGCGAGGTGGATTGGTGGTGTGAACCTGCCAATCAGCTCTAGGCGCTCACTGGTATTCTTTTTTTTAAAAAACTGCCCAGAGCGCATGTGCACATGGCCACTAAAATGTAGGGGGAAAAAATAAACCCAAACTGTGCCAAGGGAATGGTGCATTACACCTGTCTGACCATGCCAAGGTGCCCCGTGGGCGGGTTAGAGGCGCCTTGTGCTGGAATGTGTGGAGGGGATTTGACCGTTCCTTTTTAAGCCAGCTGGTTTCCAAATGCTTCCCATGCACCCCAAGCTGCCAGTCTGGAACCAGCCTATGTGTCAGATATCAAAACTTGGAAGATACTAGACTGCAACTTTCAGGGGAAAAAACATTTGGAATGCATTTTATGATAATGTCTTTATATAAAATTAATATATTCACATCTGATTTTTTTAAAAAGCAGATTTACTGCAATCTTTTAATGGAAAAAATATTTCTAAATTAATAATTTCTAAATGCTTTTTTTTCAAAGTTTTGAAAATCTGTCCATAAACTTAATTAACATGTTTATTAATTATTAACTTTTAATAAATGAAGTCACTACGAAGAAAGGTAATACTTTCAATCAGATTATATTTGTAAAATCAATTTCTTACATGATATACTATTAGCTGCTTGTAATGAATGTAACTTTTAGGTTTTAAAGGTGAAGCTATTACAGTATCTGATTTTATTTATTTATTCGCTACAATTATCTTTGTAAATGGAGAAGGAAGTATAAACATTTATGGCTTTTAAAACCTTTAAAAGATAGGCAGCCTAGTAAACAATTTTACCAGAAAATATTTACATTCCAAGTCTGTTCTGAAAATAAAATAGCAATGCACATGCTTATATATTTTAAGAACTACTTTTTACTAAATATGATTGCCTGCCTCCTGGTGGGACCTGGAGATCTTCTGCTTCTACAATTGATCTCCAACTGGCAGAAATCAACTCCCCTGTAGAAAATAATTAAAGCCAAAAATCACTGGAATAGCAACACTTTTATATAATGTGTGTATATGCAACCTACATTTATTCAACAAACGCTCATAATACATGATTTGTTAAATCAAGTATTATGAGTGGTTAACAAGTTACTATTGATGAACTGCTAAGCATGTATTTTGATAAATGTAGGTTGCATGTACACTCATTGTGTAAAAGTGTTATTGCTAGGGTTGCCAAATCCAACCCCAGAAATATCTGGGGACTTTGGGGGTGGAGTCAGGAGACTTTGGGGGTGGAGCCAGGAGACACTGGGGTGGAGCTAGGGGAGGGGAGAAACGGCGCCGGGGAGCGTGGTGAGCCGCCCCGCAGCTGCTGCCTCTTCTCCGCTCGCCGTGGCTGCTGATATGGGCTCAGCCTGAGCGCATCTCGGAGGAGCAGCCATGGCGAGCAGAGAAGAGGCCGCCGCGCCGCTGCCGCCTCGCCTGCTCCGCCTCTGGGGTGGAAGCGGGCCGGGAGCGTGGCGAGCCACAAGTCCGGGTCCTAGAAGGGCCCGGATTCGCGGCTCGCCATACTCCTGGCCTGCCTCGCCCTACCCTGCTGTCATGCCTGCACCAGACCCAGCCCTTGCTAACCCAGAGCAGGAGCCACCTGAAACTGATCAGGCCACACCAGGCCCTAGCTCATCCCCTCCTGAGACTGATCAGGCCACACCGGGCCCTAGTGCATCACCTCCTGAATCCCCGCCACCTGTGAGCCGGCTCCGTGAAAGGAGACGGCAGGAGTTCAAAGACAGACGGAAAGAAGCACGCATGCGTGGGAGGAGAGATCTAAGCCCGGAGTACTAACGAGTTAACAAGCCAGCACAGTATATCTGTAGTCCTCGCCTTAGGGCAAACTGTGCTGGCAACGAATGATCCTCCTCGGACGTGACCACGCCCTGCACCCTCTTGCCTGCTGAGAGAACCCGTTTGCTCCTGACCCGGCCTGAATCTTGGACTTGGAACTGGACTCTGCTTTTGCTCTGTGGACTGGCTTCCGGTACTTTGAATATATTCGGCTTGCTTCCTCTGGCTTCTGACCCACTGCATTCCTGTGACGACGCGCCCTGCTTCTCCCTTCGGCTGGACTGATTTACGGTAGAGACTAATTATGACTGCTAGATAACGCTTGAGCTACTTCTTGAAAGCACCGTAGCCGGCTGCCAGCATCCTGGCCGATTGCCAGGGCAACAGCAGCCGCCCGTCTCTACCTGCAGGTCTGGGCCCTGACACCTGCGCTGCTGCCGCCTCTTGGCTGCTCCTCCGAGATGGGCTCAGCCTGGGCCCATCTCGGAGGAGAAACTGTGGTGGGCGGGGAGGGGGCGGCAGCGGCGCGGCGGCCTCGCCGGCTCTAGGATCCGGCGGCTCGGTGCCGTTTCCCCCCTCTCCCCCCGCTTCCATTTTTTGGGGGAGCGGGGGAAGAGGGTGGAGATCCTGGGGTCCCCCACCAGGGCGGGAGGGTTGGGAAGCCTAGTTATTGCTATTCCAGTGATTTTTGGCTTTAATTATTTGCTTACATCGGAACCTGTTGACATTTACCCCTAAAGAAAATGGCTGCTTTGACATTGCACCATGCTGAGGCCCTTCCCCTCCCCCTCCCCAAACCCCACCCTCTCCTGGATCCACCCCCAAAGTATCCAGGTATTTTCCAACACAGACCTGACAACCCTATTACTAAATCAAGTCACACCAATTGTAAGGTAAGCTGAAAAAGTCTGTTAAGACTGTTTACACTAATTTAATAAAGGCAACTGCTTCAGTCCAGCTTGGGCCATAAATGTGCAGAGCCAGATCAGTGAATGATAAAAATATTCATAAGAAGAATACTCAGCAACAGTGAGATCAAAGCCCTGTGACTAAACTTTTGACCTCAATTCCTCATTTCTACATTCCTGTTTAATAGACCTTGTCTTCAATTTTTGCCTGGTCTACCAACCAACTCTAATGATAGATGCTGTGTCTTCTGGGCCTGAACACCCTGAGCCAAATATACAAAATTACCGTATTTTTCGGACCATAAGACGCACTCCCCCCCCCCAAAAAAAGTGTGTGCGTTTTATGGTCCGAAGGTATGTACCTTCTGGGGGGGGGGGGCGATCCGCTGCCTCTTCCTCTGATCCGGCACTTCCCCCGCGCCTGCCTGCCTGGCTCCATCTTCTTCAGGCAAGCGCTGGGATCGCTCCACATGGCCCCACCGCAAACCCAGCGCTTCGCAAGCGCCGGCTGCAGACTGATCCCAGCGCTTGCTTTAAACATCGCAGCTGAAGCCAGGCACACAGGCAAGGAGGAAGCAAGCTGCCCTCTCCACAGCCGGCGCTCGCAAAGCGCTGGGTTTGCGGAGGGGGCGGGTGCTTCCTCCTTGCCTGTGTGCCTGGCTTCAGCTGTGATGTTTAAAGCAAGCGCTGGGATCGGAGGGCGGAGGGAGCGATCCCAGCGCTTGCTTTAAACATCACAGCTGAAGTTAGGCACACAGGCAAGGAGGAAGCACGCTACCCTCTCCACAGCCGGCACTCGCGAAGCGCTGGGTTTGCGGTGGGGCCACGTGGAGTGATCCCAGTGCTTGCCTGAAGAAGATGGAGCCAGGCAGGCAGGCACGGGGGAAGCGCTGGATCAGAGGCAGAGGCAGCGGATCGCCCCCCCCAGGAGGAAGGTGCGTCCTATCCTCCGGAGCGCCTTATGGTGCGAAAAATACGGTAATCTGAACTGGACAGGGCTTTTTTTGAGCAGGAATGCACAGGAATGCAGTTCTGACTGACTTGGCATCAGGGGTGTGGCCTAATATACAAGTTAATTAATGCTAGGCTTTTTTTCCAAAACAAAAGCCCTGGAACTAGATAATCTTAATTCCCTAACTGGCCTCTTCCCATGCCTGGTATTTCATTCTGATGACATTTCCCTGATTTGACATTGGTATAACCCAAAACCTTGATATGCTGTGTAGTCACAAATCCTGTCAGTGGCTTTGTGTTATCATTGCTCTCATTTAGTATTTCCAGAAGTACCTAAGGGATATGTTACTCTAATGAGTGTTATGTATTTGTGTTATGTATTTGCTGTGTTATGTATTGCATTTCACTAGCCAGGCAGCCAGGCCCAAGATGGCTGCTGCCTGCTTATCAGAGCTTAGCAGTGTTATGTATTTGCTGTGTTATGTTTTGCATCTCACTAGGTTATTGTTGTCTGAGTTTGAGATAGGCACTCCTTGCAAACCGGGATCCTGAAGCCTGGGAGAACTGGCCAGTCAAGACGCTAGGCATGTAACAACTTGTAACAAAGAGATGCAAATGGAGGATTTTGGAGTGAGCCAACAGGAGTAACTGTTATTCTGATAGGGGGCTCAGTTAACCATGGCCAGAGTATATATATTGAGTGAAGGGCCTGTACTGTTTGTGATTCTTTCTTCTTGCAATAAAATGTTCTTGGTTGATTCAGAGCTGGCTAAACTCACTTTATTTCAAGCCTAGTCTAAATACTTAAGCACAAACTCTGAAAGCTTTTTAACAAAACTTTTCTTTTAAGAAGCTACTAAATATGCTTTTGGGACTAAAAGTTTATGATTCAGTTGTCAAACTACAAATTGAATTTTTTACAATGTTCATTTATATATGTCCTAGGTTCCATCTGCACAACTCCCTTGGACCTGATTATATCTGACTTTACAACTCTGACGCAGACCCAGGATACCATGTTCTGTAGACTGCCATCTTTATTGTTCTTTGACTAGACTGGATTTTTAAAAAGTTTTAATTTGTTTATTCTTACAGTTTTATGCTGTAACCTGCCCTGAGCCCATTTCCAGGCAGGGTGGTATAGAAAAACAAACAAACAAATAAAATGCTTGAAGGCTGGACTACATATTACATTGTTCATGAGTTAGCAATAATGACTTATAGTCAGATTGCACCTGCAAGTTCCTGATGGCAACTCCATTTGAAAGTGCTGCAGGGCATTGATTTGGATTGGTACTGTGACAGGCATTGGAGGGGCTCCTGCCTTCCCCATAACATTTTGCAAGTGGAAACTGCCTAGGGGGAGCACCACAAGCAAGCATTCAGTGTGTGTGAAGTCTTCCCCTGATAGGGCAAAAATAATGCCCCCATGGCCATCTGAGCTCAGGAAAATGGTATGTGGGGAAGGCAGGAACGCCCCCCCCCTCCATCTGTGCCATAGCCCCTTTGACAGAACCGGCCTGATTTGACTAAATGGCCCAGTTCTGTCAGCCCCCTTCTGGGCTTGCACCACTTACAGGAGGGTGCTATTCCATTTCCTTCCACTAGAGGATGGATTTATGCACACCAATCCAAATTGGGCCCCTGCAGCGCTTTTAAATGGAGTTGCTATTAGGAACTTGCAGCTGTTAGATGGTTACAAGTTCTGGGTCTAATCTTTAAGCAATGTAATAGGTAGTTTGCCCCTCCCCTTTTCCTGTTTTCTTATGAATGATATATTGTTCAAATTTACTTGTTCAAATTTGCTGCTGATGTGGGGTTGTTCTTTGGGATTATTGTGCTTTTCCTATTTATTTGGATCAAGTTTGAGCATGTTTATTCCTCCTTGTACCAAACTTCAGGATATTTCAAAAATGAAAACCTAAACATTGCAGTGAGGCATTGTTTAAGGCCAGCTTCTTTACCTTCTTTGTAGAAGCTGAAGAAGATAGATGAACTGAATTCTGATAAGTGTATGTTACTATTCTATGCTCTTTGCATACATATATATTAAGCATCAATGAAAGCTGCATTGCTAAGCTCATAATACAAAAGTACTTTCAGGGGTTGTTTTGTAGGAAAATAGGTGGTGGAGTTCATCTAGGGATTGTTATGCAGCTGCAGTACTATTCAATGGACAAGGAGGTGGAACTCTCAGAAGGAGGAAGTGGAACTCTCAGAAAGGTTCAGGAGCTGTGCTCCTGTGAGCTCCCACTGAATCTGAGGCCTGGATACTTTTAACATAAAATGCTAGTGGTGTTTCAGTAAGAACTGCAAAACAGATATACTGCCGAAAGGGAATAAAGATTGCACTGAAGTATACTCAGTGTGCTTTGTGTCACATGAAAGAAAAAAAACAACATTCTGTTACTGACATATGTTCCACAATATGTTATTATGATAAAAGTGGGAACTAAACTGTGATTATTTAAGCAATACTCCATAACCAAATTAATATGAATTCAAATATTTCTTGTCTTAAAACAGAGCTCAGCAATCCTTTATAAATAAAGAGCCAAACTATGCCAGAAGAAATCAGCAGAACCAACATAAGAAATTATATTTTGCATAAATGACAACATGCAACTTAACATTACAGATAACTGGCATGTTGATTAATAATCCTTAACACTTTTGCAACTCAAACATTGCTTGTTGCAAAGCCTTTTTTAGGAAGTGACACGAATGAGATCTTACAATACATAGTAAATACATCCAGGAACCCCCTGAATGATTATTTTAATGCATTGGCAGAAATTCAGGCATGCGTTTTACTTGAATTACTGGGAATTGTTCACCGCTCTCATTTCACTTTCACATCTCAAAAGAGCCTTTTAGTACCATAAAACACACAATATGGCCATACTACTGACTACTACCGATCACCAGTTTCAGGATGCTTCTTCCAATTGTTTTATCATCAAGAATGGAAGTAATGGAATTGGGAATAGTTGGGAGAGCAATACACTATCAGAAATATCTATCATTACTTTTTTATTTATTTACATTATTTATAGTTTGGCACAGTTTACTGTATGCATTATTCATTCATTCATTCATTCATTCATTCATTCATTCTAATTTTTATAGTACTCGTTCCGTGCAAGCAGGGCTCAGGGTGGTATACAACAGCCCATTAAAACAACATATCTTATGAAATAGAAGAATAAAATTAATAAGATTCAATTAGCAATCCAATCTAAAATGTATGGTAGTCAAAAATATTCTAGAAGTGCTACTGCCTTGTGGGGAAGGGAGGGAGGGAGAGTGCCAGCCAGGAATGGTCACCATTGTTGTCCTCAACTGAACAACTGGTAAAACATCTCTACCTTCAGGCCCTGTGGAACTGCATCAGGTCCCACAGGGAATTTATGTTATTCAGCAGAGTTCCACCAGGTTGGGGCAAAGGTGCTAGAGGCCCTGGCCAAGGACAGCTGGATATCTCTCAAGTCAGGGACCATAAGCAAGTTCTTATCAGCACAGCATAATGCTCTTTGGGGGGTATACTGGTCTTGGTCTTTCTGCATTTATATCCTTACTGCATCTATATACAGGTCTTGGTCTTACTGCATCTATATACTACTAGTCATGGGTGGCTCTCATTTGCAGATAGCTAAACACATGGAGGCAAAACAGATTTTTCAGCAAATGTGGGGCACTCTCAAGGTTTGCAGACAAATCTGGAAAAAAAATCAAGCAATGGATTTCTTCAGTGGTTGTTGCTAGGCAACCACAGTATTCCAGGCTGGATCTCTGAGGGGGGGATAGGCAGGGCTCTTCTTATGTTCTTATGATTGCCATAGTTACATTGGTACTTATTTAAACCTCTTTACTGAACTTTTAACTAGATGTTATGCCAACAAGTGATGAAGATCCTTCAGTTTGAAATATACCTACTAAATTCAGACTTTAAAAGCAGAAGTTCATAATTACAAACAGGAAAATTGTCCATTTTATGACAATTTTCCTGTTCATTTAATCCTCTGAAATAATATGGGACATCAGAGAATGCATTTCCTTTTAGACATTAAAACAGTACTGCAAAGTCTTGTCCAAGGTATGGAGGGGTATTACCAGTTCCATTTGCAGGGGGGGGGAATAGAAATTCTAGTTAGACTTGATAAATGACAGGCATCCACTAGATTCAAACTGGTTGCGACTAGAGAAAGCAAAATGCACATTCCAGCCATTCTTCAATTATGCAGGAAAATTCCCATACATGTTTTTATGCAACGATGGCCTTAAGTGTTCTGACTGACAGAAAGGCACAGATATACAAAATATTAAATGGAGTAACTTATTGATAAAGTAGTGTGATTTATTGATAAAGCAGATGTCAATACATAAATACCTTACCAGCAACATATGGAGAGTTTACATTGTTTACAATTACAGTATTTTTTAAAACAATTTAAAATAGGCATTTGCACTCAGCAAGCAGAGATTTCCAGGCCGCATGTGGCATGTATCATAACATTCTGAAGGACATGGTTCCATGAAACATCAAAATCTCAGCCAACATCAATACAACATTTATTTTAGAAAATTGTTATGCCCTCCTATTTTAAGGCTAAAGTTGCTGCTTAGTTGTTATATGTGCCACCAACTTGGATTAAAACAGTTTATTAAGATCTGGATATCCCACTACTGAAATTTTTATGATTGCTTTCTGGAGTCCATAAACGTGTGTCAGGAATTACACTGTGGACCAAATTTGGCCTGAAATCCCTTGAAGCTCAAGTTTGGATCAGAGCTTTCAAATGGAAGCCCAAAACTTTAAGAGCTACTCCCTCCAAGGGACTCCTGTATCTGGTAAGAGAGTATAAATCTTATACTGCCTAGGACAAACTGCTGTACTCCAAACTACATTATCTCAAGATCTCTCCAGACAACACAATGAGCTTTTCAAAACAATGAAAGAACACACTGAGAAGCTTGATTATTTCAATACTGCTGTGCTGAAATTACACCTCCCAAAAAGATGATGGATTATGTGAAAAAACTGTTCCAAAGTATAGAAGAGCTTTTACCTTCGGACATCTAAATGCATTACCCTCAGCAGTTACTAATGGGTACTTTGCAAAGAAACCATACTCAGAAAGGTTATGCCTATGTGGCAGTAAAAAATAGATACTATAGGCCATATCCTACTTGATTGCTGAATCCATTCACAGTTCAGAAATTATTTAATTATTCCTTTTGAACATTTGCCTTCTGTGTCACCCCCTGCTAGAGTGTCCTGGCTTCTAAGAAATAAAGGTAAAGGTAGTCCCCTGTGCAAGCACCAGGTTACCGACATAAGAACATAAGAGAAGCCATGTTAGATCAGGCCAATGGCCCATCCAGTCCAACATTCTGTGTCACACAGCGGCCAAATATATATATATATATATATATATATATATATATATATATATATATATATATATATACACACACACACATACACACTGTGGCTAATAGCCACTGATGGACCTCTGCTCCATATTTTTATCTAACCCCCTCTTGAAGGTGGCCATGCTTGTGGCCGCCACCACCTCCTGTGGCAGTGAATTCCACATGTTAATCACCCTTTGGGTGAAGAAGTACTTCCTTTTATCCGTTTTAACCTGTCTGCTCAGCAATTTCATCGAATGCCCACGAGTTCTCGTATTGTGAGAAAGGGAGAAAAGTACTTCTTTCTCTACTTTCTCCATCCCATGCATTATCTTGTAAACCTCTATCATGTCACCCCTCAGTCGACGTTTCTCCAAGCTAAAGAGCCCTAAGCGTTTCAACCTTTCTTCATAGGGAAGGTGTTCCAGCCCTTTAATCATTCTAGTTGCCCTTTTCTGAACTTTATCCAATGCTATAATATCCTTTTTGAGGTGCGGCGACCAGAACTGCACACAGTACTCCAAATGAGACCGCACCATCGATTTATACAGGGGCATTATGATACTGGCTGATTTGTTTTCAATTCCCTTCCTAATAATTCCCAGCATGGCATTGGCCTTTTTTATTGCAAACGCACACTGTCTTGACATTTTCAGTGAATTATCTACCACGACCCCAAGATCTCTCTCTTGGTCAGTCTCTGCCAGTTCACACCCCATCAACTTGTATTTGTAGCTGGGATTCTTGGCCCCAATGTGCATTACTTTGCACTTGGCCACATTGAACCGCATCTGCCACGTTGACGCCCACTCACCCAGCCTCAACAGATCCCTTTGGAGTTCCTCACAATCCTCTCTGGTTCTCACCACCCTGAACAATTTAGTGTCATCCGCAAATTTGGCCACTTCACTGCTCACTCCCAACTCTAAATCATTTATGAACAAGTTAAAGAGCATGGGACCCAGTACCGAGCCCTGCGGCACCCCACTGCTTACCGTCCTCCACTGCGAAGACTGCCCATTTATACTCACTCTCTGCTTCCTATTACTCAGCCAGTTTTTGATCCACAAGAGGACCTGTCCTTTTACTCCATGACTCTCAAGCTTTCTAAGGAGTCTTTGATGAGGAACTTTATCAAAAGCTTTCTGGAAGTCAAGGTAAACAACATCTATCGGGTCTCCTTTGTCCACAAGTTTGTTTACCCCCTCAAAGAAATGTAACAGGTTAGTGAGGCAAGATCTTCCCTTACAGAACCCATGCTGAGTCTTCCTCAATAACCCGTGTTCATCAATGTGCCTACTCATTCTGTCCTTGATAATGGTTTCTACCAACTTTCCCGGTATTGAAGTCAGACTGACTGGCCTGTAATTTCCTGGATCCCCTCTGGAACCCTTTTTAAAGATGGGGGTGACATTTGCTACCTTCCAGTCCTCAGGAACAGAGGCAGATTTCAATGAAAGATTACAGATTTTTGTTAGAAGATCCACAAGTTCAACTTTGAGTTCTTTCAGAACTCTCGGATGTATGCCATCTGGACCCGGTGACTTATTAATTTTTAATTTGTCTATTAGTTGTAGGACCTCCTCTTTTGTCACCTCAATCTGACTCAGGTCTTTCAACACCCCTTCCAATATTAGTGGTTCTGGGGCGGGCAAACACTTCTCATCTTCCACGGTGAAGACGGAGGCAAAAAATGCATTCAGCTTCTCAGCCATTTCCCCATCCTCCTTCAGTAATCCTTTTACCCCATGGTCATCCAAGGGCCCCACTGCTTCCCTGGCTGGTTTCCTACTTCTAATATATTTGAAGAAATTTTTATTGTTGGTCTTTATGTTTTTTGCAATATGCTCCTCATAGTCCCTTTTTGCCTGCCTGATCACAGTCTTGCATTTGATTTGCCACTGCCTGTGTTCCCTTTTATTAATCTCACTTGGACTGGTTTTCCACCGCTTAAAGGAGTCCTTCTTACCTTTTACAGCTTCCATTACTTTGTTTGTTAACCACGCTGGCCTCTTCTTATACCTGTTTGTGCCTTTCCTAACTTGTGGTATGTATTTTATCTGAGCTTCTAGGATTATAGTTTTAAATAGTCTCCAAGCTTCCCCAAGGGTTTTGACCGTATTTACCTTTCCTTTCAGTTTCCTCCTCACATGCCTCCTCATCTCAGAGAATTTACCCCTTTTAAAGTTAAATGTAGTTGTGGCGGTCTTTTTGGGCAACTCCCTATTTATACAAACGGTGAAATCAATAACATTATGGTCAGTGTTCCCAAGCGGCGCAATCACTTTTACGTCTCTCACCAAGTCTTGGGCATTACTTAGGACCAGATCCAGGATCGCCCCACCTCTAGTAGGTTCTGAGACCATCTGCTCCATAGCACAGTCATTGAGAGCATCAAGAAACTCAATCTCTTTCTCTCGACCAGAACACATATTGACCCAATCAATCTGCGGGTAGTTAAAATCACCTATTACGACACAGTTTTTACGTTTAGCCGCTATCTTTAATCCTTCCATCATATTATAATCGTCCTCTCTCTTTTGATTTGGTGGGCGATAACAAACTCCCATAGTTAAATTTCCTTTTGGGCCCTCTATTTCAACCCAAAGCATTTCTAAAAGGGAATCTAATTCTCTGACCTCAGTCTTACTGGACCGTATATCCTCTCTGACATACAGAGCCACCCCACCTCCAACCCTTCCCTCCCTATCCTTCCGATATAACTTATATCCAGGAATCACCGTGTCCCACTGATTCTCCTCATTCCACCAAGTTTCTGAAATTCCCACAATGTCTATGTTTTCTCCCAACACTAAACATTCCAATTCACCAATTTTACTTCGGACACTTCTAGCATTTGCATACAAACATTTATAATTTCCCAGGCAAGCTAGGCCCACCACCTCTGTCCTGCCGCCTCGAGACTCTGGCAGACAGTCCATACTGTTTGTCACCATCACAGTGGACAACTCTGATCCGTTACTCGGTAGAAAAATAGAAGCCAACCCTTCATCTCTTTGAGATGAGTCCTCCCGAACCAGAGACATTCCATCTCCTGTCGGCTTTCCCCCAAGATTTAGTTTAAAAACTGCTCTGCCACCTTTTTGATTTTAAGCGCCAGCAGCCTGGTTCCATCCGGAGACAAGTGGAGACCGTCTCTTTTGTACAGCTCCCGCTTGTTCCAGAAAGCATCCCAGTGCCTAACAAACTTAAACCCTTCCTCCTTACACCATCGTCTCATCCACACATTGAGACTTCTAATTTGCGCCTGTCTCTCCTGCCCTGCACGTGGAACAGGTAGCACTTCTGAGAAGGCCACCTTGGAGGTCCTGGCCTTAAGTCTCCCACCTAGCAGCCTAAATTTCTCCTTCAGGACCTCACGACTGCATTTCCCCACATCGTTGGTGCCAACATGCACCACGACCACAGGCTCCTCCCCAGCACTGTCTATCAGCCTATCTACTACATGTGTAATGTCCGCTACCTTCGCACCAGGCAGGCAAGTCACCATACGGTCAATACACGGTTTTGCCACCCAGCTATCTACTTGCCTAAGGATCGAATCACCAACTACCAAGACCCCCCTTCTCCCCCTGCCCAGGGATGGTTCCTTGGCGTGAAAGGATACCTGCTCACCAACCGAAGAAGAGGTCCCTTCTGAGGGCGCATTCCCCTTGTCCTCAGCAAGGTGCCCTGTTCCCTCTCGACCCTCACGCTCTCTGGCAGCAACGGGGCTGCCACATTCAGAGTGGGGCTCATCTAATACGCCCCCGAGAGTCTTCCCCAATTGCCTAACTGACTGTCTCTGCTTCTCCAGGGCAGTCACCTCGGCCTCAAGGGCACGAACCCGTTCCCTGAGGACCAGGAGCTCCTTGCATCGAGCACACACCCAAGACTTCTGTCCTGTGGGCAGATAGTCATACATGTGACACTCAGTGCAAAACACTGGAAAGCCCCCACCCCCCTGCTGGCATTCTACCTTCATTATATATATATATATATATATATATATATATATATATATATATATATATATATATATATATATATATATAATATACAGTCCTCTTTAAATGCTGTTGTTTACGTGGCTCCCCCTCTGGAAGCTCAACTTACCTTATTGGGAGAACAAGGAAATCAGGGATCTGGGTTCCTGGTCCTTCGGAAGCCCCCAGGCAAAGAGCCACAGGCCAAGAGCCCTTTAGCTCTCGCCCTTCGGCTCACACCAAAGGCTCGCGCCTTTGGCAAGGCGCAGCTTAAAATGCAAAGAGGGTGGAGTAGACCACTCCTAAGCAATCATCAACAATTACTCTCAATCAATCAATCAATCAATCACTTTCACCTTTAGCCCACTCACCCAAACATACAGCAGTTCCCCAGCTATCACAACTCAGCCTTTTCAGCAGTCACCCAAGCCTCAGAATGAAGTCTTTCAAAACACAGAAATTCTTAGCAACTTCTCCAGCTGTCTCAGCCTTTCAGAGCTGCTCTGCTCTGTTCTGCTCCTCTCAGGCCTCTCTGAGATGTGCTCAGCCTTTGGCAAGGCGCAGCTTAAAATGCAAAGAGGGTGGAGTAGACCACTCCTAAGCAATCATCAACAATTACTCTCAATCAATCAATCAATCAATCAATCACTTTCACCTTTAGCCCACTCACCCAAACATACAGCAGTTCCCCAGCTATTACAACTCAGCCTTTTCAGCAGTCACCCAAGCCTCAGAATGAAGTCTTTCAAAACACAGAAATTCTTAGCAACTTCTCCAGCTGTCTCAGCCTTTCAGAGCTGCTCTGCTCTGTTCTGCTCCTCTCAGGCCTCTCTGAAAACATCATGTTTTCTTGGCAGACTTTTTACTGGGTGGTTTGCCATTGCCTTCCCCAGTCATCTACACTTTACCATCAGCAAGCTCAGTACTCGTTTTACCGACCTCGGAAGGACGGAAGGTTGAGTCAACCTTGAACCGGCTACCTGAACCCAGCTTCCGCTGGAACTGAACTCAGGTTGTGACCAGAGTTTGGACTACAGTACTGCAGCTTGCCACTCTGTGGCACGGGGCTGCTTCTGAGAAATAAACAAAAAAAAACCCCAGCACTCTAGCCATAGCAAAATTCTTCTCAATTGTTGTGGCTCATTGTATAGCTGTTCAGAATCAATAGGTTGATTGCACAGTAATTTTTTTAACATCAAAAAGTTGATGCAACATATCATTAAAAATGCATCTACACAAATGTATGTCAATGATGAGCAGCAACCAAGCAGCACAATGGTTTAAAAAAAAATTAAGCCAGGACAACCTAATTGCTTTTTTGAATCCACCTAGCTGAAAAGTTAGGTAGGTGTTATTTATTTATATATTTACCGTATTTTTCGGTCCATTAGACGCTCCGGACCATTAGATGCAGGTGCCTGGCTGGGAGACAAGCGGCGAGATCGCTCCCTTCACCCCCACCGCAAACCCAGCACTTCGCAGGGAGCGATCTCGCCACTTGTCTCCCAGCCAGGCACGCAGGCGCAGGGAAAGCACGCCGCCCCCTCCACAGCCGGCGCTCATGAAGCGCTGGGTTTGCGGAGGGGGCGGGTGCTTCCTCCGTGCCTGTCTGCCTGGCTTCAGCTGATGCTTACAGAAAGCGCCAGGATCACTCCCTCCGCCCTCCGATCCCAGCGCTTGCTTTAAGCATCAGCTGAAGCCAGGCAAACAGGCACAGAGGAAGCACCCACCCCCTCCGCAAACCCAGCGCTTCGCGAGCGCCGGCTGTGGAGGGGGCGGCGTGCTTTCTCTGTGCCTGTCTGCCTGGCTTCAGCTCTGATGCTTAAAGCAAGCGCTGGGATTGGAGGGCGGAGGGAGCGATCCTGGCGCTTGCTGTAAGCGTCAGAGCTGGAGCCAGGCAGGCAGGCGCAGGGGAAGCGCCGAGATCAGAGGCGGAGGCAGCGGATCGCCCCCCCCACCCCCGGAGGAAGGTACGTACCTTCACTCCATAAGATGCACACACTTCCCCCCCACACTTTTTTTGGGGGGAAAGTGCGTCTTATGGTGCGAAAAATACGGTAATTACTATATTCATAATCTGCCTTTCTCAGAGTCAAAGCAGATTACATGGTGCAAGTCAATACAATCAATATGATGTAGTGGGCATAAGAAAATTTTATTTCAGACAAGAACATTTTAGAACAGCTTTACTAGACCAACATGGATTAGGAGGTGCTCTTGTAATATGACTAGGTTTGCCAAGTCCAATTCAAGAAATATCTGGGGACTTTGGGGGCGGAGCCAGGAGACATTGGGGGCGGAGCCAGCTACAAGGGTGTGACAAGCATAATTGAACTCCAAGGGAGTTCTGGCCATCACATTTAAAGGGACAGCACACCTTTTTAAATGTCTTCCTTCCATAGGAAATAATGAAGGATAGGGGCACCTTCTTTTGGGGCTCATAGAATTGGACCCCCTGGTCCAATCGTTTTGAAACTTGGGGGGTACTTTGGGGAGAGGCACTAGATACTATACTGAAAATGTGGTGCCTCTACCTCAAAAAACAGCCCCCCAGACCCCCCAAAACCTCCAGATCAATTCCCCATTATACCCTATGAGAATCGATCTCCACATAGGGAATAATGAAGTGCTCAGCAGACATTTCCTTCCCCCTCCTCCCCCCTTCCTTTCTGGCTACTCTGAAGTGAGGGATTGGCCTCTCTACTCACGAGTTGCTGCCAACGTCTTCAAAGTAACACATACACACCATCCTAAGAGGAAGCCTTTCAATCGGAGACTGAAGCCTCCTGAGGTGGAAAGGAACATGGTCCTCTTGGGGCGGGGCTTCCCCCCGCCGGCCAGCTGACTGGGGGCGGAAGGAGCCTGGGAAAGCAGAAGAACCCCAGCTGGAACCTGGGGATTGGCAAGCCTAAATATGACTATATATCTGGCTGCAAAGTTGTACCTCCAAATATCAGTGAATGGATTTCTATCAAGCTAGAAAAGGAATTCTTATTCTGGGTTGCTTGATTATAGTTATGTTTAATAATGGCTTGAATGAAGGCATACTGAGAATAATGGGTTGTAATCAAAAAATATATACCGGGTAACAGTTTCATACTGATAGATCCAGGTGGGCAGCCGTGTTGGTCTATCTAAAGCAATAGAACAAAGTTGGAGTCCAGTAGCACCTTTAAGTCCAACAAAGTTTTATTTAGAATATAAGCTTTTGTGTGCTAAAAGCACACTTCATTAGACAATGAAAGGGGATACAGTTAGCAGTGCAACATATAGCTTGTGGGTAGTGGTTAAGCATGCAAAGTAGTATAAAGTTAGAATCCAGTATTAGATTTGTGGCTACAAACAGAGAATTAGAGCTCTTCTAGCATGATTACCCTTTAATTAGCTTTAGTGATTGTGCCAGCTGTGACCACTCCTTAAAAGGTATGATCTAGCTAGTTATCCAGGTTCTGATCATATTTAGGTGAAGCTTATGCAATACAATTTATGTCAGACTGCCACTGAAGGGTGAGGACAGCACAGTGATTGCCAGTTCATATAAGCTACAGAGAAATTATTCCGCAACTTTTGTAGAACTAAATTGGCTGCCAGTTCATTTCAGGGCACAATTTAAAATAATGGTTCTTACCTTTAATGCCTTAAGAGTGGGATAAAGATACTGGAAGGCCACCTACTCCCACATGAACCAATTAGTCACTTAAGATCTTTTACAGAGATTCTGCTCTGTGTGTATGTATGTTCTCCACCTTCACAAAGGAGGTAGGCAGTAACCAAAGACAGTAGCCTTGAAGATTTTTAACAGAGCGTGTAGGTTATTAATATCATTTATTTGCAAGTGGGCAGTCACAAACATTACACTTATTATTGTTCTACTCTTTTCATGATTTATACTTCTGCACTGGTCAGAGGAAAATTTAAACTAGTCTCTGAACTTTTAAAGTTCAATAAAATAGGGTTGCTTACCTGTAACTATTGTTCATTGAGTATTTTCTGTGCAGGCACACATGGTGACTATGCATGCACAGGCCTGCCAATCAGAAGTTTCTACAGCTTTGAGCCTCCAGATGCTGTGCGCTGGAGATGTAGGCTTGTTCCCAGTGCCCTGCCCTGAGCCACATGCCAGGTCACCAACTGTTCAGATTCAGGATTAGCCAGCAGCTGAGTCGATGGTAGTTCATGGTCAATCTCTCCCTCAGAAAGGGATGTGAGTAGAGAGGTCAAATCTGGAGATATAGTAGGCCTCTGCTGTAAACATGGTCTGAGAGCCTTCCCTGGATTTCTCCTTCACTTTTTAAGCTTTTTGGAAGGTGGCTTGGAGGAGGCCTGCTGCTGTTGAGAGATCTTGAGCCTAACCAGGTTCATTGAGATCTGGAACCTGGAAGGCGGAGCCAAATGGGTCAAACCCGATTGCTCTGTCAGAGCTGGCTTTTCTTTAGACTTCAAAGTGGGGTGATCTGAGGTCATAAGCGCCTTCTTCCAAAGAGCCACTTTTAATTTCAAGGATCTTTCCCTCTGAGCCTTAGGGGGAAACTTCAAACAGGCTTTACAGGTGGACATCAAATGGCCTTCCCCCAGGCAAAAGAGACACAACTTGTGGTTGTCCCTTTATGTCATCCTTGCACCATAGCAGGTGCACTCTAAAATAATGCCTTCTGTGTCATTGCAGGAACAAAAGATACCAAGGACAAAGAATTCCTCACCATGGAGAGCAGGAGACTCAAAAGAAGCAACCTATACATTTGGCAGCAAAAGAGGAACTTAGGGAAAGTGGCACTGCTGCACAGGAGAATTTGGCTAGGGACAGGAACAAGCCTATGTCTCCAGTGCACAGTGACCTCTGGAGGCTCAAAGGTGTAAAAATCTACCAATTGGCAGGGCTGCACACATGAAGTCCCCATGTGGGACTGCACAGAAGATCAATGATGAACATAAATTCACACATACATATAGTGTCTTAATGGCAATTTTGTCTCATATGCCAGTTTTTCTGCAGCTCCAGCAGTCAGCATAGTAAATGGCAGCATAGTCTGTGTCTGTGTGTATAGTCTGGGTCCTCAGTTTGCCAAAGGCAATAAAATGGTTCATGCACAAAAAGAGGAGGGGAAGAAAGCCAAACCAAATCTGAAACTAAATAAAAATGCTTCAAAAGCAAGAAAGTGTTCTATACTCAAACAGTATGCATTATTCAAATAGGCACATGGCTTAGCATATAAAATATGCATTGCATTCAGAAATAAATGATGATGGGACATTTATATAGACTGATGATGAAATTCCCTGTAATAATAAACCTACCAGTGTTTGCTGCATTGACTGCTTGCAATTCCTGTGTACCATATGTCTTCTTCAGCGAGCTGTTAAATTGATGCTGCTGCTGTTCTCCATCTTCAGCAACAAATGAAATTATACCTAAAACAAATAGTTACCAGATGTTCTATTAACTGAAGCTTTTGTTTCATAGGATGAACTGGTACCCTGATACCAAGGTCCCTAAAACCTTGAATAAGACACAATTCAGAAGATTAATCCTAACTACATTTTGATACTGGCCACTCTACTGTACAGTATTCAAAAGACAAGATGCTCTTTAAAATATACGGTATATTATGCAGCAAATTATGTGAATGTGAATTGAGGTCCCCTACTAAGGGTGAGAGATTAAGGAACTTGTAGTTCACAAGGAAAAGTGAGAACATACATTCCCCCCCTCCCACTTTTTAAAAGAAATTATAGCTTGTTACACATGCATTGCAGCTAATTTTGTAAACATGATTAAGACATCAGGAATTTATTTTATTTTATTTTTAGTGTATCAGAATGTTTTTGTATTGACTTATTCAAACAAAGGATATTGGCTGTTTATCTCATTACATATACTGAAGGAATGTTTTTTGAACTAGCAGGCTTACACACCTCCTCCTCCTCCAGTGGAAATGGCACCGTTTCTGGTATGTCTTAACTGTGGTTCAATGTTAAAGCTGCACTGACACTAACCATGGCTAATTCCAACTAGGATTTTCATTTTTGAAGTATTTTTTTCTTGTTATACAACTGCTCAGAGAATTCTGTGGAAACTATTCCATTTATTCTCTGTAGTAGAGAAAATAATAGCATTTGGAAATCTCATAATGAAATGTAAGGAAAATTAAAAAAACAGATTCTGGTGTATTGATTGGAGCCAACCAATGCAGTCACTGTGCAGACACAACCAGAAAAGGAGATGGAGATGGAAGTTCTTGGACTAACAGGTGAGCCAGAGACTGCTGCAGAGGCTGATGAGACCATGGATCTCAGATGCTCATTGCAGGCCAGCAAGAGAGCTCCAGCTGAGAAACTAACCTACCTCACACAGGCATAGCTAACATGTGAATCAACAACATGGGCTGAATTCCAGCACATGCCTGAACAAGAAGCAAACAAGTGTGGAGGGAAACAGCATAAGAAGAAATGGATGCACTGCATGAGAACAACATGTGAATTCTCACTGAACTACCTAAGGGTAAGAATGCCACTGGGTGTATGTTACACCTGAACTTTTAAAAAAGATGTTAGAGACTGTTTGTTGTATTCACTGTATGAGTTATCAGCAATGCTCCCTCTAAGCTGAGGAGGTTTGTGAGCAAAAATTCTACTTCATGAGGTACTGGCATTAAAGGTGTGAGCAACTGCATAAATTAGTTTTCTCTGGGGCCATCCTTCCTGAGCTAAGGCAAAAATGTGTGAGCTGGAGGCTAAAAATATGTGAGCTAGCTCACACTAACTCAGCTTAGAGGGAACACTGGTTATCAGTATATGAATTGTGAGTATATTCACTTGGCTTTCCAACTGTATGGACGTAATGTGTCTCTGCATATGTGAAGACTATGATTAATATTCTTACAAATGTTTGATCAAATTTATTTAGAATTATATACTTTTCACATTGTATAAGATTTCAGTATTAGTTATTCTGTTCACGGGCTCTTTTAAAGTTAACCATATGCAAACAGTGATGTTGAGAGATACGAACCGGCCCACCCAAACGCCTCCCTGTCAATAGCCGCCGCTCGCGCTATCAGCCCCCTGCCTCCAACGACAAACCACTCTCCCTCGGCGAACGATCACCGGCCGCTTGCGCTGCCCACGCCTGCGCTTGTCAGCCAATGCACCGCTCACTGAACGACCCTCGACGCTCCCAGGCTCCGAAGGCCAAAATGACGCCGCTCCGCGCACGAGGCTCTCCCACAGAGAGCCAAAACACAACCGCACTTGTTCAGGGCGGGGCCAGGGCTTATATAGCCCTGACACCACGCCCCACAATAGACCCGGATTGACTTGAACTGTCAATCACTGCCCTCATTCTTCCGCGGGGGCAAAAGCGGCCCCCAGCCCGAACGCCGGCTGCGCCGGCTTGGCTGGGAAGGGCCGAGCCTTCCACATTTAGGATGCTCCTAAGCATCATAGTTTCCAGAAACATGCAACAGAACACTCTGACATTAAGACTGCCTTTTCACATGGTGAAATACAGGAAAAATTATACATAAAACAGTAACCAGGGTTTAGAGATGAAAAGAATAAACATCATCTGTAAACTTCAAAGGGGGCTTTTATGGGTTTAAATGAGCTGCAAAAGCTTGATTGGATAAGCTGTCCAAGATACTATTCAATCAGGGTTTCAGACAAAGCAGAACTGACCCCTGTCTTACCACAAAGTTGGAAGATAGGCATTTGTTCTGACCTATGTTGATGATATGATTATTTGCCATGAAAATCAAAACACCGGTGCTGAGATTATATCCCAACTAAACAAGGAAGTAGAAGTCCAAACACCTAGGCAATGCTAGCATTTATTTGGGAATTCAGATTGAATGGGAACCAGATGGAAGTTATCGCCTTCATTAAAGCAGAAGATACTGGAATTGTTGCAAAGTTTAGGCCCAGAAGGTGTTAATCCAGTGCCCACAACCAATGGAATTAGGCTCCAAGAAAGAAAAGTACCCGATGAACTACTGCCAGACAAAAATAACTACAGAGCTACCAACAAGACCTGACATTACAACAGCTGTAAGCATATTATCTAGCAGAGTTAGCACACTCACCACAAAGGATTGGACTGCAGTTAAAAGGTGATAAGGTACTTAAAAGGTACTGCATACTTTAAACTGAGACTGTCAGCAACTGTTGGGATATACTGTTGGGATATACTGATACAGATTAGGCTGCAGAAAGATCAGACCTAAGATCCATATAGTCTTAAATCTGGTAGCTGGAATCCTCCTCTCTCTTTAGCATCTGTTAAAATTTTCATTTTAATCCTTGGTTTCTTCCCAGCCCATACAAATTCTGAAATCTTCCTTTGCCATTTATTAAATTGTTTGCTATCTTTCACAATCGGAATGGTTTGAAACAAATACATTATTCTCGGCAGAATATTCATCTTAATTGCAGCTATTCTGCCCAGCAATGACAGATTAATTTTATTCCATTTCACCATATCTTCATTAATCTTATGCCATAGCTTTTCATAGTTATTTCTGAACAAATCAATATTCTTCATTGTTATCTCCAAGCCCAAATACTTTACTTTAGAAGTAACTTCACATCCCGTCAGTCTCTGCAATGCCTTTTATTTACTTGCATGTCTTTACATAAAATTTTTGATTTTTCTTTATTAACATAAAGTCCCGCCAACTCTCCAAATTCTTGTATCTTGGCTAACAGCAAAGGTATTACTTGTATAGGATTTTCAGCTATAAACATTATATCATCAGCAAACACTCTATATTTACAAGTAAATCCTCTAATTTTCAGCCCTTCTATTTTTTTATCATCTAATATTTGCATCAGCAAAATATCAAGAGTCATTATAAACAACAATGGTGAAAGCGGACAACCTTGTCTTGTACCTTTACTGATCATCATATCCTCTGTGAGGTCTGCATTTATACACAACTTTGCTCGCTGTTCCATATATATTGCTTTTATCATGAAGTGTTCTCCAAGTTCTATGTTTTCCATTACTGCAAACATAAAGTCCCAGTTCAAATTATCAATGGCTTTCACTGCATCCGCAAAAAATAATGCAACTTCCTTTTCTGGATGGTTTTCATAGTATTCTACAATATTTACAACTGTTCTTATATTGTCTCTTATTTGCCTTTTAGGGAGAAATCCTGCTTGATCTTCCTTTATTAAGTTAATCAAATATTATTTAAGTCGTTCTGCCAAGATTCTTGTGTATATCTTATAATCATTATTTAATAATGAAATTGGTCTGTAGTTCTGTATGTTCGTAACATCTCTATCTTCCTTGGGGATCAACGAAATTATAGCTTCTTTCCAAGTGTTTGGTATTTTTCCTTTTATTCTTATCATATTCATCAATTTTTGCAGTTTTTTTACTAATTCTTCTTTAAAGGTTTTGAAAAATTTAGCCGTATCTCCATCTGGCCCAGGTGCCTTTCCCATTTTCATTGCATTAATCGCTGCTTCAATTTCAATTTTTTCAATTGAATCATTCAAAATTTTCTTCATATATTCAGTTAAGGGTGCTATTTTAATATTTTTAATATTTTGCAAATACGCTTCAATCTTTTCTTTTTTTATCTTCACACCCTTAAATTAGCATAATACTTTAAAATTTTCTTTTTATTCCTTCTTGATCTTCTATCTCTCTTCCATCAGCCACAATTTTATTAATAATTTTACTGTCTCTCTTTTTCTTCAATTGCCAGGCTAAATACTTTCCAGGTTTATTCGCACCCTCAAAAGATTTCTGTTGCAGTTTTTTTCAAATTCCATTCTACTTCTTTATTCAACAAATGTCTCATTTGGGTTTGTAATATAGTAATCTCCCTTATAATTTTCTTTTTCCCTGGTCTTTTTCTCAGTTCCCCTTCTTTTTTCTTTATCACATTTTGAATGTCCAATCTCTGTTTTTCTTTCATTCTTTTATCCTTATTGTTTAATGTAATCAATATTCCTCTCATTACAGCTTTGTAAGCATCCCATACCATCTGGAACTCTATATCATCTTTGTCATTTATTTGGAAAAAAGCTTTAGTTTCATTTTCTAAAAATATTACAATTTCTTTATCTTGTAGCAAATCTTCATTTATTCTCCATCTTCTTATTTTTCTTTGCAATTTTGTAGTCCATAATGTTGGATTATGATCTGCACTTATCTTTGGAAGAATCTCTACTTTTTTAGTTATGAGGCCCAAATTCTTAGTACCCCATAACATGTCAATTCTGGAAGAAGTATTGTGTCTTGCTGAAAAGAAAGTATAGTCTCTTACTTCAGGGTTAAATTTTCTCCAAATATCTTCCAAATATTCTTGTTTAACCAATTCAAAAAATGATTTTGACAATTTTCTTTCCTTATTATTACTTTTTTGGCCAGATCTATCTATTTTATTCTGTATTGTTCCATTAAAATCTCTCATCATCAAGATCTGGTCATAAGTCACTTCATCCAGCTGTCTGATAATGTCTTTTTAAAAAGCATCTTTTGCACCATTTGGTGCATACAGTCCTAATAATGTTTTTCCCCCATTAATCATTATCTCTACTGCTATATATCTTCCATCTTTGTCTTTAAATACCAATTTTGGCTCTAATTGTTGATTGATATAAAAAACACGCCCCTTTTCTTTTGTTCAGCCAATGAAAAAAATTCCAGTCCTAATTGTTTATTCCATAAAAATTTGTAATCATTTTGTTGTATATGAACTTCCTGTAAACAAATTATGTTACAATTTTGTTTTTTAATCCAATGAAATGTTGCTTTTCTTTTTTGTGGTGAATTTAATCCATTTACATTCCAAGATAATAATTTGTAATCCATCATGGTGCAAAGTCTTTGTTTTGTTCATAAAAACTAGACAACTCATGTGCATTTGTAATTGTAATCCTCCTTCCATGTAGCTCAAAACTCAAGCCATCATGTATTATCCATCTATATCTTATTTCATTAGCACGCAATTTCTCTGTCAGTTTCTTGTACATTTTCCTATCATTTATCACTTGTCTTGGCAACTCTTTCATTATTCTGACTCTGCTCCCCCCTACTATCAGAGTCTTTTGGAAATTTTTATTCAAAATTTTCCCTGCCATGTCTTTTGTCATAAATTTTATAACTATATCTCTTGGCAAATTTTTGTTCTTGGCATATGATGAGTTAACTCTATACATATTATCATACATATTCTAGTCCCTTCAGGATCTTCCTCTAAAAAGTCAGCAATTATTTTCACCATATATTCCTTTAAGTCAGTTCCCTCCCCTTCAGGTACTCCTCTCAGACAAACTTGAGTTTCCATCAGTCTGCAATCATGTATTGTCACCTTCTCTTGCAGCTTTAACAAGGTGGAATCATGTACTTTAACTTTCTCCTCTACATCCTGGACTTTTTTTGTGACCACTACCACGTCATTTTTAAAATCTTCCACTTCCTTTTTAAGATCTCCAATATCTGTTTTAAGTTCTTTTTTACAAGCTGTTAGCATCTTATCAACCCCTTTCATTATTCTAGCTTCCATCTCTTCTAGTTGGTCTTGCATTTTTTCCAAAGAGAGAGCTCTTGTACGTGTTGTTTTTGGCTCTGACATTAAAGAAATCCTATGAAAATTTTAACATCTCAAAATCAAAATCCAAACAACAGATTCAATAGCTGAGAGCTTGCCCTTTTAATTAAGCCTAATTTCGCCTTTCTACGACCTTCCTGGGCTTAGATATTAATTTTTAAAAGTTTTATTTTCTTCAAGATGGCAATCGCAATTTTTCTATAGTAGAAAATAACTAGAATAGGCCTTCTTATTCATCTCTCTTATCTTATTACTTCCTGCTTTGCTAGGCAGCAAATCCCGTTCTCAATGGTATCCAAATCTCACAGTCTTTATTAGTCTCACTCCTCTTCTTACTTCCTGCTTTGCTAGGCACCAAGTCTCATCCTCAATGTCATCCAAGTCTCATGATCTTTGACGAATTTCCTGTGTCGATTGTAGAGAATGCAGAGCCGTGACGTTAATGCTTTCGTCGATGACCACAGGTATTTCAAACAAAAACTTCTTTCTCAATTTTTAGCATTATCCTTATTTTAACAAAGTCCAAAATTCAATCTTTCTTTTCTTTGTCTACCCCTCTTTCTAGATCACTCCTTCCCACCTTCCAAAATTATTTAGTTTGCCTTAAAAAATTCCCAGAGTGAAAGATTATAATCAGTACCTCTCCACTGATATCCAGCTTAGCTTCGGTCTCTTCAAATATCAGATGTTCATCAGTCCCAAAAGAGCTTAGGATCTTGTCAAGCTTATGCCACTTGAATGGCTCTATAAAACTCTGTAGATGATGAAAAACGCCACTCTTCTCCGGCGGTCCCTCAAAGCCTCTAAAGAGCCCCCAACAGAGCTCCCTATCAGCCAAGGTTAATCTCTTCTGAGTTTCTGTGCGTATCTTGGACAAATCTCTAACTGAAAAATGTAGGCAGAAGGCCAAAAAAAGCCTTTTCCTACCCTGAACAGAGGCTTAAGTCTGTCCCCGTCAGCTCAGCACGATTCCCAAACTGGAAGCCCCCATAATCTTGTAAACCTCTATCATGTCACCCCGCAGTTGACATTTCTCCAAGCTAAAGAGCCCCAAGTGTTTTAACCTTTCTTCATAGGGAAAGTGTTCCAAACCTTTAATAATTCTAGTTGCCCTTTTCTGGACTTTTTCCAATGCTATAATATCCTTTTTTGAGGTGTTGTGACCAGAATTTGTCAGATTTATTTATTGAGCAGATAATGGCAATGGAGATAGTACAGCCTTAAAATACACATAAGAAATACCAGAATTGTACACAGTATTCCAAATGAGACCGCACCATCGATTTATACAGGAGCATTATGATACTGGCTGATTGGTTTTCAGTTCCCTTCCTAATAATTCCCAGCATGGCGTTGGCCTTTTTTTTATTGCAATCGCATACTGTCTTGACTTTTTCAGTGAGTTATCTACCATGACCCCAAGATCTCTCTCTTGATCTGTTTCTGCCAGTTCACACCCCATCAACTTGTATTTATAGCTGGGATTTTTGGCCCCAATGTGCATTACTTTGCACTTGGCCACATTGAATCTCATCTGCCACGTTGACGCCCACTCACCCAGCCTCAACAGATCCCTTTGCAGTGCCTCACAATCCTCTCTGGTTCTCACCACCCTGAACAATTTAGTGAAATCGGCAAACTTAGCCACTTCACAGCTTACTCCCAACTCCAAATCATTAATGAACAAGTTAAAGAGCATAGGACCCAGTACTGAGCCCTGCAGCACCCCACTGCTTACCATCTTCCACTGAGGAGATTGCCCATTTATACTCACTTTCTGTTTCCTATTAATTAGCCAGTTTTTGATCCACAAGAGGACTTGTCTACTCCATGACTCTCGAGCTTACTAAGGAGCCTTTGATGAGGAACTTTATCAAAAGCTTTCTAGAAGTCAAGGTAAACAACATCTATTGGGTCCCCTTTGTCCACATGTTTGTTCACCCCCTCAAACAACTCTAACAGGTTAGTCTGTAAGATCTTCCCTTACAGAACCCATGCTGAGTCTTCCTCAATAACTTGTGTTCATCAATGTGCCTACTCATTCTGTCTTTGATAATGGTTTCTACCAACTTTCCTGGCATTGAAGTCAGACTGACTGGCCTGTAATTTCCCGGATCTCCTCTGGAACCCTTTTTAAACTACTCTTTAGATTAGTACTCCCTCGACTGCAAAATAAATGTGAACTGGATGTACTTGAAAAAGTGTAAGTTTATGCCTTTTTTGCAATATACTTCTTGGGAGATTTATTTACTGGACTCAATATCACACTTCTATGACAGAACAAACTTTGCTATATTAACCAAGTATTCCAATAAGAGTGAGATATTCCTTGCCGCAGACAGTAAAGACAGCTGGCAAAGCTCTCACCTCTGGGGCAGTAGGATGGTATTTCCTAATGGGGCAAATAGCTGTCAGGGGCATGTAAAGCTGAGAAAATTGTACAGGGATATGTGCTGAGTTTTTAGTTGGTTTTATGTCCTGCTGCAGGGTATAATAGGAACTATGCTCTTATTTAAATAAAAAATACGAGACAAGGAAATAACTGTATATTACAAAAGTGTGGCATAAATAGGAACAATTTAGGATGTTAGATTCTGCTTAATAGAACCCTACAGATCCAGATAACAATCATTGTATAACTCTGTTACTGAGATTGCACGTTCTTAAGAATGTTACGTCTGTCATACCAGGGACTCACTTATGAAGGCAAAGCTTGTCCTGGAAAAAAATCCTGGAAACAGTCCTTCTCCTTTCTAAATGTATGATAAAGCACTCTTAGATATCTGAAAGGAGCAGATAAAGGCTGACTTATTTATTTTGTTCAGGGGCAGAACTATTTGTGAGAAAACCAGGAGGTCCTATGGGAGATTCACAAAAAATGGGCAGGGCTCTCTATGCCCATTTTACTGCAGTAGCCAGCATGATAAATTTCAGCACAGTTTAAACAACAGCTTGCTTCTTTGACAGTGAAAATTGCTGTGGCAAAAAACAGTCTAGGAAACCTTGACCGGGAACATGGTACTCTCATGAGCATAAACAGCTTTGCTGGATTGCAGCCAAAACTAGATTGGCACAGGTGACTGAAAACTAGATTATAAGCAATCTAAATTGAAGTTACATTTTGAATTGGATATTATTAAATGTGTATTGTTGAAGGAGACTCTTGTACAAGTAAAAAGCTTTCCTGATAGATGCTTTTGTAAAACAGAGGTGAGAGTGAGGTAATTTCATAAGTGTTTAGCTGCATCTTGTGGAATCATAAGGTAATTATGCAATACTCATAATGAAGTGCTAAATTAAAATTAAAATATACCTTGCATTTTCCCACGTTTCCATGGAGATATAGTCAGAGTATAAGCAGCTGTGTCACCAGGTCCTACAGTAAGAGTTGGATCACCGCTTATTATCAGAAGATCTGAAAACACCTAGCATGACAAAAAGAAACAAACAAAATAAAAAGCCATACAACCTCAAATGCAGAAAATGTGAAGATATTAAAAATGTAGCTCCGAAACTGAGATGAAGTGCAAACATTTCTCCATTTCTCTTAATCTTTCCTGCAGTGCCTAATTGACTACAGAAATGGTTTTTGTGGTGCCCTTCAAAGGTATCGAGTTAAATTTTAGTAGCATAAATCAAAATAAGTTACATTAATTTCTTGAAATATTCCTGACCAACATTATCCAAGTAAGGTTGCAAAATCAGGACCACTGCTTTGTGCTGTTCATTAAGGTATCTTGCATTAAGTATAAAAACTAGAAACTACTCAATATACTACTTCTTTAAAAGAAACCCTTAATATCCTGGACATTTACAAATAACTAGAAGTTTTTTACAGTGAAAAGTGGTGACCTGTACTATAGGCATATTCAGGATGAGTCTATTCTTCAGTCTGTTTGTAAATAACTTGTTTCACCTCATAAAGGACATGGTATACTATACAAGAATGGATACAGCTAAAGCTTTCAGATTGCATAGGCATGAATGACAAGGTGACCACTTCATTAATCATCCCACTAAAACAATCACCCTGTTGTTGCTTCAGTTCTCAAATATTTCCCTTCAGAAAGTTGGCATGGTAGGCATGCGTAAAGCTTTAAAGTTTTTGGTTTATTGGAACAAACTGGCAGGAAAGGGAATTGATATTTACGTACAAAGGGTTAGTGATGGGGAATAGATAGACTTTATAAATACATGAATGTCTCTTAGGTTGCTGACTTCAACTGTTGTTTTTTAGATTCTGATTGCCCAACTTTCTAAAATTGCTGCTGCTGTTGTATTTTATGGAATTCTATTGTCTAGTTATGCTATTGCTCCATTTTATGTTTTCAAAATATTTATAATCATTAAATCATATGACATTTCACAATTTGTTGAAAAGCTATCTACATATTTTTTAGTAAATACGCAATCTTGTATTCTTATTTTTTAACATTAGAAGCTCGCTGCACCCCCAAAGTCTCCAGGTGCCACCCCCAATATCCCCAGGTATTTCCTGAGTTGGACCTGGCAACCCTAATCTACCCCCACAAATCTCTAGGTATTTCCCAACCCAGAGTTGGCAACTTTCTTCTTGGCTGCTGCACCTTTTCTACGGGATTAAACCTGGAAGTAGTTAGTCTGCCAGGGTTAAGTGGGAAAGTTTCTTCGGGCTTCCCTTCGGAACAGGAACAGTTTTCTCAGACTCCAGGAGGCTTGGAACTCTCTGGCCTGCAAAGGCTTCAGGTCTGACCATACACTGCTCTTTCTCAGCCTCCAGCCAGCTGCCTTTTCTACTGCCTTCATCTGAGGACTTTTACCTCTCATCCCTCAGCTGCTCCCAGTTCCTGCATCCATGTTCGTAGTCCCTTGAATGCCTTTCTCTTGAGGTATTTAGCCTACTCTTTTCACTACAGGGATCTAGTACTGATTAGACTCCCACCAGGCTGCTCCTTACCTCTGCAACTGGACCTTCCTTAGGGCTGTGTCCTTACTCCATCCTTTCTAATTCAGTGATTGGGTTAGGGTTGCCAGGTCTGTTTTGGAAAATGCCTGGAGACTTTGGGGGTGGATCCAGGAGAGGGTGGGGTTTAGGGAGGGGCATGGTACAACGCTATAGAGTCTACCCTTCAAGGCAGCCGTTTTCTCCAGGGGAGATGATCTCTGCCAGCTGGAGATCAGTTGTAAAAGTGGGAGAACTAAAGGTCCCATCTGGAGGCTGGCAACCCTAGGTTGGGTGCCCTGAGCTAGTGCTTTTCACCAGCTTAGACTAGTGAGCCAGATGCAGCTTTCCATAAGCATAAAAGACCTTGCTATTGTAATACATGATGTCCTTGAAATATAAGATTACTACAATGCACTCTATTTGGGTTAGCAAGGAGGCTGAATAAAGCCTGCCCCCACCTCCCGACTGCTGGTATTCCAAGGAGGTCTCCCATCCAAATATCTGCCAGAGTCAACCCTGCTTAGCTTCTGAGACCTGACAAGATTGGTCTTGTCTGGGCTACATAGGTTTTAATATTCTTTGCTGCTCTGAGGACCCAAAGTTGGGTAGAAAGGGGCATACAAATGTTTTAAATTAATGTAGAATCCAGCTCCTCTGATGATTGAGCACTCAGATATACTGCACATCTATCAATGCAAACAGTACTATCTACCATACTATGATGTGGAAGGGGGGGGGGGATGAATATTCCACTTAAAAGATAAACATATGTATAATGTGGTGCTGGAGAAGAATCTTGAGAGTCCCTTGGACTGCAAGAAGATCAAATCAGTCAGTCCTAAGGGAAATCAACCCAGACTGTCCCCTGGAAGGTCAGATGCTGAAGCTGAAGCTCAAATACTTTGGCCACCAAATGAGAAGAAAGCACTCCCTGGAGAAGACCCTGATGCTGGGAGAAACAGAAGGTAAAACAAGAAAGGGACGGCAAAAGATGAGATGGCTGGACAGCGTTACTGATGTAACTAACTCGAATTTGAGCAGATTTCAGAGGATGGTAGAAGACAGGAGGGCCTGGCGTGACTTTGTCCACAGGGTCGCAAAGAGTGGGACTCGACTGTGCAACTGAACAACAACAGCATAAACCTTTGTGAGTCAAAGGCACAGCCCACTTGATCAGATGCCTGAAATGAGTCACCTGAGTGGTACTTTAAGGAGAGAATATTATAAACATGTTACAAAACAGAAAAAAAAAACATGCAGCCAAAAGGTCTAACAATGCAAGTGATAGGGTTCATTGTCCAGTACTAATTATAGTACCATGCAGACCACAAATGAACTGAAAGATCTAAGTCAATGAATACAAAATCCAGTCTGACCCACTTCAAGCTGGCAGCCACTGGTGATGAATATTAGATCAATAGCGCAAAATATAAAATACAGAAATTACATTTTAATTATTCCTAAGATCTGCTGAGACCAAATTTCAAAGTGTAAGATTTCCTATTGAAACAAACAGCATTCATAATTATCAAATATCCATCTAATCCAAAAAAATACCAGAAGTCAAGGATTCCCCCATAGAAAATTTCTGTATAATTTTAGGAGACACTGACTGCAACTTGTTAAATATCAAAACAAATGCCTATATGAAAAGATGGAGGTTATAAGGTGAGTGTTTGGGGGTGTATAATTATGCTTAATCAATATTTTGGAGTGGAGACGATATTGGATGGTACATATTTTAAATAAGATACAAGATGTTGGGAATGGATAGTTTAAGCAGGACTATCACACCCACGTGTGTAGGAAGACAGGTGTTACTGGTCTGGGGTAGAATTCACTCCCAACCATGGAGTGGTAAATAGTGATAATGTTTATTAAAAGAATAACCAGCAGGAGGATTATCTTGGAAGGAGTGAGATAAAATAGGCAACCTAACAGTATTTTCCCCTTCGCTAATAGAAAAGTACAAGTGATAATTAATACTCCCTCTAAACTGTGAAGTCTTGTGAGTAAAAATTCTACTTCGTGAGCTACTGGCACTGAAGTTGTGAACTACTGCACAAATTAGTTCGCTCTGGGGTCATTTTTCCTGAGCTAAGACAAAAATATGTGAGCTGGACGCTAAAGAACTGTGAGCTAGCTCACACTAACTCAGCTTAGAAGGAACACTGGTAATAATGTTTGTATTTTTTAAAATGTTGTTCCCCACCCCATTCTTTGTTTTGAGTTACTTGTTTTATAATTTTCTTTTCCTAAAGACAGAATATTGCAGTTTGCCACAAGTTATGTATGATCTCTGCATAGTAAAAAGTCAACTTTTTCTAAATATCATTGTACCAAATTCAGCCAATGGTATCAGAAGAGCTATCATAAAACTGGACCTCCTGCAAGGCAGACATTAAGACACCCATTTGCCACCACTGTTGCAACCATAAGGCAGCAAGTTTAGCTAGCATGAGATTCAGTAGATGGAAAAAGAGCTGGGGTGGGAATAAGTTATAAAATAAGGAGAATAAGAGAACAAAGTCTGTTACTGTCCTGAACTACTAAAGCTTCATTGTGTGTATTAGCAACAATATATGCAGCTTGGCAATTTGGGTAGCTGATTATCTGTGTGTTTCTTCTAAACCTTCTACATAATCATTGACAAGAGAAGTGAGAGCATGCTTCTTCCAGCAGAATACAATAAGGAAAGCAGCCAAATTCTCCTAGGCTTAGCCAAGAGCAGCTGTTGACAACAGGGAGCATTCTCATCACCAACAAACAGCAAGGTATCAGCTGTGCATCAGGACAGAGACCAATTTGCTTCAGGAAATGTAAAAATAGTTTGCAGCTTATTTTCATTTATGAACATTGTACTGCAAAGTTTTCTACCACATTAGAATGTATAATCCATCTAAATAATTATCTATAATGATTTAACTTCTTTATATTCTCCTAGGATACACTTTTCATCCATATCAAACTTGAACAAACTATAAAAGTGGGGGAATCAGCAAAAAATTTGCTAAATGAATAACATCTAACAGAAGAATACTTTATTGCTACTGATAAAAACTGAATTAGGAAACACAGTGTGCCAAATCAGGTAGCTAACAGTGCAATCCCAATAACACTTTCCTGGATGTAAGTCTAAGTAGGATGTTGAGCAAACCTGCTTAGGTTGGCACTGGAAGTAAAGGAATCCTAACATGTTACTTTTTTCAAGTGGCCTCTGTGTGAAGCACTGTGTGTGATGCAGAAGAACACTGAAATAAACGATGTTATCTTGGTCATAAGGAGAAGATGCCATTCGTAGGCATGTTTGAAAAGGATGACATGGATTATAAGAGTGTATAAATAGTGTTCCCCTAATGTTACCTCTAGACGAAAAATATCTTGGGTAGACTCCAGAAATAATCATACAGATGTGGAAACTTCTGATGCTGATGATTCTGCCACTACTTCAGGGGAGAAAGGGATCAGCTACAGACTGTTTTTAGATCATGCCACTAAATGATGGGACCATGAAATTTCCCCCCATATTATCCACCCCACAAAGGGAGGTAGAGGACTAACAGTGCAATCCTAAGGACAGTTACTCCAGTCTAAGTCTATTCATTTCAAAGGGCTTAGACTGGAGTAACTATCCTTAGGATTGCACTGTTAATCATCAGTCTCTCCTCTTAGGTTTTGACTCTGGCTGAACAGTGTTTATTGAACTTGGGTCTTGGTTTCATCCCCACATTATATTACAACTCTTTTCAAACCAGAATTGATGTATATAAATTGATTAAATCCCTCAAACTGAAAAGGCATTTTTGAGATGTTGATATCAATAAATTTAGACCCAAGTCTACTTATGTATCACTGTATTTGAGTGTTTGATTCTCAGGGACATCGAATATTGAAAGAACCATAAAAGCAGAGTAAAATTTAATCTGACACTTCAAGATTGCCACATTCCATAAAATTTAGTAAAGGATCCATCAGTTATAATCAAGGAGGCAGATAAAGGTGGGGCAATAGTAATTATACTGACTATTGCTAAGAGGTTTATAGACAATTGCACAATCAGACTTTTTAAGAAACCTATTGACCATGATCCCACTATACACATCACAAGACTAGTCAAAATGTTATTACAAAAGCCTTAAATTTAGGCTTCAAAGATCACTCATATGCTAGATATCTTACTAACAAACATCCACATGTACCTTAAAAAAATATTTTGACAAAAGTACACAAACTGGGAAGACCGCCCCCCCCCCTCGGTCACCCAATAATTTCTGGATTCAACTCAATCTTAGAACCCATTTCAAAGTACATTGATTATTTTTTTACAACCTTTTATTATAAAAATTCTGTCATGTATAAAGGACACGGGCAATTTCATTGTAAAAATAGAGAATCTGACCTTTCCAATGCATCTTTTTTAGTAATGCAGGATGTTTCCACATTAAACACAAGTATTCCACATAATTACATTAGGAACTGCATACATAACATTTTGGAACAACTTTCAAACACCCATCCGCCTACTCATTTTTGATGGATTTTTTTTAATCTTACAGTTGAAAAAATTATCTTCAATTTAACCAGGATTATTTTAACCAAATGAAAGGGGTGGCAATGGGTAATGCTGCAGCCCCCAGCATTCCCAATCTATTTATGGCCAATTTGGGAAGTAAATGTATTTGTAATCAGATTCATAATCCATTTTTAATATACAATTTTTAAAAATGTTTTATAGACAATATTTTTCTTATTTACGTGGGACAGTTTGAAAGACTTTGTTGATTGACTAAATGCACCATACCCCTCTATCAGATTTACTTACCATCAGAATCACACCTTTATCTTGTTTTTAGACATTATGGTCTTTAAATGTAAAGGTAGTCCCCTGTGCAAGCACCAGTCATTTCCGATTCTGGGGTGATGCTGCATCATGACGTTTTCATGGCAGACTTTTTATGGGGTGGTTTGCCATTGCCTTCCCCAGCCTACACATTACCCCAGCAAGTCTTTAGGGCCCAGGAAAATAAACTGGCTGTAAAAACTTATACTAAAGTGACTGATAAGAATTTGTGTCTACATTCCCAACCTTACCACTCTTGACATTTCAGGCCAGTTTGGTGTAGTGGTTAAGTCTGTGGACTCTTATCTGGGAGAATCAGGTTTGATTCCCCACTCCTCCACTTGCACCTGCTGAAATGGCAGAGGTGTAAGCGCACATATTATATTCCTTCAGTTTGAGTATTGTATTACTAACTATATAAGACATTTGAGGTTCTCTGAAAAATCATCCTTAAATATCACAAACTACTTGTGAAATTGATTTGCTGAATGCTACATTATGTTGTTTTGTAAGCTCAACATTTTTAATGTATGCAGGGACCGTTTAGCTATTATCCAGAAGATATTTTTGTAGATATTCCATTACCAGGCTTCACCTGGTTTCTGAAGTTGCATCAATACCAGCTGCAGCTGAGGAAGAGTATGACAATTTGAAGCAATTCTGAGTGAATCCAGACACCGTATTCTGGACCTGGAGTGGAATATTGGACATTTTCAACTCAATTTTTTTACTTTGAAATTGGACTATATGGACTTTAGGAGTATTCCATCAATTTCTTGAATTTCAGAAATATTCTATTATTGAATTCTGGAATTAGACCCATCAAATTATGTATTTTGTTCCTGTTTGTACCATACAATATTTAAATTATATTTATGTTTTCACTTAAGAGTTAGATTTGCAATAATTACCATAGAAATAACAGAGATACTGACTGATAATATATACTTTTATTAGCACAGAAGTTGTTTTGCACTTTTTGTCATAGTTTCTTGTTCTCTTTGCTACCTGGTTCTCTTTGCTGCCTGGTTCTTTTGACTGTGACTCCTCTAATTTCTAACTTAGATAGACAAGATATGGATGGCAGGAGAACAAAATCTACCAAGTGAGCAGTTTTGGGAGAATCAGTAGGCAGGGGACAGGTTAGATGGGTAGGAAAGGCGAAAGGTCTGTCAGAAAAAAATTATTGAAGAAACCGATCTTAAGGGGGGAACTTTGAGAAGAAAACATATTAGCAAGAGAAAAAGGGAATGGCTATAAAGGTGCATGGAGAAGCATGGCATAAGGTATAAAAACAGAGACAGAGAAGAGATAAACTAACAACAGATTGATCTGAATAGAATAAGAAGCCCTGAGTTCTATTTCACAAAATATCTCAGCACTATTGCAGTGTCTGTATGCTGTGGTCCAATGGTTAAGAGGGGAGCTGACTGCAGCTGAATCTATCCAAGACAGAGATCATGTGGCTGGGAAAAACTGAAATCCTAACTGGAAGGTCACTCCAGAGACTCAATGGTATCCAGCTGACAGCTGTAGACGCTGTAGTCTCTGGGTGTGGCAAGATTTCATGCTATCATTGGCTACCAGTTAGTCTCTGGATCCTATTCAAGGTGTTGGTGTTAACCTTCAAAGCCCTTAACAGTCTGGGACCTTCATACTTATGGAACCACCTCTCCTGTTACAACTCCCAATGCTCCCTTCAGTCATCATCTAGAGGCCTCTTGTAGGTGGCTGGCCTTAGGGTGGCTCACTTAGTAGCTGTCACCTCACCAGGGAAGGGCTTTCTCAGTTGTGTCCCTACCTTGTGGAATGCACTCTCAGTTAACACATAGTCCTGCTGGACTTGTTTAATTTCCACAGGGCATACAAAGCTGAATGAGCTTTGGGTTCTTTTAACAGTGGTATGGTGATAGCCACATATTTTAATGTTAATATTTTATATTTGTTTTTTCTTTTTACCTTATCGGTTTTAATATTGTAAGTCTCCACAAGACTCTTCAGGTGAGTGACAACTAAAAATCTAATAAATAAATAAATAAAATATTTTAAATGTCACAATTTTGCTTGGAATATGGGAAGCAATAATTATCTCATGACCAAGAAACCACAGTCATTACATATTCAATTGGCTTTTTAGAGTACAAGCATTCTGTCCATGGCTAGCTTTGCTCAGAAATGAATGCCACACACACACACACACACACACAAAATGCTACAACCCATAGAACTCATGAAGTGACACTCAGGAAGCTGACAGAGCTCAGTAAAGAAATCTAGAAAACCAAGGAGTACTGGGAATATGGCCAAGAGTTATGCAGATCCAGAAGACCCAGAGCAAAGACTTAAGCAATTCTGATCAAGCAGCTTTGGCTGTAAGGCTGCTTTAGGAAGTTTAAGAACAAAGCTAGCATTCAAGGGCAGCTGAGGCCAACTCAGACATCCTCTGTGTTCAGAGCTCCCACGGATTTTCTGAAGTTAATTCTCAGATATATAGACCCCTGATTCAGATCACATGCATAGAAAGCAGGGAGAGGGGTCTTAACCCTCATGCCATATTCCTGACATGAAATGACCCCTTCTAGATTAGACTTAAATTTAACAGTGGAGCATGAAGCAGCTTCCTGGGGTTGCTACAAGTTAGGAAAAATGGCATGAGGTAGAGGGAAGGTTTAGACTTTAACTTCCTGCTTGCCATTGTCCCAATCTGAATTGGGTTCCTACATGCCTGAGATTTGAGTTTTGCCCAAATCCATGTATGTGCCAGAAGTTACATCCATTTGACCCCCCCACCTTGCCCCCTCCTTCTGACATTAGTTGCTAGCCAACAGCTGGAAACCCTACTGAGAACTAATTTTTTTAAAATGCTGGAAGATCTGAACACAGAATTTTCAAAGCATGTATACTTTACCATTTGAAAAGTAGACACATGTAGCCAAGCACTGCCTGTTAAGAATTTTTAAAACTCCTAGTTAGTGGCTAATTTTCCTTGCCTCCCTACCTCTCAACTTATATTAAAAATTAGCCACTAAGCAGAGAGATAATCAGACAAGCAATAAAGGGGGCAAGGGTCCTGCTTTCCTGTATGTTTGCATCTAACCCCCTTTTTTCTCTGCTTCTATGACACCATCATAAAATTTCCAGCAGGCAGAGCTTCTCTATATTAGGAGTGGCTACTTTTCATGTTTTGTGTATAAATTATGGTCAGGCTCTTTGATTCACAACTTCCTTGTGGTGTTGACACATGTCACTGAAATCTGTGCACGAGTACAAAGGACCAGTCATTATGTATGAGGGTAAATATGTATCCGAGGGAGGCTCCATCTTTCAACACTACATGAGACATTCCTGGATTATTCTAACATGTCCTTCAGATGAACTGTCTCTGTCATTCCGTCTAGAGGACTACAAGAATCCTCCTTTGACTGGAACTCCACTATATTTTAGAGGTGAAGGGGCAAAATGTCAGCTGTGTTAAGGAGCTCCCAACACAGATCATAATTTGAAGTAATCAAACATTTGAGAATAGGAAAACAGGGATATAGGAGAATAAATTGCCAGCTCTCAGAAATTGTAATCCTCAGAACTGGAAGCCTAATACAGACTATGACAGGAAGCCAAATGTAGAAGCTGCCAGAAGAAATGTGGTGTTTATCCATGCACCACAAACTTGCCTCCCCACTGCAATAGTCAGAGGTTTATGTGAAGATAAAAAATCACAATGAACTAGGGTTGCCAATCCACAGTTAGGGGTAGGGGATCCCCTAGTTTAGAGGCCCTCCCCCCCCGCTTCAGAGTTATCAGAAAGCGGGGGGGGGAATGTCCACTTGGCACTCCATTATACCCCATGGACACTGGTCCTCAAAGGATATACTGGAGAATCAATCAGTGGTTATCTAGGCCTTGGGAGCTGTTTTTTTTAGGTAGATGCACCAAATTTTCAGCATGGCTGCTGATGTCTCTCCTCAAAAATAAAAACACCCCCCCCCCCCCAGTTTCAAAAAGATTGGAACAGGAGGTGGAATTCTGTCATCTCCAAAAGAAGGTGCCCCATCCTCCATTGTTTCTAATGGAAAGAAGGCATTTAAAAGGAACATGATCCCTTTAAATTGATGGCCAGAACTCCCTTTGGAGTTCATTGGTACTTTTCGCAACCTTGCTCCTGGCTCCACTCCCAAAGTCTCCTGACTTTACCCTCAAAGTCCCCAGATATTTCCTGAGTCAGACTTGGCAATTCTAGAATGAATAGGAAAGACAGGTTGCTTACCTGTAACTGTAGATCTTCGAGTGGTCATCTGTGCATTCACACTCATGGGATAGAGCGCCCGTGCCAATCCCCGAATCGGTACCTAAAAAGCCCGGGATTTTTTCGCGCTCAGCACCAATGGGCATGCACAGGCGTCCCAGTGCGCATGCTTGCCAGAACCAGCGTGAGGATCCCGCCAGTTCCTTCCTGACTGCTGGAAACCCCTACTGGAAGGAGACCGTCAGCAGTGGGGAAGGAGGGCGGGTAGTGTGAATGTACAGATGACCACTCGAAGATCTACAGTTACAGGTAAGCAACCTGTCTATCTTCTTCGTGTCTCTATGCTTCACACTCATGGGAGATTAGCAAGCAAGACATACCTGGAGGCGGGAAGACGGTCAACCAGAAGAAACAGCTTGCAGCACCGCAGCTCCCAAACGAGTCCTCTGCTAAGCATGCACGTCTAGCGCGTAGTGCTTCATAAAGGCATGCGGAGAGGACCAGGTGGCAGCCTTGCAAACATCCATCAGGGAAACGCCTTTCAGGAACGCCACTGACATTGCCATCGTTCTTGTAGAGTGTCCGCGAATAGGGCCAGGTAATGGCTTCTTTGCCAACAAATAACACAGTTTAATAGTCTCAGTGAGCCATTTCGAAAGCCGCTGAGACGAGATCCTGGAACCTAACGTAGGAGCAGCATAAGAAACAAAAAGCTGCTGGTCCTTACGAAAATTCTTAGAGTGACTTAAATAAAACAATAAAGCACGCTTCACATCTAGAGCATGCAACCTACGTTCCTCATCCGAGGAAGGTGTAGGATGAAAAGTGGGTAACCGAACTTCTAAGTTGAGGTGGAACTGAGAAACCACCTTGGGGAGAAAAGAAATATCAGGCGCTAACGACACTTCAGCCTCCTGAAAAACTAGATATGGGTAGACACAACGCATAGCCGCGAGCTCCCCTGCACAACGTGCTGATGTAATGGCTACCAAAAAAGCAGTCTTCTGAGATAAAAACTGTAATGAACATGTGGCCATCGGCTCAAAAGGATGTCGAGTCAGCCTGTCCAACACTAAAGTCAAATCCCACAACTGTGGGGGTGATCTCGATGGAGGATGAAGCCTAAGCAAGTCCTTCAAAAACCTCTTAGAATGAGGGTGTGCAAAAACAGAGTGCCCCTCAACTGGTTCATGGAATGCAGAAATTACTGCCAAATAAACCTTGATGGAAGAAAAAACAAGGCCAGCATCCACCAGAGATAACAAAAACTCAAAAATTACCGACAATCCCACCCTTCGGGGTGAAACTGAGGGATCAACTAAGAACTGCAGAAACCTCCGCCACTTCCTATCATAGGAAGCGTGGGTAGAAAGTTTCCTTCTGTTCAGACTTCCGGTGTAATGGCGTGGTGAAGCAGAATGAATCTCCCGAGCTCTGGGGGGAAGTTCTGTTTTGGTGGGCAATTGAGAGAGCTTTCCTATGGGAAGTGACTCCTAAGAGGTATCAGGGGATACCTCATAGTCCGGGGAGCTTTTTGGGGACTGGAAGAGAAGCGGAGGCTCTTCTTTCATCCCCATTCTGTCCCTTTGGCCGATGCCCTCCAACACTTCGGTGCCTAACCGGGCCACCGGGTAAGGAGCAGACGGGGTGAGCGAAAAATCTCCGTAAGAGACTCCCAACAAGAAGAAACAGAAAGCAAAAATAGATTCCAACAGAAAAACATACCTGGACTCAAATACAAAAAGGTATGGTTCTTTAGAACGAAGAAATAGGGACGCGGGCAGAGACGGAGGCATGGACGCAGAGCTGAAGGGAGGTTTGAGAAGAATCGTGGGCGGCTTAGATCTCCGGCGTAGCACCGGCAAGCAAACGCTTTGTGCTTTGGAGGGTGGCACTTGATAGAGAACAAGAGGAGGAGAGGCTGGAGAGACATAGAAACTCTGAAGTTCTAAGACTAACCTTCCATAATAAAGCTGGAAGCTGAAGCTGAAGCCCTGTGGAGCTTGGAGGGTCCGAGAGGGAAGTGGACAGCAGCCGACGCAGACGGGTGGCGACCACTTGAAGATTCGGTGAGTGTGTGGGGCGAGCGGGAGCAAGATAAAAGAGGGAAAGCAGAGAGACAGAGAGAGGAAAATAGTTTGTAAAGGCGGAATTGGTGAAAGAAAGAGGAATTAAGATCTGGAAGGAAGGGAAAAGAGAGAACTGAAAGTGAAAGAGACGGGGGATGAAGCGGATGGCGCGGAGGCTGGAAGACGACAAGGTTTAATGGTGGCTCAAGAGACCAGGAAGGTAGAAGGAGAGGGAATGGCGCCTTCGAGCAATAGGAGATAGAATAGAGTAAAGACTGCATGAACTCAAGAGACGTAGAGAAATAGAGATAATAGAGGATTGAGTTGTCAAGTGAAAGAAGATAGAAGATAGAAAGACGGAGAGTCGTGGATATAGTTTTTACAAGGGTGAGGAAACAGTTTTTAGTAGTGATTGCACTGCGGCTGTTTCCCCGCCGAAGATGGGTTTAACAACGGCGTGAGAGAGACAATAGACATAGTGAAGCAGAAGAAGGAGACAGTTGGAAGGAAGAAGAAAGAAGAAAGGAAGTAGTAGAAGGAGAAAGAAGAAGACGGTGAAGAGGGAAGGTTGGACTGGGTTTATTTAAGATTGGACTGTGTTTAGTGTGGGGTTAAGGAAGCAGACAATTTATGTGGTCATATCTGATAATTTGTAAAAACTGTAAGAATTTCAAATAATATTGTTTTATAATTAAATTGGTATCCACTGTTGGTAGGAGGGTTTAGCTAAGATTGACACAATAACAGGGGGGAAAAATACTAATAATTGGTGAAGTGGTGGATTTATAAGTAGAAGCAGAAGTGATTACTGGGGTTAAATGAATTTGTTGTCTGTAATACTAATAATTATTGGATTAGATAAGTAAATGATAATTTAATGAATTTAATGATTTGATTTAGGTATCTCATGAATTGACTTAAGTATATTAATTAGATGAATTGTGTCTAGTATGGTTATAATGAAAGGTTTTTTGAGATATTAAATGGGTGAGTAATTGTTAGACTATTGAACAAGATATTAGAACATATATTTGGGAACTTGGCAACACTGCTATTTATTGGCTCATGATATTATCTGATACTATATGATATTATATATGATATTGTAAAGCTTAATAGTTTGGTGAGAGTTTGAAGGAAAGAATATTTGAAGCCACAAGAGGGCAGTATATAAAAGGGAACAGGGAATTGAGAAAGGAACTGTTAAGTTCTAGTTAGGAATGGAAACTAAGGTGAAGAAGTTTGGTCAAGGCACCCCCCCCCAGGGGGTGGGGGGGAAATGACCTCAGTACCTGTTAACCAAGACGCGCTGGAGAAACTACAGCAAATTGTAACAGAAGGATTTAAACAAAATCAGGAAGCTCTGGAGACCATGAAAGTTGACTTGATGGGACAAATAGAAAAAACCAACGAACAGGTAGAAGAATTTCAAAAACAATTGTTAGTCAACACGCAGCAAATACATAACCTATCTGCCAAGGTGGAAAAAATAGAAGAAAAGGAGAAGGATACAACCAACTTGGCCCGGGAGAATAAAGCATGTATCTCAGATTTAGAAGAAAGAATAATAAAATTGGAAATGGAGAAAGCTGCATATATATTGCGCTTCCAAAATATTCCGGAAGAAAAAGAGGAGAACATAATGAACAAAATCCTAGACATATTAATTATAGATGAGGAAGATCTGCTAGAAGAGGGTAAAAGAGACATTGACTGGGCTAAAAGAGTCTCTTCCAATTACATGAGAAAATTTAATTTACCAAGGTTAGTGCAAGTTAAATTTACCCGAATAACAACATGTGAAAAAATTTTGAAGAAAGTAAGAGAATGTGAATTAAAATGGAAGGATGTAAGCATCAAGGTGCTCAGAGAAATACCCTGGGGATTAAGACAACGGAGATTCAAATATCGTAAGCTAACATCTTGGCTATTGAAACACTCTATACAATTCAAATGGCTTATCCCGGAAGGGATATTCTTCTTATACCAGACTAGAAGGTATAATATAACCTCTATTGACAAGCTGGGAGACAATTGTTGTCTGGGAAAAATTTGTTGATCCTAGTAATGGTGAATCAGAAACAGAAACAGGAGAGGACCCAGAAGAAGGAGAAGTATTGAAGAAAACAAATAAAGAAGATTTCCAGAAGATTCCAGGAGGAGTTAAAACAAGACTACAATCCAAAAAGGACTTAAGGAAAACTCGAGATAGTATTGAACCATCAAAATGAATTCAAGGACGGGATTACGAATAACTTCAATTAATGTAAACGGCTTAAATGAACCAGGGAAAAGAAAAAGGATTTTTCAGCAATTGAAAAAAATAGATTCTTCAATAATTTGTCTACAGGAAACTCACATTAAAGAAGACGATGTTAAATACCTGCAAAACGGGAAATTGGGTACATTGTACCACTCATTAGATCCAGAGAAAAAGAAAAAAGGAGTCGCTATCTATGTACAAAAACATATTAAATCGAACTGTCTATACACTGACAGGCTGTGAAGAATAATAATTATTCAACTAGAACTTAATGGCGACAAAATGATAGTGGGGAATATCTATGCACTGAATGAGAATTTGGAAAGATTTTATAAAACACTTCATGAAAAATTAATGGAATTTGACTCAAAAAATTGTTGCATCATAGGTGACTATAATGCAGTATTTGAGTTAGAAAAAGACAAAAAGTTGGAGGGAAAAAAAAGAAGAAGGAAACTCCGTAGTACTCTCCCTAAAACCTTTTTGAAAATGGCTGACGAACTTAATTTAGTGGATGCATGGAGGACCAAAAACCCACAAACAAAGGATTACACGCACTATTCCCCAGCACATAAATGTTGGTCAAGGATTGACATGTGTTGGCTATCAGCAGATTTGAGCTTGTCCCTTAATCAAGCGGATATACTACCCAGAACTTATGCAGACCATAATCCAATTCAAATAAATTTGGTAAAAGTACAGAAAAATCTTCGCTGGACTCTTAATTTACAAATTTTGAAAGAATCCAAGTTTATAGAAACAGCAAAGAAAGAAATAAAAGAATTTTTTCATCATAATCTTAACAAAGACACTAAAATGTATTTAATCTGGGATGCATTTAAAGCTTTTTTTAGGGGAATTGCAATACAATACTCGGCCAGGAGGAAGAGAGAACGTTTGAAATCTTATAGTGAACTACTAGTTAAATTGAAGGAGCAAGAAGAACAACAAAAGAAGAAAAATACAAAAGAGATAAGATTTAAGATCCTTGCTATCCAACATCAACTGAACATATTACTTACAGAAGAAGTGGAGAAGAACTTGAAATGGGCAAAACAAACCCACTTTGAAAATGCAAATAAAATTGGTAGATGGTTAGCTTACAAACTGAAGAAAGAGAGAGAAAAAAAGATTATAAGGTCCTTGGAAAATGTAAAGAAAGAAGAAGTAACACAAAATAGCCAGATGAAAATAATTATTCAAGAATTCTACCAAAGACTATATAAAAGACAGGAAATCCCAGATCAAAGGCAAGAAGATTATATTGAAAGTGTTAAAATAAATCGAATACCTGAAGAACATCGAGAGAACCTGGGAAAGCCGATTACGTTACACGAAATTGCTAAAGCAATAAAACATCAAAAACAGAACAAAGCACCGGGCCCAAATGGTCTTCCTATTGAATTTTTTAAAACCTTTGAAGAAATTTTGTTAATTCCATACAAGAACGTAATAGAGGAAATCCAAGAAACCAGCGAGATCCCGGCCTCCTGGCAAGAAGCGCTTATTTCTCTAATTCATAAAGAAGGAACCGACCCTGTTAATATCAAAAATTATAGACCTATCTCACTATTAAATAGTGATTACAAAATTTTTGCAATAATCCTGGCAAACAGACTCAAGAAGGTAATTACATCGGTGGTACATGAAGATCAAACTGGGTTTGTACCAGGGAGATTAATGAGACAAAATCTGAGATTGTTATCAAACCTGATGGAGTATTACAAAGAACATCCAGAGAAACAGTTTGCTGGGATAATGATTGATGCTGAAAAAGCATTTGATAGAGTTAATTGGAATTTCATCTTAAAATCGTTAGTAGCAATGGGATGTGGGAACAAATTTAGCCAATTAGTAAGAGCTATTTACACAAAACAGAATGCAAGAGTAAATTTTAACGGAACCAGAACGGAACTAATTGAAATTGAACAAGGTACCAGGCAAGGTTGCCCATTATCTCCACTGCTCTTTATCGCAACTCTAGAATTTTTAACAAAAAAAATAAGAGATGACAACAGGATCAAAGGTACTAAAATTAAGAATGAAGAATTCAAGATACAAGCCTTTGCGGATGACCTACTATGTATACTGGAAGAACCAATGTCTTCGATAGATCAACTGAAGGAAAGATTAAAACATTACAGTGAAGTATCGGGCTTCAAAGTCAATATGCAAAAAACGAAATTCCTTACAAAAAATTTAAATAAAGAGCAAATTATACAACTAGAAATAAAATCTGGCTTTAAATGCGAAAAGAAAATAAGATATCTAGGAATCCAATTTACAAACGATTTAAAAGACCTTTATCGTGACAATTATGAAAAAACACTAAAAGAAATCTGATCTGATTTAGGCAGATGGGCAGGTTTACAAATTTCGCTCTTAGGCAGAGTCGCAACTATTAAAATGAACATGTTGCCCAGAATTTTGTTTCTTTTTCAGATGGCTCCAATTATTTTGCCAAAGATATTTTTTCATCAGCTTAACAAAATGATCTCGGAATTTATATGGCAGGGCAAGAAGCCCAGAATTAAGCTCAAAGTGTTACAAGATTGTAAATCTAGAGGAAGTTTCGCACTTCCAGACTGGAACTTATATCACAAAGCATGCTGTATTGTATGGCTTAAAGACTGGCTTACTTTAGAAAACAAAAGGCTGCTGGTCATTGAAGGAGCAGGATTAGAGGCTGGCATAACTATGTTTGGTACCAAAATCCATCTAAAGGTAGCTTCTTTCTAAGGCATGAAATAAGAAAATAAGAAAATCTTTATTTAGAGTGTGGCTTGAGATCAGGAGTAAGTACGTATATACTCCTTTATGGCTATCGCCTATAGAGGCCTCCACACACCCGAATCTGTTTAGGTGGGAAAGTCCTAATACATATGGAAACTTACTAGATAACCAAAATAATTTGAAATTAGAGGAAATTGGTAAATTAGATTGGTGGTTGCAATGCCAAGTAAAGTCGAAATATCAAATGGACAAAGAGAAAGGCTTTCCGAAAAAATCAAAATTAAATGAGTTGGACCGATTATTGCAAATGAACCAAAAACTTATCTCTAATGTGTATAAATGGTTGCTTCAAGATAAAATGCAGGATGAAGTAGTGAAAGAGGCTTGGATTAATTGGTTAAAAGATTTTGGCTACAACATAGAATTAGAAGAGTGGGATAAAATATGGAAACAAAATCTTAAATTGACAAGATCTGCAATCTACAAAGAGAACTTGTATAAAATGGTATACCGTTGGTATCTTACCCCGGTACGATTAGCAAAGATTTATCCCGACTATACCAACAAATGTTGGAAGTGTAAAAAAAGTAAAGGATCCATGTATCACTTATGGTGGCAATGTTACCGTGCCAAAAAATATTGGGCTCTGATTAGCACATGGATCCAAAAAATCCTTAAAATAAGTTTACCTCATACACCCGAATTGTACCTTTTAGGTATTTGTAGAAACAATTTTCCTAAGACCACCAGTAAAGTATTATTGCATATAGTCACCACAGCAAGAATCCTTTATGCTAAATATTGGAAGACACCCATAATACCAAATAGGGAGGAATTTATTGCAAAATTATTGGAAGCCGCGGAGATGGATACACTGACACAAGATTACAAGAGGGTAATATGCAAAAATGTAATGAGACGTGGAATCCAGTTTGTCTTTGGGTGAAAGGTAAAGGTTTAGATTTGGAGTAATAGAGATTGTAAATTGTTGGGCCCCGAATGCTCCTTGTATGATTGGGGAGTTGGAGTGTGATTGTCAATAGGTGGGAGGTGGTTGGTGTTTATGCTGTTCTTATATGTTGTTTATGTTACCTATGTTATCTTTTTTATTGTTCTGTTATTATTCTGTAATTGTCATTTTTTTTTGTAATAAAAACAGTTTATTCTAAAAAAAAGAAAGAAAGTTTCCTTCTGCTCAAGAAAACATGTTGGACTCTGCTAGAGAACCCGCAGGGTCGATGAACCACGCTGTCAGCTTCAGGTGGGGCATGTTGTGATGGAGTACATGACGGTCCTGAGCTGACAGAAGGTCGGGTTCCGCCAGAAACTGGTAGAAGACCCCCCTTGCCAGTCGGAGCAGGATCAGGAACCAGTTCTGGCGAGGCCACCAGGGAGTCACCAGGATACAGCATGGTCTCTCTCTTGCGATCTTGTTGACCACCTTCATCAGTAGTGGCAGAGGTGGGAACAGATAAAGGAACCAACCTTCCCACGGAAACAGCAGACCGTCTCCCAATGACTCTGGATCAGAGCCCCCTCTGGAGCAAAACAGAGGACACTTCCGGTTTTCGGCTGTGGCAAAGACATCCATCTTAGGATACCCCCAGAGCTGAAACACAAGTTGAAGGAAGCACCACTGTAACTCCCATTCGTGCGGGGAAGCCGCACCCCTGCTGAGGGAGTCTGCTTGCAAGTTGAGGACATAAGAACATAAGAGAAGCCATGTTGGATCAGGCCAATGGCCCATCCAGTCTAACACTCGGTGTCACACAGTGGCAAAAATTTTTATATATACACACACACTGTGGCTAGATGATGGACCTCTGCTCCATATTTTTATCTAAACCCCTCTTGAAGGTGGCTATGCTTGTGGCCGCCACCACCTCCTGTGGCAGTGAATTCCACATGTTAATCACCCTTTGGGTGAAGAAGTACTTCCTTTTATCCGTTTTAACCTGTCTGCTAAGCAATTTCATCGAATGCCCACGAGTTCTTGTATTGTGAGAAAGGGAGAAAAGTACTTCTTTCTCTACTTTCTCCATCCCATGCATTATCTTGTAAACCTCTATCATGTCACCCCGCAGTCGACGTTTCTCCAAGCTAAAGAGTCCCAAGAGTTTCAACCTTTCTTCATAGGGAAAGTGTTCCAGCCCTTTAATCATTCTAGTTGCCCTTTTCTGGACTTCCTCCAATGCTATAATATCCTTTTTGAGGTGCGGCGACCAGAACTGCACACAGTACTCCAAATGAGACCGCACCATCGATTTATACAGGGGCATTATGATACTGGCTGATTTGTTTTCAGTTCCCTTCCTAATAATTCCCAGCATGGCGTTGGCCTTTTTTATTGTAAACGCACTGTCTTGGACCCAGGACCCCTGGGAGGTGTGCTGCCTTCACAAAGATGTCGTAGTCCTGGCACTCTGACCACAGATCCAGCGCCAGTGCGCAAAGCCGTCGAGAGACTATCCCTCCCTGCCTGTTGATGTAAAACAGAGCAGTGGTATTGTCTGTTAACAGAGCAACAATCTTCCCCGCCACCACGGGGCAGAAAGGCCGAAGAGCAAAGTGAACTGCCAGCAGTTCCAAGTAATTATGTGGCAGTGAGTCAATTTCAAAGGCCAAGGACCCTCCACACACAGATCGTTCATGTGAGCCCCCCAACCCCATAAAGACGCATCTGTTGTGATAGTCACAGTTGGTGCAGGTAGATGGAAGGGAGCTCCCTGACAAATGTTGTCCTTTGACTTCCACCATTGCAGTGTTTGAAGTGTCACAGGTGGAATTACAAACCTCTTTCGAGGTGAGTCCTTCAATGGAGAAACTGACGAAGAAACCAAAGCTGTAGGCCTCTCATCCTCTGCTTCGCAAAGAGCAGCACGCTTGTATTCCTAAGAACATAAGAGAAGCCATGTTGGATCAGGCCAACGGCCCATCCAGTCCAACACTCTGTGTCACACAGTGGCAAAAAATTTTATATATACACACACACTGTGGCTAATAGCCACTGATGGACCTGTGCTCCATATTTTTATCTAAACCCCTCTTGAAGGTGGCTATACTTGTGGCCGCCACCACCTCCTGTGGCAGTGAATTCCACATGTTAATCACCCTTTGGGTGAAGAAGTACTTCCTTTTATCCGTTTTAACCTGTCTGCTCAGCAATTTCATCGCCGCCATCAGCCCCAGCAGCCACTGTAGCTGCTGCGCCATGCCCCACTTTCAACTCTGCAGAAGTTCGACAAGGTTGACAATGTCCAACGCTCTCTGCTGAGGCAGAAACGCGCGATGAAGGTTCATATCCAGCAAAGCCCCTATGAACTGAACTGTCCTTGATGGAGTAAGGTGTGATTTCTCCAAATTGACCTGCAGACCCAAGGTGTCGAGAAGACGAAGAGTGATGGCAATGTGAGATGACAAACTCTCTTTCGACTCTGCCACAAGGAGCCAGTCGTCGATGTATGAAAACATGACTATCCCTTGAAGCCGGAGGTGAGAAGCCACAATGCTCATCATCTTCGTGAACACCCGAGGTGCAGTGGACAGACCAAATGGAAGAGCCTTTAACTGGAAGTGCTGAGAACCTACTGCAAACCGAAGGAAACGTCTGAACGCAGGATGGATGCTGACGTGGAAGTATGCATCCTTGAGGTCCAGCGTTGCCATCCAATCCCCTTGGTTGATGAGGGGCAGAATTGTTTGCAGAGTGGACATTCTGAACTTCTGGTACAAAATAAATTTGTTCAGATTCCGAACATCCATGATTAGTCTTAGACCCCCGTCTTGCTTGGGAACCAGGAAGTAACGAGAGTAGAAGCCTCCCGTCCTGGCCTCCATCAGGACCCTCTCTATGGCTTGTTTCTGTAAGAGGTTGCTCACCTCCGCCAGCAGAGGTGGAGAAGGGGGAGTGGTAATTACCACAGATTGTTTTGGAATCTGAGCAAAATCTATTTTGTAGCCTTCCACTACGATGGAAAGCGCCCATCTATCCGTAGTGATGGACTCCCAGGCTGACAGGAATGGGCGGAGGCGGATAGACGAAGGGGAAGAGGGGATGGTGATGTGTGCTGCCAGAAAGTCAAAGGCCCTGCTTCTGAGAGTGAGTGCCCTTGGACTTGCCGGTGGTCTGTGCTGAAGCATAACGGTTTCTGTTGTTCCCCCTGTATGGGGACCTACTTTCAGGTTGAGCCGAGCGAGGTCTCCACTGCTGTTCTGGGGAGAACTTTTGGTATGGCTTCTATGCCCAAGGCTTGTGCCACTGTCTCTGTTTCGCAGCTCTGGAAGATACCGGTACACCCAGGTTCCTGGAAGTTTTTATACTTTTATCCATTTCCTAGAGCGCATTGTCAGTGGTAGAGCTGAACAGGCCTTCGCCCTCGAAGGGCAGATCTTCCACGAAGGCCCTGGTGTCCTGCTGGAGAGCCGTGGATCTGAGCCAGGAGTGGCGGCGGAGGCAGACGGCAGAAGTGATGGTCCTTGCTGAGATGTCGACCATGTGCTTTGCTGCAGCCAGTTGTTGTTTGGCTACAGCAAAGCCTTCCTTCTGCAACTTCTTTGCAGCCGACCTCTTCTCCTCACTCAGGGAAGACAGGAGGGGGGTAAGTTGTTCCCACACTGAATATTGGTATCTAGCCATGCACGCGGCATAGTTAGATATCTTTACTCCCAGCGCCCCAGCAGAGTAAAACTTCCTCCCGACGTTATCCAGCTTCTTTCCCTCCTTGTTTGGTGGAGAGGAGTGCGTCTTGCGGGCCTTCGACGAGGAGGAAACAACCACCGAATTTGGTTTCGGGTGTGTAAAGAGGAACTCAGCTCCAGACTCTTGGACATGGTACATATGGTCCAACCTTCTCAATGACACGGGTGTAGAAGCAGGCTTCACCCAGGGCTCCTTCACAGCCTGTAGGATGACCTTCGTCACCGGCAGGGCAACCGCTGTAGATGTATTCCGCTGCATGATGTCGAACACGTTATCGTCTACAACAGGTTGCGGCTGTATCACTGGAAGCGAGAGGGAGAGTGCCATCCTCTTCACCAGGTCCCCGAACGACTTCAGATCCTCCGATGGTGAGATGGGAAGATCCACAGCCATATGAGACACTGGTGAAGGTTCCAAAGCCCAGTCTGGATCGTTGGTACCGACCTTGGAGTCCGACGATGAAGACTCTCTACGTAGAGAATATTCTGAGAGCTCCGGTGTTGACTCTCTGACAGGCGACCGGATAGACACCGACAACCAAGGTTGGACTTCCTCCACCACCACGCCGCATCTGTCAGGCAGGACAGAGATCGATGCTGAAGGATGCCGTCTAGAGTGTTGAGACAGCCTGGACATATGGGATGCCTCGAACTGCTGGTCCCAGTCTGTGAACTTGCGAGGAGGTTACCATTGGTACAGTGGGAAGGGATAAGGGTAAGGAGGCCATTGGCGCTGCTCCCATGGTGGAATTGGTGGGAAGTGACGAGCTACTGTAGTCGGTTCCAGCTCTCTCCGGCCTCTCGCCTGATCCATCGGTGCCGAAGGTTCCATCGGCGTCGACACCTCCACCTCCAAGACCGAGTCGCTCTCACTGCGATGCCTGGACCCTGAAGAGTGGGAGCGCTGAGTCAGATCGTTCTCTTGCTCCAATGCCGACAGGCGCAGCTGTGAAGCACTGCCTCTCGACACTGAAGGGCTACAACGCGGGGACGCCAAGATCTTCCTTGGTGAAGTTGTCAATGTCGAAGCGTTGTGCGAAGGTGAAGGAATGCAGGATGGTCTCTTCTTCTGCTTCTCCTTTGATTTCACCTTCTTTGGCGCGAATGATCAGGTCCCCGAATCATCCCGACACCTCTTAGCCGGGGTGCCCACCGACCCTTCAGAAGGCCATTTCGTGGAACGCCCGCACTAGACCGGCATCTCAGCCGATGTGACCATTGGGGCTGCGGCCTCACCAATCGGTACCGACAGGCCCAATGCCATCTTTTGAGGATGAAGTGCCAACTCGAGCAAAGCCGCCGAAAGCCTCGCCACTCAATTCTTACGAGTTTGTTTGGAGAAGCTCAGACAATATGTGCAAGAATCAACATGATGTCCCTTGCCCAGACAGAGGGAATGGCCGTCAGGGGGGGCAATCTTCTTCCCACAGGAGCGGCACCTCTTAAAAACCCCCCAACATCTTTCCATAGATGCCCAGGAAAAAAACCCACCCAGGAAAGTCTCTGAGGGGGGAAACACGGGGGGGGGGGGGGAACTGAGCTCCAATGGGCAAGTCCAACAAACTGTTTTTTTTTAACAACACTAACTATCTAACAACTAACTAACTACACTAAGAAAATAACAAACGGGCTATATACAACAGGAAAAAAGCAATCTAAAATTACTTTACCGACCGGGGATACAAAAGGAGATCCTCTCAGCGCAGTGGTCAGAAAGGAACTGGCGGGATCCTCGCGCTAGCACCGGCAAGCATGCTCACTGGGACGCCTGTGCATGCCCGTTGGTGCCGAGTGTGAAAAAATTTCGGGCTTTTTAGGTACCAATTCAGGGATCGGCGCAGGCGCTCTATCCCATGAGTGTGAAGCAAAGAGACCACGAAGAAGATTACATTATATAGCTTTTCTATACCATTCCATTTATATGAAACTAATTTTATAGACATCTACTCATGCTGCAGACAGTAGCACTGTAATAATTCAATATCAGATAACAAATTGCCCTAACCAACGGATCAAGCTATCACCACCTTTTTCTGTGCATAAATAACATTTATACCCACCTTTCTGCCCTTACATACATGACAAAATACATTGTAAAACCATTAAAATACCCCCCAAAAAAGAACATACTTCATTAAAATAACTTTTAAAAGAGTTAAAAAACAGAGTAAAAATGAATACAGAACATTTTTAAAAATTGGTTAGTAAGAAGTGATCAACTAGGGAATGCCAAATGAAACAAAAACAGTCTTCACCCACTGGTGAAAGGCAGCAATACAAAGGGACAGCTGAATATCCCGGGGGGGAGAGTTCTAGAACTTTGCTTCCATGAGTGGGAAGGCCCTCTCCTGGGTGGTCATCTGCCTAATCTCAGAACACAAGGGCATCTGAAGCAACACTTAGCTTAAACTCAGAAAATTATGTACAATGTCAACAAAAAGCAAGATGTAGAAGTGAAACTGACAAAACTTCCCTCTTGCCTTTGCAGGTAGTAGGAAGCAGTTTCATTGTATAGGTGAAACTGCATTATCAACGTCACCTGTACAGTAAAGGAGCTTTCTCAGAGGCCTGCAGAGATGAGCAAAAAGTTAACTTCACCCAAACCAGCAAGGGTACTTCTTACCTCTGCTACAGTCCAAATCTACCTTGTGGATGACAAAATAGATTGATTGGGTAGAGGTATCTGTTAACCACTTATTTAATCAGAGACTCTATCATCCTCCACAACCTTTGTCACACAGGGTCACACCAGTAAGTCAGGCAGTTACAGTTGCCATCCCTCTTACCCTTTAAAAATACATGGAGAACCCAAACCCTTTCACCCACCAGAGACACAGTAGCCTAGTCCTCTTTCACGCAGGCACTTCGCAGAAGAAGTGTGCGTGCACACAGAAGTTTATACCTAGAAATAAACTTTGTTGGCCTAGAAATAAACTTTGTTGACCCACTTCAGCGGGCATCATTAGAGCGCTCTCTTAATAGAGAGCAGAATGAGGTTTCGTTCCCCCCTCCCTTCCTGTCCTGGAAGGGAGGGGTGAGCGAAGCCTCTTCCTGGTCTCTATTAAGAGGACAGTCTATTGCAATGCCCATTGAAGTGGGTAAGAACAAGACTAGCATTGCTCCTCTGAGCGCGCCAGGGAGGTGGCAGAAGATGGCCTGCCTGCTACCTCCCCAGAGCACTCAGAGGAGCGATGCTAGTCTCATCCTTACCCGCTCTCTATTAAAAGACAGCGTTCTACTGATGCCCGCTGAAGCGGGGTAAGCACGAGGCTGGTGGCATCACTCCTCTGAGTGCGGGGGGGTGGCCTGCCTGCCACCACTGCCACCACCTAATTGCTGCCACCTAATTGCCGGTGACTGCGGCAATTAGGCATTTGTCTTAATTGCTGAGGGGGGCGGGACCCAATTCTGTGCCCCCCCTCCTGGCACCCTAGGCAAATGCCTAATTTGCCTAGTGGGAGGGCTGCCCCTGCCTAAGGGATGCCCTTTCCCTTAAAGTTTGCTTGGCACCCATGCTACTGCCAATCCAAAACATTTCTATTAAGGATTGATTTTAACATTTTTTTTATAATCTGATTTTAGTCTTAGAACTGAGTTAAGACTCATTAAGCTGTTCAGTGTTTTATGTTTGTATGCTCTGGCTAGGTGTTCAACACTGAGTTTTCATAAGTTATTAATTTTTTGCTTATGATGTTTTATTTTGTAAACCACTTTGAATAGGTTCCCTGGAGAGGTGGCATAGAAATTTTCTAAATAAATAAATTCTCAGTTCTGGTCACTATAGGGCTGTTTCCAAACTGCATCAGGTGACAGTGAATATGTGTAGAGGGGGAACATGACTGTTCCTGTTCACCTAGTCAACACTTCTACAAGTAACGGGTATGTACACAGCTTTGTCCATATGTCTGGGAATCCTGATGACTCAGGATTCATGATCATACAGGAAGAGTCTATGCATACAAATTCTGTTCACAAGTCATTCCAAATCCATGAAAAGGCAGGGACAACAAGCAGGACACCAGCACCACATCCCAACATATCTTCTGAGCAGTCATTGTATAAAGTGCTTCTTAATTTTTTTAAAAAAATACACTGTATCAGGGGAATGAACAGCATTGCAGATCCCATTGTTCTCCATATCCCTTTAACAAATATTCTTCAAAATCATATTTGCTAATAACCTTTGGTATTTCACCTGCAAATCTTATTTTATTTCCCCCAAAGATGTGAAGTTTTAATGTGTATTTCTTAGAATTTAATCCTGCTAATTTATACTAAAAATAGTTACCATTTGGCAGCCTTCAAGCAGCTAGCTTTGTTGTACCATACAGAAAGTGTCAACTTCTACACAATTCTGATGCATTATATATTGTTAGTAGCCTGAGGAACATATGCATAATATAATTAACATTTTAATGAAATGACATTACTATTAAATTAATGGCTTAATATAGCTCATTATATTTTAAAAAAATCTCTAAAACTAATTGCAATATAAAACCCAAAGGAAAATATTGCCTAATTATGATGTCTTACTTGTACAACAAAGTATTAAGCAGGCTACAAATTTTCATATCATGTTGGCTGTAAGCAATTTCTACCAAGTGAACTTTTACAGAAAAGTTTTAAACTGGCCCAATGAAAAGGAAATTTTATTAAGCATTCTATTTCAATTTCAACCTGCCAAATTTGAGGATACAGGATAAAGCCCACATTTTAAACTAGATATATACACAACATTGTACATCTCTAAATAAGTTATTTTCTAACTTGCTAAATTGAGTGTGGAGATAATGCTAAGGGGTCAAAACATTTTCACCTCAGTTAATAAAACACCATACTTTTTTCTGCACAGACAAATAACTGCTACAACTCTGAGCAGTTCAATATAATGAACATCTGAGCATGTCCAATTGAAACAGAGAGATTTTCAACATGAGGAAGGGAACAAAATTTGAGCTGACAGCTGGAACAGCTGAATCCCAATCAAGATCCCCTAACAAGCCAACCAACCAAAAGAAGGCTCAGAGACTACTCCCAAAACTGATCTATTACCAAACCCTCTGACACAAGCCATTTTAGCAAGCAGTATCCAGGAGCAGCAGCAGTTTATGAGCATGATTGCATTTAAGGTACTATTACCTCTAAAAGGACTAACATATGTTGAATATTATTTGATTCTTCAGACACACTATTTCTTTTAAAATATATGAAAGCTAGTGCAGCCTTCCCAAAGTGTTCTCTAGGTACCAAGCGGGGAAGTTCTCTTAGGAATTACATAAATCTTTGGGGAAAGAGCTCTAATCTAGTTTTTAGTACTAAAAAGTTCTTAGGTGCATATCCTTAACATTATTTTTTTCTTTCAGTGCCTCTCAATTTTTCTAGAAAAACTGACTTATTTAATACACTTCTAAGGCATTTTTCATATTGCCTTAACAATCCACTTCCATCACCTGATCTTAGTGTGTGCTTTTTTGCTTGTGTTCAGACAACTTTGTAAACATCCCATAGCTGTCTAATTTCTTCCCCATTTCCCCCATCCCTAATAAAACTGGTTTCTCCTGCACTTTTTTAAAAGAGAGAAATGTATTTGCAACAAAGCCTCTGCTCATAATTGGAACAAAGTTTTTTGTACTGGTGACTTCTGGCACAAATCACCTGCCAAAACCCACCCAGAAAGGATAGGTGAGTTTGGCTTTTTTTTTAAATTGTATTCCAGTGCTGAAATGTTTCACTGATGGAATGTGACTGCACTGAAAAGAACAATTCTCACTGGGGGCACCTTTCTCTTTGCTCTGGTTGATCTGGTCTCCTCTTTCTGCCTATCTCTAGCCTGAGAAAGTTGTGATAATGTCCCCCTCTTGCTTTGCATGAAAGTAGACTTACTATCAAACCAATCCGGCCCTTCCCAGCCCGCGCCGCCGCAGGTGGCTGAGGGCGGGGGCCGAGTTTTGCCTCCCCGGATGGAGCGAGGCAACGCTTCCCGCCCATCCGGGGATTTGTAGGGCGTTGGCTGGGGCTTTATAAGCCCAGCCTCGTTCTCCAACGCGCACTTCGCCGCGTTGTTTGGTGGGTCGGTGAGCGTCTCGTCGTTTTGCTGACGACGAGGCCTCCTGCGGCGTAGTCTATCGTCCTCTTCGGCCCGGCTCCTGTTTGTGTGGCATTGCTTCCCTGCGGGGTCGGGAGCTGCGGCGGGCCTGCGAGCCTTTCTCCAGCGCTTCCCTCCGATACCGGCTGCCTGCGAGCTTCGGCTGCCCCCCCTTTTTTGCATGGGTGGTTTACGGAGGCTCCAGCTGGTCGGCGGTTCGGCGTGGAGGCGGTAACGGCGGCTTGTTAGCCGCTGCGGGGCTCTGCTTATTCTCTGGGTCTTCTCTGCTCCCCTGTGCACCTGGGTGGGGGCCCTTGGCTGCTAGCGCTGTTTTTTCTGACTCAGTAGAAGGCAGCTTCTATTTGAGGCTTTCTGTTTGCCCCTTATTGGGGGTTTTTCTGGGTCTGCTTTGGGTATTAAGCCTGGTTTGGTAGAGGCTTTACCTTACTGCCCGCTGGTACACTGTTCAGCCTGGTATTTGGGTCCAGGCAAGTAAGCCTTGAGAGCCAGGTTGGCAGGTGGTTAACTAGGGTGTATCCGTTTTGGTGGCTATGGCTCCCAAAAAGGGCCAGGGGACTTCTAAGGGCAAACAGCCTGCTAAGGCCCAGGGAAAAGGCCTGCACCTAGTGGGCCCGGGGCTGGGGAGGAGACCAACACTAGGCAGGCCATTGTTGATTGTTTGGCTGCTCTAGAGCACCAACATGGTCTTGACCTGGGTACATCTGGATTACCCCGGGGGCGGAAGGCTGCACGGGCGTCCACAAGGGTTTTCGAGCAGGAGGTCCTTGCCCGTCTTTCTACTTTGCAGGACATGGCGGCTCGGCCCGGCCCGTCTGGCGAGCCTACTCAGGTCCCTGTGGAGCCCACCTCGGACTCTGAAGATGGAATTGTGCCTGCTGAGGGTCTTGAGCGTCCTGATGATCGCAGTGGGACCGCACCCGTTGTGCTGGCGGTCGGCGTACCTGGTCAGGAAGGTAAGCCTGGAGGGCCGGGGCCGGCTGGCTCTTGGCCATGGGGCGTTTGGGGACCCCTCTATCAGCCCGCAGCTTCTTTGCCTTCAACTTCAGCGGGCCTGGGTGCAGTCCTTGGGTCCTCGGGTTCCATGGCGCCATTTTGCAGTTGGGGACCTTGTGGACAGGGACAGATTCTGCCGTGGGGCGCTACGTCCGCCCCACCAGCACCCGGCGCCCCCTCTTCATCGCAAAGTGCGGCCGGGCAGAACACGCAAGGTGGATCCCTGCCTTGGGGGCAGTTGTGGGGTGGTCAATGGCCTCTTGGTTGGCCTTGCACCTCCAGCAGTTTGGGAGGTTGGTCCCCAGCCTCATTGGGGTCTGTCCCGTTTCAGTGTCGCCCTTTTGGCGACATGGCTATGCCCCTGGGTGACCATTTGACGGTGGCCACTCGTGAAAAGATACTCAGGGGTGAGTATGTGGATGTCTTTGGCCTTCTTTACAGGGAGCTGGAGAAGAAGGACAAAGACGAGTTAGATGAGAGAGACAAAGAGAAACTTAAACGTAGGAAGGTGGAAAGAAATTGGGCTAACTGGTTGCCCGGATTTCTAATCTATGCTGTTGTTATAGCGCGTGCACAGCCTTTACGGGCTGCACCGCTATTCCAGTATTGTGATATTGTCTATAAGGCATATACGGACTTCTCGGGTGCTGCGTGGCTGCAGTACGACGAGGAGTTCCGGATGAGGGCTGCTCTCAACCCCACCATGCCTTGGGACCAAATAAATCAGCAGCTTGGGCTGCAGCTCATGTCCCCCGCTAAGCCTAATGCAGGGGACAGGTCAGACAGTGGGCACCTGGTAAGTAAGCAGGCTGGTGCGTCTGGTCCCCGCACTGGTGCAGGGCAGCCGGTTCAACCCCGGCTTCTGTGCTGGGAGTATACGTCCCAGGGGGTTTGCAACCGTAAGACCTGCAAGTACAAGCATGAGCGCCCACTGTGCGGGGGTTCGCATGCCTTGTCTGCATGCAGCAGGTCCAAGCCCCGGAGTGGCCCCAAGAGGTCTGGGGGCGGGGCGGGAGCACACAGTTCTGGTAAAGGGACCCAGCCCCATCAAGGTGAGGGTTCTCAGTGAGATGTTAGCGGGCTATCCTAGAGTAAGTGATAGGGATTACTTACAACATGGGTTTCTGTTTGGTTTTCGTATTCCATTTCAGGGTCCACGTGGACCCTGTATGGCCAAGAATTTAATGTCCGTTAGAGGGATGGAAAGTGTTGTCAGGGAAAAGATTTCTAAGGAGTGTGCAGAGGGCAGGGTGCTGGGCCCTTTTGATGCCCCTCCTGTTCCTAATTTGCGGGTGTCACCTTTGGGGGTAGTCCCCAAAAAGGCCCCCGGTGAATTTCGTCTTATTCACCACTTATCATATCCCAGGGGCGGGTCAGTGAACGACGCCATCCCTGATGCCATGTCCGTTATACTTCCTTCGACCAGGCGGTCAGGGTCGTTCGGCGCTGCGGGATTGGCGCGGAGCTGGCTAAGTGCGACATTAAGTCTGCATTTCACCTGTTGCCGGTGCACCCGGACGACTTTGAGCTCCTGGGCTTTATGTTTGATGGCAAGTTTTACATGGACCGTGCGTTGCCCATTGGGTGTGCTATTTCGTGTTCAGCTTTTGAACGCTTTAGCACTTTCTTGGAATGGGCTCTTCGGGAACGGGTTGGGTCCGCCAACACGGTTCATTACCTTGATGATTTTTTGTTTGTGGGCCCCAGGGGTTCGGGCCAGTGCGCTCAGCTTCTCTGTTCTTTTCTCCAACTGTCCGAGGACCTTGGTGTCCCGCTGGCACATGAGAAGACGGAGGGCCCCTCCTGCGTTCTGACCTTTTTAGGTATCGAGCTGGATACAATTAGGCAGTCGTCCCGCCTGCCAGCCGACAAAATTGAGGGCCTCCTTCAGAAACTAGCCAGGTTGAAATGCAAGCGTAAGGTTTCGCTCCTCGAACTTCAGCAGGTGGTCGGCCACCTTAACTTCGCTTGTAAAGTGGTGGCCCCTGGGAGGGTGTTGTTGCAATGCCATGTGCTCCTTGCGCCTCCCCCATCATCGGGTTAGAATCACCCGAGGTATGCGGGAGGACCTTGAAGTTTGGGAACGATTTCTTTCCGACTTCAATGGGGTTTCCTTTTGGCGGGAGGATATGCGGATCGAAGCCGATCTGCAGATCATGTCCGATGCTGCCGGTGCCATTGGTTTCGGGGTTTATTTTCGTGGCCGATGGTGTGCGGAGCCCTGGCCCGCCTCTTGGTTGGATATGGACCTTTGCCGTAATTTAGCCTTCTTAGAATTTTTCCCAATTGTGGTTGCGGTACGATTGTGGGGTGAGGAATTGGCCAACCATGTTGTCCACTTCTGGTGTGACAACATGGCGGTTGTTCAGGTGATTAATACCCTCACGTCCAAATCTGCCCCGGTTATGCGTTTGGTTTGCTTTTTTACCCTGTGTTGTTTACGGTTAAACATTTTGTTCCTTGCCAAGCACGTGCACGGTGTGTGCAACGGAGTCGCGGACGCTCTGTCTCGTCGTCAGATGGAGCGGTTTCAACTTCTCGCACCAGGGGCCGACCTCCTGCCGGCTCGGATGCCCCCAGAGATGTGGCGGCTTGGAGAGTCGAGGCCAACCGGGCTATGATGCTGGCCCTAGCCCCCTCTACCCGGAAGGCCTATGATCGCTCCGTTGAGCAGTTCATGGCTTTCAGGGAGCAGGTAGGATTGGCCGACATTTGGCCGATTCCAGCAGCTCATCTCATGCAGTTCTGCGTTGAGCTGAAAGGTAAGGGGCTGGTGGTAAAAACCATTAGGGCCAAGTTGGCGGCACTGGCCTTCACCAGTAAGGTAAAGGGGGTAGCTGACGCCTCTGACGACTTCAGAATACGCAAAATGTTGGAGGGCTGGGCCCGCGAGCAAGGCCCTCGGCCTGATACGCGGCACCCCTTTTCCCCTGGAGTGTTGAAAGGTTTCCGCAAGTTATGGCCAGTTGTTTGTTTTTCTAAATTTGAGGCTGCATTGTTTCATGCAGCGGCCATGACCGCCTTTTTTGGCGCACTTAGAATCGCGTAACGATTGTTCTGGCCGGGCTCTCCAGTCGGGAGACGTAAAGATATCTGGGGAATCTGCAGCCTTACGGGTGCGCAGGTCCAAGACCGACCAGAAGCAGCGGGGCGTCACAATTTCTTTGGGCTCGTGCCATGACCGTGACATTTGCCCGGTTTTAGCTTTGTCGGAGTACATTGCTGTGCGGGGTGATGAGGCCGGCCCCTTCTTCCGGCACGAGGATGGGTCCCCGTTAACCAAATTCCAGTTTTGGTCTGTGACCAGACAAGCCTTGGATAAGCTCGGGTTGTCTGGATTTCGGTTTGGGACCCATTCGTTCAGGATTGGGGCAGCATCGACTGCAGCAGCCATGGGGTACCCTGGGCCGGCCATTCAACGTGTTGGGAGATGGCGGTCTGCTGCCTACAAGGGCTATGTCCGTCCCGTGTTGCCTGGCAAGTTTTAGCTTGGATGGTTTTAACATTGTTACTTTCTTCTGTTTTAGGTGCTGTGGCGCTGGGCGAGAGGCGGAGGATACTGATCGCCGGCCACAGCATGGTTTTTTGGGCCGCCCACCAAGCCCGGCGTTCAAGTTTGGGATCGCAGTTGGGGCTCAGTGAGTGGGCGGTCGTCGAGTGGCCTTCGCTGGGACGGGCTCCTGCCACTCTTGTTTATGGGGAGGAACAGTCCTCCACCGGACATCCTGTTAATTCACCTTGGAGGCAACGATTTGGGCCTGGTGCAGGGGAGGGCCCTGTCACTTCAGGCAGTCGAGGACCTCAAGGTGATCCGGAGCAGGTGGCCCGAGGTGCGGTTACTTTGGTCCGCCATCCTTCCGCGGCAGGTGTGGAGAGCGGCTTGGGACCCTGTTGGGCTGGAGCGAGCCAGGCGCAAGGTCAACAGAGCGATTAGGAATGAGCTCCGAGGGGGCCTTGGCATTTTTGTGTCACACCCGGCCATTAGGTCGGATCGGGCGGACCTGTACCGGCAGGACGGAGTCCATCTGTCCGTGTCCGGAAACAGGGCGTTTTTGGGTGAGCTTTAGCTGGGGCTTCGGCAGGCTTTAGGCCTACCGGTGGGCCCAGTGGCCTAAGCTGAGGCTTGGCACTGGGTTGGCGGGTGTTTTAGTTGGTTTGCAGGTTTTGGTGAGCACCCACGGTTTTCCCTGATTTAGGGAAGTAGCGGGATGGGACAGTAGCGGGGTTCTACGGCCCTCTGCTGTCTTGCCCGCTATCGGGTCACCTCTTTGGGCAGGCCGTTCCTGGGCGGGCGGCCATGCCGTGGGGTGTAAACCTGGCTGGTGCCGGCCTGGCAGCAGCCGGTTCTAGCTGGCTGCGGCTGGGGGCAGGGTTGCTCGCCCTTCTGGACAGGGAAGGGTCCTGGGGTGTCTCCCTTGGCCTGTCCGGCAGCTGGTTAGTTTTGCCCCATGCTGTTTGCTCAATAAAGTTGCCCTGTTTTCCATCCAACTATGGCGTTGTCTCGTTCTTCCGACTGGGGCGGGGCAATCCGGCCCTTCCCAGCCCGCGCCGCCGCAGGTGGCTGAGGGCGGGGGCCGAGTTTTGCCTCCCCGGATGGAGCAAGGCAACGCTTCCCACCCATCCGGGGATTTGTAGGGCGTTGGCTGGGGCTTTATAAGCCCAGCCTCGTTCTCCAACGCGCACTTCGCCGCGTTGTTTGGCCCTCCCTTCCCTCCCTTTAATAGTACAGGTTTGCCGGTCGCCGGTTTTCGGGGCCAGGTAGGAATTTTTTCATCCCATCTGATTGGCCTTTGCTGGGATGTTTTTCGCCTACCTTGTACTATTTTACTTTAGGTTGGAGTTTTAGTTGGTAACTTTATTGGCTGGTGTTTTAGTTGGTTTGCAGGTTTTGGTGAGCACCCACGGTTTTCCCTGATTTAGGGAAGTAGCGGGATGGGACAGTAGCGGGGTTCTACAGCCCTCTGCTGTCTTGCCCGCTATCGGGTCACCTCTTTGGGCAGGCCGTTCCTGGGCGGGCGGCCGTGCCGTGGGGTGTAAACCTGGCTGGTGCCGGCCTGGCAGCAGCCGGTTCTAGCTGGCTGCGGCTGGGGGCAGGGTTGCTCGCCCTTCCGGACAGGGAAGGGTCCTGGGGTGTCTCCCTTGGCCTGTCCGGCAGCTGGTTAGTTTTGCCCCATGCTGTTTGCTCAATAAAGTTGCCCTGTTTTCCATCCAACTATGGCGTTGTCTCGTTCTTCCGACTGGGGGGGCAAATGGTGTGATTCTCATATAAAATCCACCAGATTGTCTCTTGACCCTTTATACCTTTCTCCCTAGTTGTGAAAGCTCTTTCTTGTTTGTTACATTTTTCTAATGTTTTCAGTTTTAAAATGTCAAGGGCCAACTGATTGAGCATATAAATTATCTTTTGTCCTTCAGATTTACTGTTTGAGAGTCCACAGTGCTTTACACAAGAGTAAATGGGCTATTCTCATGGAAGGAAGGCAAAGCAAAAGGGCTGCTGAAATGCTCAAACACTTCGGTGCCTGTGCAAAAAAAGAAACAAAAATGGAACAGAGGGAACCCATGAGGGGAAGTCTGACTTGATCCCACAAATAGTACAATCATCAGAAGTGGTACAACATGCACAAAAGCATGAAAAGCAGCTGCAGTCTGAAAACCCCTAGAATTACATTGAATTAAAATTATTTTAAAATAACTTATTTAACAGTGAAAAACACAATGACAATTTAAACTTCTCCCTCTTTTTGTAAATTATTCCATAACAGAGTTTTCCATTCTGAATATGTCAGTATCAAATTAAATTAAGTCAACTGATTCCAGTTATATTCAGGTGGATAACCATATCTGAAGAAACAGAACAAAGCTTGAGTCCAGTTGCACTTTTATCTGTTAGAGAAAGCAGCTATTTCTTCCTGTCCTGTGAGGCAAGGATAATGAACCTATGACATTTTCCTTCACAAACTTGCATGCAAGTCCCCACAACCTTACCTTGTATCTCAGTTCATTCCTGGTAAAATTAGGCACCATTATGACCTTCTGTGTAATCTGTCTCACTGAGCAGTCTATCAGAATATGATCCAGTGCCAAAGGTTTGGTTGCAATTCCTACTAAGGTAAAGACATGGTCTGTGCCATCTGCTTCATTTTGTAAAATGAGCTTTCCCTGTGAGGATGAGAAAAGGGAATATTCATTAACAAAGATGCAAATGTTTTTGCAATAGACTTAGGAGCCGGTTTGAGGGACAAATTGAGACCCAAACTACACATTACGTTTTTGGTGAGTCAACCTGGGGTTCCTCAGATCCCATGAAGAAGTCCTCCTCCCAGTCATCATTCCAAGCATAACTGAGCTTCTGGGGACTTCTAAAATGCCTTCCCTCCAGCTGCTGTGCGACTGCATGGAATTTGAGTCAGGTCTGGGGAACCTCAACCCAACTCATCAAAGAACATAATATGTAGTTTGGCTCTGGGGCCAATGCGAAGAGAAATCCTATGCCACCGAAGCACTGTGTTCTCCTCACTTTTCACTCTTTTATCTGAATGTAATCCTAGACATTCTTATTATTACACTCTTATGGATGCACCAATTTTCCAGCAAGCAAAAACTTCTAGGGTCTAGGGCTTACCTAGGTATGTTCCCTTACTTTTGGAGGACACAGCAATGAATACTTGTGGCATTTTTGTAGTATCTGTTTTATCTGTAAATATACAAGTATAGCACAGGTAGAAACAAAGAGATACTCCTGCAGGGAAGCAGATCCACTATCTATATCAGATCTCAAGAGCTAGAGATACTACATTCCAAGGTGCTTCAGCCAATTCTCAGAAGAATCTGTCTGCTACTTTCTCTCTCTCTCTTCCAGAATCACAAGCTTTGCTTTCTTTTTATAAGGGCACACATCTACCCACTCTCTTCAGCCAAGCGGAAGTAATCTCTTCCAAGTCCTAAGAGGCACATGGTCACAGTCACTTCCTGACACTGAAGGCACACTGAGAAGATGTCTACACACTAGTTAAGACACTGTATAAATCGATGGTGCGGTCTCATTTGGAGTACTGTGTGCAGTTCTGGTCGCTGCACCTCAAAAAGGATATTATAGCATTGGAGAAAGTCCAGAGAAGGGCAACTAGAATGATTAAAGGGCTGGAGCACTTTCCCTATGAAGAAAGGTTGAAACGCTTGGGACTCTTTAGCTTGGAGAAACGTTGACTGCGGGGTGACATGATAGAGGTTTACAAGATAATGCATGGGATGGAGAAAGTAGAGAAAGAAGTACTTTTCTCCCTTTCTCACAATACAAGAACTCGTGGGCATTCGATGAAATTGCTGAGCAGACAGGTTAAAATGGATAAAAGGAAGTACTTCTTCACCCAAAGGGTGATTAACATGTGGAATTCACTGCTACAGGAGGTGGTGGCGGCCACAAGTATAGCCACCTTCAAGAAGGGTTTAGATAAAAATATGGAGCAGAGGTCCATCAGTGGCTATTAGCCACAGTGTATGTGTGTATATAAAATTTTTTGCCACTGTGTGACACAGAGTGTTGGACTTGATGGGCCGTTAATAGCCACTGATGGACCTCTGCTCCATGTTTTTATCTAACCCCCTCTTGAAGCTGGCTATGCTTGTGGCTGCCACCACCTCCTGTGGCAGTGAATTCCACATGTTAATCACCCTTTGGGTGAAGAAGTACTTCCTTTTATCCATTTTAACCTGTCTGCTCAGCAATTTCATCGAATGCCCACGAGTTCTTGTATTGTGAGAAAGGGAGAAAAGTACTTCTTTCTCTACTTTCTCCATCCCATGCATTATCTTGTAAACCTCTATCATGTCACCCCGCAGTCGACATTTCTCCAAGCTAAAGAGCCCCAAACGTTTCAACCTTTCTTCATAGGGAAAGTGTTCCAGCCCTTTAATCATTCTAGTTGCCTTTTTCTGGACTTTCTCCAATGCTATAATATCCTTTTTGAGGTACAGCAACCAGAACTACACACAGTACTCCAAATGAAACCACACCATCGATTTATACAGGGGCATTATGATACTGGCTGATTTGTTTTCAATTCCCTTTCTAATAATTCCCAGCATTATAATTATAATGTTTTTGTGTAGCGTTTTTTGTGAACACAGGCTTTTGTGAGTTTGGTTGATTAAAGGATTGGCAGCATGTAACTACGTGCTTCCTAAAGGTCTCTTATTTGGAAACTTGCTAGACTAGTGCTTTCCAAAGTGGGTATTACTTGCCCCCATTACTTAGGAGGGGCGCTAAGAGGCAAGAGGGTAGCAGCAGGGCACTTGAGGTGGGCCCCTTCAAAAATGTTGTTCACTTATTTATATCTGACCAGACTATGGCATCATGCTGGCAAATGAGATGCCAAGTTTTTGCCACTACATGGTGCTAAAATCATGGTGCTAAAATCTGGTGGAAACTATCAGCATTTAAAATAAATATACCACCAGAGCAATCATGAAGCACCAAAGCAATCATGAAGGTTGCCTATATTTTGGGCCTCGTTGCACTGTCCTTTGTAGACAGTGGGCCTTATGGCTTGTCTAATCATAATAATATAATTTTGCCTTAGTGCCATGCTCCAGCAAGAAAACCTGTGTTTCTATTCATGATGTGCAAAGCCTAATTAATCATAGCGGAGAGGCATTATGTACTCAGAGTGCCAAAATTCACCATTTAGAGAGCCAATCCATTCTTGATTCCATTGCACAATGGCCTGCTGGAATCAGGATTGTGCTGGTGGAAACCAACTTTGGCTGTTGGTATTAGCATCATATATAGCCTTGCGTTTATGTGTATGTGCCTGTATGTTTGTGTGCTTTTTGCTTGAAAAGTACCAATGCCATGTGTAAGAAATCCAATTTTTTTTTGTTGGAATTCTGTTATCTAGAGGGCCAAATGGAAGAGTAATGAAGATCCAGCCCTTAAAGGCAAGAAGAGCTTGTAACATGCAATCCTGTGGGTGTCCTTTGGCCATCCAGGGGTAGACTGTATAACCTCTGTAACTCCTTTTTGGTTTTCTGCTAGTGCTTAACATCTAATTGCCTGGGAGGATGGCCAGCAGACCACTCCCAAGAGAAAACGCTTTGATTATGTTTATTAGCATTTCCCTGAGTTCTTATCTAGAAACCTGACTTGTTTTTCTCTGGCATTGGGTACCAAGTGCAAGGCATGGCCTGGCTTCTCCCAGCATTTAGGAATGTAGCTTTGATTGATGATATTGACTTGTAGCTAGAGATTATAATATAAAATATTTTAGAGCCAGTTTGGTGTAGTGGTTAAGTACCTGGACTGGACTCTGATCTGGGAGAACTGGGTTTGATTCCCCATTCCTCCACATGCAGCTCCAGAATGACATTGGGTCAGTGATAATAACTCTCTCAGAGCTGTTGTGCTCAAGAGCAGTTCTTGAATAATTCTCTCAGATCAGTGTTTTTTTCAGCTCAGGGAAGCCAAATGCACACCCCCATACAAAAGAATCACAATGATACAAAACATACTTGCCTTTGTCAGTGAAAACAAGCAGAAAACATATTTGTCATCCCTTATCCTTCCTTATCTTAAATTTAAGGTATAAAATGCAATTTCTAAATTCTCACCAAAGTGCTTTCAGAAAGATAAAACAGTCTCACGCAACACATATGAGTTGGGGGGGGGGGGCAGGTTAGGTGTGGCTACCTTATATACACTCAGTTCCATGATTCTCATATGAGTGTTAAAACTATCTAATTCATTTCTCCTGAAGGTGTGAGGAAAGACCCCTCTGAGTCTACAAGTGACTTCCTCATAAAAAATACTTGTCTCAAAACGGTGGTCTGTTTGTTCTTAGATTTAGGTCTGGGCATGAAGCAATTTATTCATAGCTTATCTTTCCCAGGGATGGAATAGGAAAAACACTGCTGGCAAAGCAAGAAACAAATTTAAATTTGCAGAAGTTCTCAGGCCTACTTTTGTTCAGTAATCTACATTAACAATCAAGGTATGTGACTCTCCAAAAGAGCCAGCATTCAGATACAAAAATAGGATTGCCAGCACTGCCTCAGCAAATGCCAAGAGATTTTGAGTGTGATGCCTGGGCAGGGTGGAATTTTGGGAGGATATGGCATCGCTTCCAGATGACACTATATAAATCCCCCACATTTTTATGGTACAGACCACAGAGACATGAGGAAATTCTAAAGTGTCATTAAGTGGCTACTGCTCGGTTTCGAAGAGGTAGAAGAACTAGAGATCAAATTGCCAACATTCACTGGATTATGGAGAAAGCATGGGAGTATCAGAAAAACGTCTATTTCTGTTTCATTGACTACACTAAAGCCTTTGATTGTGTGGATCACAACAAACTGTGGCAAGTCCTTAAAGAGATAGGAGTACCACCAGACCACCTCACATGTCTCCTGAAAAACCTATATAAGGGTCAAGAAGCAACTGTCAGAATAGGATATGGAACAACTGATTGGTTTAGAATAGGAAAAGAAGTTCGACACGGATGTACATTGTCACCCTGCTTATTGAATTTATATGCAGAGTACATCATGCGGAATGCTGGCCTGGATGAAGCAGAAGCTGGAATTAAGATTGCTGGGAAAAACCTCAGATATGCAGATGATACCACTCAAATGGCAAAAAGTGAGTAGGACTTAAAGAACCTCTTGCTGAAGGTGAAAGAGGAGAGCATAAAAGTAGGCTTGAAACTCAACATAAAAACCCCCTAAAATCATGGCATCTGGCCCCATCACACCTTGGCAAATAGAAGGGGAAGACATGGAAGTAGTGACAGACTTCACATTTCTGGGATCCAAGATCACTGCAGATGGTGACTGTAGCCATGAAATTAAAAGATGTTTGCTCCTTGGGAGGACAGCTATGGTAAACCTGGGCAGTATAATAAAAAGTAGAGATATCACCCTGCCAACAAAAGTCCGTATAGTCAAAGCGATGGTATTCCCAGTAGTAATGTATGGCTGTGAGAGCTGGACCATAGGGAAGGCCGAGCGCAGAAGAAGAAGAAGAAGAAGAAGAAGATATTGGATTTATATCCCGCCCTCCACTCCAAAGAGTCTCAGAGCGGCTCACAATCTCCTTTACCTTCCTCCCCCACAACAGTCACCCTGTGAAGTGGGTGGGGCTGGAGAGGGCTCTCACAGCAGCTGCCCTTTCAAGGACAACCTCTGCCAGAGCTATGGCTGACCCAAGGACATGCTAGCAGGTGCAAGTGGAGGAGTGGGGAATCAAACCCGGTTCTCCCAGATAAGAGTCCGCACACTTAACCACTACACCAAACCGGCTCTCCAAGATGCTTCTGAGCTGTGGTGCTGGAGAAGACTCCTGAGAGTCCCTTGGACTGCAAGAAGATCAAATCAGTCAGTCCTAAGGGAAATCAACCCAGACTGTTCACTGGAATGTCAGATGCTGAAGCTGAAGCTCAAATACTTTGGCCACCAAATGAGAAGGGAGCACTCACTGGAGAAGATCCTGATGCTGGGAAAGACAGAAGGCAAAAGAAGAAGGGGACGGCAAACGATGAGATGGCTGGACAGCGTTACTGATGTAACAAACACGAATTTGAGCAGACTTTGGAGGATGTTGGAATACAGGAGAGCCTGCGTGACTTTGTCCACGGGGTCGCAAAGAGTCAGACTCGACTGTGCAACTGAACAACAAAAAACCCAAGGCAACTAATAGGAACCTCCACATTCAGAGGCAATAAATTTCTGAATACGAATGCCAGGAGGCAACACCAGGGGAAGGCCTTGATCTCCATGTCCTGTTGTTGGTCCACCAGAGTAATTGGTTGGCCACTTCATGAGACAGAATGCTGCCCTAGAAAGACCACTGAAGTGATCCAGCAGTGCTCTTGTTACATTCTTATGGAAGTTGTTTCCTGGTCATTTCCCCCCTGTTCATTAGTTTCTCAAGGGTAGGGGGATTGGGGCTCAGGGTGAGACATACCAGCTATGGGAGGATTAATTGCTAGCTTACACTAAACTGAAGCTGCAACAAGTGGTTTATCGTGGCATATGAACCTGGACTATGAGGTTAAAGATTCTCTCATGTGGGAATATTTCAGGGATGACTACAATTTATGTTATTGTGTACAGTACATACTGGCTGTTGCTATATATGTGATCCTTCTATGTAATTTCTGAATTCCCATCAGTTGTTTGGAAATGAAGTGCTGTTCACACACAAAAATAATATTATTTTTTTACCTTAGTTATGCATTCAGTAGTTGGCTTGAATATGAGGGTATACGTAGTTGTTTCTCCCGGCGCTACATATATGAGAGGAGGGCCATAAAAAGAGCACCCCTTTAAAGTGGCTTTTAGCTTCCAATCTTGTTTACTTGTGTTAGTCTGAAACAGAAAGGTGTCAAAATGAAATGGCTAAAAGTGTAACAAATATAAATGCTGCTAAAAGGATTTCACAGATTAATAAAGGGCATTTTTCCCCTGGACTATACAACATCAAGGCACTCATACTTTCAGAAATCATTTTTGTTTTCCATTATGCTCTAATTTATTTTTATTACTACTACTACTACATAGGAACATGCAATTAAATTTCACAGAATGTTTTCCCAGACTTCATGCTGTACTAGATTATGGTTCATGTTGGAGGTTAACTGCACTGCAAATTATTCTGACCACCCTGAACCAAAGCAATACATTGCTATAATGCAGTTACACTACAATGCTGCTCAAGGCAAGTTCAGGTGAACTAGCAGCTTGCTGCTTAAACCAAGATATCATTCAGGTTTGTTAGCAGCAGGCAGATCACTAATTCTGGAACCTGTTTAGTGTAGTTCAGCTGCTCTATAGCACTTCAGTGCTGGGATTCAAAGTTGGGGGAGCAGTGCAGCTATCTCAGTGATACAACATGAACGTGGTTTTAATCTGCCTCACTCTTCACTAGAAGGGAGTTAGTGGGAAACTTTTGGTTTTTAATCCACATAGTCCTCCAATTTGGATCGTACAACAGCCCTGTGAGGTAGTCCAAGCTGACAAACAGGTGACCTTTCAAACAATGTGGGACACATGGAAATCAGCCCAGAAAATCTGAAGCAATTTCTAGCTGTGAGACTGCCCCATCTGCTTTTTGGAACTGATCCCTTTAAAAGCCAGCTAAGCGTAGATGGAAGGCAATGGCAAACCAACCCTTTAAAAAAAAGTCTGCCGTGAAAGCAATGTCACCACAGAGTCAAAAACAACCGGTGCTTGCACGGGGGACTACCTTTACCTTTTTAGAAGCACTGGGGAGTTCCCATCTTAATCCAAATCATCTGCCGTCTGAAATTTTTACTTAAGAATTGCACTTTTTTTTTAAATTATTAATTTAACTTAATCAATGTATACTGGTGTATTTTTATTTTGATGTAAGCCACCCTGAGCCCTTCTTGCAGGGAAGGGTAGCCTAAAAGTCTAAATAATAAATTAATAAAATCTGTCCTATAAACCAGACATACTATTGGGATATCCTGAATCACTGCTTGATATGCAGGAGTTACAAACTCCAGCTCAGCCTCAATAGTATCTGTGTTCACCACACATTCAATGTTATATGTCCGGATGTCATATTTGGACTGTAGAAGAATCTGGCAAGGATATCGTCCAGGATACTGAGGTATAAACTTTATAGAAAGCTCAACTGCAGCAGCTTCTGTGGAAGAAAATAAATAAACTTTAGTTAAATACATGCATTACAGCAGTCAAAATTCTCCAAAGGTGCTCCAAACCCCTCTCTAAAGAGCACATGATGGTACTTTTTATTAATTTGTCTTGCAAATATATAAGTACACCAAGAGATACTTGTATGCTCATTTAGTTTATTTCCTCATTTTTACATGGATAGCAATGGTGTAATGTGGTCCATGGGATCGTGAAGAGTTGGACTCAACTGTGCGACTGAACAACAACAAAGCAATGACTGCAGTTAAATTAAAATAAAAAACAGGAAGGTTTTCTTCATGACCTCCACAATGTTGGTATATTTATTAAGCTATCAGGGCAGGGAGCTACAGCTACAGTAGCATTGAACACAAGAGCCTATAGCCTCTCCCTCTTTCCTGAGTCCTTTTGTCCTCTCCACCTTCCAGCCAACTTGCTTTTATCTGTTCCTCTGTATTCAGCTTTTCTTCCCTAATCCCCCCTTGCAGTCTCTTCCCTGGGAAAACTGTGTGTGGCAACTGAAACAGGCTTATCTCAGGTTTGTAGAACAATCTTATCTGTTCATCTCTGGATTTAAGCCGCCACATCTGGGGCCATGTTGAGAATTAGATATATTGATTATTATATTCCCACATCATATTTGTACACAGGCTAAAACAGGGGTGTCAAACTCATTTGTCATGAGGGCCGGATCTGACATAAATGAGACCTTGTCGGCAGGGCCGGATCTGGGGTGGGGCAGAGGGGGGTGCTTGCCCCGGGTGCCATCGGAGGAAGGGTGCCAAATTGGGTATGGAGTCCATTCTATTCTATGGGCCCATAAGGTAGCGGGTTGGGCCAGGATGGGCCATGTCGGGTCAGGTCATGTGTGTATCTATGTGAGATTAGGTAGCAGAGATATAAACTTTATAAAGGACACAAACACAACTAAAGGGTTTTTTTAACACCTTAAAACATGCTTAAACATTAGCACTCGTTGGTCTTAAAAGTGTCGTCTTTGTATTTCTCCCATGGGAGCCAGGGAACTGGTTAAAGGAAGCGCTGGCTCTTTTTTTCCTTTCGTGGGGGACCAGGAGGGGGAGGAGCTTCAGCCAATAGCAGGAAGAGAGGCTTGGCTCAGTAGCTCTGCTGTGCAAGTGAGAGAGCCTGGCAAAGCAAGCTCTGCCTCCCCCCATTCCTTCCCAAGAGAGGAGCCTCAGCCAATGGAGAAAATAGAGGTTTTGCTCTGTAGCTCCTGTGCAATTGAGCAAGCCTTGCAAAGCAAGCTGCTATGCAGAAGGAAGCAAGAGAGAGGGAAAAGGAAGCAGATGACAGTTGCTCAAGGGCCTGATAGAAGCCCTCCAGGGGCCTAATTTAGCCCCTGGGCTGCATGTTTGACACCCCTGGGCTAAAATATATGAATATAAAAATGTGAGAAGGGGAAATGTCATTGCTTTACTCAAAAACAGAAGGGAATGTATTCCCTGAATAGTTCTACAATTTTTTCATTATTGCCCCTTCCCTGTATTGTTGGAAACAATGAAAAGGCCCAACACTCAGTAGCTAATTTCTGATGATAAAGGTCACCAATAGTGTTTCCATTGGAAATTTGGCCTCTCTTTTATAAAATGGTATTTGGTTACAATTCAAGCCTATCACAACTCCCATTTTCACAGTTAATTTTGTCCTGAACTCCATTATTCCTTTATAAAAGCTCCAGTTTTGGAATAGAATAATACAGCTTTTCATTATGTGCCTTCAATATCGCCAGGCTATCAAACAGATTACAGATTACACCTCAGCGGTTCAACCTTCTCTGAAATAAATTAGCTTGAACTCTCATAAAGACAAGATTAATGACCTGCTAATTTATGAATTATTACCTCTTTTCTGTTTTGTCACCAAGTTATTATCCCCACCAGCTATCTTCCCCAAAAATGTTCCATATTTGTCAGTTATACCAGTAATAAAATTCACTCACATTTTTGGTTTATGTATATATTTCCTTCAAATTAGACTGTAACAATTTCTTATCATGCAAACAGTACCCAAGAGCACAGAAAATCTCCAAAGTAAAAGACTGATTAACAATTTGGAATACTGTTTAAGTACATGCAAAATTTCAAAATATGACTTTATTTTTATGCTAGCAATAGTAAGCTTGAAAGTAATAGGAATCATTTTAGATAATGTGACTTTAGAAGCATTAATATCAAAATAATACTCATAATTCTGTATGTCTTATTCTTTCACTCAAGGATAGTTCCAGTCTTGTGCACATGTTACATTCTGTAGAATTTACCACAAATCAGACTACATTTTTCCACACATTAAAGGCTGCTTTTCAATTATATGACTACTCTGGTTCAGTTACCCAACCATAAAATATAGTTTAATTACGAAGGTTGCATGAAAGTCATTTTCATGATTTCCCCCCTAAAAATACTCCAGTCCATTACTGGGCACTCCAACTATTTCATAGTGAAAGCCTCCAACTATAAAGACAAGGCGCCCTTCATAATACCTTGAGATAGCTGCATTTTACTGTTTACTGTTTGCTACTGGAACTACTAATGTCTACATGTTGTAAAGAAGACTGTGTCAGAGCAAAACAGATTTGCACACATATGCACCTTTCCACATGCACTGCATCTGCAAGTTCATCCCCATCTATATCACAATGCTCATCTGTGTCCTACAACAGAATGTATCTTTTGGTGTATAATGGGAATGTATAGTCACATTCAGAACCACAGCCATAAGGTATGACTACTTGTACATAACCAGGGCTGGAGGACCCCCTATTTCTACTTACTAATCCAGAAACTAGTTATACTAGTAGCTGTTTTTAAACCAAGGGAAAACATAGATATGTCTCAAAAACTTTGGAAGGTATGAAATAAGATATAGAAATAATACAAACACATTAATTTTAAAAACCTGATATCTTAAAATCCTTGCCTGTTATCATACTCTGTATGTAAAACAAAATAAATCCTTCAGTAGAACATTGCCAGAAAAGCAAAAGCATCACTGATAATAGTGTATTGAGGAACAAGCTTACAGCTCCAGGAAATTACTTTGAAATAAAAAAAAAAGCTCTGATTATACTCAACACTGAACAAGTGTCTAAGACAAAATTCATAAAGCATATAGAGAAGATGACTATCAGTTCTTTGAAAGAATGCAAAGGCACATCTTAACATGCATATATACACAGATATTTAGGGAATTGCACTTTCAAGATTGTATTAAGCATATAAATATGGCATACTGGAAATTGAGTAGTGGAAATAAATATGTTGAAGTTAGTTTTAGTGGCCATAAAAGTCAGCATCACAAGAAAGACATATTATTGTAAATAATACATGGTGAGACTTTGTGTTGATCATGGCATCATTTGACTATGGCATTCTATAAACTGAATATAACCATAAGAACATAAGAGAAGCCATGTTGGATCAGGCCAATGGCCCATCCAGTCCAACACTCTGTGTCACACAGTGGACAATATGTGTGTGTGTGTGCGCGCGTGTGTGTATATATATATATATATATATATATATATATATATATATATATATATATAGACACACACAAACTCACACACATATGCATGCATAAATACACACACACACAAACACACACAGACATATATATATATATATATATATACACACACACACACACACACACACTGTGGCTAATAGCCACTGATGGACCTCTGCTCCATATTTTTATCCAATCCCCTCTTAAAGCTGGCTATGCTTGTAGCAGCCATCACCTCCTGTGGCAGTGAATTCCACATGTTAATCACACTTTGGGTAAAGAAGTACTTCCTTTTATCCATTTTAACCTGATTGCTCAGCAACTTCATTGAATGCCCACGAGTTCTTGTATTGTGAGAAAGGGAGAAAAGTACTTCTTTCTCTGCTTTCTCCATCCCACGCATAATCTTGTAAACCTCTATCATGTCACCCTGCAGTCGACGTTTCTCCAAGCTAAAGAGCCCCAAGCGTTTTAACCTTTCTTCATAGGGAAAGTGTTCCAAACCTTTAATCATTCTAGTTGCCCTTTTCTGCAATTTTTCCAATGCTGTAATATCCTTTTTGAGGTGCAGTGACCAGAATTGTACACAATATTCCAAATGAGATCAACCATTGATTTATACAGGGGCATTATGATACTGGCTGATTTGTTTTCAATTCCCTTCCTAATAATTCCCAGCATGGCTTGGGCCTTTTTTATTGCAATCGCACACTGCCTTGACATTTTCAGTGAATTATCTACCACGACCCCAAGATCTCTCTCTTGGTCAGTCTCTGCCAGTTCACAACCCATCAACTTGTATTTGTAGCTGGGATTCTTGGCCCCAATGTGCATTACTTTGCACTTGGCCACATTGAACCTCATCTGCCACGTTGACGCCCTCTCACCCAGTCTCAACAGATCCCTTTGCAGTGCCTCACAATCCTCTCTGGTTCTGACCACCCTGAATAATTTAGGGTCCTCTACAAACTTGGCCACTTCACTGCTTACTCCCAACTCCAGATCATTAATGAACAAGATAAAGAGCATGGGACTCAATCTCACTCAGGTCTTTCAACACCCCTTCCAAAATTAGTGGTTCTGGAGTGGGCTAAACACTTCTCGTCTTCCACAAAAAATGAATTCAGCTTCTCAGCCATTCCCCTATCCTCCTTCAGTAATCCTTGGACCCCTTGGTCATCCAAGGGCCCCACTGCCTCCCTGGCTGGTTTCCTGCTTCTAATATATTTGAAGAAATTTTTATTGTTAGTCTTTATGTTTTTTGCAATATGCTCCTCATAGTCCCTTTTTGCCTGCCTGATCACAGTCTTGCATTTGATTTGCCACAGCCTGTGTTCCCTTTTATTAATCCCACTTGGACTAGCTTTCCACTGCTTAAAGGAGTCCTTCTTACCTTTTACAGCTTCCATTACTTTGTTTGTTAACCATGCAGGCGTTCTCTTATACCTGCTTTTGCCTTTCCTAACTTGTGGTATATATTTTATCTGAGCTTCTAGGATTGTAGTTTTAAATAGCCTCCAAGCTTCCCCAAGGGTTTTGACTGTATTCACCTTTCCTTTCAGTTTCCTCTTCACATGCCTCCTCATCTCAGAGAATTTTCCCCTTTTAAAGTTAAACGTGGTTGTGTTTGTCTTTTGGGGCAACTCTCTATTATACAAATGGTGAAAACAATAACATTATGGTCACTGCTCCCAAGCGGTGCGATCACTTTTACATCTCTCACCAAGTCTTCGGCATTACTTAGGACCAAATCCAGGATCACCCCACCCCTGGTAGGTTCTGTGACCATCTGCTCCATAGCACAGTCATTGAGAGCATCTAGAAACTCAATCTCTTTCTCTTGACCAGAACACATATTGACCCAATCAATCTGCGGGTAGTTAAAATCACCTATGACGACACAGTTTTTACGTCTAGCCACTATCTTTAAGCCTTCCATAATATTATAGTCGTCCTCTATCTTTTGATTTGGTGGGCGATAACAAACTCCCATAGTTAAATTTCCTTTTGGGCCCTCTATTTCAACCCAAAGCATTTCTAGAAGGGAATCTAAATCTCTGACCTCAGTCTTACTGGACCGTATGCCCTCTCTGACATACAGAGCCAACCCACCTCCAACCCTTCCATCCCTATCCTTCTGATATAACTTATATTCAGGAATCACTGTGTCCCACTGATTTTCCTCATTCCACCAAGTTTCTGAAATTCCCACAATGTCTATGTTTTCTCCCAACACTAAACATTCCAACTCACCAATTTGACTTTGAACACTTCTAGCATTGGTGTACAAACATCTATAATTTCCCAGGCAAGCTAGGCCCACCACCTTCCTCCTGCCACTCGAGACTCTGGCAGGCAGTCCATACTGTTTGTCACCATCTCAGTGGACAACTCTGATCCATTACCTGGTAGAAAAGTAACAGCTAACCCTTCATCTCTTTGAGATGACTCCTCCCGAACCAGAGACATTTCATCTCCTGTTGGCTTTCCCCCAAGATTTAGTTTAAAAACTGCTCTGCCGCCTTTTTGATTTTAAGCGCCATCAGCTTGGTTCCATCTGGGGACAAGTGGAGACCATCTTTTTTGTACAGTTCCCGCTTGTTCCAGAAAGCATCCCAGTGCCTAACAAACTTAAACCCTTCCTCCTTACACCATCGTCTCATCCACACATTGAGACTTCTAATTTGTTCCTGTCTCTCCAGCCCTGCATGTGGAACAGGTAGCACTTCTGAGAAGGCTACCTTGGAGGTCCTGGCCTTAAGTCTCCCGCCTAGCAGCCTAATTTTTTCCTCCAGGACCTCACGACTGCATTTCCCCACATCTTGGTTCCTTGGCGTGAAAGGATTCCTGCTCACCAACTGAAGAAGAGGTCCCTTCTGAGGGCGCATACCCCTTATCCTCAGCCCAGTGCCCTGTTCCCTCTCGACCCTCATGCTCCCTGGCAGCAACGGGGCTGCCACGTTCAGAGCGGGGCTCATCTAACACGTCCCCGAGAGTCTTCTCCGAGTGCCTAACTGACTGTCTCTGCTTCTCCAGGTCAGTCACCTCGGCCTCAAGGGTACGAACTTGTTCCGAGGACCAGGAGCTCCTTGCATTGAGCACACCCCCAAGACTTCTGTCCTGTGGGCAGATAGACATACATGTGACACTCAGTGCAAAACACTGGAAAGCCCCCACCCCCCTGCTGGCATTCTACCTTCATGATAGCTTTTTAAAAATATACAGTCCCCTTTTAAACCCTGTTTGTTTATGTGGCTCCCTGCCTGGAGAGTCTACTTACCTTATTGGGAACACAAGGAATCTGGGTTCCTGGTCCTTACACAGCCCCCAGGCTAAGAGCCACAGGCCAAGAGCCCTTTAGCTCTCGTCCTTCGGCTCGCGCCTCTGGCAAGGCGCAGCTTAATAATGCAAAGAAGGTGGGGAACACAGCCACTCCTAATCAATCAGCAACAATCACCTTCAATCACCTTCACCTTCAGCCCTTCACATGAACTCAGAAGTTTTTAGCAACTCCCCCAGCTGCTGAGCCACAAACCTCACGATTGTAGCACTTCTCTGCTCTGTCCCAGAGCTCTCTGGAGGTAAAAAGAGGCAACTAGATTTTCCATTTCAATAAGAAAAAAAACAGCTAACTCCATGAGCATTATAGAAAGCTCAGAGTACTTGGCAAACACTTGATTAGCCCTCCCCCCATATATGAAAGGTGAGCTAGTGGACACTGGACATTTTACAGTCCTACATGCTTATACAATGTAAAAGCTTCACACAGAAACTTATTTCAACCTGTTGTATGATCCATATCTCTAAAAAGTTAGCAGTTTATGGTTTTCCTTATATATGTTCAAGTGCAATGATCAAATTTTGAAGGAACTATGTTAACAGATTAAAATGTACATAACACCCCCAAAGCCCCAACAAATTTGACCAGAAAAGGCCATTCTCTTTTTCATAAAGGTGCAAACCATATTGCAACTTACAAAAAACATGAACTTTGAGGAAAAGACTTATGAAATGGCTATTACCCATGACGATGAATGCCAGCTATGGAATGAAAGGGAGGGGGATGCAGTATCTCCTGCTTCCACTCTCTGATTGTGGATTTCTGAGAGACATCTAATTGACCACTATAAGAAACAGGGCTTTTGGTCTGCCCAGCAAGGCTTTTCCAATGCACTTCTGCTTTCCAGAATCCTACAGTGGTATTTATTTTCCAGTGATCCATCAAACTTCATGGAATTGGCTCTTTATGTGGCTCCCTTTTCCCTTTTGAGGAAAATTGTACACAGGGCCGACCCTGGGGCACATGGCACCCCAGGCAGACTCGCCACCCGCCACCCCTATCTGTGGCACGGCGGCCTCTCCTCCCTCCCTTCCCCACCATTACAATGCTCAGGAAGGGGCAGTAGAGCCCAATTCGGCACCCCTCCAAATGTCTACTTTGCCTAGTGGGTGAGCTGGCCCTGATTGTACAACCATAAACAGAACTTATTTGACATCTGCACAATAAACTGCCTCTCATTGCAGTTAGTAGAAGCTAATTGGCACAGTAGATTCACCGTGCCCATTTTAAGTACTGGCAGAGACAGATGAACTGCATAGATGGGGAAAGGCAAAAGTTGAACAAACAGGCTGTTAGTGTATAACAAGCTGGGGATATTGTAGGAAGAGGGAATTTTTAAATCCTTTCCTAGTCCTAAAACTCCCACCCCAATTCCTAGGACCCTCTAAATTCAACACAGGGACTGATTCCTCTTCCCTTTCCAATTTTCCCTTGTAATCATTCAGGTGTTCCAACCATTGGATTTCTTCTGGAACATTCTCTTCCCTCATGAGGCCATTCCCCCCTTCCCCATAGGTTTACAAAGTCATATTTTTCTGCATATATGGGAAGTATCCCAAGTACATACAGTATCTGAATGATCTGGTTTTTACCACATTCACTAACCACCTAAGACCCAGTCAATTAAAAAAAAATGAACTTCAAATTACAGCTTCGGTCATATAAAATACTAACAAGAATGAACAGGTCTTTTTCTTTAAAATAAAAGATAAAATGTTTGCAAACAAAGTAGAGTTTGTAGAGTCTTTCGGGATCAAGTGCCGTGTTCTACTGGAGAAAGTTTTCCTTCCAGACGTTTCGTTCTCAGCTGAGGACAAAAGTTTTGGAGAAAGTTTTCCTTCTTCCTCCTACTGGAGAAAGTTTTCCTTCCAGACGTTTCGTTCTCAGCTGAGAACGAAACGTCTGGAAGGAAAACTTTCTCCAGTAGAACACGGCACTTGATCCAGAAAGACTCTACAAACCCTAATGATGTTACCAGCCGTGAAAACCTGAAATCTTTGAAAACAAAGTAGAGCTTAATGTGTTGCTTTCAACAATTTTATTTAACTTTTCACCTTATAAAATCAGATCAACTATTCTTTGTGCCCTCTGTGATTAGTATAATGCTCATTGTTAATTTAAGAACTTCTGCAAGTCGAATGTAAACTAAGATAACAATGAGGGAAATTAGAAGTGGAACACCTTCTTCTCCAAAACTTTTGTCCTAAAGTGACTGTGGTGAATGCTGAATTTTAAAACAGCTCCCCCCCCACAACTTTACCTTTTGCATATTAATATTGGTGCCCCTTTGAAGAACAAGACTAAATTACTTCAATAACAATTTCTTATTGCCTGAACAAAGAAGTAAATCAGCAAGAATACGGAGCACTGCCTGAATTAGAGGGAAATGGAAAGAAAAATCTCAAGATTCTGCTGCAATCATGAGCTTAAACAGACTGCCTTCCCAAGCAAGGGAAGAGGTGGAACAGTTACCAGACTTGATGGACTCAAGCTAGTGCTGAATAAACAGTTTCAGAGGATATAAAATTTATTTTGTTTTTGTTCAATATTAGGCACTTGTTACCTGTTTTTGTTGCAAAACAACAGTTTCGATTTTCAAGGTGTTTTGCATTAACTCTAGCTGATGCCAGCACAGGAATATGTATTTTACAAGGGATTTCAAAATAGTCAGGCATGCTCACTTCCACACTATACTCGATGATTTGTTCAGAGTATGCAGGCAAGTTGTGCAGAACATTTTTCTGTAAAAATAGAATAACATTCATTTGAACAATTTGCACAGCTATAAACACGCACATTCTACTTTCAGTAGCAAGATCTGAAAGTAGTCAACACACAATTCAGCATGGTTTGCCATAAAATAAAACTATATGCTACAAATTTTATGTTAGCTATATTTTGGGTATATCCTGCTGTTGATTAATGTTGTTAGTGTACAGTACCAGCTACTTACCACCAGGGCTTTTTTTGGTAGAAAAAGCCCAGCAGGAACTCATTAGCATAATAGGCAGCACTCCTGACACAATGAACTCATTAGCATATTAGGCCACACCCCCTGACATCACCAGCTGAGAAAAACTAACAATTTGTGGAAATTTTCATTTTTTTACAATGCTCCTTTTTCTGGACAGTTTGCTCTGTGAAAAACACAAAGAAACTTTCAAGTCTTAGCCACATCTGATCACAGTGCATCCAATGAATCAACACATTTCCAGGCCATGGTCATTCATCTGGCTACAAGGCTGGGGTATATGAAGGTAGCTGATGCACATGCTCTCTCGACTGTTTTCCTTGTCCCATACACCCAATATTAAGAAGATGAGCCTGCCTAGATAGGAAATGTGTATGTATTTCCTCCATTTCAACCCAGCTGTTAGGGAGAACAGTGCTCAACCAGCCCTGCCAGGTGGAAGGAATTGGGTTACTCTTAGGATCCTTTCCGTCCAGCTATGTAAACCATCATCTTTTCTCTTGCTGCTGCCACCAAGGCAGGATTCTATGTCACTGAAGGGTGCAGAGAAATTCCCCTCCTGAAGAAGAATCTGGTAGGGATGAGGTAACAATAGCTTATCTATAAGAACACCTCCCCCCCAATCACTACTTCCTCCTTAAAATATTTATATCCTTTTGTTTCACATTTTCAAGCTCAGAAGAATCTGAAAAAAAATATATTAGGCTTCCAGAAAATCCAAAAATATAAGAAATACCCATCTAAGAAAAGTTCAAAATATAGAGGAACATTAAACAACTGTCAAGTTGAATAATCACACAAGTAACTGTGTCTCTCTCATGTAAGGTGAAAAGGTACAGACTCGGCCTGTGTTTTATTAAGACATGTAACTCTGGAAAGTTATTACAGTTGGTTACATAGCATATGCTAAGTTACCAGGAAGCAGCTTGTGGAATAACAATGGTCTGTTGGTCATGGGTGGAAAACATTCTCTCAGAGTCATCAAACAAGAACAAATATATCATGCTACACCTTCATTCTCTGACTTGGAGAAATATATCTAACTAGAGTACACTACTTCACTGAGAGATACCCCCACCCCAAAAAAGGGGAGGGAAGATTTGCATCTAAGGCTGTGGAAACATCTCTGATAATTGATGGCCTCTCCTACACTAAGCACTTGACTGCACACATTCTATTTAAGCCAGTTGGGAAAAAAAGAAAACAGATACTTACCTCATTACATTTCTCTGCAACATCACCCCAGGGTGGTGTTTGCCTTTACCTTTTATTTGAACTGGTGCTTGCCTTTACCTTTTTATTTCTCTTCTGAATTCCAGAAAACATGGAACAGCTCCAGAAAGCTGCCCCCAAAACATGGCACCAAAGGGAATGTAAAATGGACAGGAAGATCAACAAGGAGGTGAAAAGGCTGAGAAAAAGAGAGCTAGGGTTCTTAGGGAAGCTGAAAAGGTGGGACAGGGTGGAAAACAGCCCCACCAAAGCCAGGTCAAAAAGAAGCCTCTAAACAGGGAGGAGGAGAGCAAGAGAATATGTGCTATTGAGAAGGTAGGGGAGAGCAGTCCAGATAAATTGCAGGGGGGGGGGCAGATTCCAGAATGCAGGAGGAGGGGTGGCGGGCAGAAAAAGCCAGGCAAGGAAAACAGGCAGGCCATAAAAACAAACATCAAACATGTCGGGAGTGGGGTGCAACTACACTGATTCAACAATCGCGCTGAACAAATGTGATTTTGGAAAGGGGTTAATAACAAGCTAGTTTTAAAGGAGAAGGAGATACAAACTGCAAACTTCAGTATGTGAACAGAAGTGGGCATGAGCAAAGGGAAAGGGGACAAAAGCACCTCAGTCAGCCGCTTTCCCTTCCTTCCCTCTTGTGCTGCGCTGCCTGTTCCCTCTTCCTTTAACATCAGGTGGGATTTTTCCCCCTTTGATTTCTTCTTCTTTTTAAGGATTTTTTTAAACTTAATTTTAATGTTTTTTCTTTCTTTCTTTTCTTTCTTTCTTTCTTTCTTTCTTTCTTTCTTTCTTTCTTTCTTTCTTTCTTTCTTTCTTTCTTTCTTTCTTTCTTTCTTTCTTTCTTTCTTTCTTTCTTTCTTTCTTTCCTCCTCCGAGGCCAGGAGCAGAGAGCCACCAAAGGGAATGGATCTATCCTGCAAACCTACCCTGCAACCTAGGCTCTGGAAAGCAGTTACTGCAGCGTGGCTGGGCCCTGCAAGCCTGACCAGTTTCCCAGGCTCCGAGAAGTGGCCAGCACAGCCCCGCAGGCCCTGCTGGCGACCCAGGTGCCGGAAAGCTGCTGTTGCAGCAAGATTCAGCCCCGTGGGCCCCACCAGTTACCTGGGCGCTGGGAAGCAGTCCTGCACACCCCACCCATGACCTGTGCGCTGGGAAGTTGCTGCTGCAGTGGGGCTGGGCCCTACAAGCCCAGCCAGCTTCCCAGGCTCCGAGAAGCAACTGCCACAGTGAGGCTCAGCCCTGCAGGCCTTGCTGGTGACACAGGTGCCAGGAAACTGCTGCTGCAGCAAGATTCAGCTTCACAGGCCCCGCCAGTTACCCGGGTGCTGTGAAGTGGCCCTGCGCACCCCGCCAGCGACCTAGGTGCCAGAAAGCAGACACTGCAGCAAGGCTCAGCCCCGCGGGCCCCACCAGTGACCTGGGCAGTGGAAAGCAGCCCTGCTGGTGACCTGGGTACCGGGAAGCTGGGGCTGAAGTGAGGCTCAGCTCTGCAGGAACTGCCAGTGATCTGAGCAGAGGGAAGTGGCTCCGCTGGCAACCTGGGTACCAGGAAGTGGATGCTGCAGTGAGGCTCAGCCCCGTGGGCCCTGCCGGCAACCTGGGTGCTGAGAAGCAGCTGCTGCAGCGAGGCTCAGCCCCGCCGACAACCTGGGCACTGGGAAGTGGCCTCTACAGTGAAGCTCAGCTCTGCGGGCTCTGCTGGCATCCCAGGAACATATGAACAACATATGAAGCTGCCTTATACTGAATCAGACCCTTGGTCCATCAAAGTCAGTATTGTCTTCTCAGACTGGCAGTGGCTCTCCAGGGTCTCAAGCTGAGGTTTTTCACACCTATTTGCCTGGACCCTTTTTTGGAGATGCCAGGGAATGAACCTGGGACCTTCTGCTTCCCAAGCAGATGCTCTACCACTAAGCCACCGTCCCTCCCCAGGAGCTGGGAAGCAGTCACCGCACTGAGGCTCAGCACCACAGACCTGGGCACTGAGAAAGGAAGAGCACATGGCTGCCTTCCAGGGCTTTTCTTCAGCCAGAAAGCTAGCTGACCCAGCCGGAATGCTGACAAGCCCAGCTGGAATGGTGTTCCGGTGCATTCCGGCTCAGAAAAAGCCCTGCTTACCACAGTGAAAAATATCAACAAGAAGTTAGCAGTGAAACATGAAATGAGATAAAATCAGCAAAAAAATTAAATGAATATTAGATCCCTAATGTTACTTGGTTAACTGACACCTACAGCATACTTAAGCAATGTTTGTGCTCAGTTTAGGAGAAATTAAAGAACTCAGTTAATCCATCTTATCCAGAAGTAATAGGCAGAACACAGCTACATTCCCACCCTGCAGCAGCAACATTTAGCAAGCAGATTTGTTGTACTACATAAGAAAAGTTGTCATGCCCTACATTTATTTGTCTATCAAGGCTTTACGATATACTGGTAATACTATCAAAATAGTTTCTAAAATAAAATGCCGTTAAGTTACATCAATAAGCATTTACTACGTCCATTTTATTTCATTACAGAATTGGTACTATTTTGAAATTAGTGAGCTACTGTATGTAAAAACAGATAACACCTTCAGAGATGTAAATACAGTGTCCTGTGTTCAACAAAAAAGGTAAGAAAGACTCATTTAAGCGGTGGAAAACAAGTCCAAGTGAGATTAATAAAAGGGAACACAGGCTGTGGCAAATCAAATGCAAGACTGTGATCAGGCAGGCAAAAAGGGACTATAAGGAGAACATAAGAACATAACAGAAGCCATGTTGGATCAGGCCAATGGCCCATCCAGTCCAACACTCTGTCACACAGAGTGTCACACAGTGGCCAAATTTTTTTATATATAAATACACACACACACACACACACTGTGGCTAATAGCCACTGATGGACCTCTGCTCCATATTTTTATCTAAACCCCTCTTGAAAGTGGCCATGCTTGTCGCCGCCACCACCTCCTGTGGCAATGAATTCCACATGTTAATCAGCCCACTTCTTTTGTATTGATAAATACTTCACAGATAAAAGCTCCTGCACTAGATAATCCCAGCATACCAGTTAGTCCAGTTGATACCTTTCAGTTTGCCCAGTTTGATGATGTGGACAGTATCCCTAAAAGTTACCATCTGCCTGTATGACTCTTGCCTCTCCTGGCAGCTTAAATATACTGGCAATTGATACTGGCAGATTGGGCCTGGGAGACAGTGACCACCTTACTGAGAGAGAGGATCCTGCCCTGAAGTAAGCAGTGGTACATCCACTGCAAAAGAAATCTGCTTGAACCACCTACTGTCCAGTCTCAAGTGTTCTATCTTGAACAAGGTGGCTGAACATATGGCTGGACAATTTCAGGGATTCCTGAATGAATTGTTTAGATCCAGTCTGTTGTCTGGCATGGTCAATGGTGGACGGTAAGCAGTGGGGTGCTGCAGGGCTCAGTACTGGGTCCCATGCTCTTTAACTTGTTCAGTCAAAGGACTGAAAAGGCCTTAGTCACCCTAGTGGATGACCTGTTCCAGGAGACAGATGAGGGAGTGAGACCCTGTTAATTCTTCTGGACCTTTTGGTTGCTTTTGATATGATCAGTCATGGCATCCATCTGGACTCCTTTTGGGGCTGGAATTGTGAGACACTGTTCTGCTGTGGTTTCAGTCCTATTTCAACCATAGGTTTCAGAGTGAGGTGCTGGGGTTATGCTGCTCCACTCGACCACTGGCCGATGAAGGCCCATAAGGTTCTGTCTTTTCCCCCATGCTTTTAAACATCTAATAAAGCTGCAGGGAGAGGTCATACAAAGATATCAGCTGAGCCAGAACCAATATTCAGATAACACTCAGCTTTGTTTCATGCTCTCAACAGATTCCAGGAAGGCTGTGGAAGCCATGAGCAAGTGCCTGGAGGTAGCTTTGGGATGGATGAAGGCTAATAAATTGAAATATGATCCCAATAAAATGGGTGCTACTTGTATAGGGGGGGAAGTATGACCCAGGATGTGTGATATCTCCTTTTCTGGTCAGGATTGCACTTCACCTAAAGGAAGAGATCTGAAGCTTGGGGTGCTCCTGGGCCCAGGCCTCCTATTGAATAAACTAGTGGCAGCAGTGGTCACAGGTGTCTTTCACTAGCTTTGGCTGGTGAGCCAACAATGGCCCTTTCTGGGCGGAAAAGATATTGCCAATGTGGTGCATGCCCTAGTATCATCTACATTAGACTTCTGTTATGCACTTTATATAAGGCTACCATTGAAGACTGTCCAGAAGCTACATTTGGTACAGAATGCAGCTGCCAGAATGTTGACTGGAGCTGGTTGTAGAGACCATATCACTCCAGTCTTCTACCAACACTGGCTTCTAGTTTGCTTTCAGGTTCAATTCAAGGTGTTGGTATTGTCCTTTAAAGTCCAGTATGGTCTAAAGTCAACATACCTTAAGGACTGCCTTCTCCCTATCTTTTCAGTACAGTCATCCTTGAAAGTCTGGCTTTGGTTGCTACCACCATCTGAGGCTAGACAGGTGGCAACCCAAAAAAGGGCCTATTCCATCATGGCACCAAAATTTTGGAATTCTATCCCTAACTTTGTCTCCCTCTATCAGCATCATTAACCAGCAGGTGAAAACTGTTTTTTGTTTCATTTGGCATATTCCCAATATGGTATTGGACCTCCTTCTAGTTTGTGTTTATGCATTTTAATTGAATGTTATAATTTTAACTGAATTTTTAATTGCTTCAATGTTGCAGTGTTTTTATGCTCATCACCTTGCAAGCCCTGGGGGGATAGGCAGCATAAAACTATTTTAAATAAATTCAATTTCTGTAAAATATTGATTTAACAAACTCAACAAGAACATTGGAATAAATAATACCTTGCCTAATCAACCGATAAAAAGTTGTAGATCATAAACTTAATCTGTCAATTCAACAGCACAATTATTTTTTTACTTTGAGTTATTTCTGAAGAAACTATAAAATACACTAGAAAACTGCATAACATGCCTGACACTTTTGCATCAGTGTAAGCAGTAATGAAGTTTCACTTCGGAATGTTTATTGCAAGAAAATGGCATAATTGACTTTCTGCTCCTATGACAAGTTGCAGCTACATGCGATAATAGAATAGGTATTTGCCTATGCACATCAATTTATTAATTTATGCATGAATGTTCTCTAAAGCCTAGACAGTTTTCCTTCAACTTTATCTCTGTTTTCCAGAGTAAACACTAAAATCCCAATCAAATTAATAATGATTAGGGTTTGTAGAATCTTTCGGGCTCAAGTGCCGTGTTCTACTGGAGAAAGTTTTCCTTCCAGACGTTTCGTTCTCAGCTGCGGAGAACATCCTCAGTGGCGTTGCAGCCGGAGCAGGCGCTCTGACCTTCTTGTGCATCAATGCACAGCAGCCAAGAAGGTCAGAGCGCCTGCTCCGGCTGCAACGCCACTGAGGATGTTCTCCGCAGCTGAGAACGAAACGCCTGGAAGGAAAACTTTCTCCAGTAGAACACGGCACTTGAGCCCGAAAGATTCTACAAACCCTAATGATGTTACCAGCCGTGAAAACCTGAAATCTTTGATAAATTAATAATGGATGTTTTTCCACACTGCTTCAGATATATTATCAGGTACTTCCTCCACTAAGATATCAGTTGATCATTCTGATGTGTATATTTCATCTTCCATGAGGTAAGAAATTATTCTTAATTTCTTCAAAACAAGAGTCACAGAAGATCTTATCAACTCTGCTATTCTTTTCTCTCACAGAAGTGGTCATCTAAAAAATCATACCAAAACTGTGGTGCAAATCCCCAGGGATATCTCATCTTTTAGCAGTATTGTCAAATGATGTCCCAAAAAATGAAGTTGTTGCCCTTGTATTGCTTCACTCAAATCCAATTACCAGTTCCCAAGGTTAACACTCACGCTGCAACATGATTGCTTTACTATTTGTCACCTCCATCTGCTTTAATCCAGTTTCTATATCTGCTGTCTCAGCTGAGGCTCTTCACTAGGTCTTAGTAACTGAACTCCTAGCTCTAGCCAACACCTTCCTGCAGGACTAATACATGAGGTAGCCAGGCCACCCAGCCCTGGGGCTAGGTATAGTTGCTGTTCCATGGCCAGGAACACTGTTTTCCTGGTCCAAGGGCATTATGTATCTCTAACATCTGTATATCCCTCTCATGGATTGCTGCCTTGTCGTGGCGAGAGGGCTTGCGCGGTTCAATGAGGCTGTGGGCTATGCCATGCAGGGCCACCCAAGATGGACAGGCCACAGCTGAGAACCCAGACTAAATGTGATCCACTGGAGAAGGAAATGGCAAACCACTCCGGTATTCTTGCCAAGAAAACCCCATAAACAGAAACAAAAGGCTAAAAGATATGGCGCTGGAAGATGAGCCTCTCAGGTTAGAAGGTGCCCTATATGCTACTCGGGAAGAGTGTTCAAGAAACCACAGAAAGAGTGAAGCGGCTGGGCCAAAGCTGAAAGGACGCTCAGCTGTGGATGTGTCTGATGGTGAAAGAACAGTCCGATGCTCCAAAGAACAATACTGCATCGGAACGTGGAATGTAAGATCTATGAATCCAGGTAAGCTAGATGTGGTCAAACAAGAGATAGCAAGACTGAACATCGACATTCTGGGAATCAGTGAACTAAAATGGACGGGAATGGGTGAATTTAACTCAGAGGATCACTACATCTATTGTGGACAAGAGTCTCGTAGAAGAAATGGTGTGGCCTTTATAGTTAACAAGAGAGTGAGGAAGGCAGTAATGGGATACAATCTCAAAAATGACAGAATAATCTCGGTCTGTATCCAAGGCAAACCATTGGATATCACAGTAATCCAAGTCTATGCCCCAATCACTGATGCAGAAGAGGCTGAATTGGGCCAGTTCTATGAAGACCTACAACACCTTCTAGAATTAACACCAAAAAAAGATGTGCTCCTCATCATAGGGGACTGGAATGCCAAAGTAGGAAGTCAAAAGGTGACTGGAACAACTGACAAATTTGGCCTTGGAGAACAAAATGAAGCCGGGTAAAGGCTAATAGAGTTTTGTCAAGAGAACAAGCTGATCATAGCGAACACCCTCTTCCAACAACCTAAAAGGCGACTCTACATGTGAACATCACCTGATGGGCAACACAGAAATCAGATTGATTATATACTCTGCAGTCAAAGATGGAGAAGCTCTTTACAGTCAGCAAAAACAAGACCTGGAGCTGTGGCTCGGATCATGTGGCTCAGGTCATGTGGCTCAGATAATAAGCTACTCATTGCAAAATTCAGGCTTAAACTGAAGAAAACTGGGAAAGCCATTAAGCCATTCAGGTTTGACCTTGATCACATCCCTTGTGAATATACAGTGGAGGTGAAGAATAGGTTTAAGGAACTAGAGTTGATAGACAGAGTGCCTGAAGAACTATGGACAGGGATTGATGACATTGTACAGAAGACAGCAATCAGCACCATCCCAAAGAAAAAGAAATGCAAGAAAGCAAAGTGGCTGTCTGATGAGGCTTTACAAATAGCTGAGGAAAGAAGGAAAGCGAAAGGCAAAGGTAAAAAGGAAAGATTCACCCAACAGAATGCAGTTTTCCAGAGAACAGCAAGGAGAGATAAGGAGGCCTTCCTGAAGGAACAATGCAAAGCAATAGAGGAAAATAATAGAATGGGAAGGACAAGAGATCTCTTCAAGAAATTGGAGAAATCAAGGCAACGTTTCATGCAAAGATGGCCATGATAAAGGACAGAAACAGAAGAGATCAGGAAGAGGTGGCAAAAATACACAGAGGAATTATACAAAAAGGATCTCAATGTCCCAGACAACCATGACAGTGAAATCGATGACCTTGAACCAGACATCCCGGAGTGCAAAGTCAAATGGGCTTTAGAAAGCATTACTAACAACAAAGCGAGCGGAGATGACAGTATCCCAGCTGAGCCATTCAAAGTCCTAAAACATGATAAAGTAATGCATACATTATGTCAACAAATTTGAAAAACACAACAGTGGCCACAGGATTGGAAAAGGTCAGTTTATATCCCAATCCCAAAGAAGGGTAATGCCAAGGAATGTTCAAACTATCGCACCACTGCACTCATTTCACATGCCAGCAAGGTCATGTTACAGATCCTACAAACCAGGCTTCAGCAGTATGTAGATCAGGAACTACCAGAAGTTCAAGCTGGGTTTCAGAGAGGTAGAGGAACTATAGATCTAATTGCCAACATTTGCTGGATTACGGAGAAAGCATGAGAGTATCAGAAAAATGTCTTTTTCTGTTTCATTGACTACACTAAAGCCTTTGATTGTGTGGATCACAACAAACTGTGGCAAGTCTTTAAAGAGATGGGAGTACCAGACCACCTCACATGTCTCCTGAGAAACCTGTATAAGGGTCAAGAAGCAACTGTCAGAATGGGATATTGAACAACTGATGAGTTTAGAATAGGAAAAGGAGTTCGACAAGGATGTATATTGTCACCCTGCTTATTTAATTTATATGCAGAGTACATCATGCGGAATGCTGGCCTGGATGAAGTGGAAGCCAGAATTAAGGTTGCCGAGAAAAACATCAACAACCTCAGATATGCAAATGACACTACTCTAATGGCAGAAAGTGAGGACCTAAAGAACCTCTTGCTGAAGGTGAAAGAGGGGAACACAAAAGTAGGCTTGAAACTCAACATCAAAAAAACTAAGATCATGGCATCTGGCTCCATCACACCTTGGCAAACAGAAAGGGAAGACATGGAAGTAGTGACAGACTTCACATTTCTGGGGTCTAAGATCAGTGCAGATGGTGACTGTAGCCATGAAATTAAAAGATGTTTGCTCCTTGGGAGGACAGCTATGGCGAACCTGGGCAGTATAATAAAAGTAGAGAAATCAGCCAGCCAACAAAAGTCCGTATAGTCAAAGCGATGGTATTCCCAGTAGCAATGTATGGCTGTGAGACCTGGACCATAAGGAAGGCCGAGAGCAGAATAGATGCTTTTGAGATGTGGTGCTGGAGAAGACTCTTGAGAGTCCCTTGGACTGCAAGAAGATCAAATCAGTCAGTCCTAAGAGAAATCAACCCAGATGGTTCCCTGGAAGGTCAGATGCTGAAGCTGAAGTTCAAATACTTTGGCCACCAAATGAAAAGGGAGCACTCCCTGGAGAAGATCCTGATGCTGGGAAAGACAGAAGGCAAAAGAAGAAGGGGATGGCAAAAGATGAGATGGCTGAACAGTGTTACTGATGTAACAAACACGAATTTGAGCAGACTTCGGAGGATGGTGGAAGACAGGCGGGCCTGGCATGACTTTGTACATGGGGTCGCAAAGAGTCGGACTCAACTGTGCAACTGAACAACAACAAACATCTGTGTATAGCTCAGACCTGGCTAGCTACTCTCCTTTTCTGCTCCAAGCTCCTTCCTCCTCACCTGCTTCAGCTGTGGCCAGGGTTGGCCCTCCCACTAGGCAAACTAGGCGGTTGCCTGCAGCACTGAGAGGCGGGGGCGGCAAATTGGGCTCTCACCCCCCTCCGGTGCCCCAGGCAAGTGCTTAGCTTGCCTCCCTCCCCTCTCCCTTCCGCTGCTAGCTCCCTCCGGGCCGCCGCCTGCCCGCACGGCGTCCCGCCCCCCCCATTACCGCACTTTTCCTTCCCTTTCCTCCCCCCCATCGCCGCCGATTTTTTTCTTCCCTTCCCGCTCCCCCGGATCACCACCGCCACACTTTTCCTTCCCTTCCCGTCCGCCCCCTATCGCTACCACACTTTTCCTTCACTGCTGTGCAGGGCTACTCGCTTACTCGCAAGTTAGCGGCAGCCACGGGGCTACTCACAAGTAGGCAGCAGGCCCGGTGACTGGGGCGGAGGCAGAGCTCTGCTGCCTAGGGTGCCAGAAGGACTAGGGTGGGCCCTGGCTCTGGCCTTTTTGTCCTCCCTCTCCTGGACATGCCAAGTTGTTGCTTCTCTGTATGTTTGCTTTTATTTCATAACAAAAACTCTTGCCATATATGGAAGGGGAGAAAGCCAGGTATTCCAACTGAATTTAGAAAAGGAAGAGACACAGATCACAATGCAAATTTATGATGATTATTGGGGCATATCAGAGAATTTCAGAAGAAAATAAATTTGTATTTCATAGATTACAGCAAAGCTTTCAACTGTGTGGATCATGGAAAGCTATGGCTGGAAAAAGAAATGGGTGCACTGCAACATGTAATTGTTTTCATTCACAACTTGTACTCTGGACAAGAGGCTACTATTAGGACAAAATATGTAGAAATAGAATGGTTTCCAGTTGGCTAAGGTGTCAGACAAGGATGTATTTTATCTCCCTATCTATTCAATCTATATGCAGTATAGGAAGCGCTAGATTTGAGGCCAGTAGCACCTTAAAAACCAAAAGCCTATAAATTTTCTATAGTCAAAAATCTCTTTGTCAGATACAAGAGTGTAAGCAAGTATCACTGGAGAACAAGATCAAGATAATTCATGCTATGGTAAAGCTCAGGATGCTTGAGAGGATGTTTTGGAGGTTATTCATTCAGAGAGTTGCCATAAATCACAAGTGACTTGGCAGCAAGTCACACATACACACTAATTAGGTCTTTTCTCTCAAGCGGTCTTTGTCCTCTAGTAGGACTTTTACTCCATCAAGAATTAGCACTGGGTGTCCTTGCTCCTCCCATGCCATTGCAGACTTCTTCTGTCCCATTTCTGTAGGTTGGTATGCTTCGAGCAGTGCCCCACTCCATCCTTTCTCCCCCAGAGATTATATACCTAAGAACCTAAGAACATAAGAGAAGCCATGTTGGATCAGGCCAACGGCCCATCAAGTCCAACACTCTGTGTCACACAGTGGCAAAAAATTTTATATACACACATACACTGTGGCTAATAGCCACTGATGGACCTCTGCTCCATATATTTATCTAAACCCTTCTTGAAGGTGGCTATACTTGTGGCCGCCACCACCTCCTGTGGCAGTGAATTCCACATGTTGATCACCCTTTGGGTGAAGAAGTACTTCCTTTTATCCGTTTTAACCTTTCTGCTCAGCAATTTCATTGAATGCCCACGAGTTCTTGTATTGTGAGAAAGGGAGAAAAGTACTTCTTTCTCTACTTTCTCTATCCCATGCATTATCTTGTAAACCTCTATCATGTCACCCCGCAGTCGACGTTTCTCCAAGCTAAAGAGCCCCAAGCGTTTCAACCTTTCTTCATAGGGAAAGTGCTCCAGCCCTTTAATCATTCTAGTTGCCCTTCTCTGGACTTTCTCCAATGCTATAATATCCTTTTTGAGGTGCGGCGACCAGAACTGCACACAGTACTCCAAATGAGACCGCACCATCGATTTATACAGGGGCATTATGATACTGGCTGATTTGTTTTCAATTCCCTTCCTAATAATTCCCAGCATGGCGTTGGCCTTTTTTATTGCAGACGCACACTGTCTTGACATTTTCAGTGAGTTATCTACCACGACCCCAAGATCTCTCTCTTGGTCAGTCTCTGCCAGTTCACACCCCATCAACTTGTATTTGTAGCTGGGATTCTTGGCCCCAATGTGCATTACTTTGCACTTGGCCACATTGAACCGCATCTGCCACGTTGACGCCCACTCACCCAGCCTCAACAGATCCCTTTGGAGTTCCTCACAATCCTCTCTGGTTCTCACCACCCTGAACAATTTAGTGTCATCCGCAAACTTGGCCACTTCACTGCTCACTCCCAACTCTAAATCATTTATGAACAAGTTAAAGAGCATGGGACCCAGTACCGAGCCCTGCGGCACCCCACTGCTTACTGTCCTCCACTGCGAAGACTGCCCATTTATACTGACTCTCTGCTTCCTATTACTAAGCCAGTTTTTGATCCACAAGAGGACCTGCCCTTTTACTCCATGACTCTCAAGTTTTCTAAGGAGCCTTTGATGAGGAACTTTATCAAAAGCTTTCTGGAAGTCAAGGTAAACAACATCTATCGGGTCGCCTTTGTCCACATGTTTGTTCACCCCCTCAAAGAAATGTAACTGATTAGTGAGGCAAGATCTTCCCTTGCAGAACCCATGCTGAGTCTTCCTCAATAACCCGTGTTCATCAATGTGCCTACTCATTCTGTCCTTGATAATGGTTTCTACAAACTTTCCCGGTATTGAAGTCAGACTGACTGGCCTGTAATTTCCCGGATCTCCTCTGGAACCCTTTTTAAAGATGGGGGTGACATTTGCTACCTTCCAGTCCTCAGGAACGGAGGCAGATTTCAATGAAAGATTACAGATTTTTGTTAGAAGATCCACAAGTTCAACTTTGAGTTCTTTCAGAACTCTCGGATGTATGCCATCCGGACCCGGTGACTTATTAGTTTTTAATTTGTCTATCAGTTGTAGGACCTCCTCTTTTGTCACCTCAAGCTGACTCAGGTCTTTCAACACCCCTTCCAAAATTAGTGGTTCTGGGGCAGGCAAAAAGTTCTCGTCTTCCACAGTGAAGACGGAGGCAAAAAATTCATTTAGCTTCTCAGCCATTTCCCTATCCTCCTTCAGTAATCCTTTTACCCCATGGTCATCCAAGGGCCCCACTGCCTCCCTGGCTGGTTTCCTACTTCTAATATATTTGAAGAAAGTTTTATTGTTGGTCTTTATGTTTTTTGCAATATGCTCCTCATAGTCCCTTTTTTGCCTGCCTTATCACAGTCTTGCATTTGATTTGCCACAGCCTGTGTTCCCTTTTACTAATCTCACTTGGACTGGTTTTCCACCGCTTAAAGGAGTCCTTCTTACCTTTTACAGCTTCCATTACTTTGTTTGTTAACCATGCAGGCCTTTTCTTATGCCTGTTTGTGCCTTTCCTAACTTGTGGTATGTATTTTATCTGAGCTTCTAGGATTATAGTTTTAAATAGCGTCCAAGCTTCCCCGAGGGTTATGACTGTATGTACCTTTCCTTTCAGTTTCCTCCTCACATGCCTCCTCATCTCAGTGTATTTACCTTTTTTAAAGTTAAACGTGGTTGTGGCGGTCTTTTTGGACAACTCCCTATTTATACAAACGGTGAAATCAATAACATTATGGTCACTGCTCCCAAGCGGCGCAATCACTTTTACATACCTAGGGATGTGACATGTGGTTAGAGCAAAGACTTAACCAACAAGTGTTGAATCTCAGAGTCAAAGTACATACACATGTGACATGAGTTGGGTCCTCAGTACCTGTACCAACTCGTAATCACATGTATAATAAGCAGGCCTCAGATTCAGTGGGAGCTCACAGGAGCACAGCTCCTACATCTTTCTGAGAGTTCCACCTCCTCCTTCTGAGAGTTCCATCTCCTTGTCCATTGAACAGTATGTGCAGCTGCATAACAATCCCTGGATGAGCTCCACCTATTTTTCTACAAAATGTCCACTGATAATAAAGGAACTAATCTTTAAAGTATTCCCTTGTTCTGTTTGGCTTTTGTTTGAGGTGACAGGAAGGGCTGCAGGCTTTCTTACTGTGCCATTTTCATATGAAAAGCCAAGGAGATGGGCTCCACGTGGCCCAACTTGAGTCACTCATATCATGTATTCTGCCCTTTAGTGGAAGGAAGGAAGCCCAAGGAAGAGCCTAAAATTCCTCACATTACTATAAACTTTGTAGCATGAAGTAGTTCCCTCTGGGGACAAGGGAACATCATACCTGGAGGCAATAAATCTTGAAAGCAGCAGTCTATTTTCTCTTTTCTTACACAGTTTGTTTTATCCACCCATCAATGCACTTGAGGGTCCACCTTCCTCAGTCAGGATTACAATGAATTACATGAGAAAAGAGGCATAATGCTGCAACTTGCCTCCTTCTTCCCACCTTTTCTCCTCCAACCAGCTTCTTTGCAGTTCCCCTTACATCTTTTTATAGCTGCTGGTCCTTGAGCTGAACTCCATTGTCCTAGGGAAATTATTCTACTGGAGAAATTAAAAACCAATAAGGTTCTGACAGCATTCACCTCAGGGTTCTTAAGGAACTTGAATGTGAGATAGTTGACCTACTAATCCATTTATGTAACCTATCCCTAAAGTCAGCCACTGTACCAGAAGACTGGAGAGTAACGAATGTGACACCAATTTTTAAGAAGAGATCCAGCGGGAAACCAGGAAATTACAGGCCAGTCAGCCTAATGTCTATCCCAGGCAAATTAGTAGGTACTGTAATCAAAGACAGAATGGTTAGGCACATAGAAGGACAAAGTCTGACAAGGAAAAATCAGCATGGCTTCTGCAAAGGGAAATCCTGCCTCCTCAAACCTTTCAGATTTCTTTGAGAAAGTGAACAAGTAGACAATTATGACCCAATAGACATTATATACTTGGACTTTCAAGGCTTTTGTCAAGGTACTGCACCAAAGTAAATTTAACAGTCATGGGATAAGAGGACAGGTTCTCTTATGGATTAAAAACCGGTTGAATGACAGGAAGCGAAGAATAGAAAGCAATGGAGAGTTCTCACAATGAAGGGAGATAAGCAGGTAAGTCCCACAAGGATCAGTATCGGGGCTGGTACTATTTAATTTATTCTTTAGTGATCTGGAACTAGGAGTGAGTAGTGTAGTGGCCAAGTTTGCAGATTATTCAGGACAATGAAAGCCGAGAACTTGAAGGCATCCAATAAAATTGCTGGGAAATGGATTCAGGATGGACAAAAAGGAAATACTGCTTTACACAGAGAATAATTAAAATGTGGAATTCTCTGCTAGAGGATGTAACGATAGCAAAAGGAATTAACAGCTTTAAAAGGGGATTAGATAGATTCATGGAGAATAAGATAGATAGATAGATAGATAGATAGATAGATAGATAGATAGATAGATAGATAGATAGATAGATAGATAGATAGATAGATAGATAGATAGATAGATAGATAGATAGATAGATAAATTTATTGTCATTGTTCTCAAAAAAGAAAATGAGAGCAACGAAATGAGGTGCTCTTCCACAAACATACCAACACATCAACACCCCCCAAAAAAGGACATATACATAGACCATTTAAATGCATCTGAAAACAAATAACCATTCATAACCCTGCATTTAGCCTAACCACGGCACTTGGGTAGAAGCTGCCCTTGAATCTATTAAGTCTGTCAATGACTACTAGCAATGGTCATTGAGGAGAACCTCCACATTCAGGGGCACTAAGCCTCTGAATCCCATAGCCAGGAGGCAACATCATGGGAAGACCTCGACCTCTATGCCCTGTTGTTGGCTGTCCAGAGGAACTGGTTGGCCACTGCATAAGACAAGATGCTGAACTAGATGGACCACTGGTCTGATTCAGCAGGACTCTTCTTATGTTCTCTTCTTCTCTGTTCCTTGCATCTTAGCCAAGCCTTGCGCTCCACAGCCACACCTTGCCTTAAAACACCTAGAATCAGAGACATTGCTCTCCCATCCAGGCTTGCTCATTACCTCCACAGCTTCTGAGCTTCCCTGGGGCAGACTGCCAAATCTGCCCTGTTGCTGACGCTACCCTGATTGTACCCTCCAATCCCTGGCCCCACCTTGCCCCACCTCGGTGAGCTTTGCTGCTGGCACCAATGGCATGTCCTGCCCCCCCCCCAAGTGGCTCATTGCCAGGTAGCCTCCCACAAATGCCATCAATTATTTTAAAACACATTCACAATGTACATTTCTAACAAAACAGATGTCCTGCAAAACAGCCTTAAGTGCTCACAGAGTTTCTGTTGAGTTTCTAAGAAATGGTGCAGAAACATCCGTAACTCTTCTTCAGTTCCAACTAATATATACATATATCTATTTCTGAACACTTCTAGACTTAGAATTCAATCATGATGAGAACATGTATAAAAATTGTATTGACTTTAACTCCATCTGATCAAGCACTATTAAAATTGCAGCCTTAAGCACTAAGCTACCAAATCTAAACTTGGTTCTTCTATAAATCTGAGTAATTTACAAGGTATAAATTCCTACTTGTTTTGGGATAGAGGAGAGTCAGGCATTGAGAAATCAATATGAAGTTTAGTGGTCAATCTTCACAGTAAAGATAAGGGACGAACTAGCATCCAAAACATGTACAAAATGTGTGGTAATTCCTAGTCTATTGACTGAGATTTATGTGACTAATAAATAGGGATTTATGAGGCTTTATTATTACTACTCTACAGTTTAAACATTATATTTATTTACTACATTTGGATGTATATTATTCTTGGTTTAATCAATGTATTCTGCCACAAATGCATATGAAAGCCAGCTTCTATTATTCTGAACTGATACTTTAATGTATTATTTTACTTCTGGTTATTATTCTGAACTAATACCTTAATGTATCATTTTACTCTATTTCTTCCTTGATTTGACATCTTAATAAACCTGATTTTGGTGACCAGAATTTGTTCCCCCCTGGATTTAAACTACAATCATCTGGGATCATGTATATTGCTTAAACTCCTGTGACAAACCTCTAGGAGAACTAGGATTCTAGATAGGAATGTGCATGAACTGGGAAAACACAAACCCACAAACAATCAAAAACAATCACAAACAATGAACTGATTCAATTTGTAAGGTTTGTGACCTGGTAGAACAAATCTTGTGCAGGCTAGAGACACCAAACTCACAGAAAATCTCTGGCTGAACCTCCTTTATCTGTCCTCTAAGTTTAATGAGGATTGGCTTTACAGGGTTTGAGTTATGCCCCGCCCAAAAGGTGCCCCAAGAAAGTGTTTTCTTTCCCCAGAAAGCACTTTTCTGGGGCCACCTTTTTTGGGGCGCCGTTACTTAGACACCATAAATCAATTCCTCACCAAATTTGAAAGGCGGGTAGAGGAGCATCAGCCAGAGATCTCCTGAGAGTTTGGTGTCCCTAGCTTGCACAGGATCAAGATAGATAGATAGATAGATAGATAGATAGATAGATAGATAGATAGATAGATAGATAGATAGATAGATAGATAAATTTATTGTCATTGTTCTCAAGAAAATGAGAGCAACGAAATGAGGTGCTCTTCCACAAACATACCAACACATCAACACCCACAAAAGGACATATACATAGACCATTTAAATGCATCTAAAAACACATAACCATTCATAACCCTCCATTTAGCTTAACCACAGCACTTGGATAGAAGCTGCCCTTGAATCTATTTGTCTTTGCCTTCAACACTCTATATCACCTACCTGACGGTAAAATCTCAAATAGCGAGTGGCCCAGATGTGAAGGGTCCCTTAAGATCATTTGTATCTTCCTTCTACATCCCTTATCATACAGATCCACCAATGAGGGGAGAGAACATACACAAATGTTCTGTGCTCTCGCCATCACTCTTTGGAGCACCCTTCTCTCTGCTTCCGTGCAGCTCCCAAACCACACGCAGAGGCAATAAGATAAAATGCTCTCAATGGAACTACGATAATAGGCAACCAGCAGACTCCCTGACAGTTGTGATCTTAAGAGTCTTAAATAGTATAGTCGTTGCTGGGCCTTTTTCTCTAGAGCTAAAGTATTTGCTCCCCATGTTAGATCCTGTTTCATAGTAATTCCCAAAAACTTCCATTCTGTAACCTGTTCTACCATAACCCCATCAATAAACAACGGCTGAATGTCCAGACTACTCTTCCTATAATCCACTATAATTTCCTTCGTCTTATTTACATTAAAAATAAAATTATTTGCTTTACTCCAGAGGGACAGCTGATGAACTTCCCTCCTATATGCAGACTCATCATTCTCAGAGATGAGCCCCACTAAAGTTGTATCATCTGCATACTTAATGATTTTATTGCTCAGACTACTAGAAACACAATCAGACGTGTAAATAGTGAAAAGAAGTGGACTCAAGACACATCCCTGGGGAGTGCCAATTCTGTACACACCTGAACCTGAACCTGTCAAAAGGACTGTCACATATGGTCATTTTGACAGGTGCAGGTTCAGGAAGTTTAGGAGTGCATAGAATGAATCCTATGAAAACTAGAGACATCAAACTTAAAGGTCATGCAAAGGACCATCCAGGAGAGGCCCCCTGTGAGTTTGGTGTCTCTAGCTTGCACAGGCTTCATTTTATATACTCCTGAACCTGTGCCTTTCAAAATGACCATGTGTGAAAGGCAGTCATTTTGACAGGCGCAGATTCAGGAGTGAATAGAATAGATCCTGAGCAAGCTAGAGAGTAACACAAGACCTCCCGCAGATGCTCCTCTACATGCCTTCCAAGTTCCCCCACCCTCTCCCATTGCTTTCAAGTTCTGTAAACATCTAGATTGAGTGAAAACTATCATCTCACAAACTGGCATGAACCTCCACAAACAACTTGAAAGTTCATGGAAAGTTCGTGCCTGTTGATCTGTCATGAACTTCACTTCACAAGCCAGCCCAAATTCATCACGAAGGGAAGATTGGAAGCATTTATCATGAAGCTTCCTTCTCGGTGGTTCTGAAGTGGGATGGTCTATCACTTATGGGAACAGGCTCCTCCTCCAGAACAGGGTCAGTTCTTCCAACAGATCCAGGGAGGGAGAGTGGCCTATTCCCTGGGATCTCCCCAGTTGTAGCCAAGCTATGTCTCCCCTAACTAAATTTCAGTCAAAACGTAGACTGACGGGTGACATGATAGAGGTTTGCAAGATTATGCATGGGATAGAGAAGGTGGAGAAATAAGTACTTTTCTCCCTTTCTCACAATATGAGAACTCGTGGACATTCAATGAAATTGGTGAGCAGTCGGGTTAGAACTAGTAGATAAACCTTTATCTAAGCCCTCCTGTAGGAAAAGTAGAATGTGTTGTATTGACACTTTTAAGGGGTCCCAACCCTTGTTCACACACCAATTAGGAAATACTTACCAAATATTATTGTACGTCCTGTTTTAAAGTTGTGTCTATAACTTTTTTTAGGATAACTCAAACCCTCTAGCTGAGCCTACTCAACCTCCAGGCTGTTAACTTTAGCAGATCTGGCTGCAGATGACATGCTGCCCCCTGCCGCAGGAGAGTTCTGTTTACCAGCAGACACCAAGATGCCACCATTGAGAGTCTCATTAAGTCCTGAAACCAGTCATGGCCAAAAGAGTGCTATGAGAAGCAGTTCTGCTTTCTCTTCCAAAAGTCTCTGTATTACTCTGGCAATTAACCACAGCAGAAGAAAGGCATATAGGAGACCAGTTGACCAACTGCAACTGAGGATGTTAACCCCCTCCACCTGTTCATCTCTTTGTCTTGTGAGGAACCTTGACACATGATGATTTTGTGAACAAGTCCATCTCCATCCTGCCGTACATGAAACAGAGTGGACAAAAGACTGACTGTCCAACATCCACTCTGACTGGTCCAGCTGCCTGCTCAGATAGTCATTCAAGACATTCTTCTTGCCTGCCACATGGACTGCCTTCAATGACAACAGCCAAGTCTCTGCCCATGTCTTCAGGGCACTGACCTCTTTGTATAGAGGTCAAACTCTGGTCCCTGCCTGCCGATTCACATAGGCTTTGGTCATCATGTTGTCCATCTGAATTAGTACATGACAGCCCCTGAGGGACCTCTTGAAGTGCAACAGTCCTAATCTTATGGCCCAAAGCTTTAGCAAGTTTGTGCTCTGCTGGTTTCTTCCTTAGACAATGATCCTTGTGACATCTGGCATTGGAAGTGCATTCCCCCAACCAGTCAGACTGGCATCTGTGATCATGATCATTCTTTCTGGTTCTCATATAGGACTCCCTGAAGAAACCACGAGTGAGCCAACCACCACCGGAGTTGTAATTCCTGAGGCAATGTTATCAGCTAGTAAATTTTGTTGAAGTTAACATGTTGAAAGGGGAGCAAGAACCTTTGCATTCGGCAAGCATGAAAATGGGCCAAAGGTAACACATCCTGACATGACACCATCAGACCTAGCAGCTTCGCTAAAACGATCGCTTGAACCCGTGGGAAAGACAGGACTTTCTCCACAAGAGACTGAAATTTTGTTTGTCTTTCAGGCATCAGGAATACCTTGTCCAGCTGTTTGTGAGCACTCCCAGATGCACCAGTTGTTGTGATGGTAATAGGTTGCTTTTCATCATATTCACAACAAAACTATGTCCCTGCAAAGTCATCACCATCAATTTGGTCACATCAAAACTCTGCTGACAGAACTGTACCTTGACCAGAATACAGGACAGGACTACTCCCTGAAGTCATAAGTGGGCTACCAGAGCTACCATTCATGCCCATTCATGCCATGGGCAGCTATACTACATGCCATGGACCTAACTGACAGTTGAACAGCATCCAGGGTCACATCTGCTGTTCTGGAGGAGGAGCCCATTCCCACCAGTGATGAACTGTCCCATTCCCAAGAACCACTGGAGAACTTTAGTTCATGAACCATTTCATGCCCATACCAGCTCTGACTCCCAATAAGTTTAGAACTCCTGTATGTTGGGTGAAAGTTGGAACTTCCACATATTATTTTCAGTGTGATAATAGTTTCTTCCTCCAACACCACCAATGATATAATTAAACTGTGCTATGTAATTCTTTTTTAAAAAATCTAGTTTCCCTAGTAAAAGTTACAAGCTTCAGAAGGAGTAAAGGTATGCATTGAAGCAACTTGGCTAAAATAATCTGAAAACTCAGGATTAATTATTTGAATTTATTTTAAATTTTATTTAGATGGCTAACGTACCAATGCCAAAAGTTCAAGCTTCAAAGTAAACTATCAATAACATAAGAAAGATTTGTTGCGCTGAGTAGTGAACTATGAGCATACTGATATTATACACTGCTCAGGGATTTGTGATTAAGAAATAATGAGCTTTTAAAAATATCCCTACATGTGTCTTAATTACAGATCAATCAATTTTAGAACGAAGACATCCATTAGCCATTATCAAACACATTTTACAGATGTTCCAATGTAATGTATTTTAAACCTGTTACAGTTCCTCAAAACTGGAAATAAAGTACCAATGATCTTTTTTTTTTGTTTTAAATACATATCTTTGTGTTGCAATTCTAACAACGTAGAAAGGTGACCAGCTGTCACCCCCATCTGCCTAGGAAGTCCAGCATTATTATCCAGCGTACTTCCCCATAATTCTGAAGAGTTATGAAAAAGTGGTAATGCTGTTTTTTCTGCAGCTAGGCACAGGTGGTGGCTACCTCTGCATGGAACAACCATACAATACATTTTAATGCCTAATTATAAGGCAGTAGGGATGCTGTTTAAGTTTGTGACTTGTTGAGTCCATAATGCTTGTCCATGACAAATTACAATAGGTAGGGGTCCCAAATCCCCCGCCTGGGCGGGGGACCCCCGATTTGGAGCCCCCTCCCCCCGCTCAACAAAAATCTGGAAAGCGGGGGGAATGGCGGCCCTTCCCACCAAGACGAGCCGAGCGCGAGCGGGCCTCTGGCTGGGTTGGCTGCCCACCGAGGTCTCGCGCCGCTGGAGCTGGGCGCTCCTTCTCGGAGCCCTTTTCTTTCTGGTGGCGCAGCTTTCCTTCCCGCCTCAGCTCAGCTGGCTGGGGGCTCTTCCGCGCCCTGGTGGTGGAGGGCCAGCTGTCCCCGGAAGGAAGGAGGGAAGCGCGCTTCTGGGCCTCTTCTGCGGCGGCAGAAACATCAAAGCTAACTAAGGCAGGCAAACAAATGAAAGAAAAGTGAGCTCCGTTGCTGCTGGCCGCGCTTGCTACCTTGGCGCCCGCAGCCACTCAGCAGGCGACGACGGCTCTAGCTGCATCACCACCCCACGACGAGCCGGCGGGTGAGCAAAGGCCCAAGAAGAGAGTCGCTGCTGCCGGGGTCTTCCCGAGAGGAAGGGCAGCTTTCCCAGTGGGGCCGGGGCGACTCGCCTCCAGCCCTCCCCGTCCAAGACCAAAGGAGCGGCGGCGGCTGCAAGCTGCGCGCTCGGCCAGCCGGGCTTGGGTTTCTTGGGGCTTCTTGCTCCGAGTGGGCTTTCTTCTTTTGCTGCTTGGTCGCCGCTCGCCTGCCGGGTAAGAGACTTGCACGTGGCCAAGATCCCCGGAGAGGAGGCGGGCGGCGGCTGAGAGGGGAGAGGATCGCCGTCTTCAAGTCCTTGAAGGGCTGTCCTAGAGACGATGGGGTGGGATTGTTTTCTGTGGCTTCGGAAGGCAGGACCAGAACCAGTGGGTTGAAATTAAAACTTTAAAACCTCAGCTCAGCATTAGGAAGGATTTCCTGAAAGTTAAGAGCGGTTCCTCAGTGGAACAGGCTTCCTCGGGAGGTGGTGGGCTCTCCTTCCCTGGAGGTTCTTCAACAGAGGCTAGATGGCCATCTGACAGCAATGAAGATCCTGTGAATTTAGGGGGAAGGGTTTGTGAGTTTCCTGCATTGTGCAGGGGGCTGGACTAGATGACCGTAGAGGTCCCTTCCAACTCTGATTCTGATTCCTCAGTGGAACAGGCTTCCTCCGGAGGTGGTGGGCTCTCCTTCCTTGGACGTTTTTAAACAGAGGCTAGATGGCCATCTGACAGCAATGAAGATCCTGTGAATTTAGGGGGAATTTGTGAGTTTCCTGCATTGTGCAGGGGGTTGGACTAGATGACCCTGGAGGTCCCTTCCAACTCTATGATTCTAAGATCCCTCCTTCCACTGTCTCGTCCTCATCGGGTTGCCAGTCTCCAGGTGGGGACAGGGCATCCCCCGGTTTGGAGGCCCTCCTCCCGCCTCAGGGCCATCAGAAAGCGGGGAGGGGGGGAAATGGCCGCTGGGCACTTTATTCCCTATGGAGACCGATTCCCATAGGGTATAATGGAGAACTGATCTGCAGGCATCAGGGGCTCTGGGTGGGGTGGGGGCTGTTGTTTTAAGATGAGGCCCCAAATTTGCAGCATAGCATCCGATGCCGCTCCTGGAAAGACCCTCAAAGTTTCAAAAGGATTGGACCAGGGGGTCCAGTTCTATGAGCCCCCAAAGAAGGTGGCTCCGTCCTTCATTATTTCCAATGGAGGGATGAAGGGAAGGCATTGAAAAGGTGTGCGGTCCCTTTAAATGTGATGGCCAGAACTCCCTTTGGAGTTCAATGATGCTTGTTGTAACCTCGCTCCTGGCTCCGCCCCCAGAGTCTCCCGGCTCCACCCCCAAAGTCTCCTGGCTCCACCCCCAAAGCCCCCAGATATTTCTTGAATTGGACTTGGCAACCCTAACAATAGGTTTAATTTAAAAGTTTTTTCTCTGGCTTGGTTCTTAAACAAAACATAGGGAAGTACCACTACCGTCGTCTCTCTTGAGGCCTCCATCCTGCCTCTTTCCTCACCCCTTCCCTCTCCAAGTTCCAGGTTTTCTGATGACTGGGCCATTGTTCATTTCAATCATGGCAGCATCCCAGTTGTTTAAATCCACAGTATGTCCAATGGCTCAGTTCTGTGCTCCAAAATGGGAATGGCAGAAGAGGTTTGCAGTCTTGGATATAGGGACTTTTATTCCAGTCAAAATCACAATTTGCTTAATCCTGTCAGCCACATAGTAAATTAGAGTCTTGAAGTTAGTACTGGTTGTGTCAACTGTCCCTTTTCCTCACTCAAAAATGCAACTGCAAAATGCAAAAATGCAAATGCCTATGGAATTTCTCCCATTTAGAGAATAAGAACATATGAGAGGTAGCTAAATCACTCAGCTGTCAGTAAATGCCTATGTGCTGTTTAAATATGTCTAACATAACAGTTGTACTACATACAAGAATAAATTAACACAACAATTAAAAAGTATTCAGAAATCATGTTTAGGGAATTAGAAGTATGCCAAGGACTGGCATGCTCACTTGCTGTCTTCCACCCACCCCATTTTTTTCCTCTCCTTACCATCATGCTTTTAAACCATGCTTAACATTGTCTGTCTACAATTCATGGGCACAGTTAATGCAAATTAGAGTCCTGCCAATCCAGAGTTTATTTACTTCATTTATACCCTACCTTTCATCCCAATGGGAACCTAAAGTGGTTTACATCATTTCTTCTCTTCCATTGTAGCCTCATAACTACCCTGTAAGGTAGGTTAGGTCTATAGCGTACAGTGTTCCCTCTAAGCTGAGTTAGTGTGAGCTAGCTCACAGTTTTTTAGCCTTCAGCTCACAGATTTTTATCTTAGCTCATGAAGGATGGCCCCAGAGCAAACTAATTTATGCAATAGCTCACAATTTTAATGCCAGTAGCTCATGAAGTAGAATTTTTGCTCACTAGACTCACCAGCTTAGAAAGAGCATTGATAGTGTGTGTCACTGTTCCAAGATAAGCTTCAAATGGTAGACCGAGGGTATGAAACTGGGTCTCCCATATCTTAGTTTGAGACTCTAATCACTACACAGGGCCAGATCTACATATTTTGGAGGGGGGGGGGCAAAAGTAAAAAATGCTGCCCCCTTATCTCTCCTTTATATATACATATATGATCAATGTTTATAATATAGATTTATAATAAACAACTCTTTTAAACAACAGAATAAATTGTGTTGACTTCTATGAATAGTTAATAATAACATTTTTACATTATTTTATCCATCATTAGCTAAGCATTCCTTCCTAGAATTCCTTTTGTTATAGGGGGCTAAGGGAGTTCATAGCCAGACATGCATTCTCTTCTCTTCCATTTAATCCTCACAACAACCCTTCAAGGTAGGTCAGGATGAGAGTGTGTGACTGGCCCAAGGTCACCCAGCAAGCTTCCATGGCACAAGAGGGGATTCAAATCTGGGTCTTCCAGATGCCAATCCAACACTCTTAAACTCTCTCTACAGCATACAAGCTCACAAAGTGGATTAAACTCAAGCTCAGAAGGCTGGAACATTTGATGCACACAATTTGTGCGTGTGCATTAGCTTGTTTTAAAAGTCTTAATTTTTGGTTCACTATCCAAAGCAGCTTACAATAAACAGGTTAAGAGAAGAAGGCAGCTTACAATAAACATCAGAGGTTAAGAGAAGAAGCTATCAAAACGGCCCAGCATACCTCACCAAGCTTTGGAACTACTAAAATCATACCTTACCAGGCTTTGGGACTACTGTGGTATCTCTTCCATGACCAAAAATACCTTTATAATGGAATTTTAATTTGCACTCTTACTTAATGCAATTTAACACTTAATTGGGGTTTTGAAGAATTAGAAATTGCAAACACAGGAGGGAGGTGCACCTCGATTAACAAAACTCAAAACTGAAGAATGAAGACATCTGATGCATCTAAACTACATCTTTTGGGTTTTTTCCCAAATTAAAGATATAATAAGCACTACAGATTTGATAATGATCAGATGCTTGGCCAAGCCCTATGTAACTACATATTTGCATATGGGCAAATTCAGTAAATAAGGGACAATGAATAAAATTATGTACATATGATGAATGTTCATGTACCCTGTAAGCAAGGGCCACTTTAACTAGCTAAAGCAGGAGTAAAGAAGTATAAGGAGCAGAGTTTAGAGACTGGTACAGGCAGGGCTAGATTAACAATTAGGCCAAGTAGGCACTGGACTATGGGCCCCAAACCTTTAGGGGCCCCGGGCCGGCTCCCCCCATCCCGATTTCCCCCTGCTTGCAGACCTCAAAGTCTGAATGCGCAGACAGCAACTGAGCCGCTCTTTGCCCAACTTGCCTGGTGCGGCTGCTGCCAGCATCGTTGCCAAGTTTGCCTCTCTCCCGCAGCTTTGTCAAAGAGGCTTTTGAGAAGGTGCCTATAGACTGCAGTGGGGGCCAAGGGGGATGGGGCAGGTGCTCCATCTCTGAGATAATTTGCAAGGGGGCCCCCAAGATTTTGACTGCCTAGGGGCCTCCACAGGGTTTAATCCGGCACTGGGCACAGGTGTTCTGGGACCAGATTCCCAGCAGAGGGACCAGCCTCGGAGACTAGCACTAGTGTTCTGGGACTGGATTCCCAGCAGGCAAGGTGGATTGCCAGCCCCTGAGACCACTATGGGTTTTCTGGGATAGGATTTCCAGGGGACAGGGTGGGTTGCCACCCCCTGGGACTAGCAAAAATGTTCTGTTACTGGATTGATAGGGGCAGGGTGGATTGCCAGCCCCCAAGAGTAGCACAAACATTTTGGGACCAGATTGAGAAGGGGTAAGGTGGCTGAGGCTGCAGAATTCCCAAGAGCAGGGCTGGCCAAACTGTGGCTCAGGAGTTTGGCAGGGCTGGCCAAACTGTGGCTCAGGAGCCACGTAAACAAACTATATTACAATTTTGCTTTTTAATCCAATGAAGTTGCCTTTCTTTTTTGTGGTGAATTTAGTCCATTTACATTCCAAGTGTCATGGGTGCTGGGGACCCTGCAGAGGAAGACGAGTCTGCCAAGGAAACTGTACCCCTGCCACCTGCACCAGTACCCCTGCCTCCTGCTGAAGAAGATCCCAGCCCCCCTGCCTCGCCCTCTCGGGTGGCTCGTGTGCGTGACCGCCTCCGTCAGGACCTCAGGGATCGGAGGAGGGCGGCACGCTCACAAGCAAGACGCTCCCTGAGTCCTGAGTTTTGAGAGGATTCTGGCCCTCCTAAGAGCAAGGATGCTTGAGTTGTAACAGGATCCTGGCTGCCTCCCAGAGCCAGCAATTAGCCCAAATGGGCAACAGCCAGCAGAGGGCTATATAGCTGTGGGCTTTGGGAGGAGGCTTTGTGGAAGCAACTAGTCATCTCCCTGAAGTTCTAGCATCCACTCCGGCTTGACTTTGGTTCCTGAATCCCTGACTGGCTTTTGACTTCTGGACTCCCTGACCTCGGCTTCTGGACCTCGGACCTGCGATACTTGCACAGCGATTTGGATTTGGCACCTCGGACACTCCTGCTTGCTGGCTACAGACCTCGGACTGCCTCTGGACTTTGCCTGACCCGGCCCCAGCTGTGACACCAAGATAATAATGTGCAATCCATCATGGTGCAAATTCTTTATGTTCTTCATAAAATCCACACATGACACGGCTGGGGCCGGGTCAGGCAAAGTCCAGGGGCAGTCCAAGGTCTGTAACCAGTAAGCAGGAGGGTCCAAGGCGCCAAATCCGAATCACTGTACAAGTATCGCAGGTCTGAGGTCCAGAAGCCGAGGTCAGGGAGTCTAGAAGTCAAAAGCCAAAGTCAGGCAGTCCAGAAACCAAAGTCAAGCCAGAGTGGATGCTAGAACGTCAGGGAGATGACTAGTTGCTTCCACAAAGCCTCCTCCCAAAGCCTACAGCTATATAGCCCTCTGCTGGCTGTTGCCCATTTGGGCTAATTGCTGGCTCAGAGAGGCAGCCAGGATCCTGTTACAACTCAAGCATCCTTGCTCTTAGAAGGGCCAGAATCCTCTCAAAACTCAGGGCTCAGGGAGCGTCTTGCTTGTGAGCGTGCCGCCCTCCTCCGATCCCTGAGGTCCTGACGGAGGCGGTCACGCACACGCGCCACCCGAGAGGGCGAGGCAGGGGGGCTGGGATCTTCTCCAGCAGGAGGCAGGGGCACTGGTGCAGGTGGCAGGGGCACAGTTTCTTCTGCAGGCTCAACTTCCTCTGCAAGGTCCCCAGCACCCATGACAACGCAGTCCCTGTGTGCTTGTAATTGTAATCCTTTTTCCTTGTAGCTCAAAGCTCAAACCTTCAGGTATTATCCATCTATACCTCATTTCATTGTCCCATAATTTTTCCGTCAGTTTCTTATATGCTCTTCTGTCATTTATCATTTGTCTTGGCAACTCCTTCATAATTCTTACTCTGCTGCCTCCCACTATCAATGTCTTTTCAAAGTTTTTATTCATGATTTTTCCCACCATTTCTTTTGTCATATATCTTATAACCACAACTCTTGGTAGATTTTTTTTTTTTGGCATATAGTGCATTCACTCTATACATATAGTCATATATGTTTCTAGTCCCTTCAGGATCTTCCTCCAAAAATTCCGCAATTATTTTTATTATATATTCTTTCAAATCAGTTTCTTCATCCTCAGGTACTCCTCTCAGACATATCTGGGTCTCCATCAATTTGCAGTCATGACTTGCCACTTTTTCTTGTATTTTTAACAAGGTGGAATCATGTACTTTCACTCTCCCTTCCACCTCTTGCACTGTTTTTGATGTCACCACAGTCTCATTTCTGAGATCCTCTATATCTTTTTGTAGCTCTTCAATATCCTTTCTAATTTCTTTTTTGGAAGCAGTTATCATCTCCCTCATCCCTTTCATTATCCTGGCTTACATTGCATCTAATTGGTCCTGCATTTTTTCCAGTGAAGCAGTCCTTGCACGGGTTTGCTTATGGTCTGACATGTAAAAACACCAAAAATTTTGACCTCATCAAATTAAATTTCAACTATCAGATTTAAAAGAGTGAGGCTTGCTCTTTTCAATAAGCCTAATTTTGCTGTCCTCAGAGCCTCCTGGGCTCAGATATTAATTTTTAAAGTTTTTATTTTTTCCAAAATAGTGGTCACAACTTTCTGCCTCCCTTTAATTTTTTTTTCTTTTTCCTCTAGAGGCTTCTAACATTAACAGTAATGTCCAATAGTATTTACCTTATAATCGTCACCTCTGTCGGCTCCACCAATTTTAATGTCCCGAACACTTTAAAAATTTTATTTAATTTTTAGCCTCCTAGCAATGGCCGCCGATGTTTTTCTATGATATTATAATCCTAGAGTAGGCTGGCTGCTTCTATGATTTCCCTTTTCCATCCGATACTTCCTGCTTTGCTTGCCACCAAATCCTATTTTCGCTGGTAGAGAGATCTCACGATGCTTGATCCTGTGTTGGTTGTGGGAGCTGCAAGTCTATGACAATGGGGCTTTTTCTCCAAAACCGCAGATATACAAAACAATAAATTACTTTCCACTTTTTAGCACTGTCCTTTAAATATACAAAGTCCAAATTTTGCCCCTTCTTCTTCCAAGCTTTCTAGATTTCAATTTCCCACCATCTGATTTTATTTTGTTTAACTTTAATTAGTCCCGGAATGAAAGATAGCAATCTGTACCTTTTCTGTAGTTATCCAGATCAACACCGGTCTTGTATAGCTTTAGATGTTCAGCAGTATCAAAGAAGATTAGGATTCTGTCAAGCTTATGTCAAATAAATGACTTTGGAAACTTCTGCAGATGATGAAAATGCAACTCGTCTCCAGAGATCCCTCAAAGCCTCAAAGGAGCCCACCCCAGGACTCCCTTTTAGTCAAGGTGAATCTCCTCAAAGTTTCCTGTGCATATCTTGGACTAATCTCTAACTGAGAAAAGTAGGCAGTAGGCATTAGATTGCCTTCCACTACCCCGAACAGAAGTTCCAGCCTGCTCCTCTTCTGAGAAGCAGTTCAGCTCGGCCCCGGAAGTCCCAGGACAAGGACAGCCTTCTGATACAATGTATCCTAGCCTAGAATGTAATAGGGCAGGCAGAGCTATAACAGCTCTTTCTCCCCTCCCCTTCTCCTCACCCCACCCCACACGACACACTTCCAAGGGCTTCTCTATAAACGGCACAATTTCTTTCTTTTAATGTCACCCTGCTGCGCCCCCCTTTTTCCCCTGAAGGTGTCCTGTCCCTCCTTGCAAATTAATCCCCCCACACACTTTCTCTATGCTGCTGCTCCCTCCCTGGCTTCATTTCTCTCAGCGGCAGCCACCACCCACCTCTAGTCCCTCTGGGGCAATTGCAGACTCAGAGTCCTTGAGAACTGTTGGGGTGGATGGATGGCTGCTCCCAGCTCCTCCTCCCTTCTCACTGCTGAATATACCAACTGATATCTGGGGAAGCTGTGCTGGCTTATGCTCATCAGCCAGCCACATGGAGCAGCACAGCATGGCAAACGCTATGAAGCAGCCAGCCACACTTGCACAGAGCAACCCACCACCGTCTGTGATCCCTCCAACCCCCTCCTTCCTTCGGGCCAGTGATATGTCCACTTGGGAAGGAGGTAGGGCAAGACTTTCCTGTCCTGAACTGCGAATGATCAAAGAAAGAGGAAAAGCAAAAATCCCTTCGCCGCGGCTGTAGCAGCTCCGGGCCGGATGTTAGCACTTGCTTTGCCAGCTGGTTGATTCTAGCTGTGTGCACAGCAGCTTGCCTCATCGTGCCACGCCTCTCTAGCCAGTGCCTGGGGCAAAAAAAAAACCTTTGCCCCCCCTAGATCCAGCCCTGTCACTACACAAAACTGGCTCTCAAACTCACTTTAAAGGACAATCTTAATTAGCATTAGCCATGATTACCTCTGATAGATACATGATGCTATAACATGGTTAAAATAAACTATAGCAGGGAGGTGAACATTTAGACAGAGGGCAGGAGGAAGTATGAAAGTCCATGGTGTGTTCTAGATCCTACTATTGTTCAGAACACTCAAGTTATGTCTGCACCATGCCTCACCCTACTGAGTACTGCTTATTCACATGCAGTAGGGCTAAGAGGGCTTCTTACAAAATCAAAGCTTTTAATTTGGTAGATTTTTAATACAACAGAATTCTGCTATTTCTACTCAAAAATAAATTGATAAAAAGTGCCTTCTCAGATTTCAAGCTATGCAATAAAAGCTTTGTGTAATTATCAACTTTAAATGCAATGAACAAAATAAGTACCTAAAAGTATCAGTATATTGTTTTTACCTCAATTGTTGACAGCCCCAGTGCTGCAACGGCTGCACGAACACTGCTGCTCTCCAGTGTTCCTGTGATCCTTCTTCGCTCATACTCCAATGCAGACATTTGCAGTTGTGCTGCAATAGCCAGAGCTTTCTCTCTTGCTTCATTGATCAGGGGGATCTTCAGTTTTTCTACAAGTATATCAGTAAGGCAACATTTCAAACAAAGAACTGGCTGTGTTTCACTTTGACCTGTAATAAACAAAGCCACTTGTGAGCTATCTTTTGATCTCCAGGAAAGACTTCCATCCAAATACAAAAAGACAGTTTAAGGATTCAATTTTTGCCTGCATAGTCTGGTGCTGGGTTAACAGGCCACTCTAGTGGCAACAAGATGTCACACAAGGAACAGCGCTTGCACATTGCACAAAAAAACAACAACTCAAAAACCTCTTCCCACAACACAGCTTCACCTCAAAAATGCTAACAATGGCTACTGGTCCTAGCTGGGGCCAAAGCACAATGATACAGAACACAAGATGAACCATTGTACAGCTGGCAGATAAGCATAACAAAGCTTTTTCCTAGCAGAGGTCCTGGTGCCTATAATAGTGATGACACCAAATGATGAAGCATTGCCTAGCAAGAAAAAAGTAAAGGGAAAAAGCTTTGCCCTTCCCTTTTTGTTTCAGTTCAGACAATTCCCAAAGGCAAAGAAGCCCTGTCCGAAAAAAATAGGAGCACTTTGCTATGACTTTCAACCATTATAAAGCAGAGCAGCTTTAAACTAACTGGTTTTCAAGTGATCATTCTAAAGAAGGTTATTAAAGGTGTTATGTTTAGTCTGTGACCATTTTAGCAGATGCCTTGTGAAGAGGGAAAATGAAAAGGGAGATGGGATGTTTTTGGCTCTTCCCTCCCTAGTTCTCCTAATCAAAGACGCCACCCCAAGCCATTTTCAACTCACTGCAGGAAGAAACATAAGTACTCATTCACTTCCTCCAGTGGGAGTAAAAGGCAGCCTGGGGGCAATGTTTTCCAGTGGGAAAACAGAAAGGAAAGAAAAAGTTAAATAGTCCCTCATGCAATTTCCCATTACTAGTATTCCCCATTACTGTATATAGGTGTGTTAGCTGGATAAGTTGATTCATTTGAAATGTAGTGTTGGAGGAAAGCTCTACACATACCATAGACTGCCAAAAAGACAAATAAGTGGTTTCTAGAGCAAATCAAGCATTAACACTCCCTAGAATCTAAAATGACTAAACTGAGGCTATCATGCTTTGGCCACATTATGAGAAGCCAAGAGTCACAGGAAAAGACAATAATTCTAAGGAATTCTAAGGAAAGAGGAAGGAAACAGGAAGAGGAAGACCCAACATGAGATGGACTGACTCAGTCAAGGAAGTCACAGCCTTTTGCGTGACCTGCGCAAGGTTGTTAAAGATGGGATATTTTGGAGGTCATTAATTCATAGTCATCATACGTTTGAAGTTACTTGATGCACTTAACACACGTGCAATTCTGCCCCTCCAAGAAGCAGCTACAGTGGCTGCATTTGGAAAAGGAAAAAAAATGATCATGAAACTCCCTTTATATTATCACAACAAAAATATATCTTAATTATTATTCATTCATAGGAAGCAAATATAAGGCAGCCTTTTTATTTATCCCAAAAGGAAACTAGATCTGAGTAAGCTCACTTTCTAAATAATTTCAGGTTATAAAAACCCCACAACAAACTGTACCTAAGGAAGTGGTTTTCCAGTCTGTGGGCCAGGGATGCCTGAAGGGTCATGAAGTTATTACAAAGGGTCAACAAATTCATCCATCTTGGGCAAATTTCTGCCTCCCCCCTCCTGTGTCTTTCCCCAGGCTCATCTCCATGGCAGCCATACCCTCCCCAAACTCCATGCTGGCCTAGCTGGTCTTCATCCAAAGTCTGCTTAGCACAGCATTGCCATACCTCCTTAGGGTTGCCAAGTCCAATTCAAGAAATATCTGGGGACTTTGGGGGTGGAGCCAGGAGACTTTGGGGGTGGAGCCAGGAGACATTAGGGGTGGAGCCAAGATCAAGGCTGTGACAAGCAGAATTGAATTCCAAAGGGAGTTCTGGCCATCACATTTAAAGTGACAGCACACCTTTTCAATTCCTTCCTTCCATAGGAAATAATGAAGGATAGGGGCACCTTCTTTTGGGGCTCATAGAAATGGACCCCCTGGTCCAACCTGCTGTTTTTATACCTTACTTCACATTCAAAATGGCAAAAATAGCTATTAAAATAGTTTCTAGCAATCTTGTGACACTCTATAAAGGAAAAGCTCCTCTACTGTGAATGTGAAACAAGAACTCTGAGGGCACAAAATAGGGCACAGACTATTTTCATATAACTCTTCATTTACATATATGTCAAGCTAAAGTTGCTTATTGCCTATTCTAATGTTAACACACACCCCCGCCCAAATATTAACCAGCAGCTGGCAGAAAACAAACAGCCCTAATCATGCCAGAAAGAAAACATGTTTCCAAATCTAAAACTTAAAATAGCCCTTGGCCTACTATATACAGAAGGAAATATAGGAAGAGAGGCATAGTTAAATTTTAAAAGGCATTGTAGCTTCCAAACAGATCACTATCGTGTAGCACACAGAAAAAACCATAAGAGCTCTGTGTGTGTGTGTGTGTGTGTGTGCTTGCTCTCTTCACATACCCCCATCTAATTTCATCAAGAGACAGGCATCTGTGTTCATGGCTGACAGTCACAGATCCCAGGGACGACTGATTCCGCGCTGAGGTGCCGTGGCGAGGGCGACGACTGCGCCGAGGAAGGCGCGGGGAGCCCGGTGGAGGCGAGGAGGGGAAACTTAGGGAGCGGAGGGCGGCGCAGGGAGAGCCACCGCTGAGGAAGCCAGGGAGGCAGGTCATAGCCCCGGGGACTCTGGAACGTCCTGCGGGCGCCGGAGCCGCCACAGACCGAGGCCAGGCAGCTGCGAGCTGGCTGACCCGCCTTCCCTCAGCCTGCGCCTCAACGGCATGGCGCGCTCTCTCGAACAGAGCCTCAGCCACTGCGCATGCGACAGAAACCTGCGCGTGCCGCTTCACACACGCACGCACACCTCTTTCTCAGAACTTCCTTCTGCAGAGTCAGATTCGTTTCTGAATCTGCAGAAGGCGCCGTTTCCCTCCCCTCCCCTCCCCCCGCTGCCGTTTTTGGGGGGAGCGGGGGAAGAGACTGGAAAACCTGGCGTCTCCCGCCAGAGCGGGAGGATTGGGACCCCTATACCTCCTCAACTGGGTCCACCTGCTCTGAGCCTCTATCCAGGCAGGCAGCATCAAGCCAACCTTAGCCAGAAGCCACCAAGCATGCAACTCACAAGGAGAAATGCTTCTCATGAGAGGAAGTGCCATTGCTAATGCCACAGCAGAAGGGAGCACCCAGGGATCTCTTGATCATGCCTGGATCTAGCATAACTGAGGATTCTCTCCACAAAGGACATTTTGTTTTGACTTCAATCATTATTTGAGATAGATTCTGATATCTGAGAGTTTCTTCAGTAGCTAACTTACCACTGAAAATTAGGGTTAGAATCAAATAAACAAGCATCCACCAAGTGTTTTGTCAAGGACTGAAAGCTTATCAGGCATCCAAAGTGAATTCCCACCAGTACAGACTGCTAACTGGGTTAGCAGAGGGGTCCTTCTAGGCAGCTACACCAGTAGTTCCAAACTATACAAAAATATGAAGCTTTCTTCTACTGTATCGTCATTAGGCTGTACTGTCTACCCTGACTCACCGTAGTTACAAGACAAAATCTTTTGTTTCAAGCATCTGAAATGCACCTTAATATGTCTCGCACATATACGTATTACAAAATAGGAGTCAATTGTACCTTTAAGACCAACTTAGTTTTATTCAGAACGAAAGCTTTCGTGTGCTCTAAGCACACTTCATCAGATGAGGAATCCAGCACACTGAGCAGAGCCACACATAGCTGATAGATAGATGATAGATAGATGATAGATAGATAGATAGATAGATAGATAGATAGATAGATAGATAGATAGATAGATAGATAGATAGATAGATAGATAGATAAATTTATTGTCATTGTTCACAACAAAAAGAGAGCAACGAAATGAGGTGCTCTTCCACAAAACATACCAACACATCAAACACACATATTCATATTCATACCATTTAAATACATCTAAAACCATTTAAACCATTTAAATACATCTAAAACAGATAAACATTCATAAAACCATTAAAACCATTTAAACCATTTAAATATATCTAAAACAGATAATCCTTCATAACCCTGCATTTAGCCTAACCACAGCACTTGGATAGAAACTGTCCTTAAATCTGTTTGTCCTAGCCTTCAACACTCTATATCGTCTACCTGACGGTAAGATCTCAAATAGCAAATGGCCCAGATGTGAAGGGTCCCTTAGGATCATTTGTATCTTCCTTCTTTCGTCTTATTTATATTAAAAATAAGATTATTTACTTTACACCAAAGGGACAGCTGTTGAACTTCCCTCCTATACGCAGTGCACTGATAGGCAGTGGTTCAGAATGTAAAATGGTACAGATCTAAGATCCAAACCTGTACCATTTTGCATTCTGAGCCACTACCTACCAGCTATGTGTGGCTCTGCTCACTGTTCTGCATTCCTCATCTGATGAAGTGTGCTTAGAGCACACAAAAGCTTATGTTCTGAATAAAACTAAGTTGGTCTTACAGGTGCGATTAACTCCTATTTTGTTCTACTACCTCAGACCAACACGGCTGCCTACTTGGATCTACCTATATGTATTATTATTTTTTTCAAAAATATATAAATGTTGTCATGATTAATAAAATACAAAGTCATTTAAAAGCATTACTGAATTCATAGTAGCTTTTTGCCAATTCGTATTCTCTCAATCAATGGATACTAACTACTATCATGAGATGGTCTGCAAAATATGTAGATGTTAAAAAGGGGTCCTCATGCTCAAAAACCACTGTTCAAAGGCTTAAATATATTTTAATGGAATAAACATTGGAGGCTGATGTAAACATACCTAATGACCAATACCTATGTACTTGTGTAGGGGAGATACTCCAGGATTATAGTTCAAATTACTACTACTTTCATTCAGACATACAGCAAGCATCAAAGTTCAATTATGTAAAACAGAAAGCAATCAAATAGAGAAGGGTTAACTGAACTGTTAAGAAGCTTTATATGTTCTGTTAAGTAGGCTGTAAATTTCTGATTCAATAATGCTAAAGGATGTTCCTATACTTCTCTTTGATACTACAGTATTACAATCACAATACGCACCCTGCTTTGAAAAAGCCTAGGGCACATTGTATCCATTGGCATCAATCCCTTACTGACAGGGCTGTTAGGACTTCATTAAATGGACATGCAGAAGTGTGTCTGAATCACAACCCATGGAAGAAAGGTCACTGCAGCTCTTTCAAGGTAATTTGCTGTATGGATCCATGCAAAGTGAATGAAGGCTATACAGGCCATTTTCTTCAAAAATTACAGTTGCTAGATAAGTAACCTTTCTTTCTCCTTTGACTATTGCATGTATAGATTGCCAGCTTGTAGTCATTATCAATTAGCAATAAATTCTAATGGTAGTATTCCTCGAGGATATTAATTGAACAAAGAGTGCCATTTGATCTTTGTAAACTAAATTCAAGATGTAATGCAGCATAAACATTAACACACCCTAAGAAAGAACTTAACTACTTTGTAGCCCTTTAGCTCTGTGTATTTTAAAAAATTACAGGGAACTTCTTATGTACTCAAATGTACTTCTTTTACTTGACAAATGGTCAGCATGCTATATTTGCAGCCCCAGCTCCAAGGGGAGGGGTAAGGAGGGTGCCAGAGGTGAGCAGTTCCCTTATTTCTTAACCAATAACCCCGCTTATAACTCAGATTTGAAATAACACATACACACCCAGTTTTTGATAAAACTGGAATAAAATTGGTCACAACTTTATTGGTTATGGCTGTAAAAGCTTTAGCACAGCATGGAGGTAACAGATCCTGTTCATTGACTGACCACTTGCCAGTCAATGATCCCTTGCCCACTCCAGCCTGCTTGCTGAGGTAATGGGAAACCTTGAGATGATAGATTGCTGGATCTCATAAAGGTGGCTGCCTTGGAGTAGTCTCCCCCATGACCTGAGCATGAGGGTAATCCTTGGCAGTGCCCCTGACCTGGGCATTCCTCTTGATCCTCATAATACTGAAAGGAGGGTGAGCTGGGTTGGCGAGCTGCCCTAAATAGCAGCCAGGATGCTCCCCACCCACCAGGCCACCCCAGCTCCCTGACAGACCCAGTGGTGGCCAGGTGGGTTGCAGCTTCCTATGTTAGCTGGTGGCCTGCGCCCTCAGCCCTGGCAAGAGACATTGCAGCTGCCCTCTCCCTCTCCGTCCTCTCTGCAGTGCCACAAACATGACCCACAGTAAGTCCAGGCTTCAGCATGTCAATTCTGAATACTCTGGAATTCAAGAGCATTCACTTGGCATGGTGCTCATATAAATAGAGACATAAACACATTCTGCAAATATAAAATGCAGAGAATACTGTGAAAGAAGGTATGACTGATGAGAATATATGAAGACTATTGGAAATAATCCTAGGTTATTTGTCCCAGCAGAGAGCTGGCATGCGGAAAGGAAAGTATGTGGGTGGTAAAAAAAAAAAGTTTGACTACCATTTCAAGAACCAGAAAAGGAACAATGATGTTATTATCTTTCATGGCACTTCCTGATGCCTTTTTAATATAAAGTGCCTCACTTTGTCTGTATTTATTGCATCTGAAAGTTTAATTTATTGCAAAAATAATTTGATCCTTCACCATTCTTTCACTCTACCTTTTAACATACTGCTAATGCATAGAACATTTGGACTATCCATTGGAAGCAGGGCTGAAGGCAATGGTAAGCCACATGTTCCTTCCACCAGGTACACGAATTCCCCAATCTGAAACACAGGAACATATGCATTTAATCCTGAAGGCAATTCATGCAGAACAAATCAGAAGCTTCTCAGACTATAAGCAAACAAAAATCCATTATAGTAACACTTATAAGAATATTTCTTGCATATGAATGTGTTTATTTTAAAGCATCTTAAATAAATAGCAATGAAAATACTATGTAAAATAACTACAGTAATTCAATGGAGAGGGGGGAGCCAAACACATTTATGCAGTGAAGAATCTTATTACTATTAACGCATGTGCCCTTTAGATATTACCACAGACTTTTCTACAAATTCATCCCATAGTACTTTTGTAACACTTAAAAGCCAATCATGCACGTTCTTACCATGCAGTTATCCTCCAACTGTGGATCCATGGCATCATTAGTTCTTACTTATTTCCAAATGGTAGTACGTCTACAACAGTAGACTGAATTCACTGAAAAGCAATGCTGTAATGTTGAAAGGTAATTCTGAACTAAACAGAACTTCTCCAGAACTATTGCCTTATGCGGTTTTCTTACTTACAGAAGATGCCTGAGACAACATTTCATACTGTAAATAAATGCATTCCTATTACTCTTGCCACCTCCATGTCAGTTTAATGAGCAACTGTGGAAGTATTTATTTCATTTATACACTACATGCCTCCTCCATGGGGACTCAAAGCAGCTTTCATTCTTGTCCTCTCCTCCATTTTATCTGCACAACAGCCATATAAGTAGGTTAAGCTGAGTTTGTGTGATCTGTCCAAGATCACTCAGCAAGATTCCACGGCAGAGAGGGATTTAAAGCTGGGACTCCCAGATCATTCTACCTACTACACCACCTTGGCTCTCTGTATCAGGAACAGGGCCGATTCGCCCACTAGGCAAACTAGGTGGTTGCCTAGGGCACTGGGAAGCAGGGGGCAGCAAATTGCAAGAGTTGTTTGTTTCTTGGTGGGTGGGCGCCTTTCCTCTCCAGATACTGTCCACTCATGTGTGTGTCTGGGACCGCCTCTCCATGTCCCGCCAGTCGTCCCTGTTGCGACCCAACTATTCACTTTGGTGGGAGTGGGGGGGACAGCAGCAGAAAAACACACACACCATTGTGCCTAAGAGACTTGGGCAGCAGCCTTCAGCTTTTCCCTCAGCAAAAAACTCCCCCCCCCCCTTCGCCTGCCTGATTTCCGTGCAAAGAGGCTCTATGCAAACTGGTTCACCTCTCCCTTAGATTCTCCTCGCTGGCGCTTTGATCTTTCCCTTCCACTCGTCAACTGCACAACAAGCTTAGCTTCGCCGAGCAAAACTTTTGGGGAAAGCTAGCTTGCTGAAGGGGCTCTTGAAATCACTTCAGAGAGTAGAATCCCCACACACACACACACTTGGAAAGAACCAGTTGTGGGCTGGCAGATGCACTTGCCTGAGGGGGTGCTTCAATGCTGTGGAAAGACCCTTTTATAAATCAAAATCCCTTTTCTCCTGCTTGCTGGGATTCAGCTCCAATGCCTGTCACGTTCCAGCATGAGGGGAAGGGGAGAGCATGGGCTTAGTTCTGGTGTCATCCAGAGTTCCTAATTCAAACTCAAGGAATAGAGATCAGGCAATGCACAGGACAGACTCTACATAGGGGCTTCCTGAGAGAGAACAGCCTTTTTTAACTGCGCCAAAATTCAAGTCGAGTAAAAACAGGCTGCTTACCTGTAACTGATGATCTTCGAGTGGTCATCTGTGCAGTCACACATATGGGTTTTCCGCCTGGAAATGAACCTGACCTCGGAGAATTCAAAGCTAGCCTAGGTGTTTATTTTGGCACGCATTCCCTCTCGATCTGGGAAGCAGGCATCTATTGCACATGCCTGGAGCGAGGGGAAGGTGCTCCACCCAACCAGTTTCTTCTAGCCACTATATAGAGAAAAAAATGTAGCAGAAAGAAGAATGAACCAGCAGCAGGGAAGGCTGGGTGGGCATGCGTAACTGCACAGATGACCACTCGAATGTCATCAGTTACAGGTAAGCAACCTGTTTATCTTCATTGTGGTCTCTGTGCAGTCCCACACATGGGTGACTGGTAAGCTGGAGTGCACGGTAGGTGGGTGCTGGTTCTGTAATAAAAGAACACATGTTAACATGCATATAAATGAGATGAAATAGTGTACCTACAGGGCATGGAGCTGGAGGCGTCAGTCAAAAATGGAGCGATGCACAGCCTGCCCGAAGGATACGTCACGCTATGCAGGAACGTCTAGGGCGTAGTGCGTGGCAAACATAGATGGAGGTCAGACCATAGCAGCACAAATGTCCTCCATCAGTACGCCTCTGCAGAAGGCTGATGATGTGGAAACGGCTCAAGTGGAATGAGCTCGCAAATGTTCCGGTACGGGTTGTTTAGCCAATTGGTAACATAAGACAATTGCAGACACAACCCACTTTGAAAACCTCTGGGTTGAGATTTTGTAGCCCTGCTTATGTGTTCCATAAGCTACAAAAAGTCTAGAGTCCTTGCGAAAGGGACGTGTCCTATCAATGTAGAAAGCAAGGGCCCTACGTACGTTGAGATTATGTAGAGCCCTTTGTCCGGCATCACTGGGTCTTTGAAAAAAGGAAGGCAGTGTAGTCAACTTCCCCAGGTGATAAGGTGAAACTACTTTTGGAAAGTAAGGTCGGGGCGTAACACCACCCTGTCATGGTGGAAGACAGTGTATGGGGGGTCCATCCGAAAGGCACAAATGTCACTGGCTCTCCTGCTGGATGTGAGTGCCACCAGCAACGCCATCTTCCATGACAAGAGATGCAGTGGAATGGATGCCATCGGCTCAAAGGGAGGGTTCATCAACAGGCTCAGAACAAGAGATAGACTCCATGTGGGTTGCAGTTGGCGAACTGGAGGGTGAAGATGCAGAATGCCCTTTAGGAAGGCTTTTGTGGCGGAATGAGAGAAGACAGTGCGTCCTTCAATGTGTGGATGAAGGGCTGAAACAGTGGCCAAGTGAACCTTTAGCGAGGAGTAGGCCAGACCTGAGTTTGACAGAAACAAGGTGTACGACAGAATTTAAGCTATAGAGAACGATTCAGGAAGAACGTTATGTTGAGCAGTGTATGCTGAAAAGCGCCTCCATTTTTGTAAGTAGGATTTTCTGGTGGCGGGCTTTCTGGCATTGAGGAGTACACGTTGGACTTCTGTGGGAAAATCTAGAAACTGATTTTCCAGGCAGTCAGTCACAGAAGTCCTGGATTGTGGTGCAGAACTTTCCCGCCTTGTTGGGAGATTAAGTCCCGAACTTGGGGGAAACGATGGAACACATTGTCCGACATAAGGAGGGTGGTGAACCACGGTTGGTGGGGCCACCAGGGAGTGATGAGTTTACAGCTGGTCCGATCCAGTTGGATTTTCTGAAGAGTTCTGGTTATCAGTGAAATCGGAGGGAATAGGTACTGGAGTGGTCCCAACCACGAATGGAGAAAGGGATCTCCCGCGGATTGCAGGGGAGGGCCCTGAGTGTAAAAACGTGGGCATTGTGCATTGTCCGGAGAGGCAAAGACATCTATGGCCAGAATTCCAAATGTCCTGAAGTCTGTCTGAAGATAAGTGCAGTTGAGGGTCCATTCGTGGTCGTTCACAAGGTGACAACTCAGAGCATCCGCTTGAACATTCTGGATTTCCGGCAGATGTACAGCTGTCAGGAATATGTTGTGAGCAATGCTCCAATGCCAGAGGGATAAGGACCACCTGCAAAGGTGGACAGAAGCAGTGCCCCCTTGATGATTGATATAAAATACAGTTGCCACGTTGTCTGAGGTGACCTGTATGTGCAGACCGTGAAGGGACGGTAGAAAGGATTTGAGTGCTCTGTGGATACTAATAGTTCTAGGCAGTTGATGTGTAGAGACTTCTCGTAGTCTGTCCACTGTCCTTGCACCGTTAGAGTTCTGAAGTGGGCTCCCCAACCCCACCTCGAAGCATCGGTCATGACAATGGCTGACAGGGGTGACCTTATGAACGGCATTCCCACCAGAAGATGATGTTTCATTTTCCACCATTCAAGAGATAGGAGGATGTGGTGTGGAACAGTGAGTAAAGTCATTTGGTGTTGTCAATGCGGGCGGAACGTCCGTACAAACCATAACTGCAGAGGTCTCATGCGGAATCTCGCAAAGCACAGGACAGAGGTTGTAGCAGCCATAAGTCCCAGCATGCGCTGAAAAATGAAGGCTGTTAGGATGCGATATGATGGTAGATGCCAGAGACTGAATGTGGTGGGCTCTGTCTGCAGGGAGGTAGACTTTGTGGGATACCATGGATAGGCGTGCACCTACGAATTGGATGTCCTGTGTGGGAATGGACTTTGCCAAGTTGACTTGAAGACCCAATGAAGACAGGAGAGACAGAGTGGTTGAGATGTCTTTTTGAAGTTGCTCTTTGGATTCGGCCACAATGAGCCAGTTGTCTATGTAAGGATATATGGAAATTTTTTGTTGGCGAAGCGTCGCCCCCACCACCGCCATACACTTTGTGAAGACTCTTGGTGCAGTCGAGAGACCGTGTCAGGCTCTGTAACTCTATCATACTGAAATTATAAAATACTAACCAAATGGACTTTTCTATACTAACCCCTAGCCTTTGTGATATTGTAGTCACCATGCATATCAAAAGAGACGTTTGAAATGTTAACTTTGTTTAGGTTGTAAAGAGAGCAAAGGAATGTGACTGTTAATAGATACCGCCGCTGGCCAGCATCTTCCCAGAGGCTAGGAGATAAGCAGAGGCTCTCGTGTGAAAGTTTGCACCTTCACTCCCTGTTGTTTTGAGAATAATGTCTTTGTTCAGATGTTGCTTTGATGTAGATTCCATAAGACCCAGAAACACCCCTGCCAAGGTATTAGTCTCAATTTCTGTTTCAAGCTATGAGTTTCCAATAAAGTATTACATTGTCTCAAATGAATACAGCCTTGAGTCTCCATCGCCTGATAGACCGAAGGGAAGGGAGTGGAACTGGTAGTGTTGGTCCCCTATGGCAAACCTCAAGAATCTTCTGTTGTGATGGTTGATGGTTAGGTGGAAGTAGGCGTCTTGAAGGCCTATCAACGCCATCCAAGCATCTTTTGGAATCAACGGAAGAATAGACTGCAGGGTAATCATGCGGAATTTTTTGTACTGTACATGGCGACTGAGCTTGCGAAGGTCCAGTATTGGACGTTGTCCTCCATCTCTCTTTGGAACCAGCAAGTATGGGAATAGAACCCTGTGTGATGGAACTGCGGTGGAACTGTTTCTATGGCTGCCTTGTCCAGCAAGGTGCCGATCTCCTTTTGAAGTGGGAGGGATGGAGGAGTACGTATGAATCGATGGAGCCTCGGAGGTGAATCGAACTCTATGGTGTAGCCCCTGTGGATTATCGCCAGGACCCGGGAATCTGATGTTATGGATTCCCGCATGGGGTAAAAAGGAAGCAGTCTTGTGATGCTGGGTAGATGTTGTGGCTGAAGAGGAGATGGCGCTAGGAAGTCAAAGAGACTGTTTTGAAGCAGGAGTCGTCTTCTTTGTGGTCTGTGTACGAGGCCATTGATGTAAGGGTTGTTTAGCTGGTGGAGCTTTGCGCTTCCAATATTCAGCCTGTTTTGGAGAGCGGGGATGTTTGTAGTGGGACAGTTTCCAAACCCTCTGCCGATTAGGTTGAGACTGTTGTTGACTGACTCCCAATCTCCTAGCTCTTTTTCTACTGTCATCAACAGTAGTCAGGATGTCATCGGTTGTTGAATTAAAAAGGCCCTGACCGTCAAAGAGTGATTGAATAAGAATTTAGAATCCGGTGCATGGATTTTATATAAGGATTCAACCCTTTTAGATGTAGGAGGAACCAATGCAGGCTTATCCCAAGCCTCTTTTAGGCCTTCAAGGTGAACAGGGAGCATGGGGAGGAAGGAGCCCGCAGGTAAGTCCGCGTGGACTAAGTCATGGACCACATTGGATATTATCAGCAAATCAGTAGTGAGCTTTATATTGAGGGAGTTTGCCATGTTGGTTAGCAGGTCTAAGTGAGCCTTGGAGCCTTCGGATGGTGAGAGATCAGCCGGTTTAGTTATGTCAGACACAAGTGATGTGAGTTCGGATCTTGCAGATTGAGACTAATCGGAGTGTTCGGCTTCGGAATCTTCAGGTACATCCATGGGTGTGGTTGGGTGGTCGTGTAATGGCTTGGCCGGTAACAATATAGCCTTACTCAGAAGGATAGGTTGGTCAGGTTGATCTATCTGCTGTTTAGATGGAACCGACAGAGCAGAAGTTGAGGGTACCGGTGATAGTGGTTTCGAATCCTGACTGTAATGTTGAGGTTGATGAGGAGATGAACCTTCATGGTATCTGGGGTAGTAAACTTCCTCATGGTACCGAGGTTGGTATGTGTCTTCACGATACCGAGGTTGGTAGACTTCCTCAAGGTACCGAGGCTGGTGGGTTTCCTCACGGTACTAAGGTCAATGGAGTTCGTAGGATGGTGATCTAGAAAACCTATAGTGCTGCCAGTATCGACGTGGGGACAGAGGTGATCTGGACCGTGATGAACTGTAGTAATAATAACGATCCCTGCGTCGGCTTAGAGACTGTGGGTCAGTATAGATTTGTGTGGAAAGATCCTTGTGCGTTGGTGGACCATATAGTGGAGATCTAGAATGATGACTATCATGGGCTTAAGTAGAAGACTCTAGATATAGTGGAGAGATGGCTGAATCCTGATTTTTTAGTATGTTTTCTGGACTTATGCTTACTGGGAGCCGATGCCACGGAAGCTGCCGATCGAACCACGTCCCTTTGTGGAGTTAGGGAAGGTGGCAAAGTATGAGACCCAGAATCGTGGGGCATAACAGGCCCCAAAGAAGATTCTAAGAGGTGGCTTTTGAGTTGAGTTGATTCTTTTTGGCCTGTTTTCCAAATTGGCTGCAATGAGCACAGGTGTCGGCTCTGTGGGACTCCCCCAACAAAATAAGCACAAAGAGTGTTCGTCAGTCAAGGGAGTTTTGGTCCCACACCAAATGCACTTTTTTTAAAAAAATTGGGGGTCCTTCCCTTCCATATGCCTGGGGGGGGGGGAGGAGAGGGAAGGGGTAACAGTAAACAGAAGATAAAGTCTCTCTCTCTCTCTTTTTTTTTAGAATAACGATACCAGTCGAAGAATGGAGAAAGAAGAGGCCGCTTGGAGAGGAATAGAAGAAAAAACGCAACGAGGTTGAGGAGATGCAACAAGGTAGGTCTAATCCGAACGGCAGTTAAAAAGAAACTGGGTGTGTGGAGCACCTTCCCCTCGCTCCAGGCATGAGAAGTGGATGCCTGCTCCCCAGATCGAGAGGGAATGCGCGCAAAAATAAACGCCTAGGCTAACTTTGAATTCTCCGAGGTCGGGTTCGTTTCCAGGTGGAAAACCCATGTGTGGGACTGCACAGAGACCACGATGAAGATAGGAAGGTGATGAGGGAATGCTCGGAAGGACGCAGTCTTTCTGAGCAGTTGCGTTTGGAAGGTTAGTCTTCTATAGGCTCCTAGTACCTCAGAGCAGGTGCTGTCAATGGAAGGTACTAAGGCACACATGCAACAAGTGGGAAGCAAGGGTGCTTGTGTGAATGAGTTGGGAGGAGATGGGTGAAGGGAGGGGAGGAAGGAGAATGGGGGGGGGGACAAGTAGTTAGCTTGCCTAGGGCACCAAACAGTCTAGAGCCGGCGCTGATCAGGAATATAATGAATATGTACTACCCTTTATCTGAAGTGCCCTTACCCATGTGTCAGTCAAAATATCAGTCTACTATTATCATATAATGTGTGAATTTGGGCCTATTTTGGCATAAGGTTTGAAATGATTTTTCTGGGGTGGGGGAGGATCTCAGAAAGACCAAGACGACTGAACAAAAACCAGGTATGTGCATTCCCTGAAAATGTATATGTTTAAACAGATCTATGTAATTTCTCCCTACATATGCATTCACATGAATGCTTTAAAGCATTACCCTGTATGCACAAAAATTTGCATGGATTAGTATAGCAAAGCTGGAGAGAGACAGGAAGGGAGCTAGTTGCCTTGCCTGGTGCAGCTATAAAAGAGCCAGCCTGGATATGTTTGTGACTTGGGCCTCCATTGATAAGGAGGTATCCAAGATCACACCTAGGCTTTTTGCAGTTGGCATACATATTAAAGGTGCCCCATCAAGAGCCGGGAGATGGAACCCCAATCCTGAATCACCCCAACTCAGCCAGATAATTTCCATCTTTTGTGGATTCAGCTTCAATCAGCTGTTCTAGCCAGCCAACCACAGCCTCCAAACCCTTGGCCAAACTAGATGGGGCGGTGTCCATCCATCCATTTAGTTGGGTGTCATCAGCATACTGATGGCAACCCAGCCCAAACGTCCACACCAGCTGGGCAAGAGGGCACATATAGATGTTCGAGGACCTGCCTACCTGAAGGACCATCTCTCCCCATATGAACCCCAAAGAGCACTGAGGTCAGTGGGGAAGAACCAACTGACTAGCCCCAGGCCGAAGGAGGCAAAATTAAAGAATACTCGTACACGGGCCTTCTCCATTGCAGCTCCACACCTATGGAACCAGCTCCTGGAAAAAGTGTGGGCCCTGCGGAGCCTTGAACAGTTCCGCAGGGCCTACAAGACCTTCCTCTTTAGGATGGCCTTTACCTGACTGAATGACTGATGGACTCGTTTTAAGTGATTCTACAATCATACATACTTGCATCTAATAGAATAGCACCAGAAATGTTAATTTTAAATTGGAATGTTTTAAGTTGAATGTTTATTTTAAAATTTGTTGTATAACTCATTGTACAGACTGATTATGTTGTTAGCCGCCCTGAGTCTGCTTCGGCAGGGAGGGTGGGATATAAATAAAATGTTGTTATTATTATTATTGTTATGTTAAATAACATTGGCGAAAGGACTGCCCCTTAAGGGACTCTACACCAAGGGATGGTGTAAGGATATCATCTCTCCTAGCACCATTCTTTGACCTTGACCCTAGAAAAATGAAGTAAGCTACTTCAAGGCAACCCCTCAAACTCCTCCTATGTCAGCAAGGTGGTGTACCAGATGATCATGGTAAACTGTGTTGAACACTGCTAGCAACAACAGCAGCACCAACCAACCTCAATCCAGCTGCCTATGGAGGTTGTCTGTCAGGGCAATCAATGCTATCTTCATCCCATGACTAGCACAGAAACCAGACTAGAATAGATCCAAGGCAACTGTGTCCTCCGGGGAACTCTGAAGCTGCATAGCCACCACTTTCTCAATTACCTTACCCAGAAATTAAAGATTTGAAACTGGCTGGTAATTGGAAGCACTAAGGGATTGAATGATGGTTTCTTCAACAGTGCTGTTACCACTGCCTCTTTTAAATCCCCAGGATATAACCCTGTATTCAGGGACAGATTGATAATGTCCACTGGGGGCCCCGTATTCCATTCACCACCAGCTTTCACCAGTCATAATGGACATGGGTCCAAAAAGCAGGTGGTTGGCCTAACAGCACCCAGAATCCTGTCAACATTGGCCTGGGAGAGCCAACTGAAGCTGTTGGACACAAAATTCAAAGATGGTGAAGGGGCCTCCAGTTCACATACTATATTAATATTGGCTGGCAGGTTGTGGTGGAGCAACAAGAATTTATTCACAAAGAAGCTTGTGAAAGCCTCACAGCTAATGGCCGAATCACTAATTTGGGGGGGGTTCTCTCAATAAGAGAGGTTAAAGACCTAATTGTCCTAAATAATTGCGCTGAGCAGGAGCTAGCAGATGTGATGGAGACTAAAAAGAACTCCCTTTTAACAGTCTTTACCAGGATCTCATAGGTTTTCATAAAGAACCTATAGGATGTTCTTACACCATGCTCTCTCTAGCAATTTAAGTTCCTGCTTCATCCCTCTGAGCTCCTCGGTGCCCCATGGAGCTAGTTTTGGGCAGGAACAAAGAGGGCACAAGGGTGCAATTGCATCAGTGGCTTAAGAGAAATAGGCATTCCAGTCCTCCACCAGTGTATCCAATGAATCACCAAGAGGCATTGGGTCCCACAGAACATTCTGGAAGAAGACTGAAGATACTGGATTTATATCTCGCTCTATACTCAAAATCTCAGAGTCTCAGAGCAATCAAAAACTCCTTTTACCTCCCCCCTCTCGCTAAAGATACCTTGTGAGGTAGGTGGGGCTGAGAGAGCTCTTACAGAAGCTGCCCTTTCAAGGACAACTCCTACAAGAACTATGGCTGACCCAAGGCCATTCCAGCAGCTGCAAGTGGAGGAGCGGGGAATGAAACCAGGTTCTCCCAAATAAAAGTCCAAATACTTAACCACTACACCAAACTGGCTCTCACTACACCAAACTGGAAAGCCACCTAGACAGGGAGGGGTTGGGACACATAGTTGGGCATTCAGAGCATATTGATCTGACCATGGCACCCAACCAGTGGCTATCAGATTAATATTTATCTCTCTGTCAAAGGTCAAATTCAGTATGTTATCTGTTTGGTGAGTGGGACCTGATACAATCTAGGAGAGTCCCAGCACTACAATGGTTGACACCAGGTCTATGGCCTGACATCAGCATGGATGTTGGAAGACCCCAGGAATTATTAGTCTTGGGATCTCCAAGGCCCACCTAAAGCAAAAAAGGCAACAGCTTCCATGGACAACAAGCCTCCAAGCACTCTAATAACAAATTAACACTATTTATATATACTTATCAAAATTAGTTCATAGAAGTGATATATTCAGTACAAAATAGTGCATCATAAGGAATAAAGCAGAATGGAACAGAGAAGCCAACCAAAATCCCCAACGGGGAGGGTGCATGATTTAGCTACTACGTTCCATTAAAGAGACAGTACACTTAATAAGCCAAGTGTGAAACAGCATGAATATAGCTACTTACAGAGAATCTGCACATTTCACAAAAAAGCATAAGTCACACTCATTATCTGAGCTAAATGGAGCCAGAGTATTTAATCTTGGAACACCATTCAAGGGTTAAGAATAAGATTACAGAGGCTCCCCTGACAGAGCACTCTATGAAATTTCAACACGATTTTGATTCCTTAAGGTTCTTTGCCATTGCCAGATTCAAACCCCACGCTTACAATTTTGTGGAAAATTCTTGTTAAGCCAGGAGATAAGATGGATCTATAAACTGAATATTTGCTACCAAATAATAGAAGTTTGAATAACTTTGTCTGGCTATGACTTTTTCAGGAGATGTTTTGTGACTATCTATTTCAAAGTGGTTGATATTACCCACTCCCTTAATGAAGCATTCACTTGCTTCCTGGATCCACACAGGCAATCCCCTTCAATAAGATGTCACAAACCAAGGAACGCTAGGCAAGAGCTGAACACTACATGGTACTGTATTCTGCTAAATAACAAGAATACATCTTCAGGCCACAGCAAAAAGGCAACATGGCAAAGCAGCATTGTGTCACAAGTCTGGAAGGAAAACTAAGATCCAGATACAGTGGAAATCAGAAACAAAACAAGTGAAGGCCCCATAAGACTTGAATGGAGGGGAATCCCATCTCCCTGTACTGCTGAATCTGTCACAGCTCTAGGTCTCACCACCTACCTTGGATTCTGGTAGCAGCAGTCACATTGCCTGGGTACTGCTCCAAATCCAGAGCAACTCTCAGAGTCTCTGCCATGGTGGCCAGGCCCAAAGTGACTCTTGGTGTCCACTGCAGTCAGGCCTGAAGCCTCTCTCAGATCCTGCTGATGTAGCAAGGCCCAGAGCCTCCCCCAGCATCTGCTCCACCACGGCTGAGCCCAGAGCCTCTCCCAGCATCTGCCATAACCAGACTGGCTTCCTATGGCAGCTGCCACTAGCTCTTCAAGTAAGTGCCCTGTCTCTGCTTGAGCAAACAATGTCTTTAAAAAAAAAAGTTTGGGGGGATTTAAACCCACCAGTTTATTTACATTTCAGATTTTTCTGCAAACCTGAGGAGTCCCCCAACTTTGCAGAAAAATCTGTTTAGTGTCAGTGTGGCCCTGATCCACAGATTTTAGTATCTGTAGATGGGGGCACACTTCACTATTAGATATACAGATGTAATGGAGAATAATACAAATATCTTGGCTTTTGACATCTCCTGTTTAAGTGAGAGCCATCTTAAAGAGTTCTTGTGTACTTTTTTACCATATGGTGATGCTGGGCATTTCTAGGCCATGTAAGCAGGACAGAGTATGTAAGAGTACCGCAGCCATTATTAAAGGACAGATGGAGGAAATAGAGACACTGACCAGCTACACCAGAGGTGGCCAACGGTTGCTCTCCCGATGTTTTTTGCCTACAACTCCCATCAGCCCCAGCCAGCATGGCCAATGGCTGGGGCTGATGGGAGTTGTAGGCAAAAAACATCTGGAGAGCTATCGTTGGCCACACCTGAGCTACACCACTACTGAACATTTATATTCTTTGTTTGTGTATTAATCATTCTCCTCACTCATTACATTACCAGAGCATGGGCAGGGCACATTTGGAAACTGTTCCTAGATACCATTCAGTTATTTTAAAGCTCCTGTAGATTAGTTTCATTGAGTGCTTTCCAGCCTTAGAGATAATGTAGTTATCTCTATATTTATGCTCATCCTTGTGTGAAAGGTAATCCAATGATTTCCTTTTAGCCTATTTTATCTCGTTATCTGTTGACAAAAACACAGTGCCCTAATTTTTCATATTACAAAGGCATCATATTGCCAAACTAATTCTTCTTACCTGCTCATTGATGAAAATCATAGCACAATAATGTTTTCCCATATTAAAAGGCAGATAATGAAGATTAAGGCTTGAAGAACTTTCTGCTTCCAGGTAAGCAACATTCACTGGACTAAAGAACTCTTGTAAGCAACAGGATTTATTAACTGCTAGAAGATAATTAAAAAGTTTACATATAGTAGTGGAGGGCTATTCATTTTGTATATAAAATAATCAGGTTGCTCAGATTAAATCTGAACAAAAGGATACACAGTGGAAAATGCTCCTTCAGAATATTTTAAAAGTAGAACTAAGACTGAGCCACATTATATGATAGGTTTAGAAACCGTACTTCAAATACAAAACAAATGATATTCATAATTCATTTTTGCTCCCCCCTACCACCACTCCTCACTATTACATTACAACTTTCCTATATAAAGAATATATAAGATAAGAAATGAGTACTGTATAATATACTGAATAAGATGAAGCAATTATAAGAAATGTGTATTTGTAAGCCAAAGTAAGAATTATAGAGAGGTAGAATGTTATAAGAAACAAAACAGTAAATACCAATTGTAAATGATATATAGATGGAGTGATGATTGAACCAGATGTATATGTAAAGAGAAAGAAATGTAATTAAGAGAGGCATTTGTTCTCTTCCTCCAACTCTGATTTCCCATAACTTCCTGTAGAATCTTCCCTTTCCCCTTTCCTATAACTGAAATTCAATAAAACTTTTAATTTGAAAAAAAATATTACAACTCTCCTGCTTGAGGAACCTTAATGGGGTTGAAGCAACAATGGCAGGAACAGTCCATCATCAAAATGATTGGCCCTTGTTTGAGTGACAAAAGCCACAAAGCCAGGACAACCAATCTCTACCTACTTGAGGGATTCTAAGGATATGCAGAAAAACATGCATTTGTAAATCAACAAAAGGGGGAGGACAACAACTATTGGATGAAGACAAAATATGTTCCAAAAGAGATGGATTGTTGAAAATAGCTGTCAGTTAATGGTAAAAGTGGGGTGTTGGTAGTTAATCTGGCAAGCTCTCATAAACTTATAGAATCCTGGATGCAAAGAAGCTTGTTGCCCTCCCTCTAACAGTAAAGTTGTTAGTATTCTGAAAGCAGCAAAACTAAGTAATTCACATAGAAAGTAGGCATTTCTACTAAGGGAACCCCAGGTATGCAGAAAAATATTACTATATAAATTACCCTAAAGGGCATAAACCTTAATTATGGCCTGATGTGGACTAACTATATGCAAGGGGCTATGGAAAGTTGAAAATCAGTTTAAAAGGGGGAAGGAGAGATGTACCAATGAGGAACTGTTGGGTGGGCGTTCCAAATACTTCCCCCTTTCTCTGACTTCTGGCAGGCTCTCTTCTTGTAATACCAAATAATCAAGATTACTATAATTATATAATAGTTATTCAGAATCATTCATAGAGATTTTGTATGTGGCCAAAAATTAATATAATAACTTGTGAAATCAGAAAGAAACATAATTGATGGAAGTACTTACAGGAATTGGAGTTATCCTGCTGTTCGTAAAATCCTTCAGTACCTATCACATTGCATGTAGTCTTTAGTATGCCAATTTCAGAACTAACAGAAAGAGAAAAAAGGCAATATATTCAAATGGATCACAATTTGATTCATTTCTCTAACACCGTGTAGTAGTATAAGTCAGAATGCTGAGACAATACATAGGATAACATAGACTAGGAACCATTATGAAAGAAATTATGATGTGAAATGCAAGAGGGTATTATTTCTACACAAAAACATTAAATAATTTTTGAAAATATATTATACATATTGCTTCAAAAACCAGATCCATAGATAGCACTGAAAGGAATAAAACACACAGGAAACAGTATACATGTGATTATTTTATTAAAGAAATTTATTAAAGTAATCAAAGTAATAACCATCTCTGGGTCTATACCATTCTCACATGACCTTACCAAGCTGTTTAACCAAACTTTGATAAGCCTGCAGGTTTTCTCCTTCCTAAAATACTTTTCTGCTGGGTCTAAACTGGTTGTCTAAATCTTTAGCCCCATAATGTTGAAATTGATACAGCTCTATTCTGTGTGTGGGTGTGTTTTGTCTGAATCAACTGACCTCAATTCCACTGAACTTCTACCCATGTTTTCTCCTTTTGCCTATAAATATATTTAAATGTTTTCCTTTTATATTCAATAAATTCTTGCTGAAGCACACATCCCTCAATCAGTGCAATGCCACTTCCTCAAGGCAGGAATGAAAAGGTGTATTTATTTCTCCTGAGGTTTCTTTTCTGCAATTTCTCATACCAAAGGAAGCAACCAATTACCAGTTGAGGCTGAAGAAGGGTTGCCAGCTTCCAGGTGGAAGCTGGAGATCTCCTGGAATTATAACTGATCTCCAGGCTACAGAGATTTGTTCCCCTGGAGAAAATAGCTGCCTGGGAGCGTAGTCTCTATGAAATTATACTTGCTGAAGTACCTCTCCTTCCCAAAACTAATCCTCCCCAGGCTCTGCCCCCCTCCCCTCCAAATTTCCAGGTATTTCCCAACCTGGTGATGACAACCCTACATCTGAGTGCATTCAGGTGAGCTGTACCATCTGTCCTCTCCAGCTGGTAGTAGCTGTAGTTTCTCCTCCCCACCCCCAATTCCATATCTTTCGGTTCTTTCCCCTACATCCAAAAGTTGGTACTTCTCTGGGGTCAACACGCAAGCACTATTGGAATTCTGAGAGAACTTGATGACACAAAATGGCTGCTATGGGTGTAGGGATAATCATGATATAGATAAAACAAGGACACATCCAGTCATCATATGTTTGGAGGTTTCATGACAAGCATCCCTCCGATGACAGATCCCCACAGATGCAAAAGTAATGCCTTTGGGATCCTCTGAAACAGCCCTTGCTCCAAGGAGGAGGAATGTTGGGACCAGCTCTTAGTTTTAGGAAAGAGATATTGATTGGTTTCTGTTTCCAATGAAAACTGAGGACTTGCCACATTGCCTGTCCCAGAGAAACAAGTATGCTTATGTCCAAGGCCAAGCTAATGGCACACAGCTGTAATATGTTTACACCATATGAACACAGCTCTTTGATAACTAGCCAGACACACGTTAGGGAATTACCGTATTTTTCGCTCCATAAGACGCACCTGAGCATAAGACGCACCTAGTTTTTAGAGCCGTTTGTGTGAATTTAGAGGCATTTGTGTGAATTTTTTGCAGTATTCGCTCCTTAAGATGCACACACTTTTCCCTCCACTTTTTTGGGGGGGAAAAGTGAGTCTTATGGTGCAAAAAATACTGTACCTTTTTGTTGGTGTTTCTGGAGGAATTCCATTTAAGGTAATTTGAATTTTATTTTCAAGACCTAAGATATTAGTGGGCACCTGGACACAGCTGATGCTACATTGGGATTATGTAATGCTCTACTGAACAGAAGCATTATATTAATTTCTGTATTTCATTTTCTAAAAGTTAATGAGGCAAAAGTAAAACTCTCTGGGTGACAACTGTGTGTGTGTGGCAAGGCGGGGAGGGAATCAAAAGAAAAGACAACCAGATCCTGGTCATGATGGTTCAAGATAAGAATACATTTACAAGACTAACAATTAATTCTATTGAATCATCCACCCTAGGAACTCCTTCCAATTTGCAGGAAACAAACTAAGTACTTCCTCGTAAGAGTGCAATACTACACACATTCACATACTTCAAAATGCTCTGCTTGAAATCTACATTAAAATTTACTACCTAATTGCAGGAAGAAAGCCAAAACACACACTAAAATGAGGGGCGGGAGATGAGATTTTTCCCCTTCACATATAAAATGCAGTTATGACAGCACCCGCCTCACGGTCCTACTGGATCACTTTTATGTGCTGTTTATGGCTACCCCAGCCCCTCTTTCTCCTCAGTTCTTCCTTTTAAAACTTTTCCCTCAGGACTATAGAACTCAAGGGGTGGGTATGATGGATTTCTCTGTTCTAGTCTCTTCGGGGGGGGGGGTTGCTTTCTTTCAGATGGATGTATAATACAATTCTTAGGGGACCACAGCAGCTCTGACAGTTTTCCCAAATTATAGGCACCAGAGAACTTTAACGTAAACCACAGATATTTATTTTAAACACAAAGTCTTAAACTGGGGATATGGGTGATATATACACGGGCTATAAAGTATCTCACTCAGTTAACAAGTTGCTCAGTTGTTTCAGGCTTTAGAATATGTTTTCTTTCTTAGGTCTCTCAGGTTCACAGTTCCTAAATAATACACTCTCCACCACTAGTAAAGGTTGGCCTCTTGGGTGTAATGTGCCAAGTCTCTCACAAGTCGACTGGAGCCTCTACTCCCAGCCCTTCAGACTTCTAGACCCACATATGTTCCCTCAACCACCTCTCTAGTTCTTAAGAGATGTATATGTGTCTGTGACCATTCAGGTCTTCATGGTGACTCTTTCTTTTAGTCACACACAGCCCCTTGCTGTTTTTATAGAGCTAGCAGTCAGCTTTCCTTCCCTGAAGACTCTCTTTAGCTACTGCCCCAGCTCCTTCTCAAAGACCAACTCTCTCAGATAACTGACTCTCTCAGTCTCTGTCAGGCAACTAACTGACTCTCCTCAGCCGTTAGCTGACCATCTACCACTGAGAGTTCCGAGCACTCTGGCCCCCACCCTCAGGTCACCTGACGCAGGCTCTGTGAGTCTTCAGTTTTCTGTTTAACCCATACCTTACCGTCACAGCAGTTCAGAATGGAAGAGAACATATTTTTAATTCAAAATATTTCTATGCCAACTTTCCACCCAGAAAGTTCCATTCTGCCACCCAATGAAAGAATGGAATTGTCCTGCCTACCCCTTCCCACTGCAGCCCAGCAATCCCCACAACATATTTCCCATAGAGGACAAAACACCCTGAAGAATTACATGAGGGGGCCTGTAGCAGGAAGGAAAACTTAAAAGTGGATATTTTCATCAGATTTAAAAAAATAAATAAATCCAAAAGCGGACATCTGATAACCCTGGCTAAAAGTATATTTCTGAAATTATCCAGTGTGAACAATTCTGTAATTCATTTTCATTTAAGGTTAGCTTGCTTTTCCATTCTAAAATAATTAACAATGTATTATAACAGTCTTTTCAATAAACATAATTGCCCTTGCTTACCTCTCACTAACATGGTAGGAATATTTTGTGATGCTGAAGACACTATAAAATTCTACTTAATGTATATGGATGTTAAGAATAAAGCTTTAATTCTCAGACCACTTTAAATGTGCATGCTGTGTTTCCCTAGCTCTTTCTCATGCATGTAAATATTAAACATTCAGAAAGCTGTATCACTTTGCAAAATAAAGGCACAGTTTACTCTGGAGTAACTCTATATATCATTACACTGTTCATTTCTGTTATGGGTAATATACACCAGAAGCAGGCCTGTGGCCAGAAAATGTTAGGTGGGGGGTCCCCTGCCCACCTGCTGTCCAGGGGTCACCAAGGCGGTAATGTACCTGTTCAGGGTGGTCTGCAGGGGCTCCTGTGACTCATGAGGGGTGCAGAAGTGGGGGGGCTCTGTCTGTCTCTCTGCTGGGTCAGGGGAGTAGCAGGGGGCAGGTGGGAGTGAATGAGGGTGGGCGTGACTGAGCGATCTGCAGAGCACACGAGCCTGACTGCCTCCCCCTCCCTGCTCCAGCTAGTCCCACCACAAGGCCACCGGCTCCTACCCACCTCCTCCTGTCCCGCCACCTCCAGGCAAGCCTCGCCACTGCTCCCAGGAAAGCCTTGAGGCCACTGCTGCTGCTCCAGGCAAGCTCTGCCGCCGCTGGGCAAGCCTCGCCACTGCTGCTGCCAGGAAAGTCCATCTGCAGCTGGAAAAGCCCTGTGGCCACCGGAAAGGGCTGCCACCACTACTCCAGGCAAGTCTCACCGCCACCAAGCAAGCCTCGGGGCCACTACCGAGAAAGCCTTGCAGTCACCGCCACTATTCCAGGCAAGCCTCACTGCCACCAGACAAGCCTTGCCTCCTCTGCAACCCCCACGGAGGAGGAGGAGAGCTACTCTCACCCCCCAACACCAACAGCTCTGTGCCACTGGTGCTCCTCCGGCTGCTGCCACCATCCAAGAGGAGTTGCTAGCGTGGTCTCCAGGAGGCAGGGGATTGATGGGGGGGCTTAAAGGTCAAGAAAGGGTTTGATTTGAGGGGCCTGGCACATCCACCCCCATAGCTACAGGCCCGGCCAGAAGGGCCTGCACATTTACACAGAGAGAAACCAAACTCAACCTATTTTCTGAAAGTGAGGTAGTGGGTGCAATGCACAAACATTCACGTTCATACTATAGCATTCTCTCTCTCTCACACACACACACACACAGTCTCTCTCTCTCTTGTTCTCTCTCCCCCACCACCACCACCATGCGGCAGATCTTAATTCTGAACTTCCAGTACTGCTAAGCTTACCAGGTGCCCACTAATGGTGGGCAAACTCCTGGTAATTGTGCCAATGGCCATCTATGCTCATCTGGTTGGTGCATGGAAGTAGATTGGCAAAACAGGGTGGATATTTGACATTGCGTGATGATATCACCTCCATCATGGCTTGGAAGAGCTGACATCACATCAAAATGACACTCTAGCACTTTACCCAGAAATTGCCAAGTGTTCGCCTCAGTAAGTACCTCCCTCCCTCCATCTCCTACCAGTTGTCAGGCCAATAAATATATACCATATTACAGATCATGGAATTACTACTCAATAAGTTTGAAAATTTACCTTTTTGTTTTACTTTGCTTTATCTGGCTGACTTGATTTAACTGCTCAGGATCATTTATGCAGCTTGTTGATTCAACTATAATGACACTACAAAGTGTCGCAAATTAGTAAAAAAAAGAAAGAAAAGAAAACCCTTATGTAGTAAAAATTTTCCTTATGTGGTAAAAATTTAAGAAATAAACCAGGAACATAAATCATTTATTTAAATTGTCTGAAATTAAAGATATCAACCCCAACCTTCAGATTAAACAATACTTCTACAACAAACTGTCTTGTTTTTCTTATAATATGAATGTATTGTTCAAATCTGTAATTGGCAATTATTTGAAAAAAACAAATTTATTAAACAAAAATATAAAAAATGGGCAACAGTGTTTATCAGTCTGACATTTTAAATCTTCATCTCAAAGGTAAATTTTAAAAGTCTATGGTCAAAAAATGTGAAGCAAACGAAAGTGAATGCTAAGTGCCAAAAGCATTACTTTGGTGAGATAAAAGCAAACGGAAATATTTAATCAACTCATATTTTGGGAGTATGGAACCACACAAAACAACTGAGAATTTGAATATATGTAAATAAAGCTATATAATTTAAGCAAGGAAGTCTGAAAATTAATTTGTTTGTATATTGCAACATTTTTCTCAACTATTCTGGTACATTTTTAAAGCTGAACACAAAATTATGGGGATCCATATTATTGGACTATTAGCTATTAGAACAATTTTATCCACTTGCATACCTGAATGAACCACTAATTTTGAAAGGACTCTTAACTTTCAGAATAACTGTCTTCAGCTCATAACACGGAGACCTGCATTTTAGGAAACCCTGTAAGTAAGAAAGGGGTGGGGATTAGTCTGGAAACCCACAATTTATATCTTTGGGGATATTATTGTTGCTTTTGGAAGTATCTACTTCTTTTAGGAAGGAAGGAAGGAAGGAAGGAAGGAAGGAAGGAAGGAAGGAAGGAAGGAAGGAAGGAAGGAAGGAAGGAAGGAAGGAAGGAAGGAAGGAATAGGCAGGGCTCCTCCCTTCCTCACCCAAGCTGTTTTCCCACACAAAAACTGAGTTGAGGAGGAGTTACTTCCCCAACTTTTCTGCTCCACATGCACAAATACTCTATATGGAGCAGAAAAACTGGGGAAGTAACTCCCCTCCAGTGTGGTTTCCGCATGGGAAAATTGGTTGGGGGAGAGGCAGCAGCCCTTCTAGTTTCTCCCCCTGCAATGCCATTACTGGCCCATTTAAGGCTGCCAAGTCCAATTCAAGAAATATCTGGGGACTTTGGGGATGGAGCCAGGAGAGTTTGGGGGTGAAGCCAGGAGACATTGGGGGTGGAGCCAGGAGCAAGGGTGTGACAAGCATAATTGAACTCCAAAGGGAGTTCTGGCCATCACATTTAAAGGCTGAACATTAGTGTCCATTAGACCTTTATTGGCATTAATGTAAGAATACAGTATAGTTTAAAACCAACAGTAACACTATAAAATATAATAAAACCTTAAAAACCAGCAAGAGTTAAATAACATAAACTAGCTGTGGGCTATGCATGAGTAAAAGCCTCTCTGATTTGGATCGCAACCTGTAAAAAGCAAGCAACATGAGTAGTGACAAAGTTGTGTTTCCCGTGGAGTAAAAAAGCGGACCTTGGCATTGTCAGAAAGGCCTTGATGGTCAGAGAGCAGTGCATCTAGGTATCTTGCTCGTGGACTGCTATAGAAAGAGCAGTCCAGAAGAACATGAGGGACCGTTTCGATGACTCCTTGGCTACAAGGGCATCGTCTAAGATTGTGGGGGATTCTGTGGTATCTTCCAAAAAGGATGGCCGATGGTAATGCATTGAATCTAGCCAGCATGAGTGCTCTTATTTATTTATTTATATATATATATATATATATATATATATATATATATATATATATATATATATATATATATATATATTTCGGCTTATATCCCGCCCTTCCCACCGAAGTGGCTCAGGGCGGCTCTTCTTTGGTGAGGATCAGTTAAAAAGTGGAAATAGGGAGCTAGAAGCCCAGGAGTCTGGGATAAACCCAGGTGATTTGGGGAGCAAGATTTCCGAGCTGCCTCAGTCAGATGTTGCAACTGGATATCTAGTAGTCTACGTTTGATGGATTGAAATACCGCAGAAGCAGAGGATAGATAAAATGCATCCAAGGAAATTCCTATGGATGTAATTTTCTTTTGGATCAGGGTCAACCATTTTGATGCATGATGGTCCATCAGCATCAAAAAGGTGAAAGAATTCTGATCAGAGTTAAATAAAAGGCGCAGCCAAAACTTAAAGGTCAGAAGCCAGGCGCGAGTTTCCAGCAGCAACAGTCCAGTTTCCATGCAAATTGCAGCATAAGGAACACAGTTGGGTAATCCCAGTATTTTCCTCAAAAAGAAAGATTGTAGGCCTTCAGTGGTGTGATTAAAGGCCCCCATATGGGGGCACCATATAAGAGTTGGGGGCTAGATTTCGCATTAAAAGCTCTTAGGGCCATAGGGACATATCGATTCCCTTTCAGATTAAAAAAAACGGGCAATAGCCAAGGCACTAGTTCTTGCCACTGTTAGAGCGCACTTGCGATGGGTTGCCCAGCTCCCATTATAGGAAAAATTAATCCCCAGATATTTGGTAGTTTTGACCTGTTCAATAGGGTTTCCCTAGACTGACCATGATAGTTGCTTCCAAGATTTAGAGAAAACTAAAATCTTTGTTTTCCCATAATTCAGGGTTAACTCATTGTTATTGAGATAGGTCATAACTTGACGCCTCAATCCAATTTGGGAACATGACAGTAAGACGGCATCATCCGCTTATAAGAGGATGGGAAAGTGACGGTGAGCAATTTTAGGGGCATGCCCATCGATTGCATATAAAACAGGGGCTAAATCATTTTTAAAAAGATTAAAAAGTGCTGGGGCAAGAATACAGCCCTGTTTCACACCCTTAGAAATTGGAATTTCCGGAGTTAGGTTTCCCTGGGAGTTGTACTTAACTTGACAGCTGGTACATATATATAGTTTTTTAATCAAGGCAAGCAATCTGGGATCCATGTTCATCCTGGCCAACTTAACCCAAAGCAACCCAAAGTCAAACGCCGCCTTGAGATCTAAAAAGGCAGCGAAGAGTTTGTTGCCAGATTTCCCACTGTATTTAGAAACTAGGTGTGATAAAACGACACAGTGGTCAAGGGTGGATTTACCATGGCGAAACCCTATTTGTTCTGGGCCAAGTATGTTGTTTGTTGTCAGCCAGCTTTCTAGTTTCACTAGGAGGTGTTTGGCATAAAGCTTGCCGACAACTGATAGGAGGCTAATCAGCCGATAGTTCTCAGGTAATGAAGGATTGCCCTTTTTATGGATGGGAACAATGATTGCATTGGTCCACGTCCTGGGCATTATTCCAGTGCTGTTTATCATAGTAAACAGGGCAGCCAGGGGTGGAGCCCACCATTCTGGGTGGAACTTCAATAGCTCTGGAATGACTGCGTCAGGGCCGGGGGGCTTTTTGGGCTTAAGTTGCGAAATCAGGGTAATGATGTCCTCCGGGAACACAGGTGGCCACTCAGGATGTTCACTGATGTCAGTTTCAAGGGAAATGGGAAAATTTGCCCCATCATTTCCAAAAAGATTTAAAAAGTATGAGTGCCAGGCTTGGGAAGGAATTGTTATTTAAAGGGACCGCACACCTTTGAAATGCCTTTCCTCCATTGTAAATAATGAAGGAAAGGAGCACCTTCTTTTGGGGCTCATAGAGTTTGACCCGCTGGTCCAATCCTTTTGAAACTTGGAGGGTATTTTGAGGAGAGGCACCGGAAGCTATGCTGAAAACGTGGTACCTCTATCTCAAACAACAGCCCCCTCAGAGCCCCAGATATACACAGATCAATTATCCATGATACCCTATGGGAATCGGTCTTCATAAGGAATAATGGAGCGCATATTAGGCCACAACCTCTGATGCCAAGCCTGCTGGAACTGCATTCTTGTGCATTCCTGCTCAAAAAAAGCCCTCTGTGATCTTGGGTCAATGACTCTCTTTCAGCCCAAGCTACCTCACAATGTCATTGCGAGGACAAAATGGGGAGAAAAAAACCTTGAATACCTCCTTGGAGAAATGGCACGATACACTAGATAGGTATTGAGAAAATGTAGTATTGTCTTGATTGGCTCCTATTTCTCCTTGTATCATTGATTAAATTATATAAGCAGTGAACAACTTTTTATAATAGTTTACCCATAACTCCTGTTCTGTATTTCTAACTTTATCTCTGGCTCAGATAAGGAATTCAATACTTTTTTTTCATTGAGTAAATGTGCATTTTATTTAACTTTTCTTTACATTAATAAATTACTTCTCAGGCCGTAATAGTCAAATTCACTCAAAAAGTCCCAGATTATAAACTGAGAACCATTTTTTCTGTGTGTCCTCTCCCATGACATAGTCTGGGATTTCCTTGCTCAAAACTAAAGCCCTATGCACACAGAGGCCCAATTTGGACAGGAATCACAGTATGTACGAAGAAGGAGCTTAAGCCTTCTTCTTACACATAATCTTCTCTACCTGAAGCTGAACTTTATAAAGACAGACTACTTTCCTCCAGAGAATCTTCAAAATGTTCTGATGATATTGTAGTCTTTAAAAAATTTTCAACATATTTAAATGAGGGACTTCAAATGAGATTTGCTTTATACACAAGATATTAAAATATCTGACATTTGAAACTCATCAAGGAATACATGTTATTATGAGCACTGAGAACTGATTATAACTGACTACATATTATTTATAATTTCCCCATCAAATGTACAATACTTACAGCAAGTTTAATTTGGTTAATCCTCGTTTTCAGGGAAAATGTCATTGTAGCCCCACCTACTCCAGTTAAAGCTTTTGAAACAAGTAACAACATAGCTTCAGCAGGATGCAGGAAACGGCTAGTGAATTCCACATTTATACTTATTTGGCTCCTTAAAAGGAAAAATGTATTATTAAACAAATAATATCAAAGGCATGTAGAAACAACTATGCTTTATACTATAGCTCATTTGCCACACGAAATTATTAAATGGTATAAATGAACTCTCTGAAATGTTTATATTAAATAAGCATTTAAAATACAAGAAAACTGTTTTCCAGTGTGAAAAGGGGTTTGCTCAAAGTAGGTATCTTTTCCCCATTAGATACACATATACATGTCTGATTAGAGAAGGGATTTGTCTTGTTAAATCATCTCCTGCTTCACATATGGGATGGAGATGTGAGACAGGAGACTATACATGACACACACCTTGTATACAAGTTCTCCAAGACATATAGGGAAAGCAAAAACTATTCCACCCCCTTCTCCAGAAGAAATAAGTATTCAAGTGTGGATCCAGAGTCCATTGGAAAGCAACAAGTCTGAGACCAACACTAGAAATTCTTCTACCCATTCCACTTGCCATAATTCCTACATAGATTCTAGTAGCGATGGATCTCAGATCCATTGTTATGAAAAATTGTAAATGATTACTGTTAATATGTATTATTCTAAAATGTACACTATCAGGAAAATTCTGAAAACTGCTCATCCTTTCCTTTCTGTCCAGTTCCATACAATACACAACAAGGGTGTCAAATGTCCAGCCTGCAGGTCAGAACCATCCCACCCAGGGCTTTAATCAGGCCCACATAATTTTTGACAAATTATGTTAAATGTCAGAAAGTACAAACTTTATGTGGAATTTTGTCTAGTCTGGTTGAAAAGCGAAGGATTGTAATAAATAGAATTTAAAAGAGACAAAAAGGATCAGCATAGACAAGAATCACAATAACTTAAGGAAAAGGACAGCCTCTTGCAATTATGTACTTTCATAGAACCACTTTCTCTTGCTAAATTTAATGCTAGGCCTAGAATTCAGATCTTGCACTGGTACAAGAAAGTTACAGATAACTTTAAATAAATCTAAAAATGTTGCTACTAAGTACATCATGTTAAAGGAGGGCACACAGCTGTCTAAGAGTTACACCACAGCACAAATACAGAATAGTAACCAGAGCATCCTTTGAAGGACATATTGAACACAGTTGGACAAAACAGAACAAAAACACAAAGAAAAAGGTAAGCTTGAATATATTGCTGGAAAGTCTCCTTTGCTCTTTGATGAATTCAAGTCCTCCATGTTGAATGAAGATGCCCCCCCCCCCGCCAAATCTCCAATGTATTCCCTTTTATGTTTAGTTTGGACAGGGCTTTTTTTGTAGCAGGAACTCCTTTGCATATTAGGCCACACACCCCTGATGCAGCCAATCCTCCTGGAGCTTACAGTAGGGGCCCTGTACTAAGAGTCGTGTAAGTTCTTGGAGGATTGGCTGCATCAGGGGTGTGTGGCCTAATATGCAAAGGGGTTCCTGCTAAAAAAAAAAAGCCCTGAGTTTGGAATGGAACTTAAACAGACCATATGCCTTTTTACATAGTATTTATCCCATATTTTTGAAGAACCTGTTCACAAAGGAGGATTGGGAGTAAGTCTTGGCATACATACTTTCTCCCCCACCCAAATAAAGTGTCAGCCCTAAACTAAAAAGTAGCACATCTATCTGAAACAGTTATCTTTCTGATCCTGCAATCTAAATCCTGTATTTAAATACTGTCAACTTACTTTGGGGCAATGGTCACAGTATTTCCTTTAGGCAATGAAAAATCAGCAGAATCTCTTCCTAAAATGGTAGCATTGTATATCAAAGGCTTGATACTTGGGTTTTTCAAATGTATCTATTGCAAAAATATAGCATACAACACTTAAGAAGATTTGTTTTGACATTACAATATGGCATAACACTTCAAAGTGTTAACTGTACTCATAACCAATACAGTCATGATGAATACTCTTTAATAGATGGCTGTTAACCTTTGAAAACTCATATTCCAGAGCTCAGCAAATAGCAATTGCCCCATTATCTGATGAAAGAACAGCATTTTGCTCGCACCAAAATACCATGGGTTTGAGTAGTAGGAAATTGCAATATATGCCAATAATAATATTTATAAAGCATTTCCTTCAAAGTGTCTTCCATACTTCAGCTGAGGCAGTACTTGAAGCTGGGTAGGTTAGTATTCCACATTTTTGGGGAGATCTGAATAGTGCCAGTTTTTAATGGTTGGAAAATATCTTTTTTTTGGAGCAGGGTCACACCAGAATTGCAAAAAAAAAAAGTCTCTTAAAAATTATAATGTCTAGTCTGGGCCATATTATCCGCAACTAGTCTCTGCAAAGTTAAGGGCTTTTACTGTTGGAGAAAGATATCGCAATGTTGGGGCAAGACTAGATGGGAATACTCTGATTTTTTTTTTTTAACCTAGGTTTGCTCAGGCTAGTGTTCCTTGTAGAACTGGCCCCAAGGAGATAGCTGGGGTGGGGAGTTCAGTAATTGAAGACAAAAGGAACTTCCTCTGCATCTGTTGGGTCTGCAAAATACTTGCCTGACTGTCTTAGAGTGAAGCTAGGAAACAGGCTCTCCTGAGCGTATCCAGCAAAGATTGCCAATAGACAGAAAAGGGACACCTTTTGCCTTTTCCCCTGCACTAAGAATGTGCACACAAGAATATGTGGAAACTTTTTGCTTAATACAAGAAATAAAACAAAAAAAAAGAAAAGGTCCTCAATAACCAAACACCAAACAAATAACCAAAATAACGTGGAAAAGTTGTATTAACAGTAGCATTAATTATAACCAAGGAAGACTTTCATTAAATACAAACCTAATACAAAGTGAATTAAACAATGATGTACAACATGACACTGAATCTATACAACAGCATTGCTTCCCTGTAATTAATGTTTATTGAGGTCTTTGGTGCAGGAACACACTGGGACTGCACATGTGCAGGCCTAACACAGCAAGTTCTTCCAGTTTAGAATCATTAGGGGGTGATTGTGTACTGGTTGGAGCCATTGTGTCCATTTCCTTCCTGTCACATCGTTTAATGGCATGCCGCCCTGGCTCCCTCAGTTCCATCTAAGCCACCACGACCTCAGATTAATTAAACTCGTAGTGAGGCAGGTGGAAGGGAATGTATGCCTGCACAGAAGACCTCAATGAACATTAGTTACAGATAAGAGCAGCCCTGTTTTCATCTTTGTCTTCTGTGCAGTCTCACACTGGGATTTTAGCAAGGCAGCAGGTCAAGTTCTTTAACAAATATTTTATTGAAAAAAATTATTGAAACATCAGTTGTAACACATGAAACATCAATTGTAATACAGTTTTGTTCACTGAAGCTTCTCTTCTTACATCTAGGTCTAATGCACAAACGTGTCAGTGGATGACCAAGTTGCGGCTCTATAGTTCTCTCTTATTGGGTCTCCTATGAGGAAAGCTGCTGATGACATCTGCATTCTAGTAGAATGTGCATGTACCACCAATGGGCATAGTACCCCTACCTACAATAATGAACTCTTACTGCTGACAATCCATTGAGACAATGTTTAAGATGAGGCCCTTTTCCCTTTAGAAGGACCTGTGTAACAACTAAACACAGGCGTATCTTTCCTAAGCTCCTTTGTCCTTCCCAAATAAGATAATGCCCTTCTAATATCCAATTATGCAATCTCCCGCCCTCCTCAAAAATGGTGAGGGGGGAAATACTGGTAAAATAATATCTTGTGTGAAATGAAATTTTGACACTACTTTTGGGAGAAATTGTAAGCTTTGCAACCCTCTCCTGAAATATTTTATGGAAAAAACGGTCTGTACATAAAAGCGCTGCTAATTCATTCACTTGCCTCCCTGACATAATTGCTTTCAGAAAACATATTTCCATTTATGCATATTCTAAAGAAGTTGTAGTAAAAGACTTAGAGCAATCAACTGAGTAAAGATTAACAACAAAGACCATTGTTGAATCAACACTGGCTTAGGAGGATTAGAATTAATTAAGCCTTTAAGAATTTTCTTAAGACAAATTGTGAGGGGGGGGGGGGGGGGAGACTGGCACTGAACCTTAGGGTAAAAGGCTGAAATTGCTGCTAAGTATACTGAAATTCGATGAGACAAGCCCATCCTCCTCAATTGAAATTTTTACTTTGGCAAGCATGAACATTCTCCTCTCAGCTGTTCTGGAAGGCAGATATAATAGTGCATCATACTCTAATAGAACATGCAGATGCTCGCATGATAAAACTGAAACCATCAAACATATCATTATGGAGTGCCCTATATCCAATGAGTTGAGGGCTAATTTAGTCACTCCTTTACTTAAAAATATGGAATTGCCCAGGTGTCATGGCTGCTATCAGATACAGATTATCACATCACTCTCTCAGTGACAAAATCCATGGGTGCAATAATCAAATATAAGAGAAATAATACTAAGGTCTTTTTAAAATAATTGTTAGTTCTAACCTGCTTAAGGCGGTAACTATATGAGCAGTGATAGATGATTGTCAGACAGACAGGCAAATTCAAGTAAGTAATCTAAAACAAGAAACAAAGGTGGCCATTCAGGTAAAACATATCTACTCAAAATCCATTCCTCAAAATGAGCCAATTTACTGTTATATGAACCCCTCATGGCAAGCTTTCTCACTTGTATTAATATATCCTTAACTTATAAGGAGCTTATCAAGTCCTGGGAAGGATCTTACAAACTGTCAAATATAAATTGGTCAGATTGTGCTCATTTCTAGACTACAGGTATCAAATACTGGTATTTTATAGACCATTAATGGATTGTTGATAAAACCCTGCTGAGCAGATCTGCTTGTATATTTTGAGCGCCTGCAATTTGTATGGCTTCCAAAACCACCCCATGTCATATGGCCCAATGCCAGCTTCCTCCAGAGCTGGGATCCAGCACCACCCTGTTTGTTGAGGTAGTACAATGCCAATGTGTTGTCCATCTGAATCATCACTAACTTTCTATTGAATATATCTGTAAATGAAGTTAGAGGATATTTAACATTGTTCAAGGATGTTAATATGAAGCTCATTCTCAGAAGCCTGTCATGGGCCTTACACCAAATAGTCTGGGGGTCTGGAGGATATTTAGAGAGGTAGCTGAATAAAGCCTGCCCCTGTCCTCCCAACTTGGTATTTTGAGGCAGCCTCCCATTAAAGTACTAACTGGAGTCAACCCTGTTTAGCTTCTGAGATCTGATGAGATTGGGCTTGCTTGGACTATCCAGGTCAGGGCTTTCAATTGCTCTTTAGATGAGGCCACAATCAGCCAATCAGCCAAATAAGGGTAAATTGTACACCCTCTTAAATGCAAAAAAAAAAACAAGCCACTAATGGAGCCATGCATTTGGCAAAGATTTGTGGTGCTGTCACCAATCCAAAAGTCAATACATTATACTGAAACGTCTGACCTGAATATCTAAACCTAAAGTCTTCTATATTCTTCATGTACTGTAGTAGATTGCAGCCATGCATGTCTTCTTAAGACAACGGATATAGTCATAGCCCTCAGTCACTAATGTATAGGCTGAGTGCCTACTTGCATTAATTTGCTGTTTAGACAGCCATGATGCTTCTGTTTGCAGCACCTTTGCCAGTGACTTCTTATAAGGTAACACATCTAGATATAGCTTCAAACTCTCCCAAAGAAACAACTGATATCCCATCATAATGACAAGGTAATTTGCAATCCTTAGGTCTACCACAGCCAAAGGATATATTTTTCTGTCAATATTATCCTGTTGCCCAATGATTTGGCCATGTACAGCATCTGCTCAACATAAAGCCTAAGATCTTCCAACAGTGAAGACTATGGTATCTTTCCAACTCTCTCATCTAGAGATGGATCCAATCTGAACTCTCCACAGATATGAGGATAGGGTCATCACATGTCTCTCTATCTGACTCAAAAGTTGGTGCTGGTGGTGCCAAGTTGGTCACCATGGCCAAAGGCCTTCTGTGGTGATTCTGATCTTGGAACAGATCTACTGTAATCCCCCCCATTTCAGAAAGTATCCAGGGGACATAAAATAGTGTTACAAGACCATAGGGGGAAAACTTGGTGGCCATTGAACTGACTGTAGTTCATGATGCTGATGACTGTAGTTCAAGATCTGTGTCGATCTTGCCTTTTGACAGCTACAGTTCTGTGATACAAACCTAATTGAATGTCTTCTTGGTAGCGGCTCAAGGGTTGGCTCCCTTTTCTCCCTCGCTTCTATTATCGGAACTGACTTGGCTCAAAGTCAGTTTGAATCAGGCTTCCCTCCTTCTCTGTTTTTAGTTTTACTTTTCACCTTTTTAGCAAGCAGTTTCAAGAGTTTTCTTGGAATTGATAGAGACTGAGTGTATAATTGAATTCTTCCTTCATCTCCTGTCAAAACCTATGGTGCTGACTGAATAGAGACCACTAGTGTTGTTTTTGGTTTTTCAGATTTTAATTTTATTTAAAAATTAAAAGCAGAGACTATACAAAAAACTTGAAAAGAAACACATAGAAGGGAAAAAGAAAAGAAAAAAGAGAGAAAATAAAATAAAAATACAAAAACGGGGGAAAGGAAACAAAGGAGGTGGACCATAAAAGACTTCCAATTTTCTCTATAATTATAATTTTGATTCGTTTTCCTTGCTTATCTATAAAAGACAAGAGTTTTCTCTCTTTGCTTCACCTTAAGCAAATTTCTTATTTTAAAAAAGCTTTAAAAACTAACCTAAAACCAAATCAAAAGCATCCTTAACTTTTTTTCATGCAAAAGTCTAAACTCTAATAAATGAAGGAGTTTCTAATTTCTACTAAATGAAATAATTATATTTTTTTCTAATTATAATTATAAATTTAACCATAATTACAAAGTCTGACAGCTTCTCCAGCCATCTTCACTGTAAGTATTGTTGGACTTTACAATTCTATGCATGGATAATTTCTGTTGCCGTGGTCAAATAAATTCTTTCCAGTTGACTGTCTATTAAATCTAACATAGCAGACACTGATTTCAGCTGTAACTTAGTCTTCAGAATCTTCTGCAAATTCTATTTCCATCTCTTCTCTTTGTAGAAAGCTTGCTAAAAGTAGTGTGGTCCTCTCTCTGATGTCTTCTAAAGTTTCTTCCTGGATAGCTCTCAGTCTCAGACAGCATTGCATTTCTCTCACATCCATAAAGTCTATGAAATCTAATAAATCCAAATAGCTCTCGAAATCTTTGCCAATCTCTTCTGTTACATTATCTACAGAACCCCATTTTACCAGAAAGCTGTTTAACTCCTTCTGCGAAATGGCTTATTGGATAAAGGGAAGATCTAAGAGATAAAGGCAGTCAGGCTTTTAAACTTTTTCAGGATTCCAAACACACCTGGGAGCCAGCTGTAAATTCCAACAACTAAGATCACTCACTCTGGAGGTGTCTACAAAGTGTCCGCTTCAGCAGAAAGCACTTAGGGAGTAAATTAATAAGGTACATGTGGATTATCTCTTAGATCTTTGCTTTATCCAAGGAGATTTTGCCAATTAGAGAGCCATCCTAGTCAGTAATTAGTTACATTGTCCCTTCATGTCACTATGAAGGCTTCAGCCTGCCATAAGTTGTTTTTGATTTTCCATAGCCAAAGCTGACTTAGTGGGAGGTTCTGAAGCTTGCAGGGCTTTTTCCTATAGCACAGCCTTTAACTTCGAGAATGCATAACAGGCTTATCATGTGAACTGTTGGCAAATTTTACAGCCTGAAACATTACAGCCCCAAACGAAACATTATGGTCCTTGCCCAAACAAATAACACAGAGATTATACTCATCAGTCTGCATCATGTTTGACCCACAATGGGCACATTTCCTAAATAAACTTCTTTGTGCCATAAGGCACTCCAGCTGCCCGCCTCTCATTCCTTGGGAGAGGGGAGTAACAACAATTAATGTGGTGGGGCAAACCTTAAACAGTCTCCCACAAATCCAGCACTTTAACATTATACTACACAAAATATCTTCTGCAGACAAACACTCTAGAAGACAGGCATACTCCTTTGTCAAAGACAGAACTGAGGGAGCCAGGGCAGCATACCGTTGAACCATGTGACTGTTGGGAAGGAAACAGACACAGCTGCTCCAACAAGCACATGATCGCTCCCTAATGATTCTAAGTTGGAAGAAGATCTTGCCATAGTGGGACTGCACAGAAGACAAAGTTGAAAACATCGATTCTTGTTTCATATGCCTATTGTAGAACAATGCAGAAATAGTAAAAACTTCCTTAAACTAAATACTGGGAAGCACCTGTAACTACAAAACATTCTGAAATACTAATAAATATTATTACATATATATTATATATCAGGGGTGGCCAACGGTAGCTCTCCAGATGTTTTTTGCCTGCAACTCCGATCAGCCCGAGCCATTGGCCATGCTGGCTGGGGCTGATGGGAGTTGTAGGCAAAAAACATCTGGAGAGCTACCGCTGGCAACCCCTGTTATATATTATCCTCTACCGTTACATTATAATTCAAAGTAGCATCTCTGACCATTCCGAAACACAGAAAATAAGTGAATGTTCCTTCTGTCATTCTAATAATCAGCTACATTGTATTAGATTTGTATTTTATAACTGTAATTGTGTTTGATGACAGTTCTTCCTTGGATATAATTAATACTATCAATAATAATAATAATAATAATAATAATAATAATAATAATAATAATAATAATAATAATAATAATAATAATAATAATAGATTTTATTTATATCCCGCCCTCCCCGCCTAGGCGGCTCAGGTTTAATTAAACCTAAAGGGTTTAATAACCCTTTAAAAAGTCCTTTTGTTTATAACATTAGGCTATATTCGTTTAACATTTTTACTTCAGTCTTGGTAAATTACTTATGATTTCAATGTACAACGACCCAATTCAAGCTTGTTAGCAAATAGTTTAAGCAACAGTTATATTCTGAATGAACCACAAGCTAATCTAAGTCTGGTCTAATTTGAAGTTAAACTAGTCCACTTCCTTTTCCCTCCCACTTCAAAACATTATCTCAGGAATCCCTACAACAAATGTGTAAAGTATGCTAATATTCTAGAAGGGAGCTGAAGCTAGAGAAATAATAGCTTGCTTATCCTAATGAAAGGAGTACATAGCATGAACTATAAACTAGGGGATTCACAAGTTCATGATCTTAAATACATGATCAAGGCATGAAAGGGACTGCCTCCTGGGAGCAACAGAGAAACACCTGTTCCTAGATCAGTAGATGACAGCCTGATTGGTAGGTCAGAACTTGGTTGTAGTTTAAAGTTTCATTATATTAAACATCTAGTTTTCTGGCTTCTTTTATGTTGCCTTATTTTCTGTTCCATCTTTATGTTCCACTTCAGCTCTAAAATAGATCTGAAAATTGGGCTCTGACAAATTCCTAAATGATTATTTTCAATTAACCCCACTGATTCAAGAACACTTCTGCGTTTACTCTCTCCAAAGAATAGTAATCCAGAAAAGATATTCCCAGACCCATTTTACAGCTGCACGTTCAGTCAGGAGCTATTCTAAACTTAAAGACAACAGTACCTTTCTAACAACAGTCGCGTGAAGTGGACCAGAGAACTCAATATATTTCTTGGGTAAATACTGAGGAAGCCGCTCATATAGATAGACACAAAGCATAAGCATCATGATTGGATTTGGATCACAGATATCAGAAGCCTGAGTGTAAAAGACAAATAAAGTCAGCGTTAAATTCATTAAAAATGAAATTAAAAACCTGCTTATGGATGCATTTTCAAATATCAGCTTGACTGTTCTCTTTCCATACTTAAAAGCACTATTGTTTTTATTTATTTGTTTATTAAAACATTTATTATCCCTCCTTTCCTTGCGGTTCAAGGTGACTGGAGTGAACAGCACAACTATTAGTTCATAGAGACTTGACAGCAGAACTAAACTGAAACTTACAAATACTAAGTACATAAATGTATTTCATTGAAGACCACATAATAAACTTTATTTTCAGTCTGCTACATTGACTGGATTAATCTCTGAACATAAGAGATTTGTAGTACTACTTCAATTAATACATTTACATTTTACATCAGCAGTTTTTTTAAAAAAAATACAAATATGCTTATATTACTACAAAAATTTGCTTCTTACATTTTCAGAGGTTATTAAAACTGTCAAAGACATCACAAAGTAGTACTCTTTTTATTATTTTAACTTATTCAGGAACCCAACCATACATTAACAAAACATAACAAAAATGGGAAAACCAAAAAGACAAATGTAAATCAAAATTAAAAACTAAGAGAAAAAATAAGTAAATATTGTTTATTGTTGTTGTTGTTATAAAAGCAGTCCCACAAGGAAATCAGCTGCCTCATTCTCTTGCTACTTCTCTTCATCATGCCTGCCCCCACTTGCTCACCTGCTGTCTCTGGCAGGGCCTGGGACAACAAGTAGGACAAGAAGCTGCATTCTTGCAGCCAATGCATTCTTGCAGCCAATGCATTTTGCTCTCCTATTCTCCTGTGCAAGCACTTGCACTAGGCAAAGTGAAATACAGCAGTACTACCTCTTCCCTCTCCTTCTCTTCCCAGTCATCGCTGTTTGTCTGTCTTCTCTCCTGGCAGGGAGAGAAAAGTGAAAGCTGCTATTCCTCTTCCTCATTCCAACCACTGCCAACTGCCTTTTTGCCCAACTTCACTTCTGCTGGGCAGCAACAGCACCAGAAATCCACCTTCTTCCTATCCTCTCTCCCTGCCCACCCAGGTTCTTCCACTCTTTAGTCAGCCACCAGTATCGTTGCCAGCACATCTTGAGAGCTGCTTTATGTTATCTGTACCTGCACAGATAACACTTTCCCAGTTGAGTCTTTTTATCCCACCCCCATCTATCCTATTTTTAGATTTTTCAGAAATTCTGGGGCACTCCCCCCCCCAAAGTTTACAGAAGAATCTCTCTTCTCCTTACATGGCCTTGATACACAGTTTTAAGTATCCCCACATGGCCCTGTTGAGAATTAGATATACTGATAATTTGTTTTACAGTTTTACCAAGATTTTTTTTCCAGCTTTAACAACTACATATGTATAACATTGAATCACATTATTCCATTAGTTCCTAGTACTAGAGGGATGATGAAATGTTGTTGGGTGTAGACTGGTGGGGGAAAAAACATAAATAGCAGCCAGACAACATAAAAAGCATTCATACCCACTTCATGTTTCTGCTAATTTCATCATCATCATCATCATCATCATCATCATCATCATCATCATCATCATCATCATCATTATTGTGGTGGTGGTGGTGGTGATTATTAAAATTTATAAACGGCCTTACCTCACAGAGCTCATGCAATGCACAACATAATTAGACACAACAATTAAAATCAATAGATAGAAAATACTAATTGGATGAAACAGATTTAAAAAGTACAATTCCTCCAGAAATTGATAGTGTATATATAACCACTCCCTCTGTAAAATGAAGCACATGCTGGGATTAGTAGATGGAAGCCATGGTAAGTAGCCATTGTTGCCCTCAACTGTAACCTTTATGGAGATTTAGAACTGTCTTGCTCCAAAATTAAACCACTTATGTGATAAAAAAAAAGAGAGAGCATATTTGCCAGTCAAAAAAAAAGAGCATTGTGCCACCTAAACTCTGAAGGCTTTTGCAACAGATTAAGGTTCAGGACTGGTTTAAACTCCATATAAATTTAAGCATCTAAGTGGTACTGAGAGGATGATAATTTTGAAAAAAACAAAGACGTTGCAGAGAGCATTTACCAGTCAAATCCAGAAGGCTTTTGCATCTGTTTTAAGACATTAAGGATTGATTTGCTCCAAATACATACACTGAAATATAACAGGAGGCTGATAACTTTGATGTGTACAAGAATATTCTTGAGAAAGAATTTGACAAAATGAGCAAACAGGGTGCTCATTGGGTGGGATTTTTTTTTTTTTTTTTTTTGTAATATTGTACTTCCTTTTAATGTGACAAATAGCTTTGTAAGATTTGTGATAAAAGTACTTTTGATAAAACTTTTACTAATATGTTAGCCAGCATATCACAGTGTTTGGTTGTGTCTGTATATTCTCAACTGTAATCCTAGCAGAATATCTGTTTTACACACCAGGAGGAATTTAGCAAGGTCCCACAGGACGCAAATGTTACTAGGTAGAGAGTTCTACCAGGCTGGGGCCCAGGGCTGAAAAAGACCTGGCACTAGCTGAGAACAGCCAGACATGTTTTGGGCAAGGGATTACCTGTAGGTTTTGATCTCCTGAGCGTAAAGCTATCTCTGGGGCATAGTGGGAGAAGCTGTCCTGCAGGTACATTGGTTCCTGACTGTTAAAGGCTTTAAAGGTCAAAATCCAAACTCTGAAGCAGATCCAGTACTCAACTTGGTGCCAGTGCAACTAGCAAAGCACAGGTCAAATATGTTGAGTCATTGGGTACCCATAAGCACTCAGGCTGCTGCATTCTGGACAAGGTGTAATTTCTGGATCAGCCTCAGGGGTAGCCCTGCATAGAGTGAGTTTTTTGTTGTTCAGTTGCACAGTGAGTTACAGTAATCCTATCCTGAGGTGACTGTTGCATGGATCACTGTGGCAAGGTCAGGGCTAGAGAGGCAAGGGCGGCGCTGGAGTTTTTGTCATCCCAGGCCGCTGCCCCAACCGCACCCCCCCATGGGGGGGTCTTAAAAAAGGGGGAAGTGGAGCTGCTTCTGCCACCCTTCCACTAGGTGGAGAAGTGGCAAAAGCTGCTGACCTGCCTCCACCCTCCCTTTTAAAGACTGATCAGTGGGGGTATTTAAATGGTGGGGAGGGGGTCACCGCAGCGCCATCTCTTTTGTATGCCCAATCCCAGGAAGGTGAAAGAGGCAGCTCTGTGCCACTGCCTCACTCTCAGGCTGCCTTCCCTCACAGGGGAGGCAGCCTGGGAGCAAGGCTGAGTTGCCTCTTCTTCCGCCTGGGTCTCAGGCAGGTGAAAGAGGCAGTGCTGTGCCAGCTGGTGTGTGGGGACGGGGTGCCTAGTGGTGCCATATAAACCATGCAGTGTCCTAGGCAGCCACCTACATGGCCTACTCTCACACGTCGGCCATGTAGAGAGGTAGGGGGTAAGTTGCCTGACCAGGCAAAGTTGGAAAAATGCCAGCCTGGCAACATGTGCTACCTGAGCCTCCATTAAAAGAGAACAGTCCAGGCACATAACCAAGCTCTTAACAGACGGCATTGGTTCTAGTAATAGAATCATAGAGTTGGAAGGGATCATAGAGGCCATCTAGTCCAACTCCTTGCTCAACGCAGGAGCAGTCTACAGAATCTCTGACCAGTATTCGTCCAGCTACTTCTTAAAGACTGCAAGTGAAGGGAAGCTCACCACCTCCCTCGGTAGCTGATTCCATTGCTGAACACTTACTATAAATAATTTTTTCCTGATATCTAGCTGATACCTTCCCACCCTTAATTTAAACCCATTATTTCTAGTCTATCCTCTACTGCCAACAGCTCCCTGCCCTCCTCTAAGTGACAGCCCTTCAAATACTTAGAGAGCAATCATGCCCCCTCCCTCAACTTCCTCCAGACTGAAAATTCCCGAATCCCTCAGCCTTTCCTCATAGGGCTTGGTCTCCAGGTCCCTCATCTTCTTTGTCACTCTCTTCTGCAACTGCTCCATTCTATCTACAACTTTTTTGAAGTGAGGTGTCTAGAACTGTTCACAAATTCAGCATACAGCAGGACTATGACATTTTGTGCTTTGGATGTTATGCCTCTTGTAAAATAGTGAGTTCAGCCGTGGGTAGACACAACTCTATTTTATTTCGAATCAGGACTGAGGGAAAGGGGACAAAGCACACAAACATATATACAGTAAGCCCTGCCCAAACACACCCTGTTGGACGGCGGGAAAATCTATAATTGGTCTCTCCGGGATCTTAGTATTTGCATATCATTGTTACATGCTTCCAATTGGCTGGTTTGGTGGAACGGCCAATCGGAGCGTAGGCATTAGGATCCTAGAAGGGCAGCAGCATGTTTCTTATTATTCTAAACACAATACATAACACCTCTGTTGATTCACGCCAAGATCACATTAGGCCCTTTTTGTCTCTGCATCATACTGGATACTCTTATTTAACTTACGGTCTAGCCCACTGTTACCCAGAAGTGTGTATCAAGTATGTGTGTTCCTCATTTTTGTTATTCAGATGTAGAACTTGGCACCTATCCTTGTTAAATTGCATCTTGTTCACATCTGCTCACTTTTCCAGTGAGTTCATATCTCACTGAATTTTATCTCTATCTTTTGGTGTGTTTGCTGCTCCTCCCAATTTGGTGTCATCTGCAAATTTAATGAGTAGCCCCCTCCACACCCTCATCCAGATTATTTATAAAAATATTAAAAAGTACCAGGCCCAGAATTGAGCCCTGTGGCACCCCACTAAACACCTCCCTCCATTCAGATTAAATGCCACTGACAACTACTCTTTGAGTGTGGTTCTCCAATCATAAGAACATAAGAGAAGCCATGTTGGATCAGGCCAACGACCCATCCAGTCCAACACTCTGTGCCACACAGTGGCAAAAAATTTTATATATACACACACACTGTGGCTAATAGCCACTGATGGACCTGTGCTCCATATTTTTATCTAAACCCCTCTTGAAGGTGGCGATACTTATGGCCGCCACCACCTCCTGTGGCAGTGAAGTCCACATGTTAATCACCCTTTGGGTGAAGAAGTACTTCCTTTTTTCCGTTTTAACCTGTATGCTCAGCAATTTCATCGAATGCCCACGAGTTCTTGTATTGTGAGAAAGGGAGAAAAGTACTTCTTTCTCTACTTTCTCCATCCCATGCATTATCTTGTAAACCTCTATCATGTCACCCCGCAGTCGACATTTCTCCAAGCTAAAGAGTCCCAAGCATTTCAACCTTTCTTCATAGGGAAAGTGCTCCAGCCCTTTAATCATTCTAGTTGCCCTTCTCTGGACTTTCTCCAATGCTATAATATCCTTTTTGAGGTGCAGCAACCAGAACTGCACACAGTACTCCAAATGAGACCGCACCATCGATTTATACAGGGGCATTATGATACTGGCTGATTTGTTTTCAATTCCCTTCCTAATAATTCCCAGCATGGCGTTGGCCTTTTTTATTGCAAACGCACACTGTCTTGACATTTTCAGTGAGTTATCTACCACGACCCCAAGATCTCTCTCTTGGTCAGTCTCTGCCAGTTCGCACCCCATCAACTTGTATTTCTAGCTGGGATTCTTGGTCCCAATGTGCATTACTTTGCACTTGGCCACATTGAACCGCATCTGCCACGTTGACGCCCACTCACCCAGCCTCAACAGATCCCTTTGGAGTTCCTCACAATCCTCTTGGTTCTCACCACCCTGAACAATTTAGTGTCATCCGCAAACTTGGCCACTTCACTGCTCACTCCTAACTCTAAATCATTTATGAACAAGTTAAAGAGCATGGGACCCAGTACTGAGCCCTGCGGCACCCCACTGCTTACCGTCCTCCACTGCGAAGACTGCCCATTTATACTCACTCTCTGCTTCCTATTACTCAGCCAGTTTTTGATCCACAAGAGGACCTGTCCTTTTACTCCATGACTCTCAAGCTTTCTAAGAAGCCTTTCTAAGGAGCTTTCCAAGTTCCCTATCCACTTAACTATCCTAGAATCTAGTTCACAATCCTCTCTGATGGCTGACCTACAGTGCCTAGCAACCCACAAATATACAAATACTCTTTAGAAATACGTTCTAAATACGTTCTTGCCTCCATTTCTTGAACACAAAGTTCTCTGACATCCATATTGGCTTCTTTGATTCCCTACTATATTTCCTTCTTGCTGGAATAATGACAGCTTGAGTTGCAAGAGCTCTTGTTTCAGGAGAGCCCACCCTTCACTTGACCCTTTCCCTTCCAGCAGTCTTGCCTATGGAATGATTCTCATCATGCCTCTGAGTTTACTAAAGTCTACCCTACTGATACCTGACATACACATGTGGCTACAAACTTCCTTGGTCCCCCAAAGCAAAAGGAATTCTTGCAGGACATGGTCACTTCCTCCTAAAATCCCCACCACCTTCATCTCATCTACCATCTCTTGCCTGTTCGTCAATATTAAGTTGAGTATGGCTGAGCCCCTCGTAGCTTCCTCCACCATTTGATGAAGAAAGTTTTCAACCAGACAGGTCAGGAATGTGTATGGGTATGGAGTCTTTGCAGAGTTTATCCCCCAGAACATATCAGGGAAGTTGAAGTTAGCCATTGTCTGCTGCCAGCGCCAACCACCCCGAACTGAGACAGACCTCCTGGCCTGCCTGCCAAAGCCCTGAAGTCACCCCGCACCCCAGACAATGGTGACTGGCAGCCGCAGCCACCTCACCTACCAGAACAGAGAAGGAGCTGCGGAATACCACTGCCGTCACAAGGGCCGAGAGCTGCCAGGCCGCTGGACGAGCCCGACCCTGCAGCAGAGTCCTCTGTGGCCTGGCCTTTCCCAGGGCCCCCACTGATGGGTGAAGCACTCTGGGAGGGGGTGGGGAGAGGCCAGACCAGCAAGAGCACCTTGCGCCAAACCGCAGCAGGTCCACAGGGCCTGCCACACCACACCCAGAATTGTCGCCGGCCATCACCAGGTCCCAGCAGGGGAGGAGGCTGCTGGGTGTCTCCCCTAAAGAAGGGGGCGGGGCTTGGGGAGGCAGCCACTGGGGGCGGGCCTGTTAACTGGGAGGGAGATAAAAAGAGGGGAAAATGGCCAAACGGTAGGTCAGTGATGAGAGAGGAGTGGTGCTGGAGCCAAAAGCGGACAGAGCCTTGCAGAACAGAGAGAGCGAGAATGAGTGTGGGGGCTTACAGCTGTGGGCCAGCCAGAGGGGCGACAGGGTGAAGTAACCCGGCCCGCCACCCTACCCTGAGACCTCCCAGCCACCCCAAAGTGGGGTTCCCGGGGGCCACAGGGCGATGGCAGCTCAAGCAGTGGAGCCCTTGGACCAGGCAGGGCATGACACCCATAACTATCAGGTCATGTTTGGATACCTTGTCCAGGTTTTTCAAGGAGGGCAGCACCCACTTCCTCATCCTTGTCAGGAGCTCTGAAGCAGACTCCAACTACAATGCTGTTTGTCCTTCCTTCCCTTATCCTCACTCAGATACTTTCCACTGGGCCATCACCCTCCTCCTCCAGTCTCTCCTCACATACCACACCACTCCTCCTCCTCCATTTCAATCCTTTTGGTTTTTCTTGAACAACTCATCGTTACTATATTCCAGTCATGGGAATCATCCCACCAAGTCTCCATAATGCCTACTAAACCATATCCTTCTGTCTGCATGAGAAGCACAAGCTCTTCCTTATTATCCAATTTTTTTTTGAGTTTTTAACTTTTTATTATATTTAACAACAACAATAACAATATATATATATACACAAAACATAAAACTTAGGGATGTAGACCGCGGGATGCATTATATACTTATATCACTAGAAAACAAATCCTTTGTTCTAACCTAAACCAAATCATACATTCTACAGTTAACCCCTTTTTACACTATATTCTTATTATCTTTCCCCCATAACCATTCATACAATACGTTCCATTTCCCTTCTATTTGTCTATTTGTTAATTTCTTCTCTTAATATCTCCATCAGAGTATCTACCTCAGCTCAGTCTAGAACCAACCAAAAATACTTTCTTTCTTCTACACTGTGATCCAAAAGAACATTTGGCATTTCAAGTCATCTTACTTTATTTATAAATTACATAGTATCAATTTAATTCCCCGCAACAACAAAAAAAACCCCAGCAAGTTTGGAATACACTTTCATACAATAAGTTTCATTTTCCTTCTATCTATTTGTTAATTTCTTCTCTTAGTATCTCCATCAGAGTATCTACCTCAGCTAAGTCTAGAACTAACGAAAAAGAAAACTTTCTTTCTTCTACACTGTGGTCCAAAAAAGAAGAAAAAAAATTGGCATTTCAAATCATCTTACTGTGTGAATTGCATGGTATCAATTTGTTTCCCTGCAACAAAGCAACCAGCAATTTCGGAATACACTTTCTTCAGTTTTTATTGGTGTAATATGCCAACGATATAACTTTAATGATTTGTCTCTCATCGTCTGGCAGACCAATTCCTTCATTTTCCTCCTAATACACCTTATATAAACCTCTCTCAGCAGGCGGTGTTCCTTGAAATAAATAAGGCAAGCTCTATAGCCATTTTCTATATCTTTCTCCAATTCCTTTTTCTTCATACCAAGAACTGGTGTCAAGATCTCTACTATCACCTCCTTTATATGGTCATACCTATCCTCTGGAATATTCTGCATTCCTGAAATATGCACTACCTGCACCGTTTCTATTCTCATTCTCATGCCAAGAAATAGCCCCACTCAATGAGTTGAGAAATAGCAGCTCTCCAGCAGCCCTGGCCCCACTCAATGCACAGCAGCCAAGAAGGTCAGAGCGCCTGCTCCGGCTGCAACGCCACTGAGGATGTTCTCCGCAGCTGAGAACGAAACGTCTGGAAGGAAAACTTTCTCCAGTAGAACACGGCACTTGATCCCGAAAGATTCTACAAACCCTAATAACATTTAAAATGCATATGCTGGCTGCTGTCTTGCACACAGATCAGTTAAAGCTGACAGCTCTATACAGACAACACACAATGAGAAAACACAAACTATGTTTGGCATGCATGGTGCTTATGTCTGCAATCTTGCACACGTAATTTTTATAGTGCTAATACATACAATCAACCACTAGATTTGAAAATGCTCTAATTTTCTATGTGGCTACCATTGTCTTATTCACTGAGGTTCGTATAAGTCTATGGAATAAAGTAACAAGTACTGTTATTTCAAATAGCTTTACTAACTGCATTTAACAATGCATTACAATCTATTCCAAATTATCTTTCTGCAAGCAACATTTTAAAAACAAGGTATACATTATATTATAAAAAAACAAGTTTCCATAGAACATGGCCACTTACCAGCACATCTATGTCAAGATTTATTGCATGAAAAGCATTTATAAGAACCAAGCAATTGTGAAGATACTGTTCAGACGTTTTTGGATAGGTATACATATTTACAAAGTGTGTTGAAATCTGCGGAGGAGATAAAAATAAAACTGCTTGTATATTTAGTAAGCAGCTCCCAATCTAAGTTTTGGCATGAGATTCATGCAATTGATTTACGATGCTAATTAATATGCTATTCTGTTCCACACTGACTTTCTATTAGCCGAGTATCAAGATTCACATTGTTCCATTACAAAACAGTTAATTTCTTTCTTTGCTCTTTTGAATAGCACAGCTCATCTTGAGGGCATCTCTTTTAAATCTCCATGCCTCCACACTTCCTCATCTAGGTTCTTTGCCACTAGGCCCTCCAACTGCCAAACCCTAGACTCTGGTCTCCCTTCTGGATCCTCTCCAAAATACTTAAGTCATTTCCTAACCCTAATCTAAACCAACTCTTCTGTGCTTTCATTTTCTACTTAATGGCTGCACCAAAGCCTTCCCTATATCTAGGTATACTGAATTCTGAGTCACCATGGTTTAGCAAAAAAACAGAGGCAATTATGTATTTTTTTTTTGCCCCTGATATGACAACCAGAAAAATGATACATTCTCTGACAGAGGGATTACAAAAGTCCAGTGGTTCCTTTGAAGGATGGATTCTATGGCGTACTATGCTTAGGACCCTCCCCTCCCCAGACCCCACCCTCTCCTGGATTCACCCCCAAAGTCTCCAGGTATTTTCCAAACTGACCTGGCAACTTTAAAAGACAGTGAAGAGCATAAGGGGGAAAGTGAAATAATTCAATAGTTAAGTATGATGACTAGGTAGCACAAGGCTTTCTGATACTAGGGTTGCCAGATCTGATTCAACAAATATCTGGAGGTTTTGAGGGTGGAGCCAGGAGACTTTGGGGGTGGAGCCAGGAACAAGGGTGTGACAAGTACAACTTAACTATGAAGGGAGTTCTGGCAATCATATTTAAAGGGACTGTATGCCTTCTAAATGCCTTCCTTCTATTTGGAAATAATGAAGGATAGGGGCACCTTCTTTTGGGGCTCATTGAATTAGACCTTCTGGTCCAATTTTTTGAAACTTGGGGGTTGTTCTGAGGAGAGGCACCAAATGCTATTCTGAAAATTGGTGCCTCTACCTCAAAAAAAAAACCATTCAGAGGCCCAGATTCCCATGGATCAATTCTCTATTATACCCTATGGGAATTGGTCTCCATAGAGAGCCAGTTTGGTGTAGTGGTTAAGTGTGCGGACTCTTATCTGGGAGAGCCAGGTTTGATTCCCCACTCCTCCACTTGCACCTGCTGAGATGGCCTTGGGTCAGCCATAGCTTTCATAGAAGCTGTCCTTGAAAGGACTTAAAAGCGCTCTCAGCCCCACCTATCTCATAGGGTGTTTGTTGTGGGGAGAGGAAGGTAGAGAAGATTGTGACCACTCGGAGACTCTGAGATTTAGAGTACAGGGCAGGATATAAATCCTAGCACCCATCCCCCCCCCCACTTTTTGACAACTCCAAACTGGGGGATCCGCTGCCCCCAACTGGGGATTGGCAACCCTATCTGATACAGGGACTTGATTAAAGAAAGGAACTTATTATCTCTTTCTGTTCATGCTCCAAACCATCACCATGTTCACACTATACTTTTAATAGATCTTAAAAATATGAGTGTTCCATCAAAAACATTTCTTACCAAATAAGGGCAGTAGCTTGCTACTTGTGCTGCCAGAACCAGGCCATCTTGGAGATCTCTATCAAAGTTCACTATCCATCTTGTAGGTGGTATATCCCCTATTTCAAATGGGGAGATGTTAGTAAGAACATAAGAACATAAGAGAAGCCATGTTAGATCAGGCCAATGGCCCATCCAGTCCAACACTTTGTGTCACACAGCGGCCAAAAATATATATATACACACACACTGTGGCTAATAGCCACTGATGGACCTCTGTTCCATATTTTTATCTAACCCCCTCTTGAAGGTGGCTATGCTTGTGGCCGCCACCACCTCCTGTGGCAGTGAATTCCACATGTTAATCACCCTTTGGGTGAAAAAGTACTTCCTTTTATCCGTTTTAGCCTGTCTGCTCAGCAATTTCATCGAATGTCCACGAGTTCTTGTATTGTGAGAAAGGGAGAAAAGTACTTCTTTCTCTACTTTCTCCATCCCATGCATTATCTTGTAAACCTCTATCATGTCACCCCGCAGTCGACGTTTCTCCAAGCTAAAGAGCCCTAAGCGTTTCAACCTAGTGTTTCTTTGTGAAAGTATGTGGTCAATTCTACTAAAAATGTCTGTATTTTTATCTACCTTTACAAATGGCTATTAGGAGCTTACTGGAATTCTTCAGGTACACCTATTCTATCATGTTTCTTTTAGCATTCCTGGCTGGCTGGCAGTTTGTTCAATTCTCTCCGAATTATTCCCTCATGTAATAATTTACAGATATCACGGTGTTACAGGCAATGCTTTTAAATCTCTTATTTTTAATGGGGAAATTAGCTAAGAGACTTGGTAGAGCGAATTAGGAGCGAAGATCTTTGCTTTCAATAATGCGGAGTTTGGGTATTCAGCCAAGAATAGTCCAAGCAATTGTATTTTATAATGTTTTACTCAAATAAATGTAGGTGTTGAGATACAATCATTCCTTTACACATAAATAACATAAGCACACACAGGAGACCTAAGAAATAAGAAGGTGAGATATAGCAGAGTCAAAGGGAAGACACACAGGACATACTACCTTTCCAGGCATGCAGAGGTCCATTTGGGACCTTGAAGATGAAGGCATGCATGGCCATGTGCCATGACTGAGAGATACCCCCCCCTTACTTAGGGTAATGGAGGTGGAACAATCTGGTTACATGGTGTCCAGGCAGGAAGAGAGAGAGAGAGCAAGCATGGCTTGCAGTCCTGATATAATCTTTGGAGGGGGTGAGACCAACCCAGAAAAGGGGCTGGCTTGTGTGGTGGGCAGTGGTTAGTCTATTCTGGGTATCTGATTGGGTGCCCACCTAAAGCCAATGAGTAGAGCAGACTCTGGTCACCTGGCTGGATCTTCAGGTAACAATAGTGGGGCTGATTTAGTAATGTCCTCCCAATACGTTACAAAAGGTCAGAATGTGTTAATGGTTTGAGCGGTTTAGTAAAGATACCACTGGGGAGAGGTAAGCATAGAAAACAAAGAATCTGTCCAGATGTCAGACATTACCATAGCAGTAGACAAAGAGAAACTGAGTCACTGGAAGAGCCAAGGAGATGACTGATTAATCAGTAGCTGAGAATTAGGGCGTGAACAATACATACCAGCAGTTCCCATGTTATTATGCATCCTGTTTGGGTGGAGGTGTTGGGGGCGGAATAGGTGAGACTACACTGAGAGACAGAATTCAGGCGCCAGCCAGAACAAGCTCTCTGCGGGGTCCACTCCACCTTTTTAGATGGAATGTTTTCTTGGCCTGTTTTTGGTCAGACTCCATTTTGTTTAACAGAAAAAGGAGACCCACTCTCTCTCTAGGCATTGTGATACTCCATTTTATCAGGCAGCGCCTCTCAGTATCAATGGGATGAAGATCACAAGATTTCCAATCACAGCAAATCCTGCTTATGCATCTATAAACTGATGGGGTCAATCAAGCACATGAAAACATGTAAATGAGCACTCAATTATAAAAATTATCAAGAGGCAGAAGATGCATGGGTACACAGAAAAAAATGGACCATCTTTGGACTACGATAATAGCTGGAAGGCTTCTATTCATGTTCTAAAAAAATTGGTGGTCAACTATGTATTCATAATCTTATAAAATGTACATGGACCTTTTGCTTTGTCATCATTAGACAGGCACTGATTTTATAATAGTACTCTAGATTTCCAGAAATATCTATGTAGATTTGCATAAGATGTCAAATTATTTGGTACTGGTTCTTTAACAAGCATTTTATCTTGTAAATGAAACAGCAGATTCCTTTATTGACACATGGGTAAAAACATCTTTGCTTCATTATGTACAATCCTAATCCTGAAAATTATTTGCTTTCTTTGTGCAAATCAATTATAGGCTCTCCATATGTCTTAACTGGCAATTATGTTATCGAGCTTTAATAATTAATACATTAACACTTTAGGATATTTACCAACCAATATTGTAGCAGCAACAGACTTATGGGTAAACACAATGAATTAAAATATAATACAGTTTCAAAGCATGACCTTGGAAATGTTCAGTACATTTAAAGCAATTAGCAAACTTTAGTAGCTGTTTAAAAAGTCAAGACAAAACCAAGACACCACTAATAACTGAGTAAGAAGACAATGAGCACATTTTTCAAACATTTGAAATCTCTCTATCCTTGCCTTGTTATTAACACATTGCCTAGTTGTTAATAACTGACAACTAGAAACTACATGTTACTAATGATGCAGAGATTCCAATTTGAAGAACAATCCATAACAAAAGTGCAGTTTTCGGGGGGGGGGGGGTGTCATCCAGGCATAGGGTTGCCAAGTCCAATTCAAAAAATATCTGGGGACTTTGGGGGCGGAGCCAGGAGACTTTGGGGGTGGAGCCAGGAGACATTGGGGGTAGAGCCAGGAACAAGGGTGTGACAAGCATAATTGAACTCCAAGGGAGTGCTGACCATCACATTTAAAGGGACGGCATACCTTTTCATTTCCTTCCTTCCATAGGAAATAATGAAGGATAGGGGCACCTTCTTTGGGGGTTTATAGAATTGGACCCCCTAGTCCAATCGTTTTGAAACATGGGGGGTATTTTGGGGAGAGGCACTAGATGCTATACTAAAAATTTGGTGCCTCTACCTCAAAATATAGCCCCCCCCAGATCCCCCAATACCCACAGATCAATTCCCCATTTTCCCCTATGGGAATCGTTCTCCATAGGGAATAATAGAGTGCCCAGTAGACATTTCCCTCCCCCACCACGCTTTCTAAAATGGGGGGGAGGGCCTCCAAACCAGGGAATCCCCTGCCCCCACCTGGGGATTAAATAACCCAATATGAATAGAGAATCACAGATAAATGACTAGCAGGGGAGCCCTAAGGGTTCTGTGATTAAACCAGCCTCCAATTTAATCAACAAATTTTCATTGAAATTTATAAAGGAAACATAAACAACCACTTAAAGCAGTGAATTGTACATAAGGTGAAGTCATACAGTATGCTCAGTCCTTTATAAGGACAAAATTAGGTGAAGTATTATAATATGCACAGTCTTTCTTGGACTCCAGTTATGGACATAATTGTTTTTTTCTGAGGAAACAGTGTACTTATATTATTAATATTCATGTGCTTACTTTTGGTGCCTGTGAGCCTATTTTGCTCTTTTAAGTTATTATTTGGCACTCATTTGGCTAGATATCTTCACAATATCAGAGTTTTGCAATTTGTTAATTGTTGTTGTGATTCATGCTCGGTGGTTTGTTGTTTTGCCTTCTTAGCACCCGGGCTGTTCTATGCCCTTCTTAGCATTCTGTTCCTATCTGGCTATCCAATGTCAGTACAATGAGGCACAATTAAAAACTCATTTGCAGTGGGGTTCATGGAGGAGTCCAGAAAAGATCCAGGATGCATGCGCATTGTCTACTATGTTCAATATTATGCTCATCAACTGCAATTTAATAATGCAACAAGCACAACTTCAAATCAAGGATATGAAGGTACTCTGTAGACCTTTTTGGGTTCTATGCATGTTCTATAAGAAGGACTGAAGTTCTAGAAGAGTTAAGAAAGGATGACTGGATTATTTCAGACACACTGGAATTTCAACATCTATGTAAATGGTGTTTGGGGGAAAAAAAACAGGAACATTCTTTAAGCCAATAAGATCCTGGGATTTCAATGTTAGTGCTGTGCACAAGGCCAGGGTTGTTCAACTAATGAAAGATGTTGAGGAGTCCTTTAATTTTTTTGTTCCTGTTCCACAAAATAATAACAAAGTGGCTATTCTCTACACTGAACTTCAGAGAAGAGCCATTTCTGATTATGTTAGAAGCATAAATACAATCAGAGATTCTATAAAAGTTTTCTTCTTCAGGTTACCTGGGCAGTTATGCCAGCTGCCTGGAGGAAAAATGAACACTAGTTTAATTGGCAGCAGAATTTAGTGATAGCAGGTATATAGTTATATAAGAGGTATATTAAATATGATGTAGAGTCAGTTTAACTACTGAAATTGCAAACTACTGAAACTGGGATGTTTTCTAATTGTATTAACTGGATTTTACCTGTATAAGAATTTATCCTAACTGAAAATTATGTATTGGAGCTAAATGGAAGTGTAATGTGAATTTGTTTGCTAACTGTTCTTGCTTTTCTATTAATAGTATAGGTCTGCTGTCTGCAGTATAATAAAGTTTATCAGTTGTTTATGAAATTTGCTATTGGGTCTCATACTGGTTCTATGGGAACGCCATGGAGTTAAATATTTAAATACTTAATCTAGACAAATAATTAATTATTTAATCTAGACAAATAATTAATTAATTAATTTGGGTCAATTTACAATAAAGTAGACAACACAGGTATTTAAAAACTTTAAAGACCTGTTCTTGGTTTTTTATTTTTCTTTCTTTTTAGCAATAGATTGCGTTGATATTGAAACAAATCAAGTAATAAATGTTAGGTTTTATTTTGGACCTTTGCTATCTTTATTTTTATTTTTTCTCTGTTGGAAATAATTAAGGTAGTGTTAAGAATAAAGAGATTATACTCACCTTCTCTCCTTATGATTATTGTTAGTATGGTGAAAGTTAGTACTTACCCCAATATAGTTAAAATAAGCTACTGGATTTTATTTTGTGATTGGTTTCTTTGCTTGTCTCATTTGTGGACATTAAAGATAAATAGTATAGATTTACTTTATAAATAATAATTAGCAAAACTATATAATAAAATAATAAGACTGTAGAATGTAATGGTTGGATTGGGTTAAAATTTAAGACTGGCAGGAAGAAAGAATTTAAAATCAGGTTTGGAAGGTAGAAATGTAACAGCTTTATTTACTCTTCTATTTTTTTTTCTTTGTCTTGTTCTCCCCCCAACTCCCTCCCGTTTTTTGCTTCTATATCCCTGCACCATTCCTTCCCCTTTATATTGAAACGTAATAAAAATATAAAAACAGAAATATTTACTACTAAATTTTCACCACAAAACTATGTAGGAATTACACAGATGTCATTTAGTATTTTTGATTATCTTTCTAGCTTCTGAAATGTAAGATTATAAAGGCATATGCAAGCCTTCCATTAGTGATCCTAACCTGCATTTGAAGCATAAGTCAACAAGAATTATTTAAACAAGTTTCTACAGCCATTCCTGTAAGAGTCAGAACTTAAGAGACTGTCACTGAATTGAAAAAAAATTATGTGGAAACAGTATTTTATTTAGTGCCTTGTTGCACAAAAAGCCTGAGGATATCATTCAGGACACCATAAAGAAAAAGGTGCAGTACATGCAAGATCAAACTGTCACTTTGCCTCACTTCCCAATGGCAGCTACTTCAAAGATTTCATTTCAATTTCATGCTGATGTTCAGTCACACTGAACTAAAGATGCAGTTTGCTCTAACTAAATGCCAAAGTCATCACACTATTACATACTGTTAGACTTTCAGGAAGAATTGCCACATGGTTTGTATTAAAGAAGCCCAACAAATAGTAGTTCTGCACCTGCCACTTCCCCTTCCCCCAGCACATTTTCAAATGTTGGATAACAGGAAAATGTGCATATATTTTAAGGGGTTAAAAGAAGAGTAGTTTTTTTATACCCTGCGTTTCTCTGTCCCCACAACAGACACCTTGTGAGGTAGGTGAGGTTGAGAAAGTTCTGAGAGAACAGTGAGTGGCTCAAGGATACCCAGCAGGCATCATGTGGAGAAATGGTTCCCCTAGATTAGAGTCCATTCCTCTTAACCACTACACTATGCTGTATATAAATACAAAGTGTAAACAAAGGAGGGGAGAAAAACACAACCCTACACAAGAAATGTCACCCAAAAGGTAGAGACAAAGAAAAAGAAATATAGCTAGGGTCGCTGGGTCCTATCTGCTTCTCAGCAGGAGGATTTTCAGTTCTTCCTGGGATGCTTCACAGTGATGCTCTAGTTTGGGGCAAAACTATATGGTTTGAGTTCAAATTTACCATAGAATTTTGTCCAAAAATTAGAATGCCGCCGTGCAACGACAGTGGTACAATGACATTGCTTCTGGGTGATAACATCATGCCATGTTTGGGGACATTTGTAGGTGGAGTTTCTCCATGCTGGTCAGTGGCAGGGAGGAGCATGCAAAAGGGGGGGGAGGAAGCCCTGCCCAGGCCAGGGTAGTATTTACCTACTTAGGCCCAATCTGCAATGCTCAAAGCTCCACTGGAGTGCTCAGATACAAATAGAAAAGAATCACCAGTCCACTGACCATCTCCCTGAATATATGGAAACAGTGGGGTGGGAAAATGTGATGCAACCGAAGAGACAGAAATATGACACAGATGTAATCAGCAGTGAAAATACATATGCTGTATTTCAGACATTAATCTGAACAGATCATGATGAAGTGTGGGGACAAAAGAAAAACCTTTCCTCAAAACCAATAGTTTTGTTTCAGAGAAGCTAATCTTTGAAAGACTGAGTGCTTGTAGGTTCTTAAAATGTTCTGTTTGTGTCCCATTCTGGGCTCGCCCAATCTCTGTCTTTTGCCTGGTTTTCCTACATAACTGTAACCAGTCCTCCCATATGGAAAATGTCCAGTTTCTCATCTAGATGAGAAATTAATGTCCCCTCCCCTTTTTTTTGGTCTTAAATATTTTCTTTTTGGAGTGTCTAGGTTTTCTAGAGTGTCTAGGAGATCATGTCACATAAAAATATTGGGGATTTCAGCTACTCAGATGAACCAATAACTCCTTTGATTGGTTCTTCTTATTTTCAATTCTCGTGTACCATCTGATAAATCAGACTTGTGGGACAAATTTACCAAATCCGATTATAGAAAAATGAAGGCTGACACACAAGAAGGGGCTTTAAGGGATTATTGAAGACAACCTTATATGTTCCTCTGTGATAATACTTTTAAAGATAGGTAGTTTGCCATTCTGAACAAATGTCCTTTGGATCTGATGGTCCTGCTAATAAAAAAAGAGAGGGCAGAGAGCGCTAAACTTGAGCAAGAAATACAACAGCACAAGGATAAGTTCCAGGGAACTATGGAGGAAACTAGGTTCATGGAAAAAAATTACCTTGTTGGATAAGGAGATAGAAAAACATTTTTTTATAACAGAAGGAACACAAATTTCCAAAGTTTCAAAGAGTTGGGGTTTTTTTTAATTTTATGATGATGATATTGGATATTGGATTTTAACAAATTTTATTGAAGAATACCAACTTCCATATAGAGTATACGTAAATCTTAGCGTAAAAATACATTTAGAGCAGCAATGACGTAAATACAAAAAAAAATCAAGAAGTTGACCTCTTGTTTTATTTTATTTATTTTATATTTCCATTTATATCCCACGCTTCCCACCCAAGCTGCTCAGGGTGGCTTACAACATATAAAATCTAACATAGGTTTAGCTTTAAAACATCAATTTACAACAATTTAAAACAGTAAGATAATAAAACATATAGAACAGCGGTCTGACGGAATGTTACACTACAGCCTTCCAAAGTTTCCAGTGTCAGTTAGTTATAAGCCAGCCGGAAGAGGACTGTCTTGCAGGCCCTGCGGAACTGCCCAAGGTCCCACAGGGCCCTCACCTCTTCCGGCAGCTGGTTCCACCAGCAAGGCGCCGTTACCAATAAAGCCCGGTCCCCGGTAGATTTCAGAACTTTGGCCCAGGGATTACAAGCAGGTTATGAGAACCCGATCTCAGTACTCTCTGGGAAACATGTGGGGAGAGACAGTCCCTAAGGTAGGCAGGTCCTAGACCATATAGGGCTTTAAAGGTAAGCATTAAGAACCATTAAGAGCATAAGAGAAGCCATGTTGGATCACGCCAATGCTCCATCCAGTCCAACCTCTGCATCACACAGTGGCCCAAAAAATTATATATACACACACACAAACACACATATATATACACACTGTGGCTAATAGCCACTGATGGACCTCTGCTCCATATTTTTATCTAACCCCCTCTTGAAGCTGCCTATGCTTGTAGCCGCCACCACCTCTGTGGCACTGAATTCACATGTTAATCACCCTTTGGGTGAAAAAGTACTTCCTTTTCTCCGTTTTAACCTGACTGCTCAGCAATTTCATTGAATGCCCACAAGTTCTTGTATTGTGAGAAAGGGAGAAAAGTACTTCTTTCTCTACTTTCTCTAACCCATGCATTAACTTGTAAACCTCTATCATGTCACCCCGCGGTCGACGTTTCTCCAAGCTAAAGAGCCCCAAGCGTTTTAACCTTTCTTCATAGGGAAAGTGTTCCAACCCTTTAATTATTCTAGTTGCCCTTTTCTGCACTTTTTCCAATGCTATAATATCCTTTTTTGAGCTGCGATGACCAGAATTGCACACAGTATTCCAAATGAGACCGCACAATCGATTTATACAGGGGCATTATGATACTGGCAGATTTGTTTTCAATTCCCTTCCTACTAATTCCCAGCATGGCATTGGCCTTTTTTATTGCAATCACACATTGTCTTGACATTTTCAGTGAGTTATCTACCACGACCCCAAGATCTCTCTCTTGGTCAGTCTCTGCCAGTTCACAACCCATCAACTTGTATTTGTAGCTGGGATTCTTGACCCCAATGTGCATTACTTTGCACTTGGCCACATTGAACCACTTTTGCCACATTGACGCCCACACACCCAGCCTCAACAGATCCCTTTGGAATGCCTCACAGTCTTCTCTGGTTCTCACCACCCTGAACAATTTAGTGTCATCTGCAAACTTGGCCACTTCACTGCTCACTCCCAACTCCAAAACATTTATGAACAAATTAAAGAGCATGGGACCCAGTACTGAGCCCTGCGGCACCCCACTGCTTACCGTCCTCCACTGCAAAGCCTGCCCATTTATACTCACTCTCTGCTTCCTATTAATTACCCAGTTTTTGATCCACAAGAGGACCTGTCCTTTTACTCCATGACTCTCGAGGTTTCTAAGGAGTCTTTGATGAGGAACTTTATCAAAAGCTTTCTGGAAGTCAAGGTAAACAATATCTGTTGGGTCTCCTTTGTCCACATTTTTGTTCACCCCCTCAAAGAACTGTAACAGGATAGTGAGGCAAGATCTTCCCTTACAGAACCCATGCTGAGTCTTCCTCAATAACCCGTGTTCATCAATGTGCCTACTCATTCTGTCCTTGATAATGCTTTCTACCAACTTTCCTGGTATTGAAGTCAGACTGACTGGCTTGTAATTTCCCAGATCTCCTCTGGAATCCTTTTTAAAGATGGGGATGACATTTGCTACCTTCCAGTCCTCAGGAACGGAGGCAGATTTCAATAAAAGATTACAGATTTTTGTCAGAAGATCTACAGTTCAACTTTGAGTTCTTTCAGAACTCTTGGATGTATGCCATCCGGACCTGGTGACTTATTAGTTTTTAATTCGTCTATCAGTTGTAGGACTTCCTCTCTTGTCACCTCAATCTGACTCAGGTCCTTCAATACCCCTTCCAAAATAAGTGGTTCTGGAGCGGGCAAACACTTCTCATCTTCCACAGTGAAGATGGAGGCAAAAAATGCATTCAGCTTCTCAGCCATTTCCCTATCCTCCTTCAGTAATCCTTGGACCCCTTGGTCATCCAAGGGCCCCACTGCCTCCCTGGCTAGTTTCCGGCTTCTAATATATTTGAAGAAATTTTTATTGTTGGTTTTTATGCTTTTTGCAATATGCTCCTCATAGTCCCTTTTTGCATCCCTGATCACAGTCTTGCATTTGATTTGCCACAGCCTATGTTCCCTTTTATTAATCCCACTTGGACTAGCTTTCCACTGCTTAAAGGAGTCCTTCTTACCTTTTACAGCTTCCATTACTTTGTTTGTTAACCATGCAGGCGTTCTCTTATACCTGTTTTTGCCTTTCCTAACTTGTGGTATATATTTTATCTGAGCTTCTAGGATTGTAGTTTTAAATAGCCTCCAAGCTTCCCCAAGTGTTTTGACTGTATTCACCTTTCCTTTCAGTTTCCTCCTCACATGCCTCCTCATCTCAGAGAATTTACCCCTTTTATTTATTTATATTTATTTATTTATTTATTTATTTATATTTATATTTAAAGTTAAACGTGGTTGTGTTGGTCTTTTGGGGGCAACTCTCTATTTATACAAATGGTGATAACAATAACGTTATGGTCACTGCTCCCAAGAGGTGCGATCACTTTTACATCTCTCACCAAGTCTTGGGCATTACTTAGGACCAAATCCAGGATCGCCCCACCCCTGGTAGGTTCTGTGACCATCTGCTCCATAGCACAGTCATTGAGAGCATCAAGAAACTCAATCTCTTTCTCTCGACCAGAACACATATTGACCCAATCAATCTGCGGGTAGTTAAAATCTCCTATTACTACGCAGTTTTTACGTTTAGCCGCTATCTTTAATCCTTCCATCATATTATAATCGTCCTCTATCTTTTGATTTGGTGGGCGATAACAAACTCCCATAGTTAAATTTCCTTTTGGGTTTTCTATTTCAACCCAAAGCATTTCTAGAAGGGAATCTAAATCTCTGACCTCAGTCTTACTGGACCGTTTGCCCTCTCTGACATACAGAGCCAACCCACCTCCAACCCTTCCCTCCCTATCCTTCCGATATAACTTATATCCAGGAATCACCGTATCCCACTGATTCTCCTCATTCCACCAAGTTTCTGAAATCCCCACAATGTCTATGTTTTCTCCCAACACTAAACATTCCAACTCACCAATTTTACTTTGAACACTTCTAGCATTTGCATACAAACATCTATAATTTCCCAGGCAAGCTAGGCCCGCAACCTTCCTCCTGTCACCTCAAGACTTTGGCAGACAGTCCATACTGTTTGTCACCATCTCAGTGGACAACTCTGATCCATTACCCGGTAGAAAAGAAACAGCTAACCATTCATCTCTTTGAGATGAGTCCTCCCGAACCAGAGACATTTCATCTCCTGTCGGCTTTCCCCCAAGATTTAGTTTAAAAACTGCTCTACCAACTTTTTGATTTTAAGCGCCAGCAGCCTGGTTCCATCTGGGGACAAGTGAAGACCGTCTCTTTTGTACAGCTCCCGCTTGTTCCAAAAAGCATCCCAGTGCCTAACAAACCTAAACCCTTCCTCCCTACACCATCGTCTCATCCACACATTGAGACGTCTAATTTTTGCCTGTCTCTCCTGCCCTGCACGTGGAACAGGTAGAACTTCTGAGAAGGCTACCTTGGAGGTCCTGGCCTTAAGTCTCCCGCCTAGCAGCCTAAATTTTTCCTCCAGGACCTCACGACTGCATTTCCCAACATTGTTGGTGCCAACATGCACCACAACCACTGACTCCTCCCCAGCATTGTCTATCAGCCTATTTACAACACGCGTAATGTCTGCTACCTTCGCACCAGGCAGGCAAGTCACCATACGGTCAGTACACGGTTTTGCCACCCAGCTGTCTACTTGCCTAAGGATTGAATCACCAACTACCAAGACCCCCCCTCTCTCCCTGCCCAGGGATGGTTCCTTGGCATGAAAAGATTCCCGCTCACCAACTGAATAAGAGGTCCCTTCTGAGGGCGCATTCCCCTTATCCTCAGCCCAGTGCCCTGTTCCCGCTCAACCCTCATGCTCCCTGGCAGAAATGGGGCTGCCACGTTCAGAGTGGGGCTCATCTAATATGGCCCTGAGAGTCTTCCCCGAGTGCCTAACTGACTGTCTCTGCTTCTCCAGGTCAGTCACCTCGGCCTCAAGGGTACGAACTCGTTCCAAGGACCAGGAACTCCTTGCATCGAGCACGCACCCAAGACTTCTGTCCTATGGGCAGATAGTCATACATGTGACACTCAGTGCAAAAAACTGGAAAGCCCCCACCCCCCTACTGGCATTCTACCTTCATGATAGCTTTTTAAAAAATATACAGTCCCCTTTTAAATCCTGTTTTTTTACGTGGCTCCCCTTCTGGAGGTCAACTTACCTTATTGGGAACACAAGGAAATTAGGGATCTGGGTTCCTGGTAATTACAGAGCCCCGAGGCTAAGAGCCACAGGCCAAGAGCCCTTTAGCTCTTGCCCTTCGGCTTGTGCCTCTGGCAAGGTGCAGCTTAACAATGCAAAGAGGGTGGGGAACACAGTCACTCCTAATCAATCACACACTCAACCAAACAAACAGCAGTTCCTCAGCAACCACAAAGTCAGAATTTTCAGCAGTCACACAAACTCAGAAATTCTCAGCAACTTCCCCAGCTGCTCACCCTTATATCAGTTATTCTCTGCTCTATCTCAGAGCTTCTCTGCTATCTCTCAGAACTCTCTGAAATGTGCTCAGCCTCTGGCAAGGCACAGCTTAATAATGCAAAGAGGGTGGTGAACACAGCCACTCCTAATCAATCAGTAACAATCACCTTCACCTTCAGCCCACTCAACTAAACAAACAGCAGTTCCCCAGCAACCACAAACTCAGAATTTTCAGCAGTCACACAAACTCAGAAATTCTCAGCAACTTCCCCAACTGCTCACCCTAAACATAACACAAACCCCAGTAGTGAGTATGGCCATACTGATCAAAGCACAGTAAATACAAATACAGGAGGAATTGGCTGTAATTCGTCAGCAACTGAATGGGTTGCAGGGCCATGGGGGAGTGCTGGGTCTTTCCCAAACCAGGCTGAGTCCCCATGACCCTTACAGCAAAGCAGGGCAAATGATAATTTAAACAGGCTTTTCCGAGATCTGGTTCAAGACGCTGCATAATAACTCTCATTACAAGCTTGTTGGCTAAGTCAGGGCAATAGTTGGACCCCTTGAAACATAGGAAGAGGACTTTGCCACTAAGTAATCACTTGTTGCCTGTAACAAAGCTTTAAGATTTGGCACAGAAAGTATGTGGATGTGTTTTCCTTTTATTTAGAGAGCCAGTAGTGTAAAAAGAGGACAAGGAGGAGGAGGAGAAGACATGGGACAGTTGATAGGACATAGGATAGCAGGTTGTCAGGATATAATATTTCTATGGTGGTGGTAGTGCAAGCACAGCCTGAAAAATTACTTTGACATAATTCAGAGGGAATAAAGCAGGAGTCAAGTTGCACCTTTGAGACCAACCAATTTTTATTTAGAACATAAGCTTTTGTGTGATCTTAAGCACACTTCATCAGACGAGGAATCCAGCAAAGCCATACACAGCTGAGCAGAGCCATACATAGCTAGTAGGCACTGGCCCAGAATGCAACATGGTACAGATTTAAGAACCAATGACAGTGAAGTAAAATATCTGGTAGGCAGTGGTTTAGAATGTAAAATGGTACAATGACAGAATACTAAAATTAACAAATTGAGCAAACCTTTGATCTGAGTAGCATGAGCATGCGAAAGCAACAAAATAGCAGTATGCAGTAAAATTGGACTCTATTCTAAGACCCTATGCCAACAGTGCCCCCAGTTATGTCCGTGACACTACAGATTTTTTGAGGAAAATACAATCTTTGAACAACCTTCCAGAGAATACTATCTTAGCCACCATGGATGTGGAATCTTTGTATACCAACATTCCATACTGAGATGGATTACGAATTGTAAGTAATATAATCTCTGATAAAAACATAGCTGACTTTGCTACCAAACGGTGCCATTTTGTTCTCACCCATAACTACTTCAAATTTGGCAATGAACTTTTCCTACAGATCAATGGTACAGCCATGGGCACCTGCATGGCCCCACAATATGCTAATATCTTTATGGCTGACTTGGAGCAACACTTCCTAGACTCCCACCCACTCATACCTACCTTATATCTTTGTTACATTGATGACATCTTTATGGTCTGGACACATGGTAAAGAAGCCCTGGAGGCATTCCATCAGGCTTTCAATGACTTTCACCCTACCATCAACCTGACAATGAACCAGTCTATGCAAGAAATACATTTTCTAGACACCACTGTAAAAATAAACAATGGACGCATTGACACCACTTTATACCAGAAACCTACTGACTGACGAACATACCTGCATGCCTCCAGCTACCACCCCAAACATACCAAACGATCCATTGTATACAGCCAGGCTCTACGCTACAGCCGCATTTGCTCCAATCCTGTTGACAGAGATTCTCACCTGAGAGATCTACAACAAACCTTTTTGGAACTAAAGTACCCATCTGATGAAGTCAGGACACAGATCAACAAAGCCAGAATGATACCCAGAGAAAACCTGTTACAAGACAGACCCAAAAGAAAATAACAGATTACCACTAGTGGTCACATACAACTCTCAACTCAAAACAGTTCAACTTATCATCAACAACTTAACGACCTCTTTTGGACAGTGACAGCTCTCTTTCAAAAGCACTGGAGGGTAAACCTTTTCTTGCACACAGACAGCCCCCCAACCTCAAACAACTCCTCACCCACAACAATACAGCATCTCATCTGAGCATAGACACCGGTACCAGAGCTTGCAATAAAACCAAGTGCCAACTTTGCTGCCACATACACCCAGACAGCACAATCACTGGGCCTAACAACATTAACTATACCATCTCAGGCTCATTCACTTGTTCATCTTCCAACATTATATATGCCATTAAATGCCAACGATGCCCTTCAGTTCTCTACATAGGGAAAACAGGACAAACCCTAGGCCAAAGAATAAATGGATACAAATCTGACATTAGGAATCATAGAACTGAGAAATCTGTGGGAGAACACTTTAACCTTCCAAAGCATTCAATGGGTGACCTCAAAGTAGCTGTTTTACTGCAAAGGAACTTCAAGAACAGAATGGAGAAAGAAATTACTGAATTACAAATTATTATGAAACTTGGAACAAACACCTCCCCAGGATTGAACAGGGATATTGGGTTTTTTTATCTCATTACAGATGCTAAACCCACTCTCAGTGAGTATAGCTATAAATCCACAATATTCCAATGTGTTTCTCTTTTAGAATTGTGTATCAGAATAATTCTTTGTATTGACATACTCAAAATAGGGATATTGGCTGTATATCTCAATACATATACTTTATCCATATTCACTATATTTTATTGTATTCCTTTTTCCTATGGCAAACTAGAGTGATGTTTACATGTTAAAAAGTAAATTAGGTGGACAAGAACATCACTTTCCAATGTATTTCTCTTTTAGCTGTATTGACACACTCAAACAGGGACTTTGGCTGCTTATCCCATTACATATATTGAACCCATCTCCCATTGTCATTGACAGACAATCTCACATTTTGACATACTACTGTTTTGTTGCTTTTGCATGCTCATACTACTCAGATCAAAGGTTTGCTCAATTTGTTAATTTTACTATTCTGTCATTGCACCATTTTACATTCTAAACCACTGCCTACCAGATAATTTCCCCATTGGGAGTTGTTTCTAAGAAAGCACAAGAGAAGTGCAGGATTATCCACCACCTGTCCTTTCCTAAAGGGAAATCAGTTAATGATGGTATTCCGAAAGAGCTTTGCTCAGTCCAGTAAGTGTCATTTAACTCTGCTTTGAATATGGTGCAGTCATGTAGTCAGGGTGCAAAGCTGGCAAAATGTGACATAAAATTGACTTTTTGCTTGCTCCTGGTGCACTCATGAAATTTTGAACTGTTAGGTTTTCAATTTGAGGTCCAGTATTATTTTGAGAAACCATTTCCTATGGAGTAGAATAATAAAATCAATAGGAGCAATACAGGCCATCTAGTCCAACCCCTTGCTCAATTAGGATCAGACTAAAGCAACCCTGAAAATGTGTTTCCAGCCACTGCCTGGAAAAAAAAAATCCCATTCAGCCAAAATCTTTCCACCCATAATTTAAACCTATTATTGAGAATCCTCTCCTCTACTGCCAACAGGAACAGCTCCCTGACCTCCTTTCAGTGACAGCTCTTCAAATACTTAAACAGAACCATCATGTCTCCCCTCAACTTCCTCTCCTACACACTGAACATCCCCAAGTCCCTCAGCCTTTCTCCGTAGGGTTTGGTTTCCAGGCCCCAATTAGCCTTGTCATTTTCTTCAGTGCCTGCTCCATTCTGTTTGCACCCTTTTTAAAGGGAGGCTTCTCAAACTGCACACAGTACTCCAGGTGCAGCCTGATCAATGCAGTGTACACCAGGACTATGACATTTTGTGATTTAGATGTTATGCCTCTGTTGATACACCTCAAGACTGCATTAGCTTTTTTTGCTGCTGCATTATAGTGACTGCTCATATTTAGCCTACAGTCCACCCATGCCCCAAGATCTTATTCACACACACTGCTACTTAGAAGTCTGCCCCCCATCCAGTATGTTGCCTTTCATTTTTGTTACCCAGTTGTAGAACTCTTCACTTATCCTTCTTGAACTGTATCTTATTCACATCCACCCACTTTACCAGCGTGTTCAGATCTCACTGCATTCTATCTCTATCTTCTGCTGTGTCTGGGAATTATAGTGGAATGGATGGAGCTTTTGCTAAGACAAGATTGGAGGGAAGGCATCCAAGCCTGCAGAAATTGACAGAGCGTGGCACACAAAATGGATAAGAAGTCAGTGTGCAGGAAAATTTCAGCTGGGGCGGGGGGGGGGGGACATACATTCTGCACCAAGCGATCAGATACAATAAGCCTCACCTGTCCAGGGACAATGGCATATCCTCTACTGAAGAATATGATGTTTATTTAACTGATCTACATCAAGATCTGTGCAACATTATTGTAAGCAAGTGGGACAAGGGGTTTTAAACTAGGCTAATCCCCTTGTTTGGTAGGAATAGGGCAGGCTCCTCATAATATATAGGGATGAGGGGTGAGCACCATGATCCATTTGTCATTATAGAGGGCATGTCATGAACAGACCATCACTGGCTTTAAAGGTGGATGGGGCTTGCAAAGGAGCACCTTTGGTGCAGAGCAACATCTTTCTGAACCTGGTAGTGTCGTTACAGTGCATCAGGGAAGGTAGACGGAGCTTGGCACTTCTCAGAATTTCGTGCGAGCAAGGGTAAACAAGACTGGTGGTGGTCGATAACTGAGTGTGGAGACAGGATGGATTTACCAGAACAAGGACAGCTATGACTAGGTTGCCTAGTGCGGCCCACACCCCAGTTAAATATCAACATAGTTTACTGATGACACAGATCAGCTAATTTGATTAAACTAGCTAAACCTTGTCTTTATTTGGGTAGTGGGGTAAATGTCTAAACTTGTGATATCACCAACAACACAATAGAATCCTCCATACACTGCGGTCACCAGGAACAAGAGAAGGTTTAGTGTCACTCCAAAGCAGTATCCAGAAAGGCTGCTTCAAACAGTACAAATCTATTAATGAAATTTATGTTGAAATAATGCAAATTTCAGGCAGATATGCAGCCAAATAAACATGTACCTAATCAGTGGAATGAATGATTCACATGTGTCTGCTTTTTTTCAATAAAGAAACGTGTGTGCGACACTATAATGTCTGAAGCAGATTTAAGTCTTTGTTCCTAATAGAAAATAGGAATCATCATACTCTATTTTAATTATGGATCCAAACCACTGTACAAAATAATCGCTACTTCAGAGACAAAATACAACTGTTCATAGAAATCAATGATATTTAAATGCTAACAATCAACAGCCAATATAGAAACTGTCATGTCTTAAATATACTTTTTAAAATAAAAAAAAATACTATGAAGTATTTTTTCTCACCCTTTTGGGAGTCTTTCCACACAATTTTCCGTGTCTTCTCATACTGTCTGTTCATCCAAGTAAGAAGAATTCTTTCAGATGGAGAATATATATTACTGGACAAAGGATCAGTACTTATTTTTGGCATGATTTCTTCATCTTCCGGACTATTCAAAGTGTTAGCCTCAATAGTGGAGACACGCTGGAGAACCAAAATCTGAAATTTAAAGCATTCAAAAAATTCAGTTTTAACATTAGAAGTATTAATACTCTTGAAGGAACAATATATATCAGCATAACAGCAATATACAGAAGAAAACTTTTTAAGAACTAAAATGGTCAAAAATATAAAACCCAGATCTCACTTCAAATAGACTGCTTAGAGAGACATCCTTTACCTACCAACTTCTCTATTCCCGATATCTTCTTTTAGTGATAACCCCCATTTTGTGGTGCTGTGGAACCTATGGAAGGCCTATAGCACCTTCTCTGGCAAGGTTTTAGAAACTGTGAGACCAGAACTTTGAATATTGTTGCACCCTAACTGTGGGATCTGTTAAGTTTCCAGTTATCTTGCACATTAGATATATTATTAATTGATCTGCTGAGTTTGGCTTCTTTGTTGTTTGAAACACAGTAAAACCTTAGTTACATTACACACATAGGGAATGGCCACTTAATCAAATATGTCAGATATTCAGGCTTGTTTCCCTGTCCTGCTCCCTAGCTAGAGGAAATCTCTGAAACCAAACCTTACCTCCTTGGGAATGCCATGACAACTGCTAGTGTGGCAGGTGTTAAGTATGGTATGAAAATAAGAGTAGTTCTGGAAATACTTATCAATATGTAATCAAGTAGGATTAGGGTTAGTAGGCAGGTGGGAAAACAGAAAATTGCTTGCAAAATCGCCTAGGGACATCTTAACTAAGTGTGAAATATGTTTGTGGTTAGCTAGTTGAGGAACTGATTACAACATAGCTTAAACAGGAACTGAAATAGATGTACTGCGACCCAAGAGAATGCATTCTTGGAGGCTGTTTACTGAACAGGAAATTATGGTTTAGCGCATATAACAATGACAAATAATGTTCCCATGTATTATGCCATGTATGGAAAATCCCGAAATCTCCCATTTGTATTATGAGATATTTCCCATTAATGACTCATTTCCAGTTTATGATGTTTTTTAAAGATCATATGATTTTTGCTGATGTATAACTAAGATGGTATAAAAGCTTGTGTCTTTCCTGTAAGTGGCACCAGACTCACAGTTTTTGGCAAGAGCCACTTGATTCGGTCCATGTGCATGTTATTGCAATAAAAGAAAGCTGTTTTCCTGATCTTGCCTCAGGCCTCATCTGTTACTGAACCAGCCATTAATTGCTCATTGCAGGATTTTCCTGCTACATTTTCCTGGTGCACTGGCCGGGAAGGGGGGGCTTATCCCCCACTGATTAGCCCCCGGCCGGCTGTAGCCGGTGATCGGGAGAGACTAGAGCATCGGTAGGAGCTCCCAGCCTCATTTGGCTGACGGTCCTCTGTCTACCCTGTCCTCGGCTGGGCTGAGCTGCGGGCCTAATCGGACCTGACAAGGCGACGGGAACCAGCTACGGTTAGACAGCCTCTACAGAGTAAGTATAATTTTCACACTTTGAATAGAGAACCCCTCTATATGAGACTGTTTGGCTACTGCCCGTCTCAGAGGGTAGGCGGACCTGATCACCCCGCGGCGGCACTCTTATGAACCTGCAGCTAATAAAGGGAAGTGTTTTGTCTCTGCCTGCAGCTTTCAACCGGTGACTGCCTAATAAAGAAGCTGGGAGGTATTTGTGGAGTGTGAGAGCATGTATGAAGTGTGACTGAGACGTTACATTGTACTGAAGCCAGAGGGACCCGCTATTAGCTCGGTTCTCACTTAGGAGACTGCAGTGAGCAGCGAATGCGGGGAAACGATTGGCTAGGCTCCAAATGTGTCCCCCCCCCCCCCCGGTATTTGTTTCTTAGCTGTTTTGTGCGTCCGGGGAACCGGGTGGATTAAAGAGCTGAAAGGACTCAGCAAGTTCTGCATGAGTTGCCTTCTTGATTTCCAAAAAGACAACTGGACTTCTTGGGATCCCTTAGAGAGGTTCCGATATTTGGTTAGCCCCTGGGTTAATATCCCTGGTAAATTGACCTGTTGTTGGGAACTTGCCTTGTGCCCTAGCCATAACATACAATTATGGAAGGAAGTAGATCACACTACAACTGTATGGTTATTAAAACATCAGAGTAAAGCTCCTTGTGGAGTTTGGGGTCCCTTCTGGGCTCTGTGGTATTTTCTTAGGCAGAAAGAAGGGGACCACATACAAGTGTGGGAAATAACCCACCAAAATGCTGGGCCAGAAATCACGGGGAGCACTGAGGGGTGGGAAGACCAAATTGTTCAAGCTGAACCTTATTTGGCAGTTTTCCATTCCCTGCACTGCTACCGTTGTTTTGGGCCTGCTAGTTTGCCCGAATTACACTCACACTCCGCTGCTTGCGCTGAGTCTGATCTTTTTTGGTGGAACAAAACTTTTAGCCTTGGATTACACCCTTGGGACCCTGTAGACATACAGGCAGTAAGGGAGATTTATTTGGACGCGGCCGCAGAGTTTGCAGTTGAGAACGAGCCTACCCTAGCTTTAAGTTATTCCCATTCTGTTTAGACATGGGGGGCTCTCCGTCCAAAAACACCCCTTTGAATTGCATGTTAGCACATTTTGATGAAGCATTCACTGATGATTATGGCCAGGGAGAGCAAACCCCGGCCAAACTAAGACTGTTTTGTGAAAGAGAATGGCCTACCTTTGGTGTGGGCTGGCCCGCTGAGGGCACCTTTTCTGCCAAAACGGCACTCAAAGTTTATGACGTGGTTATAACCCCACCGGGAGATCACCCGGATCAGTTTCCCTATATTGATTCTTGGTATAGTTTGCTTTTAAGACCACCCCCTTGGCTTAAGCAATCTATGAAGGCAACAAAGACTGTTCTACTTTTTAAAACGAGAGAAAAGCAGAAAAAGGCAGCTTGCGGGCATCACCCTTCTGTGATTGGCAAGGCATCTTGCTCCAACCAACAAGAATTGACTGAGGGTCAAAAGCTGCTTCCTAAGCCTAAGCCGGCTTATCCTATTCTAAATCCTGGGATGGACCCGACCGGATTTGAGTGGCCCCCTTCTTATGTTCCCGCTGCACCCCCTTTTCCCCCAGGTTAATGGAGAGCCCCGGGAGGACCAAGCCCCCATTGTACAGCCAGCAGATGGGCAGTTAGTCCCAGACGTACAGGCACCAGGGGTTAGGTACTCCATGATGACCAAGTCTCAAGTGGCCACTCTGGCCCGGGCACCTCCGTCAGGGTTAGCGATTCCTTTGAGCCCCACTACATGGGGCCTTATGCATAAGAAGTTCCAAAGCCCAGAGGGAAGTGGGAGGTCTCACTTTCTCTCTACCCCGTGCATATGGGTTCCCCCGGCTAGTCATAGCCCTGGCCATGCAGGTCGGATAAAAACCCAGGCAAATGAGGGAGAGGGTTCGGCTCCACTGCTTTCACGGTGTCCGACCTCGTCGGCTCTTTCGGACATGGCAACTTTCTCCCCCCATTTGGCCCACGAGATGCCACTGTGTCAAGTCCAGACCCCCCAGTTCCTGGGTCCAAATGGAGCAATTGAAGGGGGCCAGAGTTGATATATTTACACCCCCTTTTCCTCAGCTGATTTGTTTAACTGGAAGACCCACATGGCCACCAAGGCCCTTACAAATTTACTCACTAGTATAATGGGGACCCACAGCCCGACCTACCCTGATTCCCAACAACTCTTCTTGACCCTTTTCACAACTGAAGAACGCCAGCGCATATTTAGAGCTGCTAAAAAGAAGGCCGAAGCAGCTACACCTGCCAATGTAGCAGATCAGGCCCAATGGCTGGTTGAAAGTTTTCCTGAAGTTGACCCCAATTGGGATGCAAATAACAGATCATATGCGATTGTTAAAAGCCTATAGGGACTACCTGCAAGCAGAAATGCAGGAAGCAGCTAAAAAGGCGACTAACATGAGAAAGTTAGGTGAAATCCTCCAGATACCAGATGAGGCCCCAGGGGCCTTTCTAGAACGTTTATATGAGGTGTATAGGCTCTATTCACCCTTTGACCCAGAGCATACCGATAATCAGCAAATGGTGAATTGCGCCTTTGTTAGTCAGGCGGCAAATGACATTAAGCGAAAATTGCAAAAACAAGAGGGATTTGCAGGCATGAATATCACTCAACTTCTAGAAATAGCCCAAAAGGGAGCAAGAGGCAAAAAGGGTGGAAGAGAAAAAGATTATGAAGGCCGCCTTGCTCGCAGCCGCAATAGGGGAATGAGGTGGAACCAAGAGCCCCAAAGAAGGCAGACGGACACAAGAAAGACTCCGCTCCGTTTCAGGGACAATGAGACCTCCTCTGGCGCAGAATGAGTGTGCGTGGTGTCACAAAATTGGCCATTGGATGGATTCATGCCCCTGAAGGAACCCACCTGCCCCTCCCCAAAGTCAGGGGAGGGTGCGAGGACAAGGGGGATTTCTACCAACCAGGGGTAGGATTATGGCCCCTAGGTATAATACGGGGTCGCCCATGGAGGATGTGGACTTTATTGGTATGGCCGCCATGGGACTCCAGGACCATTGGGAAGAATAGGACAGACCGTGTTCCCTAACACTTGGCCCCGGGGAACCCATGGTCAAAACCAAACTGGGGGGCCGAGAATTATCTTTCATGATTGATACTGGGGCCGAATACTCTGTTGTAAATACACAAATTGCACCCATTACCAAGCAAACCATTCCTATCGCTGGAGCCACCGGCCAAGTAGGCAGGTCCTTTTTACAAGATCGAATTTGAGATTTAGGAACCCACCTCGTCCAGCACAGATTTCTGTATGTTCCTGAGTGCCCTCTTCCACTGCTGGGGCGAGATATCCTGTCTAAATTAAGAGCAGCCATCTATTTTGAAGAAGATGGCCAGGCTAGTGTGGAATTTAGAGCTCGTCCCGGGGGCGCGTATGTGCTCACTTGCCCCTTAGAAGAAGAGTGGAGATTGTTCCAAAAATCTCCAGAAAAGACAATCCCTTCTGATTAATGGGCCTCCATAATCCCTGGGGTATGGGCCGAGAATAACCCACCAGTTTTGGCCCGTAACCATGCTCCAATTGTAATAGAGTTTTTGCCAGGAGTTCAACCTATCCGCCTGCGACAATACCCTATCCCTTGGAAGGCCATAGAGGGGATTCAGAAGCACCTGGGCAGACTACTAGAGAATGCCAAAGCCTGTGGAATACTCCTTTACTTCCAGTACAGAAGCCCGGCACTGGTGAATTCAGGCCTTGCCAGGACTTGCACGCAGTAAACAAGAGAACTGTGACTTTGCATCCGGTGGTGCCAAACCCCTATGTATTGCTGGGATTGGTACCCCAACAAGCCGATCATTTTTCTGTGTTGGATCTCAAAGATGCCTTCTTTTGTTTGCGTATTGCCCCCGTGAGTCAGCCCATCTTTGCGTTCCAATGGCAAGAGAAGGGTACTGGAAGAAAACTTCAATACACTTGGAGCCGGTTGCCACAAGGGTTCAAAAATAGCCCCACTCTCTTCTCCGATGCGTTGGCGCAAGATTTGCAAGACTTCAATGCGGAACCGGGACAGTGCATTCTAATTCAATATGCTGATGACTAGTTGATAGCTACAAAAGGGCAAAAACACTGCTATCAAGCGACCTTGGAACTTCTGGATTTATTGTGGAAGGCGGGATATAAGGTATCCAGAAAGAAGGCTCAGCTATGCCAGCCCCAGGTGAAGTACTTGGGGTTCCATATCTCCCAAGGTGCTCAAGCTCTAGGCAAAGAAAGAAAAGAAGCTGTGTGTGCCTTGCCACAACCTACCTCTAGACGACATGTTAGAGAGTTCCTAGGCGCAGCAGGGTTTTGCCGTGTATGGATCCCCAATTTCGCCTTGATAGCCAAGCCCCTCTATGAGGCTACAAAGGGGGGAGAATGCAAGCCATTTCAATGGGCAACTGAACAACAGAACGCCTTTAAAGAGTTAAAATGACTGTTACTAGAAGCTCCCGCCTTAGAGCTCCCTGACATAGAAAAGCCGTTTACTCTTTTTGTGCATGAACGCAATGGAGTCGCGATCGGGGTCCTGACGCAAGTCTTGGGTTCATGGCAGCGCTCAGTTGCCCACCTTTCTAAGCAATTGGATTCAGTGGCCAAAGGCTGGCCTGGCTGCCTCAGAGCCGTTGCAGCCACAGCAGAACTTATTAAGGAAGCTGATAAACTGACTTTGGGCCAAGAGCTCGAAGTGAAGGTGCCCCATGCCGTTCTAGCACTCATGGACTATAAAGGAAATTATTGGTTTACAAATAGCCGTATGACCAGGTATCAAGCTATGATGTGTGAAAACCCCCGGATTCGGTTGACCATCCTTGGCACCCTTAATCCCGCCTCTTTACTCCCCATTAGCCACCAGCCTGTAGATCATGACTGTATCCAGACCATGGATGAAGTATACTCCAGCCATCCCGACTTGACGGATGCCCCTCTGTCCAATCCAGAGATGGAATACTATACAGATGGAAGCAGCTATGTCCAGGATGGGATTACGGTATGCTGGATATGCTGTAGTCACGATGCAGAATATTGTAGAGGCACAACCCTTGCCGCCGGGTACTTCTGCTCAAAAGGCTGACTTGATCGCCCTAACTCGAGCCCTGGAGTTGACGGAGGGCGTGACAGCTAACATCTACATGGACTCCAAATATGCCTTCTTGACTCTACATGCCCATGGAGGAAAAGGGACTGATTAATTCTGCAGGGAAAACTATTAGATATGGGTCTGAAATTTTGAAGCTCCTTGAAGCCCTATGGGCACCAAGAAGAGTCTCTGTCATGCACTGTGAAGCTCATCAGAAGCCCCTCAGCCCAGTGAACAGGGGAAATCGGAAAGCAGATGAGGCTGCCAAGCAAGCAGCGATACAAGGGCATAGGATGGCAACAGGTGACTCGATTTGTCCGGTATTCCAAGTTCAGTTGTCTGAATGGACCCCCCGATACAGTGAAGCAGAAGAGAATTGGGCTATGACTCAAGGGGAATCCTTGACTCGGGTGCAAGGATGGATTCAGTTGCCTGACGAACGACTGTTAGTGCCCGAGACAATTGCTTGGCCCCTTGTGCTACAAACCCATGAGGGAACTCATTTTTGGAAAACTGCTTTGGCTGAATTGTTAGACAGACAGCTGTACATTTCCAAACTTCACAGTTTATGTGCCAAAGCAGCTCTTAGGTATGTGCCCTGTGCCCGAAATAACCCTAGGCAGGGTCCGAGCCATCCCGCGGGAATACAGCATATGGGGTCGACTCCCTTTGAGTCCATTATCACAGATTTTACTGAAATGCCCCAATCAGGCTGTTGGAAATATTTGCTTGTATTTGTTTGTACCTATTCTAATTGGATAGAAGCCTTTCCGACTAGGACGGAAAAGGTGGCTGAAGTGGTTAAATACCTATTGAAGAATATTCTGCCATTCTGGGGCCTTCCAGTGATTATTTCCTCTGATAATGGACCTTTGTTCATCCATAAGGTAGTGCAAGAGGTATCAAAGACATTGCATATTGACTGGCGGTTGCATGCTGCTTATAGGTCGCAATCATCAGGAAAATGTTAGTGGGCAAATAGATCTATTAAAGCCCAACTGGCCAAGTTGTGCCTAGAGACTAGTTTAAAATGGCCAGATGCTTTGCCAATTGCATTATTTAGACTAAGATGCTTGCCTAAAAAGGGACTAAAGATTAGCCCCTATGAAGTTGTCTTTGGACGACCCCCTCCGATTGTAAAAGGGGTAAAGGAAGACCCAGCGCAAATTGGGAATCCTGTTTGGTTCCAGGAGATTCAGTCATTGGGAAAGGCTATGAATGATGTGTCCAAATATGTGTTAGAAACTCTTCCTCTTCAAACCCACAATCCGGTCCATCCGTTTTAGCCTGGGGATACTGTTTGGGTCAAGAGTTGGAGGGCGTTACCACTCCAACCAAGATGGAGAGGCCCGTTTACTGTCTTGCTTTCTACCCCAACCGCAGTTAAAGTCCAAGGGCTAGCCAGGTGGATCCACTGATCGCACCTCAAACGAGCCATGTCCGATTGGCAGGTGCAGCAGGTTCCCGGAAGTGGAATAAAACTGAAGTTTACTCGACAACAAACCTCTGGACCCCCATCCACCGGCATGGTGGGGTTCACAGACACCTAAGACGACCCCCAGCTGCCGTCACATTAGCTGATGTGCTCAATGCTCGGGAGAATAAGCCATCACGGGAGCGGCTGCTGGGACAAGCAGAAGACGTACAACTTACTCTAGCAACTGTTTTGTGGGGTTTTATACTGTTTGTGTATGTACTGATCTATAAGTGGATATTGAAGGCAGGTCTTAAATACCCCCTGAATAATCAAGGCCCACAAAGGCCAGGGTAGATGAAGTATGTCAGTATCCTCTGACCATCTTAAGGAAGACAGAAGTGAGTGGAGCTATCAAGACAGATTTAATAACTTGCTTAGACCTTGGTTGCGGGAGGAAGGGACTGCGCCGAATACCGACCTTCTGTGTTTGAAAGAACAGTACTAGCTTTGCCCCCATTTAGGGGTACAAGTTTGGGGATATCGAAACCCTTCCTCTATTATTTTACTGCTATATAGTCAATCTATTCATGATATAGGAACCACTAGTAGGTGGAAACCGTGGTGGTTTGTAAGGAAGTTGCCACCTTACCCAGCAGAGGCCTGGCCTCTTTGTGAGCCTGACTGTTGTTTCGAGTCTTGGCCCACAGACTGGGTAGAAGAAGTGCTTCACCAACCACCCCAGTGGAGTCGCTTCATATTTAAGGCATGCTGGAGATGTCAGCAAAAGACTAAGTGAAGTCCATATGATGTGTATGAGATAGGCTCCGGGATTTATGCAGGCATTGCACTCGCAGGGGTAGTAGCTGGAGGTGTGCTATTGTGTCTTTTTCTTTGTATTCAAAAATGGTGTGGGAGGCACGACATTGACAAAAGTTTCTCCAGGGCAAAGGTCTTTACAGAGCCTCCCAGACTCCCAAGAATCCGCCACGTCAAGTGAATTCTGGGGACAAGAAGCCTTGGTCCGAGGACTGCAACCTTGGAACCTGCAAGACATAGAGTTACTAAGGGCGGCTCATAAGGAGGGAAGATCAATTCCCCTGCAAACTTTAGCAGGGGGTAGTGACCAATAGAGAAAGGACCAGAAGACCCGGATAAGGGGACTCATCCCCTATAGATGGTTACAGAGTTTTTCCAAGAGTACACATTTATTTTTCCTTTGATTGGTGGAGCTTGTTTAAGCCTTTCTTTAATAGCGTATATCTGCCTTTATTTGTGGTGCCTTGCCCATAGAGAAAAAGCAAAGGAAAGGGCATGGAAACAGAGGAGAGGAGATGTTGCTTATCATTTTGCTTGTGTTGTGGGAGATGGTAGCCACCAGGCAGATCTCGGTTCAGACCAGGAGGAGCCAAGAGGTGCAGGCCCAAGCAAAGGAAACGGCAACAGTGGCCGTGACGCCATTAGCCCCAAACCATGGCCAGCCCCAGGAGCAAGATGGGAGATCTCTCCTTCTGCCAAAAACTGCCCAGCTGCTCTCCTACAGGCACACACCCATTCACCCTGTTCATGAGCCGATAAGGTATGTTTCCAAAATAGCTAACCTATCCAAGTGTTGGCTTTGTGCCCACACCCATGAAGCGGGAGGGGCCCTAGCTTGGGATCCCCTCCACGGTCGGGATTGGATTATGTCATCCTCTGGTTTTCCAAATGTACACATAGGGCTTCAAAGTGCCGGTCAACGGATGTTTCAAAGGACTGATGGAAATATGACCTTCTGGAACCCCCATGACAGTTTTCAAGTAAAAGATGCGGGCAAAGTGGTGTTCGATTTACACCCAATTGTTGCTAAGCACCAGAAACGATACGCTTGGTGTATGATAGGTGATGGTACTGGTCCCAATGTGGGATACTTGAAGGCTGAGGATTGCGAATATATCCTCTATCTGGACTCAGATAAAGCTGGATGGCAAACCAATGCCTCCAGACATTTCACGTAAACACAGCGATTCATGGGATGCAAACACAGTGATTCATGGGATGATTGTACCGGAGAGAATGTTAAATTGAACAACGCAGGTCTGCCTTAATTGCTCAGTAACTGGGGAGCATAACTATACTTTACAACTAAATACCAGAGGCATAATGTGGGTGACTAGTAGTGACCGACCTACATGGAGGGGCTCATACACCTCTATCTGGTTTGGGGGTCTTGCATACCTACAAGTTTGTAAAACATCAGCCCACCCCAAGATGCTGACTCTGTTTAAAAACTGGTACAATGTATCTTATGCCCAAGTGGATGGTATATATATATATAGACCTACCAGGTGTCTATTGGGTTTGCGGCAATACAGGATATAAGTATCTGCCCATATTCTGGAAAGGAATGTGCTCGGTGGCACACCTGACTGTTGCGGGCTACCACTGTAAAGATATCATGGCACATGAGGTATTGAATTTGGAAACCCAGTTGCCCTTAAGACCCCTAGGTCTAGGATGCGCCGAGATGAGTTAGGAAGCAACTCTGGATCTGGGATTTTGGACTTTTTACGGTCCATAATACCTGGAAGGGGAGTCCATAATTTGTAGGTCTATACCAGAAACTTATCTAGAATTTTACAAAAGGATTAGAAAAGACTGCTTCGTCCCTTTTTACCCCGCAAAAGGAAATAGACAGCATATCAAATGTTGTACTTCAGAATCGAAGGGTTCTGGATCAATTGCTTTCAGAACAAGGCGGAAGCTGCGCCTACCTGGGGGAGGTTTGTTGCTTTTATGTTAATGAGTCTAGCCAACTCCTCACGGGTATAAAAACCCTGAGAGGTCTGGTTAAGGAAGCCCAGGGTGCAGATAGAATCTTCAACTCGGGAGCGGAATTGTTTAAATGGCTAACCAGTTGGCTTCCGGAGCTCAGCTGGCTATGCGAGGGGTTTATAATTTTCGTTTTCTTAATATTTATTTATTTATTTATTTATTTATTCGGGATTCATATCCCGCCCTTCCCACAAGTGGCTCAGGGTGGCTTCCAACAATTGATCAAGCATAAAATTTAAACAATTTTAAGTATAAAACAATTAGATACTTAAACATTTAAAACCTTAAAAACTAGTAACATTTCAATTTCATAAAAACAATTAAACCTTAAAAACCAGTAACATTTCATTTCATATAAACAGATGGCTGGCCAGTTACATCAAGTTTTCATCACAGCTAGGTGTAAGCTAGCCGGAAGAGGGTCATCTTACAGGCCCTGCGGAACTGAACCAGGGCCCGCAGGGCCCTCACCTCTTCCGGCAGCTGATTCCACCATGTGGGGGCCATAACGGAGAAAGCCCTTTCTCTGGTGACTTTCAAGCGGGCTTCTTTTGGCCCGGGGATAGAGAGGAGATTTTGTGTTCCTGACCTCAGTGCTCTCTGGGGAACATGTGGGGAGAGATGGTCCTTCAGGTAGGCAGGTCCCAGGCCATATAGGGCTTTAAAGGTAATAACCAGCACCTTGTACCGGACTCGGTACATCACTGGAAGCCAGTGCAGAGTCCGAAGACCCGGCCGAATGTGTCCCCACTTTGGGAGACCTAATAACAGCCGGGCTGCGGCATTCTGCACTAGCTGCAATTTCTGAGTCCGGGACAGGGGCAGCCCCATGTAGAGGGCATTGCAGTAGTCCAACCTCGAGGTGACCGTAGCATGGATCACTGTTGCTAGGTCGTCACGCTCCAAGAAGGGGGCCAGCTGCCTTGCCCGCCTAAGATGAAAAAATGCGGACTTGGCAGCGGCTGCTATCTGAGCCTCCATCTTTAAGGAAGGCTCCAACAGCACCCCCAAGCTCCTGACTCTGTCCACCGCCGTCAGAGGCGCACCGTCAAAAGCTGGCAGGGGGATCCCCCCCCCCGGGCCGCGGCGTCCCAAGCAAAGGACCTCTGTCTTCGTAGGATTTAGCTTCAGCCCACTCAGTCTGAGCCACTCAGCCACGGCCCGTAATGCCCGGTCAAGATTTTCCGGGGCGCAGACCGGCCGGCCGTCCATCAGTAGATAGAGCTGGGTGTCATCAGTATACTGATGACACCCCAGCCCATACCTTCGGGCAATCTGGGCAAGAGGCCGCATGTAGATGTTGAATAACATCGGGGAGAGAACCGCCCCTTGGGGCACACCACAATTGAGTGTGCGCCTCCGGGATAGCTCCCCCCCAATTGCGACCCTTTGTCCCCGACCTTCCAGGAAAGAGGAAAGCCACTGTAAGGCCAACCCCTGAATCCCCGCGTCGGCAAGGCGGCACGTCAGTAGCCGATGGTCGACCGTGTCGAACGCAGCCGACAGGTCTAACAACATCAGCACCGCCGAGCCACCTCGATCCAGATGCCATTGAAGGTCATCCACTAGGGCAACCAACACTATCTCCATCCCGTGTCCCGGGCGAAAGCCGGACTGAAATGGGTCAAGGACGGAAGCGTCCTCCAGGAAAGTCTGTAATTGCATCGCCACTGCCCTCTCAATAAGTTTACCCAAAAAGGGCAAATTTGAAACCGGCCGATAGTGTGCCAATTGGGCCGGATCTAAGAATGGTTTTTTTAAGAGGGGACGGACCACAGCCTCTTTGAGTGGCGTTGGAAAGTGCCCTTCCGTTAGGGATCTATTTATGATATCCCATACAGGATATCTAAGATCCCCCTGGCAAGATGTAATAAGCCAGGAAGGGCATGGGTCCAATTTACAAGTTGTTGGGCGAGCCGATAAGAGAATCCTGTCAACTTCCTCCAGGCTGAGGGGGCTAAAGCCATCCAGAATATAATCCGAAGACAGGCTCGGGGCCTCAGGTTCGCTAACTGTCTCCAAACTGGCAGGGGGGTCGGGGCGGAGTGACGTGATTTTATCCGCAAAGAATTTCGCAAAAGCCTCACAGCCAATTTCCAATTCAATAGAATTTAACCTGCCTTGCGGCAGCGTTGTAAGTCCTCTAATTATGTCAAATAATTGTGCCGGGCGCGAAGTTGCGGACGCAATCTTAGCCGCAAAGAATACTCTCTTTGCGGATTTGATTGCCATCTCATAGGCCTTCAAACTCTCTCTATAAGATGTTCGGGTCACTTCGTCTCGAGTACGCCGCCATTGCCTATCTAGTCGTCTGAGCCCCCGCTTTTGTTGCCGCAGCTCCCGGTTAAACCAAGGCGACAGTTTCGGGAGGGGGCGCAGAGGGCGCCTGGGTGCGATCTCCTCGATGGCCCTGGAGAGCCCATCGTTCCAGGACTCTACCAGATCATCCAGGGAATCGCCAGCGAGCCAGGTATCCCATAGAGCTGTTAGGAACCGTTCTGGGTCCATCAGGCTCCGCGGGTGAGCTAAAATACGCTCTCCGCCTAAACAGGTTTTGGGTGACACCTCCATACGGGCCTTAAGGGCAAAGTGATCTGACCATGGCACTGCTTCCATTGCAATATCAGTCACTGATATTCCGGCCGCAAAGACCAGGTCTAACATGTGTCCCGCCTGATGAGTGGGTGTTGTAACAACCTGGGAGAGTGTGTTGTTAATGTGTGTTGTTTTTTGTGGATGTGCTCGGTGTGTCCCTGGATGTACGCAGATTTTGAGGACTGGTTGCATGACTTCTACCACTCCTCACGTATCAGTACCAATGGATCCAGTATATGAAATGATGAGGTCAAATCGGGAAAGATATGTAAGGCATCAGGCTAAATCATGATAAATCAGGTAAACCTGAAAGGAGGGAATGTAGCAGGTGTTAGGTAGGGTACGAAAATAAAAGTAGTTCTGGAAATATTTATCAATATGTAATCAAGTAGGATTAGGGTTAGTAGGCAGGTGGGAAAACAGAAAATTGCTTGCAAAATCGCCTAGGGACGTCTTAACTAAGTGTGAAATATGTTTGTGGTTAGCTAGTTGAGGAACTGATTACAACATAGCTTAAACCGGACCCGAAATCGATGTACTGTGACCCAAGAAAATGCATTCTTGGAGGCTGTTTACTGAACAGGAAATTGTGGTTTAGCGCATATAACAATGACAAATAATGTTCCCATGTATTATGCCATGTATGGAAAATCCTGAAATATCCCATTTGTATTATGAGATATTTCCCGTTAATGACTCATTTCCAGTTTATGATGTTTTTTTAAAGATCATATGATTTTTGCTGATGTATAACTTTAAGATGGTATAAAAGTCCGTAAAAAGTCTTTCCTGTAAGTGGCACCAGACTCACAGTTTTTGGCAAGAGCCACTTGAGTCGGTCCATGTGCATGTCATTGCAATAAAAGAAAGCTGTTTTCCTGATCTTGCCTCAGGCCTCATCTGTCACTGAACTAGCCATTAATTGCTCATTGCAGGATTTTCCTGCTACTCTAGCAGGAACCTACCAGAAACTTTCCCCAAGCCGTAGATCCACCCTATACTATAGGTATATGAGCAGGCCAGGCACCTCGATAGAGCTAGCTCCCAACAGCTTGAGGTAGGCTGAAGGGGAAAGAGGCATCCAGGAATTATGTCAACTAATTGTCCCAGCAGTCAGAAGCCCAGAGAGCTACACCCAAAGTTGCAGGTATGGTAGCTGCAGGGGAGGAACTTGCTCTGTGGGTGAGGCCAGTTAACACAGTGTTCTAGATATTCACATACCAAAATTATTGTATCATTTTTATATTAGGACTAACAGATTCATTGTGTTTGGTGCCAACCCTTCAATGAATTGTTCTATTTTATTCTGTTCTACTCTGTAAGTTGCATCATGTGCAAAAGAAGCAGGAGTAATTTAAAAATAAAGGTTGCAATGTCATAAAAGAAACAATTTTTTTCTCACTGACGTTATCATGTTTACATTGGTAATAACATCATATCATAGTAACAATATTTATTTGTAGAAGATTGTCAAAACACTGAAGTCTAAAGTGGACAGATGGTGCAAAGATTTTTAACAACACCATATAGTTTACTAATTTGACCACTAAACTAAGAAAAATTCTACCCTGTAAAAAACACGCTTATATGTGAAAATTAAAATCAAGCATAAATTAAGCATAGACCTACTAGGAAAATATATTACAAGACCAAATCATAGAATCATAAAGTTAGAAGGTACCTCTAGGGTCATCTAGTCCAACCCCCTGCACAATGCAGGAAACTCACAATTACCTCCCCCTAAATTCACAGGATCTTCATTGCTGTCAGATGGCCATCTAGCCTCTATCTAAAAACCTCCAAGGAAGGAGAGCCAACCACCTCCTGAGGAAGCCTGTTCCACTGAGGAATCGCTCTAACGGTCAGGAAGTTCTTCCTAATGTTGAGCGGGAAACTCTTTTGATTTAATTTCAACCCATTGGTTCTGATCCTACCTTCTGGGGCCACAGAAAACAATACCAATCACTGTATCAAGACCATATAAACCAGGGGTCCCCAACCCCCAGGCCAGGGAGCGGTACCAGGTCGTGGCCTGCTTGCAATGGGCTGCACAGCCTCGCTGCCCCTCCTCCCTCCTGTTTTCACCATCTTAAAGCCGAGGAAGGGACGGTGAAGTGCCTTTTAGGCCGACCCCCCCCCCACCCAATCAGCTGCCTTTGCCTCCTTCTGGGGGGGGGAGTCAGCCTGGAAGGAGCTTCACGGCCCCTTCCCCAGCCTTAAAATAATGAAAATGTGGGGGAGGAGGCTGCGAGGCTGCACGGGGTGGGCGAAGGAGGGAGGAGAAAACGGGGGGAGGAGGACAGATCCAAGTGGGCAGCCGTGTTGGTATGAAGCAGTAGAACAAAGTAGGAGTCAAGTAGCACCTTTAAGAGGTGGCAAGGCTGTGTGGGGGAGGGAGGAGGAAACGGGGGGGGGGGGGCGGCAGCAAGGTTGCATGGAGGGGCAAAGAAGGGAGGAGGAAAACGGGGGGGAGGCGCCGTGGAGGGGCCGAATTGGGTGCCCCCACCCTGCTGGCCCTGGGGCCAAAAAGGTTGGGGACCACTGATATAAACAATAATGGTCTTGGGTTGTAATAAATTTCTTTAAGTTTTCAGTTTTGTTTTAAAAAGCAACTATAACTGGAGCACAGAAGAAAGTTGCCTCTACCTCAAGTTTCCCTACTTGCTCCAAATCCACAACTCTCTTTTCAGCCCAGAGGAGACTATACTTGGTTTGATTGAGGAGAGAGATGAGATAGAGCAAAAAAGAAGACACAAAAAGTTTATATTAAAAAGTGTTAATGTATAAATATATTAATATTCTTAAAACAAACAACTCTGCAGATTATTTCAAGGATGCATTATAGGCAGAACTAGGAATTGCTCATAGGAAAATGTGTGTCCATAAACTTGTAGTTGAACATGGTATGCTATATTACCATGCTGTGAGTTTACTGCACACACCCCTTCCCAACTCAGCAACAGCAAGCAACATGGAACAAGAGCTAGAAAATACATAATATGAAGTCAGGGGAGGAATTCTAGCAGGAGCTCTTTTGCATATTAGGCCACACACACCCAGATGTAGCCAATCCTCCAAGAGCTTACAAAAAAGAGCCTTGTAAACTCTTGGAGGACTGGCTACATCAGGGGTGTGTGGCCTAATATGCAAAGGAGCTCCAAATAGAATTCCACCCCTGGGGAAAGCTAATCATATATTTCCACAGCTAAGTATTATGAGTATGGGAGAGGGAACTCAGTTTCCATTTTCAATAAAACCATACATTTTAACACATAGCTCTGCTGTAAATGAAGCATAACATCCCACCTTGTATATCTGAAGTAACACATCAGTCCATGATCGTTTGCAGATAGCCTCAAAAATACAGTCATCCAAAATGTAAATGTTCTCTGATTCAGATTGCCTCACCTTCAAATAAAAATGAAACATCTAGGATTTACATTTTAATTTTACTCTTAGAGTGTGCAAAAAAGAATAGCCAACGTTAGCTAAGAGTATCATATATAACTGTATCCACAATAAAGGTGTTATGCATTCATAATAAAGTTTGTACATGTATTAGATGCACAGAATTCCATACCAGGATATGCCCATTATTACTGCAATTCTCTACACATTTGTGTGGAAGTAAACTCCATTGGATTTGCTTCCAAATAAACAAGTGACCTATTTAACTATAAATAAACTTTCATCAAGGAACTATCAAATCCCATTGTAAGAATCCATATTGTTAAACATTATTCTTCAGCCTTTTGTATCATCATTTACTTCTTGCATTATAAATGTTTATTATGAGACAGCAAGTGTGGGACACTGAATAGTGTCTGTAAAGGACTGTCTATAAAGGAGTCACAAGCAAATTTTAAAAGTGGCATGTGTATCACATTTGCAATTATGAAAGAAGCTTTCAAACTGGATAAGTATTCTGAATCAGAAGAAAGATTGTATATCAGAACAGATTTTCAAAAAGAAGAAACAACACTGGGAAAGTCCTTATTCGTGTTACATACAATTAAGCTTAAAATCAAGACTGAAAGGCATTGAGATTTACAGGACAGAATACCTTCAACATAGACTGTAGATCTATCCATCTCTTATAGTCATCAAGGTCAAGAAGAAACTGGGGAAGCACATGAGAAAATAATGCTCCTTGGCATCTAACATAAAAAGAAGAATATAAGCATGAAAATAAGGAAGCTTATTAAAAAAAATAACCATTACTTGTGCAGGATGGGCTACTTGTGCCCCCACCCCTTCCATATAGAATATAGGAAATATTCAATGTATACAGATATATAATTCACAAAAAAATTAAACACCTACTAGTAGTTATTCCATCAGCATTCCAACCCCTCTTTGTGTAAATCAATTCTGTAACAAACTTAATACACATATAGGACCAAATCTAATTAAAATAACTTTATAACCATATTTTAAAAGATAAATCATTCAGCAGAACTAATTTGTGCAATAAGTTACAAACATATTTCTATGAGGTATAGTGTAACTGAAAAGCTGTGATTTGAATAATAAGGGTTATGACAAACGAAGAGGAAATAGTTGCTCTTAATATTGAGGCAAGATGGAGCACAAGTAAACAAGGGATATACTGCAAAGTCTGACTGAATAATATAATCAGACTTATGGAAAGTCTATCAACACAACCATCATTCAAGTTTATGCCCCAGCTACAGACACTGAAGAGGAAAAAATTGAAAGCTTTTATAAGTGTACAGAAAGAAACTAATCATTCACCTAAGCAGGATGTGCTGATAATCATAGGTGACTAAAACACAAAACTAGGAAACAAAGTAGAATCAAATATTGTTGGGAATGGGCTAGGAGTACAAAATGAAGGACATCAACTCAGAGAATTCTATAAAGACAACAATTTGTTCATTGTGAACACACATTTCAGATAACTGAACAGAAAATTGTATACATGGACATCACAAGATGGCCAACATAGAAGTCAAATAGATCACATAATCAGAAGAGGGAGCTCTATTTTCTCTGCTGAAAAAAGACCAGGAGTTGACTGTAGTACAGATTACAGAACATGAATCGTTAATATGGAAAGCTAAGCACCAAAACATTCACAGTTCCAAAATACAATCTAAGCAGCATTCCTGAAGATCTTAAATTTATTTATTTATTTAATTCCATTTATATCCCACCCTCCCCACCAGGGCCGGCTGCTCAGGGCGGCTTACATAGACATGCATATGCATGAATAGACATAGTAATGGGACATAAAAACCATAAAAACATAAAACAGTATAAAATATAGAATACATAGAATAATTAACATTTCGGTGCTATGATCTTAAGTTTCAGATTTATAATTCTCTGTAAAGCAGATCTTAGATTGTCCTCTCTGCTGCTGCTGCACAGCAGACTGCAAGGGTGGTCCATATGTTGCCTAAAAACTGTAGTGGCCAGCAGTCTAGTTTACAAATGCCTGGTGGAAGAGTGCTGTCTTACAGGGCCTGCAGAACTGTATGAGCTCTCATGGGGTCCTAATTTCTTTAAAGACCATGCAAAGAGCAAACTGCAACCAAAAGAACTATGGATGAAAACCAGAGATATTATCAAGAAAGACTGTGCAAAGGCTATTCCTGTAGCCAAAAAAATGAACTGATCCAATGGATGATGGATGAAATTCTTAAAATTGCTAAAGACAGATAAGAAGCAAATAGAATTATCCATTACCGACTGAAATAGAGTTATACATTACTACTTATGAATGTGGAAGTTGAACAGTGAAGAAAGCTGACAGAAAGTTGATTCATTTGAAATGTGGTATTGCAGGAGAGTTTTATGGATACTATGGACTGCCAAAAAAGACAAATCAAGTTCTAAACTCCCCGTAGAAGCTGAAATGACTAAATGGAAGCTAATGTTCTTTGGTCACATTATGAGAAGTCAAGAGTCAATGGAAAAGACAATAATGCTAGGAAAAGTGAAAGACAGCAGGAAGAGAGGAAGACGTAACATATCATAAATTGACTGAAGGAAGGAAGCCATGACCTACAGTTTGCAAGACCTGAACAAAGATGTTAATGATGGGATGTTTTGGAGCTCATTAATTCACAGAGTCATGATACATCAGAAGTAACTTTACAGCACTTAACACACACAATAGTAACTGTGGGAAAACAGGAGTTTCTTCATTGCTGATAAAAGGAACATGCCAAGCAAGACTTGGTGTGGAAGCAACTTTGCTTAGCCCCCCACTCTGTTAGCAACCCCCTGCTTAGCAAACAGAGCTCTACCCTTGGGGTTTCTGTTACTTTAAAAGACCTTAGCACCGCTGGCCTCTATCAATATTGTATTGTTTACTATGTGTTGTACACAATCCTTGTAATATATTTTTGCAAACTGTAAGACAGTGTATTACTTGGTGGCTTTGATCAGTCTACTAATTACACCAAGTGCCCTTCAAGCAGCGGATGTTTTATTACTGGCTGAGAACTAGCTGCAGCTAGCTAGCCAACATGTGAATTGGCCCTTGATGGACATATGTGGCAAATGTAACATCAAAATGAAAATGTTGTACATCAGTTTGTACTCAGTAACAGCATGGATTCATCAGACAGAGCTAGATGCAGGCAAATCCTTGCACCCTGATGTGGCCACTATAAGGACTTTTGATCAGACATACTCTGCTTAGAATGTTATTTCCAGGCATGTAGGGGCTGGATTTGGATCACGACCTCAGTGTGTGAGTATATGTGGTTTAAGCCTTCCTTCCATCTGCAGCATGTTCCCAACCTAAACAGCCTCATGGAGCAACTATTTGCTTCACTGCAACAACTGCACATACCAATGGCTGCTTGTACATTTCCTTTGGCAGAGCAAACAGTGGTCCCCAGGACTATTTCAGATCAGGAAAACAGTATGGGAGTGGGATGCTTAAGTCTCCTTCTCACAGAGGCCTAGGGATTAAGTCCTTGCAACAGCCATGTAAGAGACAGGGGACCTGAGAACTTTGTAATGTGTGAATCAGCCCTCAGAAATATCACCACTGCAGTAAGCCAATACTAAGAGACAGGGGCATCCTGACCTGGATGGCCCAAGCTAGTCCAGTCTCATCAGATTTTGGAAGCTAAGCAGACTCAATCTTGGTTAGTATTTGTAACACCACCAAGGAAGTCCATGGACAGTATGCAGAGGCAGGAAATCAGGCAACTGCATCACCTCTGTTAGTTTCATGCCTTGAATATCCTACAGGGTCACCATAAATCAGCTGTGACCTGATGGCACTTTCCACCACCATCAAGTGATAAAGGCACAGGGTTGCAATCAAAGATGCCCTTCACTTCCACAGAACCCCAAAAGAATTTGATGGAACAGAAAGCAAGTTACATACTGTTGTAAATGTAACGTCCTTAGAGCATATGAATAAAAGCATATATACAATTTAAGAGAAAAGTTTGGAGAGCCAGTTTGGTGTAGTGGTTAAGTGTGTGGACTCTTATCTGGGAGAACCGGGTTTGATTCCCCACTCCTCCACTTGCACCTGCTGGCATGGCCTTGGGTCAGCCATAGCTCTGGCAGAGGTTGTCCTTGAAAGGGCAGCTGCTGTGAGAGCCCTCTCCAGCCCCACCCACCTCACAGGGTGTCTGTTGGGGGGAAAGAAAATGTTAATCTGGAAAGGATACTAAACTCTTTTAGAAAATCTTTTAAGGAGTGTTAAAATATGAATATCCCCCCCCTCCAAAAACCCTCCCACTTACTTGAGAAAAGTGACCATTGTAGAATGCTGCCAATGGAGCTGCACCACACGCTGAGTAGGATCAAATGGTAAGGACTGGCTTGAAGAAATTCCAGGAAGCAACTGCCCACTCAAATGGAGAAGAATGTCATAAATGGTCTTGGTATCTTTGGCAAGGTTTTGTTTAAGCTTTTCATCACTTGATGTCATCTGAATTTTACAGACATCACTGTGTGAGAGAAAAATTGTTTCATTATTAAATGCAAGCCAACATTTAAAATGTATGCAGTCAACACTGATATATATGGCTGCTTCTTTGTTTTTTTCTTTTCTTAAGAATTAAAAAGTCTCAGGCATTAAACATAAAGTTATGTAAAACATGCATTACAGCTAAATTTGAAGCCATCTGTGTACTATTAGGTAATTTACAATGCTATTTGTGCCGAGTTACCACTTTCTGAAATCATTTACTTAAATGGGATCTGACTGAAATGACTGCATAGGATTGCACTGCTAATCCCTATGCCAGGTAACTATTAAAACAAAACTTCAAAAAACAGTGCTAGAAGAATATGCTATCTTAATTTTATAATATACACTTTTTATTTTGTAATATACACTAATATACTGTTCTTATCTCATGCTGGTAAAAAGTTTTGTTCAATACTGACAGTTTGAATATCATCTCTGGGCAGGTAGGTAAATTCAGCAAAGATGTGATGGCCCAGCAGCATTTAGACCACATTGCACTGTTAATTTCATAATGTTTCAAAAAATTATTTTAATTTCCCTTTAAGTTCATAGATAAAACTTTCTACTTTTAATTTGCCACTTATTTGCTGAGGTCTTTGTAAAAAGCTTATTCCAGAATGAGACTATACCACTTCGGTGACTGAAAATTTCTACAGGCCCTCAGATCAAAGGTAAGTACAAAGCTATATAGCCTCTGTCTGATGTCTTCTATATTCCTTGGGATAGACACTCAAGAAAACCATATAGTTAATAAAAAGACAAGTAGTGGATTGGTTCACTTAGCTAAAGGCTCATTAATGGGTGTAGGTAGAAAACAGGCACATTTCAACATGCCCAGGCTATAAGCCAATCATTGTGACTGCACTACCATCCAAGCCTCCTGGTGCCCATTAGACTAGTTTTGTTATTCCTAAAGTCTTATCAGTTCATCTCCTGCCGTGGCACAGGTCTTGACCTATACATTTTGTGACTCTAAAAAGTTTTATATTGTTGGCTATCATCCCATTATGTGTTAACTGTAAGCTACCCTGAACGTTTCTAAGCGATGGGAAACAAAATATATGAAAGCTTGGTGGAATGAGGAGAATCAGCGGGACACGGTGATTCCTGGATATAAGTTATATAGGAAGGATAGGAAGGGAAGGGTTGGAGGTGGGGTGCTCTGTATGTCAGAGAGGGTATAAGAACATAAGAGAAGCCATGTTGGATCAGGCCAATGGCCCATCCAGTCCAACACTCTGTGTCACACAGTGGCAAAAAATTTTATATATACACACACACTGTGGCTAATAGCCACTGATGGACCTCTGCTCCATATTTTTATCTAAACCCCTCTTGAAGGTGGCTATGCTTGTGGCTGCCACCACTTCCTGTGGCAGTGAATTCCACATGTTAATCACCCTTTGGGTGAAGAAGTACTTCCTTTTATCCATTTTAACCTGTCTGCTCAGCAATTTCATCAAATGCCCACGAGTTCTTGTGAGAAAGGGAGAATACAGTTCAGTAAGACTGAGCTCAAAGAATTAGATACCCTTCTAGAAATGCTTTGGGTCGAAATAGAGGGCCCAAAAGGAAATTTAACTATGGGAGTTTGTTATCACCCAACAAAACAAAAGATAGAGGACGATTATAATATGATGGAAGGATTAAAGATAGCGGCTAAACATAAAAAATGTGTCATAATAGGTGATTTTCACTACCCGCAGATTGATTGGGTCAATATGTGTTCTGGTCGAGAGAAAGAGATCGAGTTTCTAGATGCTCTCAATGACTGTGCTATGGAGCAGATGGTCACAGAACCTACCAAGGGTGGGGCGATCCTGGATTTGGTCCTAAGTAATACCCGAGACATGGTGAGAGATGTAAAAGTGATTGCACCGCTTGGGAGCAGTAACCATAACGTTATTGATTTCAACATTTGTATAAATAGGGAGTTGCCCCAAAAGACCAGCACAACCACGTTTAACTTTAAAAGGGGTAAATTCTCTGAGATGAGGAGGCATGTGAAGACGAAACTGAAAAGAAAGGTAAATACAATCAAAACCCTTAGGGAAGCTTGGAGGCTATTTAAAACTACAATCCTAGAAGCTCAGATAAAATATATACCAAAAGTTAAAAAAGGCACAAACAGGTATAAGAAAAGGCCTGCATGGTTAACAAACAAAGTAATGGAAGCTGTAAAAGGTAAGGAGGACTCCTTTAAGCAGTGGAAAGCTAGTCCAAGTGAGATTAATAAAAGGGAACACAAGCTGTGGCAAATCAAATGCAAGATTGTGATCAGGTAGGCAAAAAGGGACTATGAGGAGCATATTGCAAAAAAACATAAAGACCAACAATAAAAATTTCTTCAAATACATTAGAAGCAGGAAACCAGCCAAGGAGGCAGTGGGGCCCTTGGATGACCAAGGGGTCAAAGGATTACTGAAGCAGGAGAGGGAAACTGGCTAATTAATAGGAAGCAGAGAGTGAGTATAAATGGGCAGTTTTCACAGTGGAGGACGGTAAGCAGTAGCAAATGTCACCCCCATCTTTAAAAAGGGTTCCAGAGGAGATCCGGGAAATTACAGGCCAATCAGTCTGACTTCAATACCAGGAAAGTTGGTAGAAAGCAATATCAAGGACAGAATGAGTAGGCACACTGATGAACACAAGTTATTGAGGAATACTCAGCATGGGTTCTGTAAGGGAAGATCTTGCCTCACTAACCTGTTACAGTTCTTTGAGGGGGTGAACAAACATGTGGACAAAGGGGACCCAAAAGATGTTGTTTACCTTGACTTCCAGAAAGCTTTTGATAAAGTTCCTTATCAAATCTCCTTAGTAAGCTCGAGAATCATGGAGTAAAAGGACAGGTCCTCTTGTGGATCAGAAACTGGCTAATTAATAGGAAGCAGAGAGTGAGTATAAATGGGCAGTTTTCACAGTGGAGGACGGTAAGCAGTGGGGTGCCGCAGGGCTTAGTACTGGGTCCCATGCTCTTTAACTTGTTCATTAATGATCTGGAGTTGGGAGTGAGCAGTGAAGTGGCCAAGTGTGCAGATAACACTAAATTGTTCAGGGTGGTGAGAACCAGAGAGGATTGTGAGGAACTCCAAAGAGATCTGTTGAGGCTGGGTGAGTGGGCGTCAACGTGGCAGATGAGGCTCAATGTAGCCAAGTGCAAAGTAATGCGCATTGGGGCCAAGAATCCCAGCTACAAATACAAGTTGATGGGGTGTGAACAGGCAGAGACTGACCAAGAGAGAAATCTTGGGGTCGTGGTTGATAACTCACTGAAAATGTCAAGACAGTGTGCGATTGCAATAAAAAAGGCCAACGCCATGCTGGGAATTATTAGGAAGGGAATTGAAAACAAATCAGCCAGTATCATAATGCCCCTGTATAAATCGATGGTGCGGTCTCATTTGCAATACTGTGTGCAATTCTGGTCACCGCACCTCAAAAAGGATTTTATAGCATTGGAAAAAGTGCAGAAAAGGGCAACTAGAATGATTAAAGGTTTCCCTATGAAGAAAGGTTGAAATGCTTTAGCTTGGAGAAACGTCGACTGCCGGGTGACATGATAGAGGTTTACAGGATTATGCATGGGATGGAGAAAGTAGAGAAAGAAGTACTTTTCTCCCTTTCTCACAATACAAGAACTCGTGGGCATTCAATGAAATTACTGAGCAGTCAGGTTAAAACAGATAAAAGGAAGTACTTCTTCACCCAAAGGGTGATTAACATGTGGAATTCACTGCCACAGGAGGTGGTGGCGGCTACAAGCATAGACAGGGGATTGGATAAAAATATGGAGCAGAGGTCCATCAGTGGCTATTAGTGTGTGTGTGTATATGTGTGTATATGTATGTGTGTGTGTGTGTATATATATATACACACACACACACACACACACACACACATATATATATATATATTGTCCACTGTGTGACACAGAGTGTTGGACTGGATGGGTCATTGGCCTGATCCAACACGGCTTCTCTTATGTTCTTATGTAAAACTGATATAATTTCAGAAATAAAATTAACATTTCTCTTTAAAACTCATGAACTTATATACATACAGGATAGGATCATAAGGGGGGCGGGGCAATTTGCGAGTTTGGAATGGGACCCAGAGAAATCATGCTTGGATCCTAATTAAGAACAATCCTTTCAGTCAACCTGACCAGGAGAAATCAAATGTTCTGCCCAGCTCTCCAGATTTTAAATAGGTATGGATGAGAAAGTCAGCCTCCAGGCCTAATCAAGACATGCATAAAACCACATCCTATGTCATCAGTTCTGAAGAAGGCTTTAATTTGTTCTGCTCATATCACGAGTTTATATTATTTTCCCCCTATAACTCCCCAATCAAGAATGGGAACACAGCAAGAAGCAGCACAATAATAAGGCCAAACTGTATGCTTAATTGAATTAAGATGTTTACATTTAATAAAAGAAAACAAACTAGGAAAACAGATGATTACCATCTTAGAGTACGTGGAATAGAAATGGGATTTGGTCCTTTAGACCATCCAAAGAGAGTAAACCAGTTCTGAACTGCTGCAATAACTTTCTGTAAAAAGGCATATGCTTCTGTGCCTTCTGCAGGAAAAAGGGAATGGTCCAAATAACACAAATTTGCACCAACTTGGCTGATAGCTTTACTCTTCTTCAACCTTTCATTTTCAACTTCCTTTTCAAATTCTGTACAAAAACAATTTAATTTAGTTAAAACATCACTTTGGAGAGGACAAATACAATCTTTTATATTATTTTACACTGCTGCGTAATGGTGTTTACTGTGGTGACTAGCCCTTGATTAATTACTTTTGTACCATAGAGAAAACTTCAGCTACCAGACCAATCCAATCTGTCGTGGATATGCTACACAATGGTGGGGGTGGCATTTTCCAGCCTCAGAAACACAAATAGGGAGCCTCAGATATTTGACAGGCACTGCTGCTTGCCAATAACAGAGTTCCTATTCATTGCAATGAAACTCAGATCTATACAAGTGTAAGACAAATGTGTGTTCTCTGTGTTGGTGCTAGGGTTTTGGACAGCAAAGGTGTACTTGAGATGGAATATAGAGCTTTGCAGCTGGGTGAGGTGGTGGGATTGCTTAGTTTACTCAGTCAGGAGCCAGGGGTCTCTGCTTTGCCCTGGTTTCCTCTGTGTTGTGATTTGGTTTTTGTTCGTTTGTTTGTTTGCTGCAAAGGGTGAAAAATTGGGACTGAATTTCTCTTTCACATAGCATATTTATTTAGGAAGATACCCCTGCTGTCTGCTTCCTTGGTGGTTTCTCTTCCATTTTCTTTTCATTCTATTTCACACCGACCCACTTTGGGTTGCAGTAAAATGAGGCATTGCTCTTTGGGGATTTTTTCAGTCTGCTTTTGCATGGAGGACTTCAATTTAGTTCTCTGCCATTGTGTCCCCCATATAGGATTCTGTAGGATTCTTTTCATTTTGGGGTGATCTGTGCTCAACTTTACTGTCCACTGCTCTCCATTTGAAACCCCCCCTAGTGACCTGCTTCTCCTGGGGGAAGATCAGTGTTACACAGTCTGCCTCTCTGCACCCACCCTGACTTGGGGAATTTGTCCCAGAGTTACTCAAGTGACTTCCCTTCACTCCCCAACTCTCCATTTGAAACCCCTCTGCCAATGACTTGCTTTTCCTTGGGGCAGGTGATCTGTGTTTTTCAGTCTGACTTGGGGGACCTGTTCCAGAGAAACTACAGTGACTAGAGTACTACCCAACTCTCCACTAGAATCCTCCCCACTAACTCACTTCTCCTTAGGTGTGGTCTGTCTGTCAGGCTGCCTCCTTTCCTCCTGCACCCATCCTGCCTCGAGAAAATTGTTCAAAATCAGTGTAACTGAGGCAATCACTTTACAGCCATACCAACCCCACCCACCCACACCCACACACCTGCTTCTTTTTGAGGATGATTTATCTTCATAAGCCTGCTTCCTTTTCTCCTCCCTCCACCCTGCCTTGGGGGAACTGTTCCAGACCAATGTAACTGGAGTGACCACTGAACTGTCCAGATGTCCATTAGAAACCCCCTGACCTGCTTCTCTTTGGGAATGATCTGACTTTCATCAGCTGATGCACCACGTGGCTGCCTGGTACACCATCCCATCCAAGAGGACCATGATCCAGCAAGTGCTGCTCTCCTGCATTGCTCCTCAGTGGAGCTGGTAAAGACCAAGCTCTCCAAAGCATACTGTCCCAACAGCAGACCTCTGGAGCAGCCAGCACCATGGCTACTTATCCCTCACTGTCCAATGGTGGCAACCAGATGAATCCTAGAGTAGGACCACAGCCATACCCTGGGAGGGGAGAGACCCACTACATCCTGGCTACAAGATGGTTCTTCTGCATGCACAGGGGATTGATGTGGATCCCAAGAAGAAGCAATGATACAGAGTAGCCTGTGGGAATGGTTGGGCGGCAGACACATCACTCATGGCTACCTGGTTACAGAAGCTGGTGCTAACATGCAGGCAGCAGAGAGGAGTACATGCCAGAAGAACATCCTTTGCCAGGTGCACAGGCTGCACCTGATGGTGAGGGATGCCCTGGGGATGGGAAGCACTGCTAAGGTGGGAATGGGACGCTACCACTCTTGAGAACAGGGTCCTGCTCGAGAACCACCAGTACCTGGCCCATCACTTCTTGTGCAGCATCAAGACTGCTGCAAAAGATACAATTGATCAAGTGAGTCTTGGCAAGGGAGGAACAGGGAGAAGCACTGGTTCATCCAGGATGTGGCCACCAGCTGGAATGCCAACTATGACATGATTGCACATTTGGTGGAGCAGAGGAGTACAGTGTAGGATGCCATCTCCTCCATTATGATCCAGCACACGAAAGAGGAATTCAGCATCAACTCCAATGAGTAGCTGGCTCTCTCTCAAATGAAGTGTGTCCTAAAGCCATTCCAGGACATCACCAACATGCTCTATGTCCACACATCAGCTCCAATGAGTGGCTAACCCCCTCCCAAATAGAACATGTCCCAAAGCCATTCCAGGATACCACCAACATGCTCTGTGTCTTGGCTTGAACAATGACATCCACAGGTGTGTTCATAGTGGTAGCATCTTCTTCATTCACAATGGCCTGGGGTCCTCTCAAGGTAGCACATCAATGCACATCACTTGCTTCAGCACCTCACTTAGCATGGAGCACAAAAAGTTCTTGCTCCCCAGGCCCTGGCCAATCCTTGTCATATGCACCACTGGCACTGTATCTCCTTTCTCACAATCGACTGTAAAGGTGCTGTTTACCAGGTCTTGTTTTAGTGCTGGAAATAACAGAAAAACCACCAGAAGCAATGAAATCTACATGGAAATGTGTATCAATTCATTTTAGAGCAAGCTTAAATGAAACTTTAACAAAACAAAACTAAGGAACACTGAACTTTCAACATATGAATTTTCCCACACAGTCTTTCAGTAGCCCTTAAATTGGCTTCCTTCGAATAGACTCAGTTGTGGGTGAACACTTTTTTCCTCAGTGCCTGACTCCTAACGAAGTAAGGAAGGAACTACTTATGAAAGGACTCCTCATGGTTTCTATCACTTTGTCAGCCTCCTTCTCCCAATGTTACACGGAGCCTCAGCTCAATTTTTTTCAACATGGATCTATGAATGCTCTCATCAGCTTCTGCCAGCTGACCCTCTCCAGCAGCAACTGATGAGAGCATGCGTAGACGCATGTTGAAAAAATTGAACTGAGGCTTCGTGCAATGTTGGGAGGAGGCTGACGAAGTGATCGAAACCGTGAGGAGTCCTTTCATAAGTGGTTCCTTCCTTATTCTCTCCACATCGTTAGGAGTCGGGAACTGAGGAAAAAAGCATTCACCCACAACAGTCTACTCAAAGGAAACTGATTTACAGGGCTACTGAAAGACTGTGTGGGGAAATTCATATGTTGAAAGCGCAATGTTCCTTAATTTTGTTTAAGTTTCATTTAAGCTTGCACTAAAACGTATTTATACACATTTCCGTATAAAATTCATTGCTTCCGGTGGTTTTTCTGTTATTTCCATTGATTGCACCGGTTCCAGTTGTTTTGATCATCTTGTTTTAGAGCTGGCTGGAAGGAGTCTCTGTGGACAGCGTTATAGGTGGACTCCACAGACATCATCCCCTTCATTCACTCCATTGTAGAGGTGATTGCAGATTAGCCAACCATTTTCCCTGTGCCCTGTGTCTTCCTCATCATAGCCATCATCCTCCTGGGACTCAAGCCATCTCCTATTTTCCTTTCACTCAATCTCTGCTGTCAAGGTAGTGGGCTGCATGCCTGGTTATGGCCAAAGGGCCCTGTTTAGGGATGTCTTCCTTCTTTTCCTATCCCCTTCCCTTGTTCCAGGCTCCAGGGGGCATCCCATTTGTTAGATGCCTTTGTTCCGTAGCCATCGTCTTTCTTTCTTGCCACTGGCAAGGCAACTACAGTGCCAGGTGAATCCAGTTCCAAGGGGTTCAGTGTTGTTTCCACATTCAATGGACTGCATCCTTCTTTTGCCTATTGGCAGATAAAAGAGGATAGACCTTGGGGGCCACATGATATTTTGTGGCCAGCACTCTCCAGGTCTCCCTTTCAGGCAGTTTCTGCACTTCTTACCCATCTACAGGTGATTTCAGGTTGGTCAACATTTTTCCATAGGCCTTGTTTTGGTGTCTGTGTGGGTGAGGTCTTTCTCCTCACCATTATCCTAGGGCTCAACAGCTATCCCCTTCCCACTCTCTGATCTCAAGGTGGCACCAAGGGGCTGCATGGCCATGGGCCTTGTCTGAGAGGTTTTTCCTTCCCTTCTTCCAGGGTTCCAGATCTCCAGGGGTCCTTTGCTAGATGGGTCCATCCCTTTCACTCGCACCACTGGCAATGTGACTGCAGTGCAGGACCGACCAATGTTCCTAGGAGAGTCGTAGTCAGGTCCTCATTCTTGCACAGCAGCGCATGTTTTCTGAGCTTCATTCCAAAGTCCTACCCATGGCCTTTCAGTCTGACCAAATCCTTCAGGGGAGAGTCATTGGTGGTTGTGACTTGTAACGCTGAACACTTTGTCCTTGAATGCATTCTCCACATTCCAGGGCCACTCTCTTCACCCTTTTATTTCCCCTGGCCTGTTTTTCTTGGACAGTATCAGGAAAAATGAGTAGGTGTTTCCTGTAGGCCAACACAAGCAATGAGTCCTCTTATTCCATCTGGTCATGGGCTCCATTACAGAGCCATGCTTTTTGTTGGCAGCAGGTTTGGTCCAGAGCCACCCCTCCATGCTCATGATCCGCTCTCTCAAAGGTGGCAATGGTATGGCACTGGATGGGCTGTGCTTCAAGCCATCCTGTAACTAGCCCTGCTAGGCAATCAAAGTGCACAGCCACTCACCATTATCAGCACCTGCCTTGAGCCATCAGTTGCTGAGGGATGCCAGGGGGTGGTTGTCTATAATGGACTCAGTTTAAACCCAGCACATCGCAGAGAGGCATTACTAGCTTCCGCAATTGATGTCTCCTCTAAATGGGAGCCCAATAGAGCCTCTGCATATTCCATGGCTCCATCTCCACCCTGGCAAGGTAACTGTCTGATCAGAGGGCACAGATGACTCTCCTGGGGCATGTTGGTGTTGTGTCACATGTGCAAGGGCCTTTAGCTACCCCCTCTCGCTTGTCCCACAGGCTAGGTACATGACATAAAGTTTCTCTCATTCTTTGGAAGAAACTCGGAAACACCTCAGTGAATAATACTATGAAATAATCATTTTAAATTGTATCTTACTGTAGCAGAAAAATCCAAATGAACTGTATAAAATAAAACCAATAGTCTCTTCTACAATCAGTCTTTAAAAAGCAGTATTAAACTGAGTTTTTCTCAAAAATTTGATCTTTGTTTTATTTTATAGTCTATGCAAAGCATTTGAAAAATGATACTGAATTAATTCAGTTTTATTTTCTGTGTGAGAGGGATCAAATCATACCTGCTATGGATTTTTCATAGGCAGAGTTGGTAATGATGCCAAAGTTACTGGTAGAATTTGTTTGGGAACAAGTTCCTGGAATGTAGCATGGATGTTGTAGTCTCTCTCCATTGCTGTAAATTATCTCATTAGAATCTGCAAGTTTGATGAAAACACAATGGAAATCACATGTTTTATATTACTACCTACAACTAATAAATATAAATAATATCATTTGTATTTCCCCATGCAACCTATATTTGCATATCAATAAAGGGTTTAGAGTCCAAGCACCCAAAGTAACACAAACATGTTGCATATGCTATCTTTAAAAAAAAAAGGTAGTCCCCTGTGCAAGCACCAGTCGTTTTCGACTCTGGGGTGATGTCGCATCACGACGTTTTCACGGCAGACTTTTTAACGGGGTGGTTTGCCATTGCCTTCCCCAGTCATCTACACTTTCCCCCCAGCAAGTTGGGTACTCATTTTACCAACCTCGGAAGGATGGAAGGCTGAGTCAACCTGGAGCCAGCTATCTGAAACCAGCTTCCGCCGGGATCAAACTCAAGTCATGAGCAGAGCTTAGAACTGCAGTACTGCAGCTTTACCACTCTGCGCCACGGGGCTCTTATGCTATGTTTAGCTATGTTATAATTCGACTACAACTAGTTATAGGATGTTAAGAGTTAGGATACATCAAGGTTTACCTAGTTGAACCCAACAGACAAATTATTCTTCATCTTCAAAGTTTCTTAAGTAGATCTCAACTTCCATAGGTAACTTACTCAACTGGCCAGTTATCATCGCTTCCAGGATCCAAAAATTTTCACGTCAACTCTAATTAGTTTTTACCAGTCTCTGTTGCAGTGTTCCTCGTTATTCTTTAAGGTGCAGTTTTAGATATTTTTAACTTGTAGTCATATCCTGCCACACCCAACCCAAAAGTAATTGCTTTCACTGGGGGCATAATTTAAAAGTTGGCTTAAAGGCTGTTAGAAGTTCTCAGCAGGACTGGTTAAATATGAAAAATAGCTGAATGCATGAACAATATCCTTTAAATGGATGTTGCCCTCAAAATAGCTTGAAAATAAATAAAACTTGATCTGCTCACCACTTTTCAGGATAATTTTTTGGTCTTTAAGGTGACATGCCAAGTATGGATACACAGTAAGGAGGCAGTTCTCTGCTGTTGCAGTAACCAGAAGAGGGAATCTAAAAAACACCACTTTTGTTGAAACTACAATTCATTATTTTCTAGTCAATAGAAGATACTTAGAATTCAATGAAGATTCTAATAGTGCAGAGTTACAGCCCTCTAAGGCCACTGAAATAAATGTTTTGGATTGTACATATAATTATGTTAGAATGAAAAACCTATAAACATTGCCACCCTGAGTTCTTTGAAGGAACAGCAGAATAAAAATGTGACAGAACCTAAAGCAACAACAAAACCCTAACAATTAGAGTTACATATGATACCAAGTTAAACTGGCTGCAGGCCAGTTTCCCATACTGAGCCACACACATTCCCTGCAGCTACCTTTCTCTTTCTAAACAAACAACATCTTGGGTCACCTTGAAGACTAACACATTTATTCAAATATCAATTCATCTATACATGTAGCAGCCTAACATGCCTACTGTACTCTTAGAACTTTTATCTCCTGGTTCATCTCTCCCTAGCAGTCCTCCCATCTTCCTTTCTACTCCTGATATCACATCTTGACAGGGTCTCTGCTGAGTTGCCTACCCCAGTGTTAAAAGCATGATACAGTCTCCTTGATCTATGTAGTTCTATTTTAGGATAGTAGGAAGATAAAAACCAGAAGGCCACCAAAATCCTGAAGCCAGCATCACACAATGTCTAGAATATTCTCTATGTAAAGTATGAACCTATATGTAATTTTAAACACAAAAGTGTTATTTATTTATTTATTTTATTTCTGGGATTTCTATCCCATCTATCCTGCCAAAGCAGGCTCAGAGCAGGCTACAACAAATATATATATACACAATACATTAAAATCATAAAACTCCTCAGAATAGCAATGTACAATTATTAGATGAGATTTGTCTTCAAGCCAAAATTACTTGATTTTCAAATGTATAATTTTATGGAAGATATTTTCCCCCTCCTAAATAGTATTTCATACATTTCTTTCTAAATGACTTCATCCTCTAAAAATGCATCAGAATAGATACCTGTTTTTTTCTTCATCAACAAAGTATATAGTCTTCATACAAGACATTGGCTTTGAGGAGCAGAAATTGACATGACATACAAAACCAATGTTTTTTCCTTCTAAGGTTACATCAATAAAACTTCCATTTGATATTTCCACACTTAATGGATTTATCTGGTCATTATGTCCAGGGTCACATGCTGGAATTTCAGCTTGCAAAGTTGTCTTCCTGTATAGCAAAAGCAGTAAGATTTACACTCCCAAAGAAGCAACTTTTAAAATACTGTTTTCAGCCCAGTACTTGGTAGAAAACAATACATTTTTAAAAGTAGTTACTGGCTGAAAGTTATAAATATGGAATACATGTTTCTTACTGGTAGCTCATTAACTATCAAAAAAGATCATATTATATTCACAACTCAAGGAAACCATTCGTACTCAGATTTGTGAAGAAAAACTAACTGAAGAGCAACTTACACTAAAATGGTAATTTTGGTAATGTCAGTTGCCAGGAAATAGACACAAGAAGTATTCTGAAAATTAGTAGACTTCCATTCACTAGTTTGAGGACAAATTTTGCACATCCAAATCACGGAACCAAAAGAACAACTTCAGGACCACCCTAGGTCAGGGGACCTTTAATGTACCTCCTTTCAAACAGCAGATCACCCACCCACTACCATTACATCATAAACTTCTTTTAAAACTTTCACTGGTTTCTAAAGAAATTAGTTATGTGGCATAATTGTTGGAAGTGCAAGGCCACAAAAAATAATTAAAAGTAAATCGACTTACAAATGGAATCATAAATTGATGGATATGAATAAGTCACTTACAAAGATATTAGAATTGTTGTAGCACGAATAAAAATATTGCACTTCTACATCTAAAGCAGAATCCTATTTTATGCAAAGGAGGCATTACCCAATTTAGCATTATTTAATACAGAGTTGTTCTGATGGCTATTTGGATTCTGCACAAAGAGCCTTCAGCAGACTATTTTCCCTTTCTTCCCCACCAGTAGCTATATCTCCCCTCTTAAAACTGTGGCTCACAAAGCTGGATTATTACAGACTCCTGCAGCTCCTAGCAAAGATCATGGTCCTAGTCTACTGGCTCAGAGTCATTCTGTACATGTCTAACACATTTAAACCATATGCTACTGTAATGAAGATCTCTCTTAAAGGGTATTGTGGATTTTAAAAATCTAATTTTATATATATATATATATATATATATATATATATATATATATATATATATATATATATATATATATATATAGTGGTTTTGATTTCTGGGCTGCTTGCCAATTTTTATTCTTCCAGCAGTGTTTTGCTCATGTGTGACCTTGGAAGGAGTTGTTCTAATCTCCTTCTAATTAATGGTTACCCTCAGCTGCATTGGGTTGATTGAGTTTTCCGGGATGCCCATTTTTGGTTCGTCATTAGCCAGCTGAGGGGGATTTATACTGTTTCCCAAAAACATTTTTTTCACTACTGTTTTCTCAGCAAAAAGCCATCTTGCCTACCGGCTGGTGATTACAGTAGGATGTAAGTCATATTAGTTAGTTATATTTTATAACGTTGTTTTCTTTGCACCAGTCTGTTTTAAAACTGCCTGCCAGCTCAATAAAGTAATATTTTTGCTTATCTTTGAATTGTGCTGCCTTGTCTGTCACTGTAAAGAAAACACCTACACCTTGCTCTGCCTCAAGCTGAGGGGAGTGTAGGATGTTACAGCTATAATCACTATTTATATGTATTAATCAGTGATCCCCACAGATAGGTTTCTTGGTGTTCTTTTGCTTCTTCTTTGAGTTTTGAGAGCCAGTTTGCTGTAGTGGTTAAGTGTGCAGACTCCTATCTGGGAGAACCAGGTTTGATTCCCCACTCCTCCACTTGGAGCTGCTGGAATGGCCGTGGGTCAGCCATAGCTCTTATAGCAGTTGTCCTTGAAAGGGCAGCTTCTGTGAAAGCTCTCTCAGCCACACCCACCTCACAGGGTGTCTGTTGTGGGGGAAGAAGATAAAGGAGATTGTAAGCTGTTCTGAGTCTCTGATTCAGAGAGAAGGGTGTGGTATAAATCTGCAGTTCTTCTTCTTCTTCTTCTTCCTCTTCTTCTTCTTCTTCCTAAAAGCATCTCTTTTCCCAAAGTACATAGCCATTCCTGAGTTTTCTCTACCTCACAGGAGATTGAAGTGCTTCAGAAGAACCAAAGAGATATAATTTTTATGTCTAATGGGAATACCCATTAAGAAATAGTTACTTCAATTAAAAGAGAATACCCACCACCAAATTTAAAATTCCAAAAGTACCTAGTGAAGTAGAAGATGATATTGGATTTATACCCCATCCATCACTCAAAGTCTCAGAGTGGCTTACAATCTTCTTCCATTCCTCTCCCCACAACAGACACCCTGTAAGGTAGGTGGGGCTGAGATAGAGAACTGCTTTTGAGAGGACAGCTCTGTGAGAACTGTGGCTGACCCAAGGTTGCGCATCAGCTGCATGTGGAGCAGTGGGGAATCAAACCCAATTCTTCCAGATTAGAGTCCATATGCTTAATCACTATGCCAGACTGACTCAAGATTGGTGGACCACTGATATAAAGAATAAACCAAAATCCCAAACTTATGCCAAATAATTTTTAGAAGAGGTAGGAAAGCCTACATGATTTAGGTAGATACATATGACCAACTAAAACTAACATAACTTGTGGTGCCATTATATAACTGTGGTTTCTCTTTGTGTTTTGTTTTGTGGCTGCTTTGTTAAACACAAAACATCTTGGAAAAGGTACAGAATAATAATCTCATCTGTGAAGAATTGTATTTCTTCCATTGCGCATTAACATACTGATCCAATTAACAAATGTAATACAGAAAATCCTCACAGAAAAATGAAATATTTAACACCTTGTTGAATCAATGAGTGAAGATTTACCTTGAGTAGCCCTGAGGAATTATGTGGACATCCGCTCCTGTTTTTATATTGAGAGGAACAGGAGTCAGTATCAAAATCTGAGGGTCAAAACTGATCTTGGGTATCTTCACACACCCCAATAAAGAAAGTATTCTGTATACAGATGTGTCATCATTCAAAAGCAGTGGCACTTCAGCCATATATGTTCCATGACAAGCTGAAGAAAAATGTAGTAGGCAATCAAATGGGGGTTAGGTGACAGGATGCACTGAATTCTCAAAGACAAGACATACTGTTTTCTTTTGAAAATGAAGCTAAAACATGAATAGAACCTCAAGAATCACTATTTTTCGGTCCATAAGACGCTCCGGACCATAGGACGCACCTTCTTCCTGGGGGGCGATCCACTGCCTCTGCCTCCGATCCCGGCGCTTCCCCTGCGCCTGCCTGCCTGGCTCCAGCTCTGCTTCCAGCAAGCGCTGGGATCGCTCCACGCTGCCCCCCACCGCAAACCCAGCGCTTCGTGAGCGCCAGCTGTGGAGGGGGCAGCGTGCTTCCTCCATGCCTGTCTGCCTGGCTCCAGTTCTGACACTTACAGCAAGCACCAGGATCGCTCCCTCCGCCCTCCGATCCCAGTGCTTGCTTTAAGCATCAGAGCTGGAGCCAGGCAGACAGGCACAGAGGAAGCACCCGCCCCCTCCGCTGCCCCCTCCGCAAACCCAGTGCTTCGCGAGCGCCAGCTGCGGAGGGGGCGGCGTGCTTCTTCCGTGCCTGTCTGCCTGGCTCCAGCTCTGATGCCTCATACCCTCATACCAAACCTTTAATGGCATAATAGATTCAGATAAAAATACACAGAATATAAAAATTTAAACATTGGAGATAAAATCAAAATAAAACCGAGCTTACAGATACATTCAAACATGGTCAGAATTAAATTTAAGGATGTCAGCCAGAAATTTTGCCACAGCCTCACTAACCACCCCCTCAGTATCACTCAATAAATAATAACAGGGTGGCAGAATAGACAAATCTGGAGAAAAAGAAAGCTTGCCAAATAAATCTTTACGGAGGTTATGGTAAAAAGAACAATCAAGCAATATATGCTGGATTGAGTCAGGGGTATTCGCTCCACAGGAGCAAAGTCTGTCGGCTAAAGGGACTCGCTGATATCTCCCTTGTAAAACTTTGGAGGGAAACGCGTTTAGTCTGGCCAACATAAATGCCCTGCGATGACTTGGAGTGGTTAGGTCTGATAGATAATTGGGCATTTTGCCACAAAAAGCATAAAGACCTAAGGAAGCTGGAGAGCAAGTATAAGGGAGAGTTGGCCGTAATTTCGTTTCCTCCAATTCCCACAGTCTCAGTTTAATACATCTGATGCTTAAAGCAAGCGCCGGGATCGGAGGGCGGAGGGAGCGATCCTGGTGCTTGCTGTAAGCGTCAGAGCTGGAGCCAGGCAGACAGGCACGGAAGAAGCACGCTGCCCCCTCCGCAGCCGGCACTCGCAAAGCGCTGGGTTTGCGGTGAGGGCAGCGTGGAGCGATCCCAGCTCTTACTGGAAGCAGAGCTGGAGCCAGGCAGGCAGGCGCGGGGGAAGCGCCAGGATCGGAGGCGGAGGCAGTGGATCGCCCCCCCCCCGGAGGAAGGTACGTCCTATCGTCCCTTTGCTCCATAAGACGCACACACTTTCCCCCCCCCCACTTTTTTTTGGGGGGGGAGAAGAAGAAGAAGAAGAAGAAGAAGAAGATGATGATGATGATGATGATGATGATGATGATGATGATGATGATGATATTGGATTTATATCCCGCCCTCCACTCCAAAGAGTCTCAGAGCGGCTCACAATCTCCTTTACCTTCCTCCCCCACAACAGACACCCTGTGAGGTGGGTGGGGCTGGAGAGGGCTCTCACAGCAGCTGCCCTTTCAAGGACAACCTCTGCCAGAGCTATGGCTGACCCAAGGCCATGCTAGCAGGTGCAAGTGGAGGAGTGGGGAATCAAACCCGGTTCTCCCAGATCGGAGGCGGAGGCAGCAGATCGCCCCCCCCCCCCGGAGGAAGGTACGTCCTATCGTCCCTTTGCTCCATAAGACGCACACACTTTCCCCCCCCCACTTTTTTTTTGGGGGGGGAGAAGAAGAAGATGATGATGATATTGGATTTATATCCCGCCCTCCACTCCAAAGAGTCTCAGAGCGGCTCACAATCTCCTTTACCTTCCTCCCCCACAACAGACACCCTGTGAGGTGGGTGGGGCTGGAGAGGGCTCTCACAGCAGCTGCCTTTTCAAGGACAACCTCTGCCAGAGCTATGGCTGACCCAAGGCCATGCTAGCAGGTGCAAGTGGAGGAGTGGGGAATCAAACCCGGTTCTCCCAGATAAGAGTCCGTGCACTTAACCACTACACCAAACCGGCTCTCCACACCAAACCGGCTCTCCAAGAGTCCGTGCACTTAACCACTACACCAAACCGGCTCTCCACACCAAACCGGCTCACCAAACCGGCTCTCCACACCAAACCGGGAGTGCGTTTTATGGTCCGAAAAATACGGTAGATATTTCTACTACCTTTAATAGATTACTAAACAGAACTATAAAAAATAGTTATTAGTGACAGAAATGCAACAATGTGTATGCACTCTAAGTTCAACCCTATCCATGACTACTCAAAAATAACCCCCACTATGTTCAATTGAGCTTTTACCAGGTAAGTGTGCACAGGACTACTGCTTAAATAATTTAGTCAACAATAAGAATTCAATAAGATGCTGCATTTTAAGACCACATTTCAAATTCAGCACTGTGTTTCAGGTTCCCACATCTCACTCTCACTTGCTGCAGTGATAAAATACATTGCAGCCCTATATGAAAGTTTGGGAGAACATGCTGGGACCATGAGATATGTATCCAATTGTGAAAGAAAGGGGTCTAGGCTAGGGATAGGAAAACCCTGGCTCATATGCCAAACAGCAGGATACCAGACCACTGGGAAACTGGTACACAGGGCTGGTTCTCTGCTCAAGTTCAGCCCCCATAACAATGACAACATCCTTAAAAGTAGGCTGCCAGCTCACAAACATCTTCACAGTTAAAAACAAAGGCACTTTGGTCAAAATGTCTGCCTATCCCTAGACTTGGTATCCCCTGCTGAAGAGTTCATCTAGAACTTCAAGGAGGACAACTCTGTTCTCCTAACTCGGTAGCATACTTGGGCAGTGTTTACAACATTCCTTTGCTCTTATAGTCAGTTTAAAAAGCCAGCTATGTTTGACTATGTAACAGATTGCAGGCATATGCATACTGAGAGGAAATGCATATGAGTGACAGCTAATGGAACTACAAGTGAGTGACAGCTAAGAGAACTCACTCTGATTGGGTAACTGCTTCTAACTGTCAAAAGAGGGTGGTAGTTAGACAGTTAGAGAAAGCAGTTACACAGCTGGAGGAGTTGGAGAGTTACTGGAAAAGAGATGCTCCCTAGTGTGTAATAAGAGACACCAAGCAGAGCCTGCAGAGTCCATTTGGGGTGGCTTTGAATAGTGGAAACTCTGGTGGAAGGTTGTTCCCAGATGTTAAGAACAGTCTCTGTATTTTTAAAACACAGAATCACATCCTGAGAAGGAAAAGTTTCCTGTATTAAGCTTAGTGTCCAAAGGTGAAAAGACTGGAAGTCTGGTAGATCAAGCTTTTGTAAAAGGTTTTGCGGTGGCAGTGAAAGGCCCTCAAAAGGTGCCAAAGTCACAAGTTATTTATCTTCAAGGGAAGATATCAACAATCTCACCAGAGAAAGAGGTCTAGGGGAGAGAGATTAGTTTTATAATCCAAGGGACAAATCAGGGCACACTCAAAATTGTGTGATTAGAAAGTGGGAAAGTTACCCAGAAATCTAGAACAGCTATAAAAAGATAAGCCTATATCATCAAGGAAACCTTTAGTAAAAGTTAAACCAACTGAAGGGTAACACTGTATCTTGTGAAGTCAACAACCTCAGACAATTCTGTGTTCAATTTTAACTGTCTGCCTACACCTTCTAAATCCCAAAAACCTATGTGAACATACTATCCCTTCCCTGCCAGTCTGTATAAATCAACCAAAAGTTGTTTTAAATCGCTACCTGTGCCTACCCTGCCATTTTCTGAAAGGTAAATTCTGACACCTGAAGCGATGATAGGGTGATCATTACAGGGAAGTGCTTAGTAGAACTGTCACCCCTATTTAAAAAGTCAGCTAGGTTTGACTCACAAAAGGCACAGATTCAGAAAAACACTTTTAGTGCTTCTGCAGCTGTATATTCCTAGTATCACAATGCAATACTGCCCAACAAAGCTATTTGAGGTCTATTTTATTCTACCAAAGTACTAATGATTTATATTTCAGAACTCAGAATCAAAGTTTTATTGTTAACCAAGACTTTGACAATTACAAAACCCAGTATTACCAATATGCAAACAAAATTATGCAGATTAAATAAAAATAAAAGAGAAATTTTAAATCCAATTAGCAACTGTTAGATAAATCTGAACAACATAGCATGTCTTTTTTATCAAGAGCCCTGCTCAAGGAGGGCCATATAGTAATTTAGGAAAATACAATTCCAATTCAAGTATTTGCTTCAATGTAGTTTTTATGAAGCCACTGCATATCTGAAGTCTCCTAGGTATAGTTCCAGATATAATGACAAATCATGGTTCCCAAGCCAGTTTGTGCAAACCATGATTTGTTGTTATATCTGAAAATATCAAACAATGATTTGAAAGTAGACAGCAAAGCAGAATATACATGAAGCTGCCTTCTACTGAATCAGACCACTAGTCTTTCAGGATCAGAACTGTCTACTACACTAGGCAGCTGACCTCCAGAGTCTCATCTAGAAGTCTGTCACATAACCCACTAATGTTTTCCTGTAACAGGAGATGCCAAGGATTGAATCTGGAACTTTCTGCATGTTCTATTACTGAACATTTCATTACCAGAAAGAAAATTTAGGACATATTCAAGCGTTTGGCAAATCTCAGAACTTTAGCAGCTGTCACAGTTTAAGTCACAGTTTAAGCATGATAGTCCTCAAGAAAGATACTTAATCCATTTAATATATAGTCCTCAAATAGAGGACATATCAGATATTAAACTGCTAAGAATGGTTTGACTTTTATTGAGAATGCTTTCTTAGCCAAAAGGCCAAGAAACAACGAAAGGGCAGGAATGTAACCTATTTTTGTTTTTATTTAACCAAAATTACAGATCAGAAGTAGAGAGTGATCTGATCGAATACAACATTAAATGCAGAAGTAGTTCTTGAAAGGCCAGTTCAAAACAGTGTAGCAGCAATTTACTTAAGACAATCAAAATATAGTAACAATGATCAATCACATACTCCTAATGTTCAGTCTTATTTATTGTTATCCACAAATGTTTTCTTCCCACATGGCAACTTCAGGAAAAATAGGACTTCCAGACCCAGGTCCAAGCTCAGGATCCCCCAATTTTGGGGGCTTCTCCCCACTGTGGACCAGTTGGCCAGCAGAGGAAACTCTGTCCCTAAACAGAGATATCACTAGCACCATCCCTGGCATGATGTTACCCAGAAGTGATGTCATTGCATCGGGGATGTTGCATGGGGGGATGCTGTGGTTTGGGGGCCAAACTCATTTGAGGGCAAATTTACCAGAGTTTTGCCCCAAAACTAGAGCATTGGCAACATAATGACATCACAACATGTTATATCCCCGCTCACCCCAAAATGCCCTCCAAATACCCCCACCAGAGTGATGAGGAGATCTGGCAATGCCGAAGAAAAACCATGCAGGGGAAGGCAAAAGCACACATAAGTTCACAAAAAAGGTCAGAAGATCCAAGGATGGATTGGGAAAGGGAAGACAGATGGAAAGGCGGAAATCCTCATGCCAAAATTAAGGAAGAAAACCCAAGTTGGGATGGTTTCCTTGAATTCAGGCCTTGAATTCAGCAGGAGCTTACAGGAGTGCAGCTCCTGAACCTTTCTGAGGGTTCCCCCTCCTCCTCCTCACCTACCTACCTTGTCCATTGAATAGTAGGTATAGCTGCATAACAATCCCTGGATGAGCTCCACCACCTATTTATCTACAAAATGACCCCTGGATGGGAAGGTATGCAGGCAATCAAGTAATGGAGGGTGAAGGAGTCTGCTAACCAGGAGGAACAAGAAAGTTGAGAAGGGTCAGGGCTCGGGGGGGGGGGGAATGGCTTCTAGAAAGGAATTCAATCTACATCTCCCTTTCCCAAACCACATGCTCCCAGGTTTTACCCTCAAATCTCCAGGAATTTCCCAACCCAGAACTGGAAAATGTCATGACTGATACAGGCAACCTATAAATGTAGTGCTGAAGGATGAAGGAGCCTGCCAATCAGGAGGAATAATAAGTTTGGGAAGGTCAGGCCTGAGAAACAAAGAGAGTGTAGAGGAGAGGTGTCAGGAAGGAACACAGAACATAATCTCATGTAGATGCTGGAAGAAGAAGAAGAAGATATTGGATTTATATCCCGCCCTCCACTCCGAAGAGTCTCAGAGCGGCTCACAATCTCCTTTACCTTCCTCCCCCACAACAGACACCCTGTGAGGTGGGTGGGGCTGGAGAGGGCTCTCACAGCAGCTGCCCTTTCAAGGACAACCTCTGCCAGAGCTATGGCTGACCCAAGGCCATGCTAGCAGGTGCAAGTGGAGGAGTGGGGAATCAAACTTGGTTCTCCCAGATAAGAGTCCGCACACTTAACCACTACACCAAACTGGCTCTGTAATATGTCGATTTTTTTTTCTGATAGAAAGATCCTTCATGTTTTTTGTATTTCCAACATCTATCTGACACCTGATTATTCATTTTCGCCAGTTTCTTTGATGTCATATACCATCTATATAACATTTTAAAGCAATTTTCTTTAATGTTGTAATATGTCGATATCTTCATAGAGTTCTTCCATAAATATTAATAATAATAATAATATTTTATTTTTATATCCCGCCCTCCCCGCCAGGCGGGCTCAGGGCGGCTAACAGACATGGGAGTCCCATGATTCACATAAAACAGCATAACAGACATGGGAGTCCCATGATTCACATAAAACATAACAGTTTAACATATCAGTTACAAATAAGTTATTTAAAATAGATAAAACATATAAAATAGGTGCTAAAATGTTGTAATCCTGATGTATACAAGATGGCTAAGTGTCTGCTCATTAGTTAATCAGGTTCTGTCTCGAATGCCAACTGAAAAAGAAATGTTTTGCAAGCCCTGCAGAATTGGTTCAGGTCCCGCAGGGCTCGCACCATCTCTGGAAGGTCGTTCCACCAACGAGGGGCTATCACCGAGAAGGCCTGCTCCCTAGTGGCCTTCAACCTGACTTCTCTTGGCCCAGGGATTGTTAATAAGTTCTGGGAACCAGACCTCAGTGCTCTCCGGGGTACATATGGGGAGAGGCGGTCCTTTAGGTAGGCAGGTCCTCGGCCATATAGGGCTTTAAAGGTAATAACCAGCACCTTATAGCGAACACGGTAGACAACCGGCAGCCAATGCAGATTCCGCAGCCCAGGCCGTGCAGGCTCCCACCGTGGTAGTCCCTCCAACAGCCTGGCCGCCGCGTTCTGGACTACCTGGAGTCTCCGTGTTCGGTACAAGGGCAGCCCCATGTAGAGGGCATTGCAGTAGTCTAACCTCGAAGTGACCGTTGCGTGGATCACAGTTGCTAGGTCGGTGCGCTCCAAGAAGGGAGCCAACTGCCTCGCCCTCTTAAGATGGAAGAAGGCGGATCTAGCAGTGGCAGCTACCTGGGCCTCCATTGATAGGGAGGACTCCAGTAGCACTCCCAGGCTCTTGACTTTGCGCACCAGTACCAGTGGCGCACCGTCAAAGGCCGGTAAAGTAGTCTCCCCTCCCGGTCCGCCGCGGCCCACGCAAAGGACCTCAGTCTTCGCCGGATTCAACTTCAGCCCGCTCAGCCTGAGCCAGTCAGCCACGGCTTGTAGTGCCCGGTCCAAATTTGCAGGGACATCACCAGCCCGGTCGCCCATCAATAGATAGAGCTGGGTGTCATCTGCATATTGATGGCAACCCAGCCCATACCTCCGTGCAATCTGGGCAAGGGGCGCATAAAGATGTTAAACAGCATCGGGGAGAGGACTGCTCCCTGAGGCACTCCACAATGAAGTGGGTACCTCTGAGACAGTTCCCCCCCAATTGCCATCCTTTGTCCCCGACCCTCAAGAAAGGAGGAGAGCCACTGTAAGGCTAGCCCCCGAATTCCTGCGTCGGCGAGGCGGCGGGTCAGCAGCCGGTGGTCGACTATATCGATAGGTCTAACAACAGCAATACCGCCGAGCCGCCTCGATCCAGTTGTCGTCGGAGGTCATGATTCCCATGATTCCATTTGTATTTCTTTGTTAAAATTGATTGCCCATTTTATCATTTGAGATTTAACTACTTCATCTTCCATAGAGCATTTCAATAATAATTTCTAAGTTCTTGAAATCAACTTTTCATTTTCGCCCAACAGCATTCTTTCCGATTCTGTTTGCTCCTTTCTTATACCTTCATTTTTAATGTCCTGTTCCACCAAACTCTTAATTTGTTGCAGTTGAAACCAATTATATTTATACTGTAATTCTTCAGCTGATTTCCACCCTTCCTCCCTGTATTTTTAATAGTTGGTTAAATGTTAGCCACATCCTTCCATCAGTTTCTGAAGATAACTTTATTACTTCCGTTGGTATAATACATAGCGGCTTTCTCTCATCACCATATTTTTTGTTTTTTAACTTGGTGCTTAGCAGATTTCTTCTTATATAATGATGTGAGAAAAAACCATCCATCTTATTTTTCCCATAATACATCTATGCATGCCAACCATGGCCTTCTAAAACCAACAATTTCTTATTTAATAATGTCATCCATTCCTTAATCCACACCAAACACACTGCATCATGGTACAATTTTAGATCCGACAGTTGGAAACCTCCCCTTTCTTTTGCATCGGTTAAGATCTGTCCAAAATATTTTTAACTGTACCATTAAAATCTCCCATTATCATTACTTGTTCATATGACACTTGATCTAATTGTTGCACAATATCTTTAAAGAAGGCATCTTTCACCCCATTTGGGGCATACAGTCCCAATAGTAACGTCTTTTTATCATTCAACATCACTTCCACTGCTAAATATCTCCCATCATTGTCCTTAAAAATCAACTTTGGATCCAATTCTTATTTGATATAAAAAACCACACCCCTTTTTTTTCTCCTTAGCCAACGAGTAAAATTGCATTTTCAATTGTTTATTCCATAAAAATGTATAATCCATTTGTTTGATATGTACTTCTTGTAGAAGTATGTACTACATTTTTGTTTTTTAATCCAATGAAATGTAGCGGTGAATTTAGTCCATTTACATTCCAAGATATTAATTTGTAATCCATAATGGTTCTTCTTTTATTCTGTATCCCCAAATCCTCTATGTTCTTCAAAAAACCTCCTCAGTTCTTGAACATTTGAAATTGTAATCCTCTTGCCTCCGTATTCAAAACTTAGACCCTCTGGCAGTATCCATCTTTATCTCACTTCATTCTCCCACAATTTGTCAGTTAATTTTTTATATAGTCTTCTGTCATTTATGACTTTTCTTGGCAACTCTTTCATGATTCTTACTCTGCTATCATCTACTTCCAATGTTTTTTCAAATTGTTTACTTAAGATCTTTCCCACCATATCTCTTGATAGAAATCTTATTACCACAACTTGTTTTTCTTGGCATATACTGAATTGACCCTATATATATATATATATATATATATATATATATATATATATATATATATATATATATATATATATATATATATATATATATATATATAAAGATAGCTAGATTCATCAGCATCCATACCCAAAAATTCAGCAATGATTCTTATTATACATGTCCTTAGATCAGACTCTTCATTTTCAGGTACTCCTCTCAGACATATCTGGTTTTCCATTAATTTACAGTCTTGTAGAACTACTTTCTCCTGCAATTTATTAATCATGGAATCTTGATCTTTCACTTTATTTTCAACCACATGTACTTTGTTTAATGTTGTTTGTGTGTCATTTCTGAGATCCTCAATTTCTTTTTTAATCTCCGTTTTCACTTGCTTCAATATCTTTTTTAAATTCTTTAATTAATTTCTTCTTACTATCAGTTATTAAATCTTTCATCACTTTGACCAATCTTGCCTCCATAGCCTCTAATTGCTCTTGTATTTGTACTTTAGCCATTTTTGCTTCCTCCAATGAACTGGCCCTCATACATGCTGGCTTTGGTCCTGGTTTGTGTTCAGACATTACTGTCTTCCCATCACGAAAATAGGCTCAAAGTTGGTCTCACAAAATTAAAATTGAACCACAGGATCTTATAGATTAGAACCTGCCGTTTCCAGTGAGCCCAAAATCGCCATTCTCAGAGCTTTTTTGACCTTCCTTTAATGGCTGCCGAAGTTTTTCTATGGTTCAGTCCTAGAGAAGGTCAGGAGGCTTGACAATTTCCCTTCTTTCAATGGCGCCTTCCTGCTTTTCTTGCCACGAAGTCTTGTTCTCGATGGTTGAGAAATCTTGCGATGCTTGTATGATGCCACTTCCTATGACATCTTCCAGATCAGCAACTCAGTGACGATGGGTTTTTTTTTTTACAGAAACCGCAAGTATTCCAAACGTAAGTTGTTTTTCAGCTTATAACTTTATTTCTTGAATATCAAAAGTCCTGAAATTACCCCCTTTCCTTCTTCTTAACTTTAGAATGTTGTAATTGGTCCCAAATTTCAATCCTTATCTTATATAAGATTTATTTTAGTCCCGGAATGATAAAGATCTTCTTACCTTGAAGCCAAATATATCCTTCTTAACACCGTTCTTTTCAGAGATAGATATTTAGATATTAGAATAGTCCAAAGCAAGCTTGAATCGTGATGAATTTAAGTCAATTTAATGACCACGGAGACCCTCTGTAGATGCTGGAATGCAATTCTTCGCTGGGGACTCTTCAAAGCCTAAAAGGAACCGCACTGGGACTCCTCATCAGCCAAAGTAAATCCCCTCAGAATTTTCCTAAGCTTGTCTTGGCCTTTTCCTTCACTGAGAAAAGTAGGCAGCAGGCGTTGGGGTCGCCTTCTCTGCCCAGAACAGAGGCTCCGGTCCACTCCTCTTTGAGAAGCGACTCAATTCTCCATGATCCAACCCTGGAAGTGTCCAGCATTCGCTATGTTAAAGGGAATACTGGACATAGCTAAGGGAGTTTGGTCTAAACCAGCTTCACTTTCTCCCTCAGTTATAAAATTAAAATATATGTAAAAAGTGAGGGAGGAGGGGTGCAAGTTTCTGTTTGCCCACCCAGTGGCTAATTTTTTGGTCACTGAAGCAGTGCCTTCTTAACATTGTTCTGGGGCACATACTTAGTTCTTTGCCCTGAGCCCACTATGGGGAGGGTGGGATATAAATCTAATAAAATAAAATAAAGGGCAAAAAGTAGATAGTTTGGGGAGGAAAATGTATTGCTTATGTGCCCTAGCCAGTTTTATGGTAAATTTTAATGCCATAATGGGCAGGTATCAGATGTTCTTCTGGGAACATGTTTCCCAATATATTGATGCTTTACTTGATGACAGGAAGATATTAATGAAAGTCATAATAGCTGAAGGTGTGGAACAGGAAAAATAACAAATAAATGTTGCCCACTATCAGGCAGATTCAGCTAGGGGGTCCATAGCTTGAACTATTATACTGTGTCACCACTCATGATTGCATTCTGCTTCTTTGCCCAGTGATACTATGGCAAGAGCTGGAGACTGCTGTTTGAGGTCAGAGAACTCTTCAATACTCAAACTGATAAGATCCTGAACAGACTACCCAAAAACAAATTAACTGGCAAGACTCTTGGCATCACTGGCCCTCCCACCCAGCCTTTAAACCACAATATTTTCTGAGGCCCGTGCGAGGGGCTTTCTTCTTTCCCTTCTCCCCTACCTGTACTCACCCTTCTGAGCTCAAGCTGCCTCTGAGTGCAGGGAGCAGAAGGCAGGGCTGCTGACCTTCCCATCTAGCTCAGCTTTTATTTGCATTCCTTTCTGCCTTCCAGGCACTGCTCCCAGCCTCTGTCATCCTCCTCATAGGTAGAGGCCCTGGGGCATCCTTGTGCTTTTTCTTGTTGTTTTATTTTAAACATTTCATTGCCGAATCCCACTATTTCCCCACTTCTCCAGTTTAGGCAGGAATCTTATAAGGGGGTGGCCAGGGAAGGTTAAAATCCAGAGTTCTACAAATCCAAGGAACTCCAGTTTCGCAGAAAAATATTAGTTTTAACACACACAGAGACTCCTAATGTGAGGCTTCAATGGACAATGCTCAAGAGGACTACTAAAATCATTATCTAAAACTACCCTGTAAAAAAACCTGTGAACCCTGGAAAGCCATATGAGTATATTGTGGCAGGGAGGTTGCACTGCTCAGCCATTTCATGTTTTGCCCTGGGTCCTAGACTCAGATAAATCATATTTTGAGGTTATATTCTCAGTTTCTGTTGTGATTCTTGTGATTCTTCTTGATGTTTTATTTTAAAAATTGTATTGCCATTCACCACCAAAACATTGCAGAGTTCTGTGTTGTCAATTCTACAATCCAAGGTACAGTTTACAAGGATGACATACATTTCTAAGAAATTAGCCATTCATACATTTTAAAAAATCCTATTTTGCTTAGACCTACTACAGGAATTTTCTTTTGGGCATCATCGCAGCTTCAAAGCTTGACTATTCCAGCATGGTATAGCCTCAAAGCTGTCCAGGTGGATTTAATAGGCAGTAGCTTGCAACTCTAAAAGTGACCATTCACTTATATTACTAATTCAGTAGGGCACAAGATTTTACAATAAAAATATTTTTACTTATAGAAGACAGGAATATTCCTCTAATTGCCACCACAGTTTCAAAGTTTGATCAAAGCATTGTTTCCAGCATGGTATGGCTCCTAAGGTGGTAGGGCTACCCAGATGGAATTAGTAGGCATTAGCTTGTGATTCTTAATTCAACAGGGCACAGGATTTTACGTTAAAATGTTTTTACTTACAGAAAAAAGGAATATAACACTGAGATCAATTTTCTACTCACCTTGTACCGCTCTCACATTCGTCTTCTCAGCGGGGCTTCCTTCCGATTTCACACTAGATGCCCCAGGGCTGAAACAAGCGCTGGCGTTTTTGTGCAGCAAACAGAAACCACTAAAACCAGTTTCTGTTTGCTGCACGAAAACATCAACGCTTGCTGCAGCCCCAGGGCAGATAGTGTGAAATCGGAAGGAAGCCCCGCTGAGAAGACGAACGTGAGAGGGGCATAAGGTGAGTGGGAAATTGGTCTGATTTAGTCCCGTTTGTGCTTGAATTTTAAGTGGACATTCACTTGTATTATCAATTCTTAAAGTAGCCATTCACTAATATTGCTAATTCAGCAGAGGCAGCTGAAGTAGGGAGGTCTGGCTGCTGAGTTCTATGCTTGGTGGCAGGACTAGGCCTCTTTTGTGTGCAAGAAACTGCTAAAGAACACTCACCCATGGGCCACAGCACAGCTGCTGCGTGGGTTTTCTTTTTTTTCAAATATAGTCACTGCACTGGCTGCCAGCAGGCCCAAGCACAGGATTGTCTGTACCTCCCCCATGTACAAGTGCTGATTCCCCACAGCCATCTGGGCCAGCATCCCCAGGGTTGCAGGCCAAAAAGAGAGGTGTGCAACCTCACCTTGGAACCCGGAGCCAGCTTGAATGCAACTGTAGTGGCATTCACTGGCATTCCCAGTGAGGGTGCCACTGAAAGCAAAGGAGTTCGGCTTGACTGCTGCAGATGAGGTTGTTCCATCATGCTGGAGTCACAATTGGAATGGCTCCGCCCACTCACCCCCCTTTGCAGCCTGCTGTTTCTGCTGTTGAACCAGTTGCTTGCAGGCTGGAGAAGAGCCCTGGACAATTCTGGCCCCGGGCCTTATTTTTGACATCCCTGAATTAAGTAGTCATAAAATGTACAGAAAGTCTATGTTTATGGCTTGCTTGCTGATCAGTTTGTGCAGATTATAAATTATGTGGATGATATGCAACTGTCTAAAAATGGTGTGAAAATGAAGAATTTGTATCAGACTGTATTGTATTTGAAAAAGAAACAGTTCTGTTATGTCTAGCAGTATAATAAAAATTAAGTCTGTAAGTTCAAGATTTTTATAAGAACTGAGTTTGCATTTATATGGGGTAAAAAAGTATTTAAGAACTGAAATGCGCAAATATACTAGCACTGAATGTTGTAGTCTTCCAGCGATATAATGAGTTCATATTCTTTAGTTCTCACAATATCAATAACAAATTGGGCTAGATAGCCAGGGCCCCCAGCATCTTCTGTCAGAACATACAAGGTTTGTTATTGATTTTTCTTTCAAAGCCTTAAGATAGCTTTCTCTGCAGAATGTTGCTTTTATCACAGGAGATTTACACTCTTAGAGCAGTTAGAATTGAGTGCAGTACCACCCTAGAGACCAGTTAGATTTTCAGGCTATAAGCTTTGTATCTTGTTGGTCTCTAGTGTGCTAGTGGACTTGAATCTAACTATTGTATTGCAGACCAAGATGGCTACGCTCTGAAACTTTCTTTGAGGATACTGATATACTTAATATTTAACTTAAAAGTTAATTTTCACTCCATGAGTTTATATGGGATGTGTCTATAGTATGTGCTGTCAAGTCACTTCTGATTTATGGTGGCCTTATAAATTAATTACCTCTAAATTATCCTATCATTGGCAGCCCTGCTCAGGTCTTGCAAACTGAAAACTGTGGCTTTCTTTACTGAGTTAATCCATTTCATGTTGGGTCTTTCTCTTTTCCTGTGCCTTCAATCTAGTTTTATTGTCTTTTCCAGTTACTCAAGCCCAAATTCTCCCTGGCAGCTAAAATAACCAAACTGGGATAGCCCCAGTTTGGTCATTTTAGCTTCTAGGGGGAATTCAGGCTTGATTTGAGCTTGAACCCACTGATTTGTCTTTTTGGAGGTACATGGGATCCATAAACTCTCCCCCAACGCCATATAGCAAATGAATGAACTTCCTTCCTGTTAGCTTTTTTCATTGTCTTAACATCTATATAATACCATAATATGAATGATCTTGATTTTAGTCTTCAGCAACACTCCCTTACACTTAAGTATCTTTTCCAGTTGCTTCACAACCGCCCTTCCAACTCTCCAGATTTCTTGGTTGCAGAGTCTTCCTTTTGGTTGATGAAATTCCTCAGTAGTTATTACTTTTCTAGTCATTATTTTTGTCATCTTGATGTTCAGCTGAAATCCTGCTTTGGCATTTTCTCCTTTAAACTTCATTAATAGTTGTTTCAAGTGAAGATCTCAAACAGCAGGAGTTTTGTGGTGCCTTTAAGGCATAATGGCATTATTGTTCCATAATGGGGGTTAGGGTTGCCAAGTCCAATTCAAGAAATATCTGGGGACTTTGGGGGTGGAGCCAGGAGACTTTGGGGGTGGAGCCAGGAGACATTAGGGGTGGAGCCAAGATCAAGGCTGTGACAAGCATAATTGAACTCCAAAGGGAGTTCTGGCCATCACATTTAAAGGGACAACACACCTTTTCAATTCCTTCCTTCCACAGGAAATAATGAAGGATAGGGGCACCTCCTTTGGGGGGCTCATAGAACTGGACCCCCTGTTCCAATCTTTTTGAAACTTGGGGGATATTTTGGGGAGCGGTACTAGATGCTATACTGAAAATGTGGTGCCTCTACCCCAGAAAAACAGCCCCCCAGAGCCCCAGATACCTGCAGATCAATTCTCCATGATTTTCTATGGGAATAAATCTCCATAGGGAATAATAGAGTTCCCAGCAGACATTTCCCTCCCCTCCCCCCGCTTTCTGATGACCCTGAAGAGGGGGGAGGGCCTCCAAACCGGGGGATCCCCTGCTCCCACCTGGGGATTGGCACCCCTAATGGGGGTGGTGGTGTCGTGTTTAGTGATGTTTTCCCGATTGTTTAAAAATAATTGAATCTTGAGTATGTGAGATTCTGAAAGCTGTCCATATTGTCTTTCAGTAACTTTAGCTGAGCAATTAAGTATTTCTTTCTAGTAAAGTTTGTGAAATTTATTCATTTGCCATACCTTTCAGCTAGGCCAACTGTCTTGATTGCTTTCTGAGCATTTCAGAGCTCTTTAAGAACATGATATGGAAAATTTTCTGAGTGCTGTTGAGCTTGTTTGTTTATAAAATGTTTTTATTGTATTTTATTGTTTTATCATATGTTGTACTCTGCCCTGAGCCCTATGGGGAATGGGCGGAATAGAAATATATATATATAAATAATAATAATAATAAAAATACAGGCAGGCCAAAGTCAAGACATGCAGGCAGGAGTCAAACTGGGCAAAGCAAGCTCTAGCAGAGATGTCACCAAGGCCAGAATCCTAGAGGCACTTACACCGTTCTCCAGCATTCTGTAAAACCACATAATGGATCTTTATTGTCACAAGCCTTGTGAGTGAAGGAGGAAGTCCCAGGCAGTCAACCATGTATCCAGCCACTGGTGAGTCTCTATGGGAGCTCTCCATCTCCAGAGGCTCTGGTTGTGATTGTGAAATCCATGGTGAAGGGTGGGTTTCAATGATGGGCTCTTCTGTAACCCCTATGTCTGGCTCCTGCTCATGAGCCCTTTGGGTTTCTGGTTCTGTGATTTGTTGGGTGGCTTATTTAAGTCTTAGGTGTCCAAGGGCCCAGGAACTTTGGGGTCTTCTAGGATCTTGATCTCTGTAGGATTATTTGCCACAGTCTCTTTGTTTTCTGAAGAGGACTGATCAGGCCCAACACTGACACTAAGCTAGGAGAAGCCAATGACTTAATAGTCCATATTGTTAAATCTGCAGGTCAAAAACCAGGACTGCTTTTTGTTGAAAGTAATGACCTAGTAAGTGGAGTTGAGGGGCAAAATACTGGGGGGGGGGGGGGGGGGAATCCTATCTTGTCTAAACAATGAAACCCGCTTTTGCAATTGACAAATTGTTTATGCCTTGCTTGCCTTTTTGTCCTTACCTCTCCTGGACCTACGTTTGCCAGGTCCAACTCAAGGAATATCTGGGGACTTTGGGGGTGGAACCAGGAGACTTTGGGGATGGAGCTGGGAGCAAGGGTGTGACAATTACATTTAAGGGGGCTGCACACTTTCTAAATGCCTTTCCTCCATTTGGAGATAATGAAGGATAGGGGCACTTTTTGGGGCTCATAGACTTGGGCTCCCCAATCCAATCTTTTTTAAACTTGGGGGGGGGGGGTGTTGGGTAGAGGCACCGGATGCTATGCTGAAAATGTGATGCCTTTATCTAAAAAAAAACACCCAGCTGAGCCTTAGATACCCACAGATCAATTCTCCATTATACCCTATGGAAATCAGTCTCCATAGGGTATGAGTGTCCAGCAGAAATTCCACCCTCCTCGGTTTTCTGATAACCCTGAAGTGAGGGAGGGCTCCCAAACTGGGGGATCTACTGCCCCCACCTATGATTGGCAACCCTACCTGGACCCCAAAAGCCAGATCAAGGCTTCAATGCTGTAGTCTGTTGAATTAAAAGCAGTCAGTGCAGTTTAACTTCATTTAGCACAACATGCATCATTGAAAGATTTCAAAAATTTACTGGGATTTGTCTTGTGTCACAGATGAAGTTAAATTCAGTTTCTTCAAAGTTCAGCTATGAATTTTATTGTGCTTCTCAACCTTCAATAAAACCAGTATATAAGTTCCAGCAATTCGATGAGAACTGGTTATCAGTTTGTTAGCAGCTGCCAAAGCTTCAATAGCCTCATTCTGGAAAGCTTCTACTGCTCCATCAGCACCTGTTTCTCCAAAGTGTGGGAATACTTTATAATGGATAAAATTAATTCAAATTTTTGACCATCTAATTCCTCCAATTTTTCTGCTAAGTGGTTTCCTTTTGTGAGCTATGTCACATCCCAAGAAATTCCTCCATACAATCCTTCACAAATGTCTCTACTGTACTTCTAATTTCCTTTTTCTGCTTCCGTCTTCTTTTCTTTGGGGCACAGGAGTGGTTGTCTTTTTGTGTACAGATATTATTTTTGTCTTGTCTATCCTTTGTTTGCCTGTGGTGTTGTATAGTTCTTCCTTTTATAATTTCCTTTTTATAATTTATTTTTTAATTTTATTTTTTCTTCTTGCTTCATACATTATCTGGATATCCCCAAATCTGAATGGTATCTTTGGTTTCTATTATGCCTCCTTTAGTATTACTACACTAGATGCAGTTATGATTGAGTGCTCTTAGTCTCTTCAGCCATGTTAAGTCCATAACCAAAAGGATTTTTTTTTTGGTGTTATCCTTTGCTGTATCAGTATATTTGGTGATTCGCATTTATTTCTTTATTATTTTGAACTTTCTTAATAAAATTTTTGTGAAACTTAAAAAAAAGTATATAAAATCTTGCTTGCTATTACAGCTATAAAATGTGTGATATAAGTTCCATGATTTCTATATTTACTTTTAAGATTTTCTGTTTCTTCATCCTGAAAAGGTCAGTAGTGAAAGGGGTTGGGAGTAGAAAGGAGGTACTAGTACTAGCAAGACAGCATATTGCCAAGGATTTGTGGAGCTGTTGGAAATCGGAGCTGAAATTATTCTTAAGAACATAAGAGAAGCCATGTTAGATCAGGCCAGTGGCCCATCCAGTCCAACACTCTGTGTCACACAGTGGCCAAATATATATATATATATATACATACACACACACACACACACACACACATACACACTGTGGCTAATAGCCACTGATGGACCTGTACTCCATATTTTTATCTAACCCCCTCTTGAAGGTGGCTATGCTTGTGGCCGCCACCACCTCCTGTGGCAGTGAATTCCACATGTTAATCACCCTTTGGGTGAAGAAGTACTTCCTTTTATCCGTTTTAACCTGTCTGCTCAGCAATTTCATCGAATGCTCATGAGTTCTTGTATTGTGAGAAAGGGAGAAAAGTACTTCTTTCTCTACTTTCTCTATCCCATGCATTATCTTGTAAACCTCTATCATGTCACCCCGCAGTCGACGTTTCTCCAAGCTAAAGAGCCCCAAGCGTTTCAACCTTTCTTCATAGGGAAAGTGTTCCAGCCCTTTAATCATTCTAGTTGCCCTTTTCTGGACTTTCTCCAATGCTATAATATCCTTTTTGAGGTGCGGCGACCAGAACTGCACACAGTACTCCAAATGAGACCGCACCATCTATTTATACAGGGGCATTATGATACTGGCTGATTTGTTTTCAATTCCCTTCCTAATAATTCCCAGCATGGCATTGGCCTTTTTTATTGCAAACGCACACTGTCTTGACATTTTCAGTGAGTTATCTACCACGACCCCAAGATCTCTCTCTTAGTCAGTCTCTGCCAGTTCACACCCCATCAACTTGTATTTGTAGCTGGGATTCTTGCCCCCAATGTGCAAGTACTTTGCACTTGGCCACACTGAAGCGCATCTGCCACATTGACGTCCACTCACCCAGCCTCAACAGATCCCTTTGGAGTTCCTCACAATCCTCTCTGGTTCTCACCACCCTGAACAATTTAGTGCCGCAAACTTGGCCACTTCACTGCTCACTCCCAACTCTAAATCGTTTATGAACAAGTTAAAGAGCATGGGACCCAGTACCGAGCCCTGCGGCACCCCACTGCTTACCGTCCTCCACTGCGAAGACTGCCCATTTATACTCACTCTCTTGCAGTAGACTATTCACATAATGGCCATTTTAGATGTTTATTACTCACAACCAATAAAGTAATATGTTTAAGTAGAAACTACAAGATCTTTCGTAGCAATGTTGGATCTATGATCATATCTTTCTAATTTTTTTCTGAATATCTTCTCCCTCCTTTCTCCCCCTTTTCTGTCTTTTTTCTTCCTTTTCCCCCTTCTCCTTAATATTTTGTTACCTTTGCATCCCTCCTCCTGTGTAGCCCCTTCTTAGCAAACTGTAGTATTTTTCTTATTGGTCAATAATAAGAATAAATAAACCAGTTCTTTTAAAAAGTTATTTCTTATAATCAGTAATGCAATAAGTATACAAAACAACTAACCCACAATTTTTGCTAGATTTTGCCAGAAAGCTGTGTTTGTAGCATGACCTTACAGGGGAAATGGGACAATTTTCTATATATTTTAATGACTAGTTGCCTGGGGACAGCATTCACTCTCCATAGGTAACTGAGTGAATGTCTGTTTACAAGCCTGTCTGAAGGGGTGACATTTGCTGTTGTATATTGCATTGTAACGCTTATTGAGTCTTAATGTAGTATATAATGACAAATATGAGAAGTCTAAGAATAAATTTTCTGTGAACCTGTGAATCAGTTTAATATTGGTACTGTGTCTGAAGTATGGTGTTTTAGATGTTTCCATCTTTCAGATCCAACAGCAAAGGACAATTAACATAATATTGGTTACAAGCCATGGTTGTGTATCAAAAGTGCACACACTAAATCATGGTTTTGATGACTGAAATGCTCTTCAAGTTCTCCCCACCCTCCCCCAGAGCTGACAGGACAAAGGTATAAAGGGGGCTTCTTTGGACCTGCCGTGTTGAGTCTGTTTCTTCTCTCAGACTGTCTTCCAGACAGAGAGCCAGTTTGGTGTAGTGGTTAAGTGTGCGGACTCTTATCTGGGAGAACCGGGTTTGATTCCCCACTCCTCCACTTGCACCTGCTAGCATGGCCTTGGGTCAGCCAATATTGTTTCCCCTGGATCTTAGGCTCAAAGCATTGACCATGAGATTTCTGTAATGAATGCCAATAAATAAAAAGTAGGTTTGCAGCTTACAGACACACACCTGAACCACACCTGAACAGCATACTCAAGATTGCTACAGCACAGACACTGTCTCCAGATTTTGATGCAACAATTCAGAGCAAGAGGTGTCAGTTACCAAAAACTATTAAATAAACAAAATAGTGCAAGAGTGCTTATCTTTTAAGCATATTTTATTTTAAGTATTTTAAAAAATCTTTAGGTGTTTCTGTCCTTTATAAAGTTCATATCTCTGCTACCTGGCACTGCATTTTATGACACATATGGCCCAGCCTGACAAGGTCTCGTTTATGTCAGATCTGGTCCTTATAACAAATGAATTTGACACCTCTGCTCTAGCCCCTACCCTTGCATATATATGCCTTTTTCCTTCTATCTCCATGAGACAAGCAGCTAGTGATTAACTTTTTAAAATGAAAGCTGGAAATTTAGAGGAACTGCCTAAATTATCATTACAACACTATATTGATATAGGAATGTGTTAGTGCTATTTTTAAAAGTAGCAAACAATAAAACCACCCATCTTCAAGGCCCATGGGAAGACAGGAAGTGGTTTGATGATGACAGACCAATTATCGAAAAAGTGCACTAGGGATGGATGAGAGTGGGCAAGACAAAGAAAACCAACAGAAACATTACACATGAGGTGAAAGCCGACTCAAAATTGGCTTCCAGAAAAGGAATGGGGTAAAAGTGGTCTAAAAAGAACCAGGGGAAAAAGGAGGGGAGATCCAATGTAAAAACTAAAGGTATAAAATTGTGTGTGAAAATCAGAGGATAAGTTAAAGCAGTATGGTGGACAGAACTAATGGGGGGGACATGCAGAAAAGTCTATGGTTAACAAAGTTAGCAAACATGACGATCTAGGAGAAACATGGTGGAATGACTCTCTGATCCTAGAAGAAGCAGGGTGTTCCTTATACTTTCCTAGACTGTAGTTGGATGGGGTTCTTAGGACAAATCCCCTGAGTTGTTTAAATTTTTTAAACATCTGATTGTATTTCACTGCAAGAGATTTGAGCTATAGATTATCTTTTTTGCTAGTGTTTATCAACCATGTCCTTCCCTGCTAGCAGATTTTTCTCTAGATAGACCACAAGCTGGTATTTCATGACTGGTCTCCACTACCTTTGAAGCAACAATCTCAGCTTCCCAGCTACTCACCATAGGCCTGGCAACATTCCTCCATGCTACTAACTTTTCAGTTCTTAATATTACAGTACATGTTCCATCATCTCCCACTTTGGGAGTTTTCTGGATAACTTAACTTCCTTCCACCCTGGAGTTCAGTTCTTACTGTGGAGGGATTTTAATGTCAAACTTGGGTTGAGGGATGTTGGAATTATGGGGAGATTGATCTGGAGTCTCCTAAGGCAACAGTCAAAAGATAATGAAGTTAACTATGTAGGTAGCAGGTTGGCCCAACTTTCTTGGAGAGAAAATCTGGTCATTCTTAATGACTACAAGGAGTTGGATGACCGAGAGGATTTTTCCTCTGATCAGATAATGCATAATTCTAATAGTAAATCTTCTACATTTTAGGCAGAAGCTCTGTACAGGATGCTTTGAAAAATGAACATACTTTTAAAAATATTTTATTGCACACACAGCTGGTAGCAGCTGCACAATCAGAGAAATTCTGCTGGACGAAATTGCCATTTAGCCCCCCACACTATCTAAAATCACTTTGCAGGCCTGAAAAAGGGTGACAGCACGCTCCACACTATTTACAGTCAACACTTTGGGTACCCCTGACTTACAGTATCAATTTTAAAAAATATGTACAGCAAACAAATACAGAGGAGGGGTGGGAATACTTACAAGGAGGACAGAAAGATATAGTAACAGCAGTATGTTGGCCTGGACCGAGAATCCCAGACTGTAAACTAAACTTGAAGAAACCATCATCTACTGCTTTGCCTGCAGCATCAAGATCTAATTTCCACATAAGCTGTTGCTTTGAGATGTTGTTCAGATGCAGCTTCTGTAGAAAATGCAGATAAATAATAATAATAAATAATAATAAAATTTTATTTATATCCCGCCCTCCCCGCCGAGGCAGGCTCAGGGCGGCTAACAACATTTCATAAAATTATACAGAGTTTAAAATCAAATTAACTTTAAAACATTCCAGTTAACCAAGTAAAACCAAGTGCATCATCATTTCATGATTATAACAAGATCAACCACTCTATTTATTATTAACAAAAAACAACCAGCACCTAAAAGACACATTCAAAATGTTTTATTTTATTTATTTTTAATTATCAGATTTATATCCCATCCTCCCCTGACAGGCTCAGGACAGCTAACAACAATTTAAAAACATTAGCAATTTACAAACATATTATAATTAGATATATGTATATATATAAAATAGATATATAAATCACATTCCCATCTTCCAAAAGGTGTATTTTCCAACATTTTAGAAATAGCACAGAAGTATGCTATAAGGTATGAATAATTTATAGTGTTAATGAAGTAAATATTAATAGAAATTAGGAGCTGTTAATAAAGAAGGTATGTTTTTTGATAGCTTTAACTCCCATGAATGTATTTATACTGTGTAAGAAGTAGACAAACACAGATAATGACGTTTAAAGATTAACAGTGCAATCCTAGGAATATTTTCCTAAAAGCAAGCCCACTGAATAGTCCTGAGTAGGACTGCTAAGAGCGCAATCCAGAGGGGGGGTGTCTTTTGGAAGCAGACGAGCCGGTACGCGGGCGCAGGAAGGGTTTGCGCCAATGTATGACCAGCGCCACCAGAGCAGAGGGGAGGTACGTGGGCAGGGGGAAGCCAAGCGGCGCCCCACCCGAGGGCAGCAGTGCCTGAGGGCTGCACCCGAGCGCGGGCGGAAGTGAGGCAGAGCGTGGTGTTCAGGTGGAGTAGGGGGTGGAGTTGGCGCAGCCAGGCTTAGGCGGCTTCCTGAGCAGTTTGGCCCATGGCACGCCCCTCCTGAGAGGCGCAACTTTACACCCGCAAAAACGGCGGCATGCCCCACAGGCACTCGTTGAAACCAAAAACAAAGATCGCCGCAGCGGAAGCTTGCAAACCCCTTAGGGAGTGGCGTGATTGCCTCGCCAATCCCATCGTGCCTTGGGCTGACAAGCCCCCTCCCCAACAGCCAATCGCAGTCTCCCCCCTCCTAGAAATACTTCCGCTCTGGCCTCACATAACTCAGTTGTTAGGGAAAGGAGCGTTTGGCGGGAAGTTCTGCCGGCGAGCTCCCGGCCATATGGACTTAGAGTGAGGGACAGGTAGGCACGTTGGTGACGGATTTTGCACCTTGCGGTTGCTTTGACAGTATCTTTGATTTGCAAGGGGGAGAGAGAAGTCTCTCCTTTGGGGCTAACTGCACTTGTTTCCAGGTCTTAACAGGTTCCGGGCTCCCGGAGGCGCTGCATGCAAGGACTGTCGCCCATGGCTGGGTAAGTTCCACTGCCCCCCAGCCTCCCCCTCCCCTCACTTTCGACCGCTCGGTGTGCAAGCGTCTCTGGTACTTGAACCAGGCAGTGGGCTCCAGCAGGGGGCATTTGCTGACCCCGCGCCCCTGTGCTGCTGCCTGCTCCGTTCCCTTGGTCTGCCCTCTGCTGCGTTCCCAATCCCGGCAGGGCATGGGGGGGTGCCAGCTGCCCCGTTGTGGGGAGGTGGGTCAGAGACTGTCCCTTTAAGAGAGCGCCTGATTGAAATGCAGCCCGCTCTTCCAGGCGCCGCTCCTGCAGGTGCTCTTGATCTGTCTCCATTTTGCAGGTGGGACTCCAACACAGAGGCTTCTGCGTGTGCCGCTCCACCGCCCCCCCACTCCCTTAGCTGTTTCTGCCCGCTGCTCGGAATGGAGCCCCGCCCACGGCGAGACTGCCCAGCACGTGCCAGGGAGACTGTTGCACTCTGTCCCAGAAAAATAAAGTCTGAGCTGTGCCCTCTGTTGTCTCTCCTGCTTGGCATCTGCTGCACGTTCCCTGGGCAACCCGCCCACCCTCTACCGGTGGCCTCTCTGAGGGAATGCCTGGGAGGGTGGGCAGAATTGGTTTTGGGGAGGTATGGTCTATGAGCCACCATGCTGCCCCCCCCCCCCCGCGTGGCTGGACAGGGAAGGGGAGTGCCATCCCTCAGCCTGCCTGGGCTGACAGCCTACCCAACCCCACAGGGCTGTTGTGCACAGGGCACTAAGGGGGGGCTGATGAGGTGGGCTCAGAGTTCTGCCACTGAGGCACTTGCACTCTGAGTTCTGCGGCCCCCAGGGAAGGTGTTCCGTGCACATGGCAGGAGGCATCAGGGCAGCACAGGGGGTCTCTGGGTTGGGGGGGGGGTGTCTGCTGCTGGGCTGCTCACTCCCAGACACACATTCCAGCTGCTGTCTATGACAGCGAGCTCCTGCACTTGGTACTTCCTGCTTGTCTGCCTGCCATTGGCATTGTCTCTGACAGTGGGAGGGTGTGAGGGGATTGACAGCTTCTCCATGGGGCCTGTCTCGCCCCCACCCTCTCCTCGCCACCAAGCCAGGCTTCTCGTGTGCGCATGCCCAGCCTCATTCCTGTTCCCTTCCTGTGTTGGTGGAAGGTCTCTCCTTTGCCTGTGATGGTCTGCCCATCATTGTCTCCATTCTCTGTTTGGGGGGGGGGGGTTAGGGATGGCTATCAGCCTCTCTGAGGCCACCTCTCCCCATCCCTGACTGTCATGAGCTGCGGCGCATGCGCCAGGACTGGCAACTGGCGGAATGAGCTGGCCCACCCCTCCAGCTGCCTCCACCTCCCTTCCGTGCCTCTGTCAGCGGCGTTGCAATGGCAACCCTCTCCCTCACGGCAAGCTACACCTCTCCCCTCCCCACACTCCAGCGTGCCGAAGTCCTCAAGTAGTCTACTAGCGGCGCAGCAGCTACGCCATGGCCGGCCACCCCTTATCTCTGGATTGGGCTGCCCATGCAGATGTCAAAAGGTGAAAGCCAGGCTATCCATAAACAAATTACCACCAGTTCCCCACTAGGCTTGTTCTGGCATTGGAGCTCTTTTTTCCCCAATGCTTCCATCCAATTTCACAGAAGCTGCCCCAGGGCTGCGACTTGCATCGCCTCTTACAGCAAGAAGAAACCATTTTTCAGAGGATCTTGCTTGCCACAGGAAAGAGGCGGGGTAACTCACAGCCCCAGGGCAGCTTGCGCAAAATCAGATGGAAGCATCGGGGGGGGGGGGGCGGGAGGAGAGCTCTGACACTGGAGCAAGCTTAGTGGAGAATCAGTCTACATATTTCTACATGCACAGAACTTCTTTTGAGTGCAAAAAAAAAAGATTTTGTAAATTAATCAGAAGGAAAATATATTTTTAAAAAAGAACATAATGTTGATGAGAGAAAGTTTTGTGAGAACTATGTATTGCAGGTTATCTATACATTATATAATCTGGGCTATCAGGACTCATATTGCAGATGTCATTCAAGTCAGGCAAATTTAATACATGTTTTTTGGAATTGTCCTAAAGTCTTTGGCGCCAGATCTTTTTTCAATATTTTAGAATAGGTAATGATTTACCATTCAATCTTGTGATTGTTTTATTATGTAATATTACAATTGTGTACTTGTGTCAGAGAGGAAACATATAATGATCTTGTTAACTGCTGCAAGAAAATGTGTAATGTACCACTGGAAATCCTCTGTGGATCCCAATATTAACAACTGGATTGTGAGAGTATGGAAAATTGATCCCATGTCTATAATGCAGAAGTACAAATCAAGAAGATACAAGATCTGATAAGTGTACAGAAATATGATCTTTGTTTATAACACCTTTGAACAATAAGGTTCATGATGGTCTGTTTCAGGTTGTTTTTTAATTTTCTAATGAGTGTTTCCTTGTAATTTTCTTTTGTCTATATTCTCCCTCTTCTTTTTTGGTTAAAAATAAACAATTTTATGAAGGTCTGAAAGTATGCTCTAGAAGAGACAACTACCGAGAACATGTGAGTTGGGAACGAGGACAGGAAGGAAAAATCAATCTGCAAATCCTCTTAGAGAACCCTGGAAAAATTTGGGGAGGGATTTCCAACCCATTCCCCTCTCCCACAGCTCCTTGCAAACCCAAGGTTTCCTTGTAGTAACAAACATGTATCACAAAAAAAATGATCAAGAACTCAACAGTGATGACAACTTTTAATGATTGGATACCAATAAATATTAATGCAGTAATCAACTTCTCATAATGCATTTTGTGTGGGAGGGAAAAATAGTCTTACTATATTCTGTGCATCATCAGTAATAAATCTGCATCATCAGTAATAAAGTTGTCTACCACAGTGGCAAATCTGAGTATTTTCATTCGCTGGATGGCTCACACTGTCTCTGGTGTGCTATTAGCTGATTCTGCTCTCCCTTACCCACCACCAGTCCCGTCAGGCCAGAACCCCACCAGAAAGCCACTGACTTTTGAGCAAGAAAGTTCTCAGCTGAGAGATTCTCCTGGGGGCTTACTGATCACTACTACCTCTCCTCAGGGCCCGTTGTAAGAAGTCTGGGACAGTCCACCTACCCCCCACAGAAACAACAACACTGCTGCAAAGCAAACAGTGAAGCAAGCAGTAAACTGTGAGAGACATGTTCCTCTACCCCCACGTACACAGGCCCAGGAATGTTAACAGTTTTACCTCAGAGACAGCCAACTCTTCTCAGTGTCCTCTCTGTCAACCAGCCTCAGAAAGGGATGCAGTCCTACTGCGGCCCCACAAAAGGCCTCCCAGCACATGCAGCCTCCAAAGGCCACACAAATAGCCAGGGAGGTCTGGCCCTATTGGGAGTGTTTTCCCCCCTAAGAAGTGCTAGTCAGAGGCTGTTGCTAGGCAACCCAGGCTGCTTTTCTCAGTAAAGGGAGAGGCCTCAGGTGAAAAAAATAGCATACAGTTCACCCTCCAAAGTTATTTTCTCCAGGATGGGGAGAGAAATCTGTTGTCTGGAATTCAGTTCTGATCCGAGTTCTTCAGGCTCCACCTGGAGGTTGACTCCTTAGGTCTGGCAGCACCCTTTGCGTGACTTGGCCACTCTGCTGGCATGGCTTAACTAGGCCTGGCTGCTTGCTCCTGTTCCGCAGCAGTCCCCTGCAATGTGAATTGGCAGTTACCAACTCCAGGTTGGGAAATTCCTGGAGATTTGGTGGGTGGGGCCTGGAGAGGGTGAGTTTGAGAAAGAGTGGGACCTCAGCCAGATACCATGGCATAAAATCCATTCTCAAAATTAGCCATTTCTGCCTGGAAAACCATTGTTGCCGATCTCCAGGTGAGGGGAAAACAGGTAAAACCGCTGTGTAATAATGTCCAAAAAAACTCACAAAATTCTTTGAAAATACTACAAATATATTCCAGCCAGAAAGTATTTACAAAAGCATTCATAGAAACACATTTCTTATACTCTACAGAACAAGAAAACAAGAGCGGGATAAACCATCCACAAATTGAATGTCCTTAAAGGGTCAGCCATGCAGCCATCTTGCTCCTTCCTTTTTCTTTGGCATTCATCCAACCTTTCTCAATCAATGAAGAAACACTGAAAGCGGACCTTGGTGCATGCTATTTAGCAAATCTCAGTCAATGGATTCTCAAATGTGCATAAGATTTTCCCAGTACTTCACAGACACGAACAGGCTTTTCTAGAAATTCTAAGCCTCATTTTTGCCGTAAAAGGCTTCTTTGGAGCTTTACAAATATCTGCTGTGAACTTTCCAGATCCATAACTACTACATTCTTATCATTCCCAAAGGGCTATACTCCATTGTTTTGCTTCCCACATTTGTTGGCATAGTCTTGCTAACATTTTGATGAGCTCCCTTTCTGTGGCTTGGAATAGCTCTATTGTTATCCTGTCTACTCCTGGTGATTTGCTTTTCCCAACTGCTCTCAGTACAGCTTTCACTTCACTTTCTAAAACTTTAGGTTCGTCTTCAAAAGAAGGACAAAATAGGAAACTCCAAACCTCTCCCTCTTTTACCCCTTAAAAGATGCCTACCATCCAAACCGCCCAAAAATCCTGGCTAACAAGCAAGCCTTGTAGTGTCTCCTAAATATCTCCAAGGAGGAGGCCCTCTCTCATCTCTTCAGGGAGCCCACTGCATGGCACTGGAGCACTAGAAGCCTTCCCACTGTTGCTTCCCCCTCACCCCAGCACCAGAATGTCCACCAGTGGGGCCAGAGCACTAGAAGCCTTCCCACTGTTGCTTCCCCTCCCACCCCAGCACCAAGAATACAGACAGAGCATCACTTGCAGGGAAAGAAAGAAGGCGGGACAAAGAAAAAAAAAAGCCTTACTCACCATCAGATGACCCCAGCCAGCAACAATTCTGCCCAGGGGTCATTTGGTTAAAAACATAGCTACTGGAATGCCCACTTCCCACTCCTCCTGGCAGAAAAAAGCACACACACCCCTTCTTTGCTGCTCAGGCCTCCCAGGGAAATCTCTCCAAAAGAGCATACTGCAAGGCACATGAAAGCTCATGCCTTGAAGATCACTTCATGGGTCTAAAGTTCCACTGGACTCCAGCTTTTCTCTCAAACACTGGGAGGGGGGGAGAAGGAAAGAGAGGCAGCCCAGCTCCTCTCTGCACAACACAGAGATGAGGGAAGGAAGGAAGCCAAACAGAGGTCAGGCTTTGTAGCCTGTGTCAGTCTTCAAGGCTAATTTTACTCTGCACAACAGAGAGACAGGGGAAGGAAGGAGTCAAACAGAGCTCAGGCTTTGCAGCCTGTGTCAGTCTTCAAGGCTAGCTTTTCTCTGCACAACACAGAGACGGGAGAAGGAAGGAAGCAGAGGTCATGCTTTGCTGGGGGTGGGGCTAGCTTTGGCTTTTCTTGTGACCTGGTAGTGAGTCTTCTGTGGCCCAGTATCGGGTCACGACCCTGCAAATGGGAAACACTGGATTAGACAATCCTCTACTTTCATCACTTGCTCTAGGTCCTTTTTAAAAAAAAATCAGCATTACATTTGCTATATTTTGATTAATTTATGTAAATCATAAACCATAAATCCTTGGGTAAGGAATGTAGCATTAAATTGGGTGTTCCTACAATCTGACTGTTGGAAGTAGAATAATTCCCAAATTGATTTGATTATTTCTTCATGCAGCATGGCATAGCTTTGTAAACCAGAGCCTTTTGGGTTAGTTTCACAATAACCAGACAGTTTCCTGAAGACAAGGGAGTCAATAGAAAATACAAGCAACAACACAACAAAAGCTGCTGAACACTAACTGAAATATGCTGAATGTTTTCTTTAAATTCCAAGGTGGTTAACACATTTTGGGAGAAATGGTGCTTAATCTGCATCTTATCCACGCATTGTAAATTGATCAAACTCATATAATAACCAAGTAATTATGAGTTTTGGCAACACTGCTATTTTGCATCAGTAAAGCAACAGATATTCAAGAATAATCCATTTAAAAGCACTCCACCTTACCTTTATGGAATTGCGGTCATGTACAATACCCAATTGGATAGTTCTTAAGTTACACAGAAACGTTAGATCTTGATAATAAAGTTCTAGAGGTGGCTGCAACACTGCATGGAAAAGAAGCAGACACATTTATACTTTAACTTCTCTACAAATGCTTCTATAAGTATGATGGGAAATTAACCAAAACAACTTTTCATTTTGTGTGCCTTAAGACTTACAATCTTCCTATCCCCTGAATTACTGAATTCTGCCTGAATGCTACTAATGTCATAAATGCTGTTAGGTAAAGAATATACTTGCCTGCTTCAAATAGAACTTATTTTCTAGATAGAATCTCTCTCTGTAGTTCTAACTACTTTATAAATTATTTCCTGCTGAAGTCCACAGTCTCTACTGAACCCTTCGTATGAGACCTTTGAAAATTTTCCCATGAAGTATCTTCATGTTTAAACTAATTAGCCTTCACACAATTCTACAATCAATGGGCTTTAGCTTTTTTAGACATATCACTTTGTCATGTCAATAACCGCCCCCAATACTCCTAGAATCCACCATACCCAGAAGACCTGTTCTGTCTCATTCACACATACCCTCCCCAAACAAAATCCATTTTACATATGCTTATGAACTACACAGTCTCTGATCCCATACAGGATCTGGGAAACTCAGGCTCAAATCCCTACTGTGCCATGGAACTTGCCAGGTGACCTTGAGCCAGTCAAACACCCTCAGCCTAACCTAACTCATGGGGATGTTGTGAAGATAAAACTGAGGATAATTTTGTAAGCCACTTTGCGGGCCCTGTACAAACATGCTTTTGTCAGTAAAGATAAGCTGCAATGATGCCAACAGTTTCCAGCTCACTTTGTGAAGTTGCAGCAATTAGGAGTTCTTCAATCATTCCAGAAAAGGTATCTTGTGTCTTTTTTGGAAGGAAAAGCTAAGAATCTTGTGAAGAGGTTCAGGTAAAGCAGCAAAGGCATGATTTGCCAATTGTTTCAAGGAGCACTGCACAGCACAACCCAGACTTCCTTCTCATTCATACTCATAAAAGACATAGCCTTTCCCAGAACTGCGACTAATTCACTCAGACATGCAGCCCAACCACACAATACATTGGAAGTTGTGTGCAGAGCTCACAGTGCACCTGGTCAGATTATTAAAAAAATATATCCATGTACTTAGCCTCTGACGTCAGGGTGAACTAACACCCACATAGTTTTTCTGAGTCCATTTCCTTGGAAGTAAAGAGATATGTCATTGTATATTTTAGGCTATCTTTTCAATTAGAAGCAGCTCCAGGAGAAATCGGTCTTCAATAAGTTTAGTCTTTTTCCAGTGTAGCCAGTGTACTTTTATCTTTGATATGCCAATAAAGGTTGTCTGGCTGTCTGCCTGTCTGTCCTGTGTAGCAACTTTTCACCTAGTTATTTCCCAACAATAGCCTCCAAAGTTGCTTTTCTTTCTGCTTGGAAAAGGTTTCTGTTTTCTGGAATATTTCTGAACGCATGCAAGGCAAAGGATACTGGTGTGGAAGATTTAAGGCAATCTGCTCCTTTTCTCTCCAGCCAGGCTTACAGCTATAGATGCATGACAGTGGGGTCTTCTTACTCTCCAATAAGGGGCTTTTCCACACCAGGTTTTTTTGCTCCATCTTGGCTTCTTGTCTGCACCAGTTTTCTCCTATTTTACATCCAGTTTTGTTTGCAGGTAGCGGCTCTTCACAGTGTGTTTTTGTTGTTTGTTTTGTTTTTCATTTTTTCTGTGTTTTTCAGACCATTTTTTTCTAGTGATCTGGAAAAAAATGGGAAAACACAAAATCCAAGTCCCTGCTTCAGCCACATAGTGTTACGATGAGTTCTAATTTAGCACTTATAGGTTATATATTCCTTTTTAAAAAGTAGAAGAGTGACTTTCAGGTGTGTAACTGTATGTCAAAGTTGATGAAAATGTTCCCAGCCTGGTTCTTGAATGTTGTGGTTTCTTACATCCAATTTGTGTACGTTAATTCTCTCATACAGACCAGCATGCTGTCCACTGCAGAAGGCAGAAGGACACTAGTGGCACATTATAGCTAACATATACTATTGGATAAATTGGGCCGTGTAAGTGGATGAGTGCAAGATAGTGTAACTACTAATATTCAGATAATAACGACCCATGTGTATATGGGAATAAAGTTGGCATCCAAGTATGCTGCAGGGTTTCATTCCTGGGTCTCTGTCTTTTGGGTGACCCATGGCTGTTGGTATGAACCTGTGAGGACTGCCTGCAAGCAAGGGAAAGCCTGCCACCCAAAGCCTGGGAAAGAGAAATATTTTTATCCAGAAGAAACTGTATGTCATTGAAGATAAACTGAAGTTTAAGCTGTGAGCTATAGCTGACAACCAGTGATGTTCTGTTAGTTACTTTGAGGCTGTCTTGTAGTAGACTGACTGTAGGTACTAATCTGACCCGTTAATCTGCTTATTTACTTTGGTGGATGTGTATTCTCGGCTTGACTTCGTGAACGAAGATTTAAGAAGGGTGCAGTAGTCCACGTCTGCTGCAGGCTCGCTGGTGGCTGACAAGACCAATGCGGGACAGGCAGATCCGGCAACAGTGGCTGCAGGGAAAAGTCTGATTTGTACTGCATTTTTAAAAAGCTTATGTAAATCCTCCAGATGGGAGTCTTATGTCTCAGAAACTGCAATAAATACAACTGCAACACACTGTATGACTATAGATTATGCATCACTTTATATGTTTCAGATGGTAGCTGGAAGCATACAGGTATGTTTGATGTTATGCATTCACTGCATAGTTTCTCAGTGGTGTCCAGGAAATCTACTAGGTGCGTGTGTTGGTCCATGGTGCTGTAGATCTTGCTGTGGAAATTACTGACGTCCCAATGGAATCTCTTCCTTTCCAGCAGCCCAAGTGATGAAAATATCATCAATAAATCATAGGCACATGGCACGAATGAATGGACAGGAGCTAAAGAAACACTGCTCTAAGTCAGCCATGAAAATGTTTGTATACTGTGGTCATGCACATGTCTTCAGCTGTGCTATTAATCTGAAAATATAAAGTATTATCAATTTCAAAGTAGTTGCTGTGGTATTATCTGGATTAATGTTCCCATTAGATAGCAGTTCATCTCATTGGGGTATGTTGGTATATAGAGACTCAATATCCACAGTTGCTATAATGCTGTTTTCCAGAAGGATGCCAACAGATTGTCATTTCCTCAGGAAGTCAGTGGCATCTCGTAAGTAACTGGAAGTGCTGATGGCATATAGATGGAGTACATATAGGCAGATATCCCTGCAGTGACAGTGCAAATGTCAGTCTTCAAGCAATCAAGATGAAGAAAAACTATACTTCTGAATAAATAAAAAATAAAAACTAGTAGCTCTTGCAGATGTCTTTGCATTGCCATAGATTTCTTGCAGATAAATTGTATATGTGTGTGTGCACATATATATATCTTGAGAGTGTTTACCTAAAGGACAGTATGTTTTCCTGAAGTATTCACTAAGAAATACCACTGGCAGAAGAAGTTAAAGGATTTTAACACTGCAATTGGAATAAGTTAAAGGCAACACGGGCCATCCACCACACATTTCAGAGAACTGATGGAACTTCATCATATAAATTACATTTGAATTAATATTAAAGGCAAGAATATAAGTAAGGCAATAACAAATGGAATGCAAGACAGCACATGCCCATTAAAAATAGATTATGCCAATGCAGGCCTCAGATTCAGTGGGAGTTCACAGGAGCACAGCTCCTGCACCTTTCTGAGAGTTCCACCTCCTCCTTCTGAGAGTTCCACCTCCTTGTCCATTGAATAGTATGTGCAGCTGCATAACAATCCCTGGATGAGCTCCACTACCTATTTTTCTACAAAATGACCGCTGTGCCAATGCAATTGGATGTCATTTTCAAGATGATGGCTGGCTTTCTAGATGAAAAGCCAGTTAGATCTACTCTATTTGGATTTTAACAAAGTTTGGATACAGTATCTCTGAGATCATTATATCTCAAATAAAATGATGATTATTAGCATATGACAGATGAGGACCTAGGCAAGGACAAGGAAGAAATCTGGGGTGGAAAAATAGATTGTCCAGTTGGAGAGAAATAACTAGTAGCGTTTCTGGGAGGCTGCTTTTGAAACATAAAGAAAAAGACTGTGAAAGATTGCGGAACTGGCAGGTATGTAAAGAAAGGAACCATACATTTCAAGGAATGTTTTGGGTACAGTGCATCTCTTTATACTATGTGCACAGACAAATTACACACACTCACATTTACTCTATGGATTTTTCCCTCACTGTAACATTATCCTTAGGTGTTAATAACATGTGGCTAACAATGACCACAGAATTATATGAATAGTTTGTATAGCACCTGTAGGAATGGAATATAGTTTCTGAAAATCCACAGGAGGGGGTTAAATTGAGGGGAATCAATTCTGGATTGCATTAAAGCCTCCCATACCCTTATCATCATAATTCAAAAGCTGCTTGAAAACAGATTATCTAACACATTCTATACATATATTTAAGAGGCTTGTAAAGTTTACATACCAGTTGCTTGAACTTTACAAAGCTGAGTAGGTATAGTCAACATTTGAGGATGCGGGACAATGAGATGCTTTGCTGAACTAGCAGGACTTGTATTTGTTAGTGTATTATCAGATGAAGATGAAGTCTTACTGACATTAACGTGTATTAGAAGATTGAAATCATATGCTGCCACCTAGAGGCAAATGTAGAGTGTTATTGTAATCATTGTTTTTAGATTAGTTTGTAAATTTGTAGTTTTAATGTTTATAAAATAGTTTTTATATTGTTGTTGTTACCCACCTTGTATTCTGAGGTGCTAGGGAGAAAGGCAGGTATATACATATTTTAAATAAATAAGAATAAATAAATAAGAGTAGAGCAGCTAATTAAAAAAAATCAAGATTTCTCAAACAAGCTGAATGTTTCCATTTTTGCAGGAACCATTTCACATGTCGCAGCTATACCTGCCTTAGAAGTCTTTGTTAAAATATGTAAATTCACTCTGTCATTGAACACCATATCTTCTAGCTCATTGTTTGAATCTGAGTAAAGAACCATATTTTGGTCAAATAACCGATTTAAGTACTCCCCCCCCCCCCGCCTTCTTTCTTCAGAAACACTCATAGTAGTTCCAGTTACTTGGCCTGTTGAATAGAAAGTTTCAAAAACAGGGCTCCTGAAGATGACATTGATTGGTCTCATATAGGGAGAGGTGCTTTCTAAGTAATACTGGTGCCATGTCATGGAGATCTTCAAAGGCAAAAATTAGCATCTTAAACTGGACTTGAAAATTCATCAGTAATAGGTATTTGGAGCAGAGCTAGTATGATATGGTTCTACCTGCCAACTATATCGTTTCAGAATTATCTTGAAGAACAACTCAACATAGAACACATTACAGAAGTCGCAAATAGCATGAGATAACTGTAATAAGTTGTAGTGAGTTGACAAGCATCTAGACATAAGGCCATTTTGTAGTTGATCTTCCTCAGAAGTTGTTGATAGTAGATCTCCCTCAGAAATTATCTCCATCTTATTTACAACTCAACTTTTATACAAGAAGCAAGTCAGTCCATTAATGTTTCATTAATCAGATATGAAGCTTTCTGCTCTAATTGATATTTTTCTATGTAATGTGTAAGGACCATTTGTATTTTTATTGATTAAAAATACAGTAGCTTGTTATTAGATTTTACACTGTGATCCCAGTTTCTTTTTCTGCATATCTGCTCAAATCACAGAATCCCTAGCAGTGGCAGGTACATCACATGCAACCCAAATCTTGGTCCTCTGATTTGGTCCTACATTTAAGACATCATTTGTAATGACATAACTCAGCTGAATACTGAAGTATCAGAATGAAATGTGGTACACACATCAGAGCACAATTCTATATTTCAAGTTCAAATATCTGGTCAACCCCACACAGAGATGTACATACATACTCTTTAAAGAGAAAGAAAATGCAAAATATACTCTGTGGTATATGACTTGCAAGTAGAAATACTGGAATGAGTGTTCGTGTTCATGTTAAGGGAAAGATTCCACATGTCATGGACAAATTCTGGCTTCATTTTTATATCATTTCAACCGGGAAAAACCAATGAAAAATATATTCAGTATTTTATTTCTATACCATTTTTCCTTTTAAAAATTGTATATATAAAGTAACATCCTATATTTTATTTTTTTAAAAATTAGCCTTCTTTTTACCTTGTAGCACTCAAAGAGGCTTACAATAGAACTAAAACAACAGTTATAAAACACATTAAAATGACAGTTTAAAATCTCAGAACTGCAAATTAATAAAAATTAAATTAGTCAAATTGAAGTCCAAAATAAAACTGCCTCCTGAAGATCAAAAGTGAGGAGCCAAGCACATCTCCCTAGGGAGTGGGGAGGTTGTTCTCTAATCATTGGGCTGCCACCAAAAAGGCCCTTTCTCATGGTTCCTGCAGGTAAGATTCCTTGATTGGTGGGACTGTCAGAAGAGCCTTTCCCTGTGATCTTAATTCACAAAATCACAAAGTATGATACGACATTTTCTTGATTTCTAATTCCAGTATCTGCAGTGTAATACAATATCTGCCTTAGATTGAGGCTGATTCTACATTCATGTTTGGGGGTCTGATTTTCTGAGCATTGAAATAGCCTTCTAGAAATCCAGAGTATATTTTTTAATCTACACTCAAAATTTTGCTCCTAGACTTCCCCTCCACACTTGCTTGCTTTACTGGAGGGGGGGAGGGGGGCAGGTTTAAGAGTTCCTTTGTTCTATCTTGAGAAATGAGTTTATTGCCCTGTTTCCCATGAAAGATATCATCTTTATGGTCCTGTGGAATGCGCTTGCAATTTCTCTAGCCAGGGTGAGTGTCTTAGATCCAAAAGTTCCTGGAAAACCCTCATTCCAAAGTAGTCTTGAAAAGTCAGGGCCAACTTCGTGCTGAAAACGGTGTCAGAGCCAATTCAGGAATTTAAATGTAAATGACAGTCAAAACACCGGAGCAAGACAGAATTCAAGGCACATTGTAATGTAGATGATCACTTTTGAAAGCGCAACATTACTGGATCTTTTGCCCAGTGTAATATCAGCCACAGATAGCGAAATTAAAGGTGGACTGTGTGTGTGTGTATGCACATGAGCATGCATAAGACACAATGATACATTTAAGCATTCAATTCCAAACTCAAGCTCCCCAGGGCCAGGAGGAAGCAAGGCTCTCAAAACACACACCTCTTATTATCAGGTTTCCTATGCATTGTGTGCTCATAAGTGCCAGGTTGCACATAAAAACAATCAGATGCTGTGACACACCATTTCTTGCAAAACCATTAACTTTTCATGATCCATACAGTCAAAACCTTTGCTGTAATCTAAGAAACACAAGCTGATTTTCTCCTGAAATCCTCATGTATATTCCAATAGCCAATGTATATCTGCAATATGGTCTCTAGTGCCTCTTCCTCTTCATAATGCAGTAGAATATCTGGCATTTTGATTCCATATAAGGCAACAGTCTTTGTTGTAAGATTTTGAGCACCATTTTATTTGCACAAGAAATTAATGCAATACTTGCTGCTGCAGCCTTTGCTGTCTCCTTTTTCCAGAACTGGAATGTAAATTGAACATTTTCAGACTGTTGGCCATTATTCTATTTTCCACATTTCTTGGCATATTCTTGCTAAGATTTTGATGGACTCCATTACTGTGGCTTGGAATAGCTCTAATGATATCCCATCTATCCCTGGTTATTTGTTTCTCCCAACTGCTCTCATTGCAGCTGTCACTTCACATTCTAAAACTGTAGGTTCTTCTTCAAAAGATTCTTCTTGGAAGGAAATTGTCATCCTTTCATCTCTACTGTATAGTTCTTAAATGTATTGTTTCCTTCTTTTCTTTATTTTGTCCTGTTCAGTTAGTGTATTTCTGTGTTGATCTTTCAGCATGCCTAACTGTACTTTCAACTTCCCTTTGATTTCTTTGATCTTGTGGAACAAATCTCTTTTTCTTCCTTTTATGATGTTCACTCCTATTTCTTTACACTGATTATTATAATAGTTCTCTTTCTCTCCACATGCAAGTCACTGGAATGCTGTATTTAGACTTTTGATTCTATTTCTCATATTTTATTTTTGCTTCTCATCTATCTTTAGCAATTTTAAGAGTTTCATCAATCATCCATCAAAGCTTTTCATTTCTTTGCGCTACAGGAACAGTCTTTGTGCATTCTTCCTTGATAATATCTATGGTTTCAACATTATATGAATTATTAATATATTTTTAGTTTCTTAAGTGCCATAGTATCTTACCTTCTATTGGAAGGGGTGTTGAAAGACCTGAGCCAGATTGAGGTGACAAGAGAGGAGGTCCTACAACTGATGGACGAATTAAAAACTAATAAGTCACCAGGTCCGGATGGCATACATCCAAGAGTTCTGAAAGAACTCAAAGCTGAACTTGTGGATCTCCTGACAAAAAATATGTAATCTCTCATTGAAATCTGCCTCCATTCCTGAGGACTGGAAGGTAGCAAATGTCACCCCCATCTTTAAAAAGGGTTCCAGAGGAGATCCGGGAAACTACAGGCCAGTCAGTCTGACTTCAATACCAGGAAAGTTGGTAGAAACCATTATCAAGGACAGAATGAGCAGGCACATTGATGAACACGAGTTATTGAGGAAGACTCAGCATGGGTTCTGTAAGGGAAGATCTTGCCTCACTAACCTGTTACATTTCTTTGAGAGGGTGAACAAACATGTAGACAAAGGAGACCCGATAGATATTGTATACCTTGACTTCCAGAAAGTTCCTCATCAAAGGCTCCTTAGTAAGCTTGAGAGTCATGGAGTAAAAGGACAGGTCCTCTTGTGGATCAAAAACTGGCTAATTAATAGGAAGCAGAGAGTGAGTATAAATGGGCAGTCTTCGCAGTGGAGGACGGTAAGCAGTGGAGTGCCGCAGGGCTCAGTACTGTGTCCCATGCTCTTTAACTTGTTCATAAATGATTTGGAGTTGAGAGTAAGCAGTGAAGTGGCCAAATATGCAGAAGACACTAAATTGTTCAGGGTGGTAAGAACCAGAGAGGATTGTGAGGAACTCCAAAGGGATCTGTTGAGGCTGGGTGAGTGGGCGTCAATGTGGCAGATGAGGTTCAATGTGGCTAAGTGCAAAGCAATGCACATTGGGGCCAAGAATCCCAGCTGCAAATACAAGCTGATGGGGTGTGAACTGGCAGAGACTGACCAAGAGAGAGATCTTGGGGCTGTGGTAGATAACTCACTGAAAATGTCAAGACAGTGTACGATTGCAATAAAAAAGGCCAACGCCATGCTGGGAATTATTAGGAAGGGAATTGAAAACAGATCAGCCAGTATCATAATGCCCCTGTATAAATCGATGGTGTGGTCTCATTTGGAATACTGTGTGCAATTCTGGTCACCGCATCTCAAAAAGGATATTATAGCATTGGAAAAAAATGCAGAAAAGGGCAACTAGAATGATGAAAGGTTTGGAACACTTTCCCTATGAAGAAAGGTTAAAATGCTTGGGGCTCTTAGCTTGGAGAAACGTCGACTGTGGGCTGACATGATAGAGGTTTACAAGATTATGCATGGGATGGAGAAGGCAGAGAAAGAAGTACTTTTCTCCCTTTCTCACAATACAAGAACTCGTGGGCATTCAATGAAATTGCTGAGCAGTCAGGTTAGAAATGATAAAAGGGGGTACTTCTTCACCCAAAGGGTGATTAACATGTGGAATTCACTGCCACAGCAGGTGGTGGCGGCTACAAGCCTAGCCAGCTTCATGAGGGGGTTAGATAGAAATATGAAGCAGAGGTCCATCATGGCTATTAGCCACAGTGTGTATATATATGTATATATATAAATTTTTGGCCACTGTGTGATACAGAGTGTTGGACTGGATGGGCCATTGGCCTGATCCAACATGGCTTCTCTTATGTTCTTAAGGACCAACAAATAAATTCAGGGTATAAGCTCTGTGAATCAAAACTTATATCCTGGAAAACTTTGCTGGCCTTTAAGGTGCTACTGGACTACCACAGATTAACATGGCTGATCCACTCAAAACCTGAAATAACAATACTGCTTATTTAGCTTGGTAACCTTTGCTGTTGGCAGCCATTTCAACAGCAGATACAAAAAGACTGGTCTTGCATTCGGGGAAAAAGCAGACATACCTGTCTTTCAAGAAAACAAAAATATAGAAAAAGATTCGAACTGGCTTCAACTCACGAAGATACAGCAGGCAACCAACAGGTGCATAGAAAGCATACTAAAAGCAAAACTTCTGTCCTCCAAATTCCAAGCATGTATTCATTAAAATTATATCTGAACCTAAGGGGTTGATTTTCTATAATATAATAAAAGCCCTTTCATCTTGGCAAAACTGAGCAACCTGATTGGTTGGGACTCAGTGGGACTGTGGGGAATCAGCCTTTGGCCCATCAAACCATTAATCAACTGCTCTTGCATTGTCTGACTCTGCTCTCCCCTACCCACTGCTGGCCCCAGGGCTTAAAAGGATTGGCCCTCTAGGGAAACTGTTAGGCAGTCATTGCTGCTAGGCAACTAACCTTGTTTCTCTCAGTATGAAGCAAACAAGCTTGGTTCTCTCAGTAAAAGACGGTGGGGGAGACCTTTTCAAGTCCTATTATAACCTTTGAGGGAGAACTCATTGGTTGACTCCACTCCTCTCTGCTGCCTGAGTGGCTGTTGCTAGCCAGTCAAAAACAACCAACCTTGGGTCTGGCAGTTTCTGGCTCTCCCTACTCTCCCATTGGCTAAGCCACCTGCTGCTCTCCTTTGCACAGAAGAGAAAGAAAGCCTTCCCTTGACTGGATGAGGAACAGAGGTGGAAGGAAGGACCCACAGAGAAATCCTTCTCACAATAGGCTGAGGGAAGGAGGGAAGGCTTTCTCTCAATTGGCTGAGGACTCCCTTGATTGGTTGAGGACTTCTCTCTATCCTCCTCTGGAAGGGAAACAGACAGAGATGGGGGGAGGAATCGTGTCCTGTACCACCAGACCAGGTACAGACAGAGAGAGGGAGGAAGGGAAGGAAGGAAAGTGAGACAGATTGAAGTCCTATGCTTAAGACCAACAACGTTATCAGAGAGGGAGTGTTGATCTGAAAGATATCACAAAAGGCCACTGAGTGAGAACTCACTGGAGTCAGTTCTGACTAGGAATGCCAGTTCCAGGTTGGTGGAAAATTCCTGCAGATTTTGTGCTGGAGTTTGAGGACGGCATAGGAGTTAGGGCTTCAGAGCAGGGTCTGCCAGACCCAGTTCTTGCTGTGGAAGCTAACTGGGTGATTTTGGACCACTCACAGACTTTCAGCCTAACCTGCCTCACAGGGTTGTTGTTCAGATCAAAGAGGAGAGGAGAATGATGTAAGCTGCTTTGGTTCCCCCCACTGTGAAGAAAGACTGTCTGATCCCTAGGTGGAGACTGCAGGGAGGAGGGAGTTGATGGAAAGCTAAAATCAGAGGGGTAGATAAAGGGACGGAGCTAGGGTTGCCAGGTCCATCTTAGGAAATTCCTAGAGATTTAAGGAATGGAGCCTGGAGAGGGTGGGGTTTGAGGAGGGGTGGGGTCCCGGACAGGTACAATGCCATACACTGCACGTACACACCCCAAACCAGCCATTTTTTTTCTGGAGAACCATTATTCCCAATCTCCAGGTGAGGGCTGGAGATCACTCAGCAACTGCTCTCCAGATGGCAGAGATCAGCTTGCCTTCAGATAGGAGGAGTGGATGCCTTCACTTGAGTGAGTGGGAAGACAGCAAGTGGGGGGGGGGCACTCACTCAGTGCCTCTTTCTAGAGCCCACTGTATTTTTCTCTTCAATGGGCCTTATTCCTAGTCGACTTTAAAGCTTTAATCAAGAAAAAACTCATTTTGTACTTTTAGGCTTTTAAATCCTGTAGGTTTTCTAATCCTGAACATTTACAGACAATGAAGAAATTGCAATTGTTTGATCTTTCTTTCATTCTTTTCACTAGTTTTTGAGGGAGCTTCATACATTCCCAGATGTGCCCATCTGTCCCATCATTACAAGCAACCATATTTCATTTACAAAACTGATCATATTTTATGTAGTAGTCAATACTGCTTCCAGTAGATAGCTGTTGTATTCTTTCTTGGTTAGCTCAGAGCTGTGAACATAGAAGTTTCTATATACATGACTTACTACTACCTGCTATGCCTTGCCTCACAATGAGCCAATTGCCTCCAATGCAAAAATATCCTCAGAGTAGCTCATCCAGTTTTGTTCAATCACTCAAACTGACAAGTAAACTATATAACTTTTAAAATACAAAGAGGGGAAGCCTACACGAAGATAATATAAATGTTGGAGTCCAGGAGTTAGTAAGACTCCTAGGAATTAGCCTCCTTTTAAAATAATACATAAAAATGTTACACCCACTCATTTTGACTTTACAACAAACTATATAAACAGAGCATCCCCTTCCCTCAAAATAGGCCTCTCATTCTGACTCAGCAGTACTCACATAAGTGCATGCAGCTGCTCTTGCATCCCCACCAAGTTCTCTTCCCTCTCCAAATTCTACCGTTCCCAGGTTCTTCAAATTGAAGTTGGCAACCCTGCTCTTCAGATATGCAGAAACCTGCTTTTAGATGACTATGTCCTATCGTATAAGCTATCAGCTTTGAGTGGTATCTTCCCACACTTTACTAAGGAGGATGTGTCAAAATGCCAGAAAATTCAAATATATGAATATAAACACTCACACACTCACCATCACCAGGGATGAATCATACTTCACACACTAGTAAGCACAGGGAATGCAATTTACTCTTTTTTATTATGCCCACAATTCAAAGAAATCTAAATAAACAATTTCAGGCAGGACTCTTCTGTTTCTCATTTTAACTGACAGGTTGTCTTCAGGGAAAATGAAAACATTTTTAAAAGATTGTTCAATATTTATGATTATTTTAAACTGAAAGACGATATTCAGGAAAATGCAGTTGTAACAGAATACTCTTGCAAACAAACATTGTATCTCAAGGGAACTGAGTGAGAAAACATAAATGCATCTGCTATTAAATCCTAGCTATTCAGAATACATTCTTGCTCTGTAAAAGCTCAATCAACCAATATTTTGCATTTTTACATTTTCAAAGAATTTTATACTTCCCTTCCTCAATGACCAATGTTAGAAAAAGGCAGAACAATTGTAGTGATGTTGGACCGCAAAGAGTTGGGTTCAAACCCCTTCTGAGCCATAAGTTACTCAGGGAATCTTGAGTATGTCACCATCCCTTTTGTGATGATAAAATGTGAACACGTGAGTAAATGATCACATCAAGGTCAGTACTGTCTAGTCAGAATAGCAGTGGCTCTTCAGCGTGCTAGGGAGAGGTCTTTCAAATGATCTGTTACTTTAACTGGAGAGGCCATGGATTGAATCTAGGACCTTCTTAATGCCAAGTAGATGTTCTACCACTAAGCCATGGCCCCTCTCCACTGTGTGCTTCCCTCATCTTCTTGGAGGTATGGTGGCGTACAAATGGCATGCACACATACAGTGGGATGGAACCACTGCTCCATCAGAGGAAGGCACTCATGGTCACAGATCTTTTCTGCATTCTTTTCTTCCCAGCAGTCCCATCCAAATCTAGGAAATGTGATATCTGTGGGCAGAAGACTCATGAGGACTAAGAGCACACTCAGGATAGGGGGTGCACTGTGGAGAAAGAGGGAGACTAGACAGCGGAGGAAGGAAATGATAAAACTGCCCCCTTTCACCTCCTCTGTACACTTCCCCATTCTGCTTGGCTATAGTAAACCTACAATCCCAGGAAGCGAATCTTCCTGGATCAGAAAGGACTGCTGAGGAGCACTGAATATGAGAAAGATCCACAGCTCTTGTACCCATGGATTGCCAGACTACAGCACGAATCCTCTTTCCCTTTGATAAAATTTTACACACCTACCGGTATCTCATAAACTTACTTCTTTTGGTGTGAAATTCAACAAACATTCCAAAGCTGAATGTGCATCTATGGCCACAGTATATAGACAAAGACCTGGTGGAGAACTGCAAGCATCTGTCAGAAAAAGGAGGGTTGCATATATTATCATTTGTACTGATTAGTTATGTAAAATTATAATTCTACAGTCTTGTGCCAGAAGAAGATGATGGATTTATATCCCGCCCTTCACTCTGAATCTCAGAGTGGCCACAATCTCTTTCACCTTCTACTCCACAACAGACACCCTGTGAAGTAGGTGGAGCTGAGAGAGCTTTCACAGAAGCTGCCCTTTCAAGGACAACTCTTGTGAGAGCTATGGCTGACCCAAGGTCATTCCAGCAGCTGCAAGTGGAGGAGTGAGGAATCAAACCCGGTTCTCCCAGACATGCACTTAACCACTACACCAAACCACTACACCAAAAGGACAGTTGAAGGGGGTAGAGGTCGCAGTAGACTAGTATTCCATAGCAAGTTCCAGAATTGCTAGTTTTACAAGTTGTGGTAAAGGCACTCAAAAATGCCTTATACTTAAAGACATGCCTATCAAGAAGCTAAGGATTATTGAACTGTATGGTATGTACACATTTCTTTGGGAGTGAGCCATAAAGCCTCTCACAGAATACTGAACACATTATTCAAAAGAATTTTGAGAATGACTGCAATCTCTACACTATTTTTATGTATTTACAGATTTCCTGCCTGGCTATCAAAAACGTATTCCAGCAATCAGTAGAACAAGCATATTCCCCATGTTGTATAGTGATGTTTATAGGCAAAGAGAGAAGTAAACAATCTTGAGAGATCTTGTCATAAATTATACCTCAAAGTTCCCTAAAAATATCAAAAAGATAAAGACTAGTATAAGCCTTCTATTTGGCACACTTCATCAGACGAGGGGATGAGGTATTGTGGGCTGAAATACAAGCAGTTTGTTGATTAAGTATGCAGACTGATCACATACTTGTGGTTTGACCATTTGGTTTACCATGTGATCAATCTGCATACTTAATCAACAAACTGCTTGTATTTAAACCCACAATACCTGATCCCCTCATCTGATGAAGTGTGCTTAGAGAGCACACGAAAGCTTACATTCTTAATAAAACTTGGCTGGTCTTTAAGGTGCAACCTGACTCCTGCTTTGTTCAACTACTTCAAGACAACACGGCTGCCCACCTGGATCTATAAGCCTTCTATAGCAGTAGTAGTGGCTATGATGCCCATAGCTGCAGGATAATTTAGATTAACAGACTAAAATTAAATAGTTTCACATACACATATTCAGTTCATTTCTGTCATGGTGAAAACTGTCAGAATTGGCTTTTGCTATCTGTTGAACTGACTGCAAGATTATTTCAACATCTTTCCAAGATACAAGCTCCTACATAGTGGTGCGATGCAGTATTGGGAAGCGTTTAAAAAGCACATGAAAATTTCTCCCCATAATGAAATCAATTGGGTTTTACTCTTATGTCAAAAAAAGGTTAAAGTGTTTGTATGAAGCCACTGTGGAAAATATTCTGATGCAAATTCCTAAAATAAATGCATAGTAAATTTACACTAGAGAAGTCCAGAAGTTGGTTACACCAAAAGGATGTATGCATCACATATTCAGTACAAAACTTCATCTGAACTAGAACAGACTATTCTGGGGATAAATGGATTTCGTTATTTCCAGGACAGTAAAATGGCCTTTGGGGGGAAAGATAAGGAAAATGACAATGGTACAAGGCCATCTCTCTAGAGGAAGAAAGACAAAGATGTTATACTATAGAATTATTGATAACAATCTAATATATTCCAGAAAGCAATTTGGAACAGTTTTTAAAATATTAAAATCACAATGTGACCAACTCTGAAGTGAATTTCACTTGACTGTAACAAAATATGGAAAAAGTTCAAACACTAGACTAGATTTGAGGGTCCTTCCATCACTAATTCACTGAATTAGGACAACCCTAACAAATATATTCAGTTTCAAATGACCACAAACCAAGCAACTAACACACAGTCCAAAGACTGGTTTGTTTTCAGTGGGTCTACCACAGTACAAGGACTCCCAGCAATACCAAATCTGAGTTTCCACTGAAAGCGTAAGCAAAAACCAACACAGGGGTGACAAAAAGTGCTAACTAGCCAGATTTTTAGGAACCTCTTAACTAAAAAGAGACTAGGTAAATCAAAATCAACCATGACTTTGTTGATCCATTCCAGTCCAGCTTCCAACCTGGCCATAATACAGAGATGGTTCTGGTCATCCTCACAGGTAAGCTCCACAGACAGCTGGATTGAGGCGGTTCAGTGCTGCTATTATTACTAGATCTCATAGCAGCATCTGACATGGTCAACCATGATCTTCTGACTCACCATCTCACCGACATAGGAGTTTGGGAAGGGATAGCCTTGAAGTGGCTCACCTCCTTTATCTAAGGTCAGGGACAAAGGGTGGTGCTGGGTGAGAGGGTATCATCTAGGTAGCCCCAGTGTGTGGGGTTCTCCAGGGGGCCATTCTCTCCCCAATGTTGTTTAACATCTATATGTGCCCCCTCACCCAGCTGGTGTGGAGTCTGAGGCAGTACGCAGATGATACCCTGCTCTATCTGTGTGATGGGTAGCTGGGCCAGATACAGCCCCAGCAAATTTGGCTGAGGGCCTGGGAGCCATGGTGGGATGGCTAAAACAGAGCCAGCTGAGACTAAATCCTTCTAAGATGGAAATTCTGTGGCTGGGTCATGGGGATTCAGGTCTCCCAGCTCTTGAAAATGTTCCTTTGAGACCAGTGCTAACTGTCAAGAGACTGGGCATGATCCTGGATGCCTCCTTATCAATGGAGGGCCAGGTCATGAATGTTGCCAGGCTGATATTTTTTTTCAAATGTGCCAGGCCAGGCAACTAGCCCCTCATCTGTCTTGCCTGGAGCTAGCTGCTGTAATCTATGCAGCGGTCACTTCCAGGCTGCATTGATGTAAATTGCTCTACATTGGCCTACCCTTGAGACTGACCCAGACACTCCAAGTGGCGTAGAATGCAGCAGCATGGGATCCTTACGGGGACTCGGAGCACAGCACACATTCAATCTAAACTATATGAGCTTAATTGGCTTCCAGGGGAGTACCAGATCAGGTTCAAGGTTCTGGTGCTGACCTTTTATTTATTTATTTATTTTATTCTATTTATATCCCGCCCTACCCCACCGAGGTAGGGCGGGATATAAATCGACCCTTAACAATCCGGGAATCATGTACCTTTGAGACTGCTTCTCCCGCTATAGCCCTGGAAGAATGTTATGCTCAGTAGACCAAAACCTACTACTGATCCCTGGCCTGAGGGATATCCGGCTGTCCTCAACCAGAGCTAGGGCATTTTCTGTCCTGGCTCCAACCTGGTGTAACTCTCTACTAAATAACATCCAAGCCCTGCAGGATGTGAAACAGTTCCGCAGGGCTTATAAGACAGAGATGTTCCATCAGGCAACTGGCTGAGGACAACAACAGCTATATCCTCTGGCACTCCTATCTTCCATTCACCTCTGCCCCCCACAAGCAGTTGGTTTTCCTGGATTTTTATCACCATCTTTTAGCAGCTACTGATTTTATAGTTTTAAATTCCATTACAATTATATTGTATTAATTTTAATGTTGTACACCTCCTTGAGCCCTACCTGGCAGAAGAGGGTGGTCTAAATTCAAATAAATAAATATATAAATGCAATGCTATTGCAGGAAATTAAACTTAAGGATTTCTGTGGAATCTGACCATTCCACATGAGATTTGCAGTGTAATCTTATACAGACTACAAAACCATTGTCTTGGAAATGTAGAATTGGGTCCAGAAGACATGCAAAGGACTAGCTAACAAAACAGGCAGAAGTGCTGGGACAACCCAAGGCTAATGGCTACATTCACTGGGAAGCTTCAGCAGGCTACAAGATAAGAGTTAAAAGATATACTCATATTAATACTATGTAGGCGAGCACTGCACTTGTGCTTAGCTACAAATGGCATTTTAACTAATATTTTGGCCCATATTTTTACTTAGAGTCAAATGACATATATTTTTAAAACAAGTTAGGTACAGCAAACCTGGATATGGCTCACTAAAAATATAACTTATAGTTCAGCCCTTAATTGTAGAAAGATGTGCTTCTCTCTTGTGAGGGTCAGGAGTGCACAGGAAAGGTGGCCGTCACTCTGGTTTTATTTGCTATGTTTTATTCCACTTCTCTCATCAGTAGGGAGCCAAAGTAATGTACAAGAATGCAATGTAAACAAATGTATATTTAAACAAATGCAAGGCTTGCAAGACGATGCTATTTCAGCTAGCATTTAACTGAAGGGATCTGAATGGATGTTAAGACTATTGAATGCCATCTTTAAACTGTACTGAAATTAGCATCAAATTGTTTTAGTTTAATGTTCTAATTTAAATGTTTTTATTGTTGTTTTATTATGAACTGTGAGCCGCCCTGAGCCTGCTTTGGTGGGGAGGGCGGGATATAAATCAAAGAAACCTGAACCTAAAACTATATATATATCCCTCTGGGTATCCTACCCCCCCAGGGAAAGTGTATGCGCAATACATAGCCTCTCCTTCCCGGTGTAGTGAACGCCGCATGGTCAGAGGTCTGGGAGGAGCAGAGCAGAGCAGCTCTGATAGCTGAGACAGCTGGAGAAATTGCTGAGAATTTCTGAGTTTTGAAGGACTACATTCTAAGGTTTGTGGGGCTGCCTAAAATTCTAAGGTGTGATAGCTGGGGAACTGCTCTTTGTTTGGTTGACTGCTCTTTGTTTGGTTGACTGCCTTAAGGGTGAAAGAGATTGAGAGTGATTGCTGCTGATTGAGAGTGATTGCTGAGGAGTGCCCTGCTCCACCTCTTTGCATTTTAAGCTGCGCCTTGCCAAAGGCTGAGCACATCTCACAGAGGTCTGGGAGGAGCAGAGCAGAGCAGCTCTGATAGCTGAGACAGCTGGAGAAATTGCTGAGAATTTCTGAGTTTTGAAGGACTACATTCTAAGGTTTGTGGGGCTGCCTAAAATTCTAAGGTGTGATAGCTGGGGAACTGCTCTTTGTTTGGTTGACTGCTCTTTGTTTGGTTGACTGCCTTAAGGGTGAAAGAGATTGAGAGTGATTGCTGCTGATTGAGAGTGATTGCTGAGGAGTGCCCTGCTCCACCTCTTTGCATTTTAAGCTGCGCCTTGCCAAAGGCGCGAGCCTTTGGCGCGAGCCGAAGGGCGAGAGCTAAAGGGCTCTTGGCCTGTGGCTCTTCGCCTAGGGGCTCTCTAAGGAGCAGGAACCCAGATCCCTGGCTTCCTTGTTCTCCAAATAAGGTAAGTTCCCAATAAGGTAAGTTTAGGTAAGTTGACCCGCCAGAAGGGGAGCCACTTAAACAGCATTTAAAGAGGACTGTATATTTTAATATATATATATATACAATGAAGATAGAATGCCAGCAGGGGGTTGGGGGCTTTCCAGTGTTTTGCACTGAGTGTCACATGTATGACTATCTGCCCAAAGGACAGAAGTCTTGGGTGTGTGCTCGATGCAAGGAGCTCCTGGTCCTCAGGGAACGAGTTCGTACCCTTGAGGCCGAGGTGACTGCCCTGGAGAAGCAGAGACGGTCAGTTAGGCACTTGGGGAAGACTCTCGGGGGCGTATTAGATGAGCCCCGCTCTGAACGTAGCAGCCCCGTTGCTGCCAGAGAGCGTGAGGGTCGAGAGGGAACAGGGCACCGTGCTGAGGATAAGGGGAATGCGCCCTCAGAAGGGACCTCTTCTTCGGTCGGTGAGCGGGAATCCTTTCGCGCCAAGGAACCATCCCTGAGCAGGGGGAGAGGGGGGGTATTGGTAGTTGGTGATTCGATCATTAGGCAAGTAGACAGCCGGGTGGCGAAACCGCGTACTGACCGTATGGTGACTTGCCTGCCTGGTGCGAAGGTAGCGGACATTACGCGTGTAGTAGATAGACTGATAGACAGTGCTGGGGAGGAGCCTGTGGTCGTGGTGCATGTTGGCACCAACGATGTGGGGAAATGCAGTCGTGAGGTCCTGGAGGAAAAATTTAGGCTGCTAGGCGGGAGACTTAAGGCCAGGACCTCCAAGGTAGCCTTCTCGGAAGTGCTACCTGTTCCACGTGCAGGGCAGGAGAGACAGGCACAAATTAGAAGTCTCAATGTGTGGATGAGACGATGGTGTAAGGAGGAAGGGTTTAAGTTTGTTAGGCACTGGGATGCTTTCTGGAACAAGCGGGAGCTGTACAAAAGAGACGGTCTCCACTTGTCCCCGGATGGAACCAGGCTGCTGGCGCTTAAAATCAAAAAGGTGGCAGAGCAGTTTTTAAACTAAATCTTGGGGGAAAGCCGACAGGAGATGAAATGTCTCTGGTTCGGGAGGACTCGTCTCAAAGAGATGAAGGGTTAGCTGCTATTTTTCTACCGGGTAACGGACCGGAGTTGTCCACTGTGAAGGTGACAAACAATATGGACTGTCTGCCAGTGTCTCGAGGCGGCAGGAGGAAGGTGGCGGGCCTAGCTCGCCTGGGAAATTATAGATGTTTGTATGCAAATGCTAGAAGTGTTCAAAGTAAAATTGGTGAATTGGAATGTTTAGTGCTGGGAGAAAACATAGACATTGTGGGAATTTCAGAAACTTGGTGGAATGAGGAGAATCAGTGGGACACGGTGATTCCTGGATATAAGCTATATCGGAAGGATAGGGAGGGAAGGGTTGGAGGTGGGGTGGCTCTGTATGTCAGAGAGGATATACGGTCCAGTAAGGCTGAGATCAGAGAATTAGATTCACTTTTAGAAATGCTTTGGGTTGAAATAGAGGGCCCAAAAGGAAATTTAACTATGGGAGTTTGTTATCGCCCACCAAATCAAAAGAGAGAGGACGATTATAATATGATGGAAGGCTTAAAGATAGCGGCTAAACGTAAAAACTGTGTTGTAATAGGTGATTTTAACTACCCGCAGATTGATTGGGTCAATATGTGTTCTGGTCGAGAGAAAGAGATTGAGTTTCTTGATGCTCTCAATGACTGTGCTATGGAGCAGATGGTCTCAGAACCTACCAGGGGTGGGGCGATCCTGGATTTGGTCCTAAGTAATGCCCAAGACTTGGTGAGAGATGTAAAAGTGATTGCGCCGCTTGGGAGCAGTGACCATAATGTTATTGATTTCACCGTTTGTATAAATAGGGAGTTGTCCAAAAAGACCACCACAACCACGTTTAACTTTAAAAGGGGTAAATACACTGAGATGAGGAGGCATGTGAGGAAGAAACTGAAAGGAAAGGTACATACGGTCAAAACCCTTGAGAAAGCTTGGACGCTATTTAAAACTATAATCCTAGAAGCTCAGATAAAATACATACCACAAGTTAGGAAAGGCACAAACAGGCATAAGAAAAGGCCTGCGTGGTTAACAAATAAAGTAATGGAAGCTGTAAAAGGTAAGAAGGACTCCTTTAAGCGGTGGAAAACCAGTCCAAGTGAGATTAGTAAAAGGGAACACAGGCTGTGGCAAATCAAATGCAAGACTGTGATCAGGCAGGCAAAAAGGGACTATGAGGAGCATATTGCAAAAAACATAAAGACCAACAATAAAACTTTCTTCAAATATATTAGAAGTAGGAAACCAGCCAGGGAGGCAGTGGGGCCCTTGGATGACCATGGGGTAAAAGGATTACTGAAGGAGGATAGGGAAATGGCTGAAAAGCTAAATGAATTTTTTGCCTCCGTCTTCACTGTAGAAGACGAGAACTTTTTGCCCGCCCCAGAACCACTAATTTTGGAAGGGGTGTTGAAAGACCTGAGTCAGATTGAGGTGACAAATGAGGAGGTCCTACAACTGATAGACAAATTAAAAACTAATAAGTCACCGGGTCCGGATGGCATACATCCGAGAGTTCTGAAGGAACTCAAAGTTGAACTTGTGGATCTTCTAACAAAAATCTGTAATCTTTCATTGAAATCTGCCTCCATTCCTGAGGACTGGAAGGTAGCAAATGTCACCCCCATCTTTAAAAAAGGTTCCAGAGGAGATCCGGGAAACTACAGGCCAGTCAGTCTGACTTCAATACCGGGAAAGTTGGTAGAAACCATTATCAAGGACAGAATGAGTAGGCACATTGATGAACACGGGTTATTGAGGAAGACTCAGCATGGGTTCTGCAAGGGAAGATCTTGCCTCACTAACCTGTTGCATTTCTTTGAGGGGGTGAACAAACATGTGGACAAAGGAGACCCGATAGATGTTGTTTACCTTGACTTCCAGAAAGCTTTTGATAAAGTTCCTCATCAAAGGCTCCTTAGAAAGCTTGAGAATCATGGAGTAAAAGGACAGGTCCTCTTGTGGATCAAAAACTGGCTGAGTAATAGGAAGCAGAGAGTGAGTATAAATGGGCAGTCTTCGCAGTGGAGGACGGTAAGCAGTGGGGTGCCGCAGGGCTCGGTACTGGGTCCCATGCTTTTTAACTTGTTCATAAATGATTTAGAGTTCGGAGTGAGCAGTGAAGTGGCCAAGTTTGCGGATGACACTAAATTGTTCAGGGTGGTGAGAACCAGAGAGGATTGTGAGGAACTCCAAAGGGATCTGTTGAGGCTGGGTGAGTGGGCGTCAACGTGGCAGATGCGGTTCAATGTGGCCAAGTGCAAAGTAATGCACATTGGGGCTAAGAATCCCAGCTACAAATACAAGTTGATGGGGTGTGAACTGGCAGAGACTGATCAAGAGAGAGATCTTGGGGTCATGATAGATAACTCACTGAAAGTGTCAAGACAGTGTGCGTTTGCAATAAAAAAGGCCAATGCCATGCTGGGAATTATTAGGAAGGGAATTGAAAACAAATCAGCCAGTATCATAATGCCCCTGTATAAATCGATGGTGCGGTCTCATTTGGAGTACTGTGTGCAGTTCTGGTCGCCGCACCTCAAAAAGGATATTATAGCTTTAGAGAAGGTGCAGAGAAGGGCAACTAGAATGATTAAAGGGCTGGAGCACTTTCCCTATGAAGAAAGGTTGAAACGCTTGGGACTCTTTAGCTTGGAGAAACGTCGACTGCGGGGTGACATGATAGAGGTTTACAAGATAATGCATGGAATGGAGAAAGTAGAGAAAGAAGTACTTTTCTCCCTTTCTCACAATACAAGAACTCGTGGGCATTCGATGAAATTGCTGAGCAGACAGGTTAAGACGGATAAAAGGAAGTACTTCTTCACCCAAAGGGTGATTAACATGTGGAATTCACTGCCACAGGAGGTGGTGGCGGCCACAAGTATAGCCACCTTCAAGAGGGGTTTAGATAAAAATATGGAGCACAGGTCCATCAGTGGCTATTAGCCACAGTGTATGGAGCACAGGTCCATCAGTGGCTATTAGCCACAGTGTATGGAGCACAGGTCCATCAGTGGCTATTAGCCACAGTGTATGTGTGTATATAACATTTTTTGCCACTGTGTGACACAGAGTGTTGGACTTCATGGGCCGTTGGCCTGATCCAACATGGCTTCTCTTATGTTCTTATGTTCTTATGTCACTGTCTGGCTATGCCTGGCAGATGGTCACTGCAATGGCCTCTCCTGCATTACTGCATCCGTAGCAACACCTTCTCGCTGGTCCCCCCCGTTTTTCACAGAGTTTGCTACGTCATGGTGCGACCGAATTGTCCGGAGGTATAACCGGATGGGCAGGCTGGGCCCACCAACCTCACCAGCCTAAGAGAAGGAAAACTCTAACACCAAACCCGGGCAGATAGAGCTCGTTAATGTAACACCTACCACCTGGAGGACTCGCTGCCGGCGTCCCGGCTTACTGGGCCATGGCAGATGACCCCCAGGTGAAAGGGTGGAGCCAGTACCGCGCACACTGCGCTTCACCTAAAAAATTCCTCTGCGCAGGCCTGAAGGGCATATCCACATACACAACCCACAACGCATCAAGTCCTGCAGCGATGGGCAAGGGGCGAAACGGCAGGTGGAAGGTGCCACTGGAAGCCGCAGTCCCAATCCTGCATGTAGGCGGTTCAGGGTATTGGTCGCCTGATGCTAACCCGGAGACGAAAGCATTTTTCGGCAGCACCCTGAACGACCAAACAGCCTTATCTAGGGACAGCACTGCTTGATCCACACGGAGAGGGGCCTAGAAAAGGTGGCCTAAACAAAGCTCGTCTCCTCCACCCCAGTTGGCTAGCCGCGGTCAACGGGCATCCTTATTTGCGGTCAAAAAATAACAACAAAGAAAAGGCATGCACCTGCCTCACAAAGTGTGCAAAGACTAAAGCTTGCGTGTTGGAACATCAGAACCATGCTTGACACAGTAGACAGTGGTCGCCCTGAATGACACTCTGCTCTAGTTGCCCACGAACTTCTCAGGTTGAATATCGACATAGCAGCTCTCAGTGAGGTCCGTTTCCCTGAGGAAGGTAGTCTTCAAGAACACGGTGCTGGCTATACCCTCTACTGGTCGGGTAAGTCAAAGGCTGAGAGCCGCCTTTCTGGCGTTGGCTTCATGGTCAGGAACTCCATTGCCTCCAAACTCGAAAACCTGCCAACAGGTCACTCAGATCTCATCATGTCCATGCGCCTCCCACTTCAAAACAAGCAGCATGCAACACTCTTCAGTGTGTATGCCCCAACCCCTCAAGCAGATCCTGCAGAAAAGAACAAGTTCTATGCTGATCTACACAACCTCATACGGAAGACCCCTACAGAGGACGAGGTGATCATCCTTGGCGACTTCAATGCCAGAGTAGGTAAAGACTCGGAGGCCTGGAAAGGAGTACTTGGCAAACACGGCATTGGCAACTGCAATGACAACGGGCGCCTCCTGCTAGAATTCTGCATGGAGCACCAGCTCACCATCACCAACACTATCTTCCAGCAGAAAAACAGTCTGAAGACAACCTGGATGCACCCACGGTCCAAGCACTGGCACCTTATTGACTACATTCTGGTGCGCCAGAGAGACCTTCAAGATGTCTTACACACCCGAGTAATGCCCAGTGTGGAATGTCATACGGATCATCGTCTTGTACACTGCAATCTCTGTCTTCACTTTAAACCCACACCCAGGAGAGGAGGTATCCCTCGGAGGAAGTTTCAGGTTGGCAGTCTCCAGTCAGCCGAAGTTAAAGCTGCCTTCCGGGCAAAACTCCAGTCAAGAATTGAGGACATCAGTTGCCCCACAGACCCTTCTCCAGAAGCACTCTGGGGACACCTAAAAACTACCATCCTGCAGATCTCTGAAGAAGTCCTCGGGTTCTCCACAAGGAAGAACAAGGACTGGTTTGATGAGAACAATCAAGAGATCCAAGATTTACTGGCGAAAAAGAGATCTGCCTACCAAGCACATCTTGCTCAGCCCTCCTGTCCTGGGAAAAAAGCAACCTTTCGCGCTGCATGTAGCAACCTCCAGCGCAAGCTTCGAGACATTCAGAACGATTGGTGGACCAAGCTTGCAGAGAGAACCCAGCTGTGTGCAGACACTGGTGATTTAAGAGGGTTCTACGAAGCCCTGAAGGCTGTATATGGTCCATCATATCAGGCTGAGAGTCCCTTGCATAGTGCAGACGGCCAAGTGCTCCTCACAGACAAGGCATCCATACTGAACCGGTGGTCAGAGTATTTTCAGGTTCTCTTCAGTGCCAACCGCGTAGTTCAAGATTCAGCAATCCACCTCACCCCACTTCAACCAGTGAAAACAGAGTTGGATGAGATCCCCACCCTAGAAGAGACTGTTAAAGCCATCAAGCAACTGAAAAGTGGCAAGGCAGCAGGAGTTGATGGAATTCCACCAGAGATCTGGAAGCATGGGGGCACAGTACTACATAGCTCACTTCACAAAGTACTTGTCACCTGCTGGGAACAAGGCAAATTACCACAGGACTTTCGCGATGCAATCATCATCACCCTATACAAGAACAAAGGGGAAAAGTCAGACTGCTCCAACTACCGGGGGATAACCCTGCTCTCCATCGCAGGCAAAATCCTTGCCAGAATACTCCTGAACAGACTGGTGCCCACCATTGCAGAAGAACTCCTCCCAGAGAGCCAGTGCGGCTTCAGAGCTAACAGGAGCACCACTGACATGGTATTTGTTCTCAGGCAGCTCCAAGAGAAATGCAGGGAACAGAACAAGGCTCTGTATGTGACTTTTGTCGACCTTGCCAAAGCCTTCGATACCGTTAGCAGGAAAGGCCTGTGGCAAATCTTGGAACGTTTAGGATGTCCCCCAAGGTTCCTCAGCATGATCATCCAGCTACACGAAGACCAGCGAGGCCAAGTCAGACACTGCAACGACCTCTCGGAGCCCTTCCCAATAGGCACAGGTGTAAAGCAAGGCTGCGTTCTCGCACCAACTCTCTTTACGATCTTCTTTAGCATGATGCTTCAAAGAGCCGCAGTAGATCTAGATGATGACGATGGTGTCTACATCCGCTATCGCACCGATGGCAGCCTGTTCAACCTGAGGCAACTAAAGGCCCACTCCAAGACGATGGAAAAACTCATCCGAGAGCTACTGTTTGCTGATGATGCTGCACTCGTCTCCCACTCGGTATCAGCTCTGCAGCATATGACGTCCTGCTTTGCAGAGGCTACCAAGCTATTCGGCCTAGAAGTTAGTCTGAAGAAGACAGAAGTTCTCCACCAGCCTGCACCCCAGGAAGATTATCACCCTCCCTGCATCACTGTGGGTGAATCAGTTCTGAAAACAGTCCAGCAGTTCAGCTACCTGGGGTGCATCATCTCCTCAGATGCCAAGATCGATAAGGAGATTGACAACAGGCTGGCAAAGGCAAACCGTGCATTTGGCCGACTGCACAAAAGAGTGTGGAGCAACAAGCATCTGAAAAAAGGCACAAAGATCAATGTTTACAAAGCGGTTGTGATGACAACCCTCATCTACGGCTCCGAATCGTGGGTTTTATACCGTCATCACCTGCGACTCCTCGAGCGCTTTCATCAGCGCTGCCTTCGCACCATCCTCAACATCCACTGGAGTGACTTTGTGACCAACACTGAAGTCCTCAAGCGGGCAGAGGTTACCAGTATCGAGGCACTGCTGCTGAAGATGCAGCTGCGCTGGGCAGGGCATATTTCTAGGATGGAAAACCACCGCCTTCCCAAGATTGCCCTGTATGGCGAACTCTCCACCGGCCATCGAAATAGAGGGGCACCAAAGAAGAGGTACAAGGACTCCTTGAAGAAATCCCTTGGCACCTGTCGCATCAACCATCACCAGTGGTCTGACCTAGCCTCAGATCGCAAAGCATGGAGACACACCATCCACCAGGCTGTCTCTTCCTTTGAGAACGCACGCATAGCTGGTCTTGAGGACAAAAGGAGATTGAGGAAGAATCGCACTGCTACAGCACCAATCCTAAATCAGACTTTTCCCTGCAGCCACTGTGGCCGGACCTGCCTGTCCCACATTGGTCTTGTCAGCCACCAGCGAGCCTGCAGCAGACGTGGACTATTGCACCCTTCTTAAATCTTCGTTCGCGAAGCCAAGCCGATATATATATATATATATATATATATATATATATATATACACATAAAGTGCATAAAATATTGGGGGTGGGTATCTAACAGACTAGTCCATCCCAGCCAAGGCAATGACCTAAGAACAAAAGGCCAAGAGCCCTTAGGCTTGTACCCAAGCACTCATGGCCCCACCATGCCCAAGCTTTAAATACCTTCAGCAAGAGTGAAACACTCAGACTGAATCGTACAAGCCAGCAATTCTTCCAATATTATCCTCTGTTTTTCTGAGATCTTAGGAGTTTTTCTCAAAGCATTTAGTTTTAGTAATCACTGTTTATAGGATTATTTTATATATATTATAAATTCCTTTGTAAAGAGAGAGTTTCATTACAAAAACCCTTTTCTTATTTTACGAAAACATTTTGGCGTTAATTACAAATTTTGAAAAATACCTGGCTGAAGAGTAAAATGCAATGTAAAGTCATCATGATTGGATAAATCAAATGTCACCCTGGCACGTGTCTTGCCTTTGTTTTCAATCAAAAATGGAATTTTTTGTGTAGATCCAACATAAACACCATGGAAGACAAAGGAGTCCTTTAAAAAGAAGAAGAAATGCACACTTAAATTACTTGGAACAAATATAAGCAAACAGCTGTACTGACATCTTTACAGAGCAAGTAATGTACAGTGGCAGGCCAAATCCTCAAAGCAGAGTACATGACAGTCCCCAATTACTTCACTCACTGTAGCATGTCTCCAGCAGTTTTAAATGAAGTGGTACTGTCAGCATTAAAATACATAACTGAACTATGTCTTGGTTATTAAACCACTGACATCCCCAAGGGGATATAATAACAACCCAGCTATTCTTATTCTGGGTTTGAGAATCCAGGGATGACTCTAAAATATTAAATCAAAACTGCTTTAAGCTCCCCCACATCAGAACATAAAAATCACAAGTTAAAGGAAGACCTCATCTGAATTTAAATAGACTTTCACATATAAAGGGATCCTTGATTCACAGACTTCATCATCTTCTCTATGAGCAAACGTCTTGTCAGGGTGAAACTCAGGCCATTCACAACCTCTTCATTCCGCACCACAGTATTTTTTCACAAACACCCCTTCTTTTTTCAGTCCCTTCTCTCCCCTTCTATTTTCTACCGATCCAAATCACCATGGGACAGAAATACAAAATCTCACCTCTCTTTTATTTTCTATACAGACATCTCTGTGGAGTTATGTGATTTCTTTCTTACAGTTAGCTATTTCGTTTTAACCTCCCTCCCTGCTCTGTCTTCTACTATTAAATGTATAGTACGATCTATGAATCTTAGTTCCTGATCATGCATCTGAATAGAGAGAGACTTTTAGTTCATTATAATAATTTATGATGGTTCCAATAGTTACACATCTTTTATACTGGAATATAACAAAACCCACCGACACTCTGGAAACACAGATCTTTATTGCTATAATGGAACTGAACTCATTATTGAACTTACCCTTTAAGTCAACCATCAAAGTATTTTAGCATACTATATAACTAAACCACTATTAGTTACCAGGGCTTTTTTTAATATTAAGCCACACCCCTGATGCCAAGCCAGCTGGAACTGCGTTCCTGTATGTTCCTGTTCAAAAAAATCCCTATAAATTACCATTATTTACATTCTACTACAGTGCAATCCGGGGGGGGGAGGGCAGGGGAAGAAGAGCTGAAAGTATTCAGGAAGCTGTCCAGCTGCTATGCTGGTGTATTTCAGAAATACACCAAAGGAGTGTCCTCTACAAGCCACACCATTGCAAAATGTCAGCATGGCAAGTCTGAGGCTTCCCACCAGAGAATACCCCCTGCACTAATGTTGGTAGGTGTGGGCCCAAATGTGCAGTGGAAGTTAGTAGGCTCCCTAAGCTACCTCAGCCTTGGAACACTCTAAGGCAGGGGTGTCGAACTCATTTGTAATGAGGGCCGGATCTAATATAAATGAGATGTTGTTGGGCCAGGCCATGTCAGGTTGGCCCAAGCCATGCCTGGACGGGCTATGTGTGTACTTATTTAAGACTAGGTAGCAGAGATATAAATTTTATGAAGAACACAGACAAGCACAAATATATGTTTTAAAAAAACTTAAAACATGCTTAAAACGTTAGCACTTAAAGGTGCTTTCTTTGTATTTCTCCCATGGGATCCAGGGAACTGGGCAAAGGAAGCTCTGGCTCTTTCCTTCCTTTCCCAGGGGACTGGGGGGGGAGCCTCAGCCAGGAGAAGGGAGGCTTGGCTCTTTAGCCCTGCTGTGCAATTGAGAGAGCCTGGCAAAGCAAGCTATTCCTCCCCTCGGGAGGAGCCTCAGCCAATGGAAGAGAAAAAGGTTTTGCTTTGTAGTTCCTGTTCAATTGAGCAAGTCTTGCAAAGCAAGCTATTATGAAGAAGGAAGCAAGATATAGAGAGAAGGAAGTAGATGACAGCCAGTTGCTCAGGGGCCTGACAGGAGCCCTCTGGGGGCCTGATTCAGCCCCCAAACTGCTCTAAGGCAATGCTTGCAAAAAAACGTGGCATCACCCATAGAACCGCATGGAATCCAGAATAGCAAGCCCTCCCATCAGTCACTACACCTCTTGTACCTCAAGGAGGCTGACAGAAACTGTGGTCTGCAAACACTGGCCCAAGTCATGCATAACGGGGCTATATCAGTTGGCCAAATTACTGTGAGACTTAAAAGCTCACACCACCATGAGAGCTTAAACACACATTTGAGGAATAGCAATACTATACAGGAGCACAGCTTATTGATAGAGTAGAGGAGGGGATAATAAGTCACAGAGGACCACCAGACCCCTGAGCACCTGATTACTCCCCATGACAGGTGCCCCAAAGAAGATGCATTATGAGGTTTTTTCCTCAGGCATATTTCCCCAGAGCAACCAAGGCAGTAGGCTGTAACCCAATGGCAGGACACTAGGCCAGTGCTCACAGCAAGAACACCACAGTATAAAGCAAGTGCAGTACACCACTACCCCTGCACAGGTCCCCCATCCACACACCCATTTCCCTCACACCCTATCCCATCCAGAGGCCATGGCCCAAGGAACCACAGCAAATGGACCTGGGGAAGGCACCAACACAGTGCTGGGCGACAGAGGGTTACTGCTGACCATGTCCTCTGAAGCCCCACCCTGTTTCCCACCCACTGATAAGCTGAAGCTCCTGCAGAATTGAGGGATCCACTCAAGTAATCCCCATGCTCCATAGTTAGAGCAGACTGGGAACAGTGTTAGGGAATGAAAAATGTACACTAGGGATATACTCCTGAAAAAAAATCAGAAAGTTTTGGATTTGGATTTCAGGAAGTGTATCCATATGGGCATTCTGCATTATTCTAGTTTCTGATTCTATTTCTGGTTGGATTTGGGATTTTTTAAATCGTAATTTTTTTCTGGGCCATTATTCTCTATGAAGAACTCTTTCCGGGGAAATGGGATTAATGTTTTTCAAGCAAACTGCAGGGACCCTAGTCATACTTGCTCACTAAAGATCCCCCCCTTTTTCAAGTTTCAAGCAAACTGGAGCAAGCATTCAGTTCTTTGAACTTCTCAACAAGGCATCCTCAGCCATTCTATTCCTCCCCACTGTTTCCTCTGGGGGAAAAGATCCCATGCTTTCTCCAGGGCCAACAGCCAAATACAAAACAGCAATCACTGACCAAAAGACTCCAAATGAACCCAACAGAACCAACATCCAATCACAGAGCCCCAAAAGAACCCAAACAAATATAGTAAGCCCAACACAACCAATGTCAAACTAGAGAAGCCAAACCAAACCAACTTATGCAACAGACATTTTTGCAAGTTTTTAGAAGTGGCTAGCTCATAACCCATAAAAACCCAACATTATAAATCTCAAAAATCTAAAATTAGAAAAATGAAGAATCTTTCATATTTACTGTACTGAGCTCTATGTTAGGAACCGCTACAGATCCACCAATCCTCAGCTCCAAAGATTTGGCATGCCGTACCGCAACCTAAAGTAATAGAAACACAGAGAAAACTATTTTGTGATCATATCTCCCCTTTAGAAGCAACTTTTCTAATGTTCAAGTTCACTGCTTTATTTTATTGATATGAAGGAAAAGTAAAAAATATGTTTCCTGTAGTGCAGTTTCCTGTAGTGCAGTTAGCCACTTGCTCAGGGTCTTATTTCCACAGGTTAGTTGCTATATTGCACCAGCTGTTGTAATATATAGTCAGGCAATGAGATTAACTCAGGAATTTATAAAATGAATATCATCATTTATCTTCTCATTTATTAAAATATTTATATCCCATCTTTTTTGTGGTTCAAGGCTGCTTACAATAATAGTTTAAACTTTTTCAGTTTAAAACCAAAAATAAAATAACAGACCCCAAATCTCTCCCCTTCTTGCCAATCACATACGGTCCTACAAGGGTTGCCAAGTCTAAGAAAGAAAATACCTGGGGACTTTGGGGGTTTGGCTGGGAGATTTTGGGAGTGTGACCAGGAGACTTTCCCATTCCTTAATATAAGGAAATAAAAATTCAGCAGCACAGTTCTCCTGAATACAATCATTTCCTCATTCCCCAGTAGCTGGCTGCTCTCTTTCTCTCTCACACACACACACACACTCACCAGGGTTGCCGAGTCCCCTTACCTTTCCAGTAGAGGCCTTTGGAGAGGATGTTCTGGGAGGTGGGTGGGGATGCAAATGGAATTTTGGACCACTTCTGGTAAAAGCAGAAGTAGCCCAAACAGGAAATGGCTGGCAGCCATTTGAGTGGTAACCAGAGGGATGAAAACAGACCACTCAAATGGCTGCCAGCCATTTCATGGCCAGTTTTGCTGCTCCTCCCTCCTTCTAATGGGGGGAGGAGCAAAAATGATCCCTGAAAAGGGATAATTGTTAGCCTAAACTGGCTGCAAGCCTGCTCAGTGATCAAGGTTTGCAGCCATTTGAGTGGTTCTTTTTGTTTCCCCAGGGGAAGCAAAAAGGACCACTCAAGTTACTAGCAGCCATTTGAGTGGTCTTTTGTGCTTCCTCACTCAAATGGCTGCTCTGGGGCAGTACTACCGTTTTTTCAGCCACTTCTGGTTTTACCGGAAACGGTCGAAAACATCATTTTGGGGTGGGATTTCCCACACTGGCCAGCTGGCCGACGGCGGGAGAGACCTCCCCAAATCAAGGGATCCCCTGCTGGGACCGGGGGATTGGGATCCCTAGGTCCTACAATTACTAAGCATGCCATAAAATACCATAAAATAAACCTCAGGAATCCCAAGGCAGATGTCTGCATTAGCTACCATCTTACGTATCAAGAAACTGGCCTTCCTAGCCATTTCTTGGTATTTCAAATTTTGTTTCAAATTAGATTATTGTACTGAATTATACATTGAGAGGAAGTCCAAAAACATGAGCTGGTCCAAGATGCAACAGACAGATTGCTGTTGTGTGCTGGGTAGAGGCATCATATTGATTACGCACTGAAATACCTGCACTGGCTGCCTGTCTGTTATCAGGTACATTCAAAGTGCAGGTGCATTCAAATGTCTGAACATCTTCGGACCAAGCTGTGGAGTCTTGTGAGCAAAAATTCTACTTCATGAGCTATGGGCATTAAAGTTGTGAGCTACTGCATAAATTAGTTTGGTCTGGGGCCATTTTTTCTGAGCTAAGACAAAAATCTGTGAGCTGAAGGCTAAAAAACTGTGAGCTAGTTCACATTAACTCAACTTAGAGGGAATACTGCTTGAGACCGGTACCTTCATCCATAGTGTCACCCTGTTCTCTCTTTCCTTGCCTACAGATATCAGACAACAGGACTTCCTCAACAGAGGTGCTGTTTTGGTGCCTACTTTATTAGCTTTTAGACACTAGAACACTTTTTTCCCCACCCATGCATTTAGCTAGATGTATATTCCATTCTCTTTTGTATTTTAATGCTGCTGCTTTACCCTGAAATTTTATGCCTCTGCTGTGAAATATTTTATGCTGTTGGTTTTATTGTTTTACCACTGAAATAGTTTTATTGATGAGAATTTTACCATTAAACTTATTGCACTGTTGTTAACTGTTGAACTTCATTGCTAACTTTGTACTTATTGTTTTGTTAGTTGCCTCAAGCAAGATTTTAGTGGTGGAATAAAAATATTCAAAAAAATGGAAATGAAGGTTAACTATTTCCCAAATTTTAATGGAAAGCTGTTTTAGGAACCATGATGTCAGATGATATCAGAAACATTTGTTACACAAATTCCTTGCATCAAATACCAGTTTTGAACTATATAACATATAGTTTTTTCCTAAAGATATTACAATGAAATACTTATAGTAATAAACTTGAAGGAAAACTGTTACATTGGATGAGAATATAAAAGTTTAATGATAAAAGTGAGTGTTGATGTAATGATGGTTCTTACATTTGGTGATAGTTTTAATGATTGCATGCTTCCACAAAGACAAATTTCAGAGGGGTAGCTGTGTTAATTTGCAGCAGCCAAAATAATAAATAAAAGAGTCTTTTGGCATATTAACAACTTATGAATTTATTGTGGCATAAACTTTTATGACTCAGTGAATGTGACTTATGAAAGGTTGTGCCACAATTAATCAATTATTCTTTAAGGAGCCACAAGACTGCTTTCTTTTAATGATTGGTTGTAATTGCTATTGTTGACTGATGCCCTATTTAGAGCATGATATATATAAATACAGATGCATTGTGATTGTGGTTTTATTATGTATCACTTTGCTGCATGTAATATAAACTTTTAAACAACAAATAAATATCAACATTTTTACAGCATCAGGGGAAGGAATAGAGAGGTAAAGCAAAGCTGAGGCCACACCTAAGTGAGGGATGCTGTTGAAAGGGGAAGCAAAGCAAAATATACCATCATCTTATGGTTGCTGGGCCTGCACCTGGGAGTATTTGGAGGCATGGTATGGAGAGGGAGAGTGTTGCACAACACAGTGATGTCATTTTCAAGTGAAGATCCAGAAGCAATGACATTGTGTCATAGATTCAGTGACCAGAAGTGACATTGCCACATCCACAATGTTACTTCCCCCTGTCTCGTTGACTCTCATTGCACTAATGGGCGAGGGAGAGCTGGTGAGGGAGGTAAGTTGCCATGGCAGGCAACCTGGCAAACCTACACCATCCTCCATGCTTATACATCACACTGCAAATGAGCACAATCCAGCTCAGGTGATGCCTTGTCTCATTCCTTCCTAGGTGAATTAAATTAATAAAATATAGCTCGCCCTCTCCTACTCCTGCTGTAAGTAGCAGAAGTTCATTGGAATTGTCTCAGACAGTTTAGCTTTGTGTTTGACTTTCTAGTTTAGGCCTGGGCAAATGTTACAGTGGCTGCATAATAAACCAGTTGTGTTGCAAGGTCACTCTCTGAGTACTTTGTGTTTTAAACCAACACCCCCCCCCCACACACACACACACACTCATTACAATCTTCCAAGCACTGGTACAGATCTACCCGTTGCCAGTAAGCTTTTGGTATGAAGAGATGGATTGCACTGTCTTTTAATTACTTTAATTTCTGTTTTTATTGTTTTTATACCTATCAGTGGCTACCCAATAAATATTTTATAAGATAAATGGTTAATTTTTGCTGCTAGCTTAATTTTTTACATTGAGGTTTTGTACCTAAACTGCAGGGGACTGGATATGGAAATCTGGCTCCCAGCACTGGGTGGGGCAACACTGTACTGCTGACTGCTTCCTTATCTCACTTGATAGAATGTTTATAAGCATTTCATAACACCACAGCTCCAAATCCAGTCACTGCCAGAGGTTTCATAAACTATTAACACAAAATACTGACAACTGTTAAATAAAAGAAAAAAGAGATATCTGCATGGTGGTACCTCCACTCTGCTATCAAATTTCATTAATGCATTAGGTGTGAAGTAGATTTTGAGTTCAGTACGACCTCCCACCGGTACTACACCCTGAAAAGGAGTGATAATCATTCCAGGAAGAGGATTGGCATCAACAACCTATGAACACAAATATTAGAATACCTTAGTTCTACAAAGTTTGCTGCAGATAAACTTGTCTTACTGCAAAACCACCCACTGAGTATCCCAGCGACGATCAGCTGATCGGTGGGGAAAACAGCACTGTGGGCTCACTCAGTGCCCGGGCAGGCCAGCAGCAGCACAAATAAACAGTGTCCTGAAAGGGCGCCACCGCTGCTCCCTCCTCCCTACTTCCTGGATGGGAAGGAAGTGGGAAGGAGGGAGCAGCAGCAGTGCCCTTTCAAGACACAGTTCATTCATGCTGCCACTGGCCTACCTGGCCACTGAGTGAGCCCACAGAGCAGTTTTCCCTGCTGATTAGCTAATCCGGGGGGGGGGCGCCTTTACACAGCCAGGAGCAGCACTGATCGCCCTTCCTGACATTGAAATAGACCTGGGGTGGGGAAGGGAGGGGGGAGGAGGTGTGGGGGCAAACTAGGGAGGGCCGAATTTGGTGACCCCACCCTGCCAGCACCCTAGGCAACCGCCGAGTTTGCCTAGTGGGCAAGCCAGCCCTGTGCAGAGGCTACAGAGGCAGAAGCAGTAGAGAGAATCTACAGTTATCCACTTTCGGATATGTCTCACCTGGAAGTAGGCATGATTATGTCCCACATTTTGAAGAATAGCTGTTTTGCAGGTTGTTAAATGTATAGGAGCGTGGTTAAAAGTTATCCGTTGTTCCTTAAACTGAACACTGGTGGAACCAAGCTAAAATTGAGAAGAAAAAACAAAAACCAATACGTTTTACCATAAAAATACATTGACAACGTCTATCCTTAAGGCTGTCGCCTCCTAGGACTGTTATTCAGAGGTTAACTGCCTCTGCATAGGAAGGCACCCTTTAGACACCATGGCTAACAGCCACTGATGAATCTATACTCCATGATAATGTTTATTGCCTTTTAAAATTTCTTTTGACTATTTGGAATAAAGATAAGGATGTATGTTTACATATCATAATCAAAATGAAAGAAAATATTTATCTCCTCAAGCAACTAAGCAAGCATGCATCCAATTCTATATTAAAACAGAAACATCTGCCACATATATGTGTAGCAGTGGATGGTTTTCTCACTGTATTATTTCATCGCAACTGCATATAATGGTCTGAATGAAGCAATTGTTCGGATTTATATCTAATAGAATAATTTTTTTTATTCTGTGTATTTCATAAACTGAGAGGTGCTTTTCTGAACATAGAATAAATGTCAGATGTTTGAGGGCTGCAAGACATGAATGTCAGATGTTGGAGGGAGGGAGGAAAACAGATTGGGGGAGGGAAGGGATAGATGGGAAAAAAGCAACTTTAACTTTAACTGTGTTCTCCAAGCCGCCGGCTGGCTTGGCTTGGAGAAGTTATTTAAAGGGACAAATGCCTTCTCCAAGCTAGTTGATGGAGCACTGGGGACTTCAAGAGCCACACAACATGTGTGAAAGAGCCGCATGTGGCTCCCATGCTGCAGTTTGTCCACCCCTGCTCTAAACTTTAAAAAGATACTATTTTCAGTGGGAAGATCTGGCCTCCCAACTTTGGAAGGTAGCAATGAAGGTAGGGGAGACCTGGCTTCTTGAATTCAGAGGCTAGATCTTCACATTGAAAATAATGGCCCTTTGATGTTCAAAGGTTCAAAGCACTGCAAACTAGCCAGGGCATTAGCTCTCTTTCTCTCCCATATGTTGCTTCTGCTGCCTGTGAAGGAGGAAAGGAGCCTGCAACTGGGTTGGCTATTGTCACAGGGGTTGAACACCATGGCTCGTAAACCTGGTCCCCAAATTCCAGGGGCCAAGTTTATCACTCATTCACCTCCAGATAACTTGCCATGCATTAACACTTGAACCTTTAAAGCAGTAACCCTTGAACTTTCAAAACAGTATCCTCCTATGTGAACAGCCACCCACATACATTACATTTCCTCTACCTGGCATGTGAAAAAAAAATCACTGGATGATAGCGTTTGAAATGCGATTAGTAAGAGCCAGCATGGGTTTCTCAAGAACAAGTCATGTCAGACTAACCTGATATCTTTTTTTGAGAAAGTGACTACCTTGCTGGTTCAGGGGAATGCTGTAGACATCATTTATCTTGATTTCAGTAAGGCTCTTGATAAGGTTCCACATACTATCCTTGTTGACAAGTTGGTAAAATGTGGTTTGGATCCTGTTACTGTTAGGTGGATCTGTAACTGGTTGACAGATCGCACCCAAAGAGTGCTTGTAAATGGTTCCTCATCCTTTTGGAGAGGAGTGACAAGTGAAGTGCCTCAAGGATCTGCCCTGGGACCTGTTTTGTTCAACATCTTTATAAATGATTTGGAGGAAGGAATAGAGGGAATGCTTATTAAATTTGCTGATTATACTAAATTGGGAGGGGTTGCAAATACAGTAGAAGACAGAAACAGGATACAGGATGACCTTGACAGGCTGGAAACCAATACAATGAATTTTAACAGAGATAAACGTAAAGTTCTGCATTTAGGTAGGAAAAATCCAATGCATGGTTATAGGATGGGGGAGACTTGTCTTAGCAGTAGTATGTGCGAAAAGGATCTAGGGGTCTTAGTGGATCATACACTGAACATGAGTTAACAGTGGCTAAAAAGGCAAATGCAATTTTGGGCTGTATCAACAGAAGTATAGTGTCCAGATCACATGAAGTGATGGTATTGCTTTGCTCTGCTCTGGTAAGACCTCACCTGGAGTATTATGTTCAGTTTTGGGCACCACATTTTAAGAAGGATATAGACAAGCTGGAACAGGTCCAGAGGAGAGCGACGAATATGGTGAGGGGTCTGAAGACCAAGTCCTATGATGAAAGGTTGAAGGAGCTGGGCATGTTTAGCCTGGAGAGGAGGCTGCTGAGAGGTAATATGATCACCATCTTCAAGTACTTGAAGGGCTGTCATATAGAGGATGGTATGGAATTGTTTTCTGTGGCCCCAGAAGGTAGGACCAGAATGAATGGGCTGAAATTAAATCAGAAGTGTTACTGGCTCAACATTAGGAAGAACTTCCTGACAGTTAGAGCAATTGCTCAGAGGAACAGGTTTCCTCAGGAGGTGGTGGGCTCTCCTTCCTTGGAGGTTTTTAAACAGAGGCTAAATGGCCATCTGACAGTGATGAAGATCCTGAGAATTTAGGGGGAGGTGTTTGTGAGTTTCCTGCATTGTGCCGGGGGATTGGACTAGATGACCCTGGAGGTCCCTTCCAACTTTATGATTCTATGAAACAATTAAATAAGCAATGAGTTCCCTTCCTGCTTCAGCCATTTTGCAGCTACCCCTCCCAATTCCTTTCCTACCAGTCTGTACAAAACTGCCTGCACTTTTCCCTTTATATTACTACAATGATAAGGACTACTGGGAATTCACAGTAACTAAAATTTAAAGTAGAAACAGATAAGTAGCAACAGACCACTCTAATGTTACTGAACTATAGTGCAACAGGAATTACAATTTCTTTTTTAAAGGCCCACAAAAAGCCCTGTGATGGCACAGCAGGGAGGAAAAAGGTACAAAAATGGCATCCACAAGTGACTGACAGTGAAGAAAAAGTGACATTGTGAGCAAGATTTTGCCAGGGCAGGAAAATATGCCTTACAAAGAGATCGGAATAAAGCAAGTTTAAGAAAGAGCATATTAAGGACAGGGAAAACCTAAAAAGGGGACATTATGACATTGTATGGAACTTTCCCCCACCCCAAAAAAGTACTCCAGTTTAAAAGACCAGACAGAGAAGAACCTCCATGTGGAAGTATCCTGGGATGCTACCTTAGTTCATCTATTCTATAGATTATTCAGACATGACAAAGACCTGTGGGCGTATAGTCGCATGAACAAATGTGACTTCTTCCCTATGCATGTCAGTTAGAAGCTTCCATTTCACAGCAAACTCTAGTTTGTTATCTTACCTGAACCATGAACAATGACTTGCTAATGGTTTATTGCTATATTTTGAACTGTACCTCTGTTTTAAGTTTCAGTGGTTCTGTCTGCTGAAGTAAAGATCTCTTGCATTGCTTCTTTAAATTAAAGCTAATATCACACACAGAATTTCCTAAGGCAAACTGGAAAAAAATGTCATTACCTTTGCAAAGCATTTTAGTCTAAGTGTTTTTCCTTGATGCACACATAAATCAAATTCTCCTGTTACTGGAGAGGAGAAACTTGGGTGCCAAACTACTTCACACTCTAGGTCTTTATAGGCTTCTACAGTACCTAAATTAATATGAAAAGGGATAAGATATTACAGCAGCTATAAAGAGTACTGAGAGTGAACAATAATTGAAAAGCTTAGTTGAAATCCTGCTTTCCAAGTCTCCAATCTGCAGATTTATTTTTTAAGGAATGCTACTAGCAAACAAAGAAGTATGCGCAGAAATGAGTTGCATAAAACCAAACATATAAGTAGAGATAAAACACATTGGTTCAAGAAGGGGCCCAATTAAACAGGCAATGCCCTCAGGAAAACCAGTTTTACATCAAAGTGACCTGAAATGCATTTTTGTTTGTTCTGATGGGACAAGCCACAATAATACCTCCTTGCTGACTTCTCATTTTTGTTGACCCGCTCAGGTAAACAGAGAATGCAACAAATGTCATTAATCATAGTCAGAGCTTTATGCAAATTGTCCCATTAGAAAGTGATGAGTCTTTCAGTTTGATTGGGTACCTCTGACAGAATATGGTTCCAGTGTCTCTAGTTCCTAAATAAGCTCTCATAAACATGAAAATTAATGCAGGCAAATCATATAACTCTGTCTAGCAACACAAAATAAGAGTTTCAATAATGCTGAATAAAGAGACAGTTCACAGCTTCAAAGAGTCTTCAAAGAGGGAGATACAGTAGCCCTCTCACAAACAGCTCCCCCGGGTTATTCAGTCTTCCACCAATCGCGGACTAGCGGGTGGGGGGGAGGAGTGGCATTATTTATACAAGAGGCTTACTCCTTTAGGGCGCTCCCGGCCCCAAGGATCGAGGGTATTGAATGTGCCGGTCTGGCGTGGGAGGCTGGAGAGGGGTTGGCGATCTGACTGGTGTACCGTACGCCTAACGCACCAGCAAGCGCCTTACTGACCCTGCTCGAGGCGGCGACAGGCTGGGCGCTGGAGCACCCAAGGTTGGTAATCCTGGATGACTTCAACGTCCATGCTGATGACCCGACCTCCAGTCAGGCGACGGACCTAGTGTCTTCCATGGTGATGCTAGGACTCTCTCAATTTGTTACAACCCCCACTCACCAGGCCGGGCACATGTTAGACCTGATCTTTGCGGCTGGGGTCACAATGGACGATATAACCGCTGAAGCGGTGCCATGGTCAGACCACCTCACCCTCAGGGCTCGTGTAGATATGCCACCCCAAACCTGTTTAGGTGACGAGCTTATTATGGCTCGCCCGCGGAGCCAGATGGACCCGGAACGGTTCCAAATGGCTCTGCAGGATTCCTGGCCCTCTGGTGATTCTCTCAATGGCCTTGTTGAGACCTGGAATAGCCAGCTCTCTAGGGCCATTGATGAGATCGCACCTCGACGCCCTCTATGACCTCGGACTAGGCTGGCCCCGTGGTATACCCCGGAGTTACGCCAGCTGAAACAAGGTCTCAGACAGCTAGAGAGGCAATGGCGACGTACCTGTGACGAAGCAACTAGAACATCTTATAGGAAGTTTATGAGGTCCTATGAGATGGCAGTCAAGGCCGCAAAGAAAACATACTTTGCGGCTAAGATTGCGTCTGCAAATTCGCGCCCGGCACAACTGTTTAGGATAATTCAGAATTTTACTACATTGCCACAAGGCAATCCAAACGTTAAGGAATTGGAGATAGGTTGCGAGGCTTTTGCGAAATTTTTTGCAGACAAGATCCAGTTGCTCCACCGCGACTGCCCTGCCAACTTAGATACAGTAAGTGAACTCGAGGCCCAATGCGTGTCTTCTAGTTTGATCTTGGACTGCTTCGACCCACTCAGCTTGGAAGAAGTTGACAGAATCCTTGTCACTGCACGCCCAACAACTTGTGATCTGGACCCATGCCCCTCCTGGCTAATTAAGGCTTGCCAGGAGGAGCTAAGATGTCCTATACGGGACATCATAAATAGATCTCTTTCAGAGGGCTCCTTTCCAACACCCCTGAAAGAGGCAGTGGTCCACCCTCTCCTGAAAAAGGCTACATCAGACCCGGCCGAATTGGCTCATTACCGGCCGGCCTCAAATTTGCCCTTTTGGGGCAAAATTATAGAGAGGGCTGTGGCGTTGCAGTTACAGGATTTTCTGGATGACGCTTCCACCTTAGATCCATGCCAGTCCGGCTTCCGCCCGGTCCATGGGATGGAGACAGTTTTGGTCGCCCTCATGGATGACCTCCGGCGACATCTGGATCGAGGTATTGCTGCTGTTAGACCTATCGGCTGCGTTCGATATGGTTGACCATTGGCTGCTGACCCGCCGCCTCGCCAATGCAGGAATTCGGGGGCTAGCCTTACAGTGGCTCTCCTCCTTCCTTGAAGGTTGGGGACAAAGGGTGGCGATTGGAGGAGAGCTGTCCCCTACTTGTGGGGTGCCTCAGGGGGCAGTTCTCTCCCCGATGTTGTTTAACATCTACATGTGCCCCCTTGCCCAGATTGCCTGGAGGTATGGGCTGGGTTGCCACCAGTACGCTGATGACACCCAGCTCTATCTATTGATGGACGGCCGGACTGACGATGTCCCTATAAATCTGGACCGGGCGCTGCAAGCTGTGGCGGGTTGGCTCAGGCTGAGTGGGCTAAAGCTGAATCCAGCAAAGACTGAGGTCCTTTGCGTAGGTTGCGGCGGGTCAGGAGGGGAGATCCCCCTACCAACCTTTGATGGTGCGTCACTGATACCAGTGCGCAGGGTCAAGAGCTTGGGAGTGCTACTGGAGCCTTCCGTGACAATGGAGGCCCAGATAGCTGCCACTGCTAAATCCGCCTTTTTCCACCTTAGGAGGGCGAGGCAGTTGGCCCCCTTCTTGGAACGCAGCGATCTGGCAACTGTGATCCATGCAACGGTCACCTCGAGGCTGGACTACTGTAATGCCCTCTACATGGGGCTGCCCTTATACCGAATGCAGAAACTGCAGCTAGTGCAGAATGCAGCGGCCAGGCTGTTAGTGGGACTACCTCGGTGAGAACATGTACAGCCTAGGCTGCGGGAACTGCACTGGCTGCCAATTGTGTACCGAGTTTGTTATAAGGTGCTGGTTATTACCTTTAAAGCCCTATATGGCCGAGGACCTGCCTACCTTAGGGACCGCCTCTCTCCATATGTTGCTCAGAGAGCACTGAGATCTAGTTCTCAAAATCTTTTAAAAATCCCTGGACCAAGGGAGGCCAGAATGAAAACAACAAGGGAGCAAGCCTTCTCAACAATGGCTCCCCAATGGTGGAATCATATACCAGAGGAGGTGCGAGCCCTGCGAGATCTAAATCAGTTTCGCAGGGCTTGCAAAACTGTCCTCTTTCAACTTGCTTTTAAGATGCAACCCGGGTAATGACATCTAGCCATCCTATACATATATTGAACTGTAGCACCTTAATTGATAATCTATAATGGTTTTAACTGTTTTATTTAACTTAATTTATGAATGTAATTTAACTATATTTTAACTGTCTTTTATAGTAATGATTGTATTTTATTGTACTCATGGTATGTCTTGTGAGCCGCCCTGAGCCTGCCTTGGCGGGGGAGGGCGGGATATAAAAATAAACGTATTATTATTATTAAAAGGGTGCAGAATATTTTTTAAGATACTTCTAAGCCAGCTCGTCAGAATCCTGCTAAAGGCAGCTCTGATTAAAACCACAGAACAGTGGTTTTATATGTATGAAAAGAATGGACAGAGAATGCACTAATTGCTAGTCCTTAGATAGGGGTGCCTAGATTGAAAGACATTTTTTAAAGTTGATTTTTTAGGACTTTTGGGGGCAGTCATTTTCAGATACCTGAATCATTACCCCCTCAGTAATCAGCTGAGAAAACACCAGATAAATACCAATAAGGTGTTTATGGGAAGGGGGGGTCAGTTTGGTTTATATCAAGCGCTGGGGCTTTTTTTGTAGAAAAAGCCCAGCAGGAACTCCTTTGCATATTAGACCACATCTCCTGACACCAAACCAACCAGATCTGCATTGTGTGCATTCCTGCTCAAAAAAAGCCCTGCCAAGTGCACAACCCTAGTCCTCTGGCAGACTGGCCTTTGTAAATTAATTAATGTTCTAACATTAGACTTACTTAAAATATTGTTTCAGAACATATCTAATTGTTTTATCACTGCTTAAAATAGTGTTACAATATAATTTACCTTTTTCTGGGCATATGGAAAAAGCCATTCCTTTATCAGTGATTATGGGCTTCCAGATGAACTGAGCAGGATAGTTTTTGCGATTATACAGTGTGACAGTAGTTCTAAACCCACTTTCAGCCAGGAAGCTGAAAGTAGGATATAACGTCAGCTCCCTTGTTGATAGCTCCAAGGCCACAGGTACTATTTTTGCTACCACCAATACATGCCCAATGTGATGCTGGTTTATTGTGTACATAAAAGACCTGTAAAAAACCCCCCCAAAAATCTGCTTATTTCAGTATTCATCTATACAAATATATAAATATGAATTTTAAACACATGCTGTGAAATACTGTAAAGACTAACGATGCAGCAAGGGCTATTTTAAACAATACTTTTTATCCAGGGAGCTAAAACATTTGTCTTTTCACCAAGCAGCAAATCACTTGTTTCAAAGTTTTCTGAAATCAAGATAGCTAGATGCTTTTTTGTTGTTAATATACAATACCCAGCATCTTAAATTGCTACTGATACAACTACACACAAAACCATATGCCTGCTACATAAGCCAGGTATGAAGAACTGCTATCCTGCTGTCAAGCAGCATCTACATGCGTCACTGAATACACTTGTTCAAATTCTCTGCTCCACGACACTTGTAGACTCAGAGTTTTGCTGATACCTGGGCTGCATACCTGGGATTTTTAATCTCCTAAACACTATTTAGTCGAGACAAATGGTCCAGTCCAGACATTACATGGCACAGGCCTACAGGATTATGCACTCCTCCCATCCCTTCCTCTTTTCCTTGCATGCTCCAGTTCTCTCCCCCACACACACACTTTTTTAAAAAAAGAAAAATCATGGTCTAGTGTGACAGTTTATACAAATCATAACATGCTTCCAAATCAGTTTCATTTCAGTCTGCTGTTTAGAAACAAACCATAGCTTTCCCAGTTCAGCTACCACTGCAAACTACGGTCTGCTCAAATAAGGAAAGGAGAGGAATTAGAGCACTATGGAAAGAGTGCGTGACCAAGCCCCTGGCACACACTCCCAAAACTCTAAAGCCTGGTTTGGGGGATCAGTAACAAGACTTTTGGAAAAAACATTCACAGAGTCATTTTGATAAACTCAGTTTGCAACATTCCTTCACAACAAGAAGCATGTTAACCCCTCTCACAGCTTTGCTCAAAAAGGTTTAGCCGTTACATCAATGCACAGATCAAGAGGCACATAGGAAATCTTACTTTTGAAAATGTCCCAGTTTGTCAGTCTCAAATACAACTGGAATATATGTTTGTGAATGAGGTGGCATGACATGAGATAAAGGGCTAGTCTGTTGTAGCTCTTCACTTTCAATTCCTACTTGTATCCAAACATGAACAGGAAGATTATTTACAATATACATTTTCCTGGTAGATGTAGAATGCACACAAACCTCTCCAAAGTCAATAGTAGAGGGACCTGGAAGGAATAGACATGAGATCATTGTACTATAAAGAAAAGAAACTCAGGTGTCTGGAAATGTAAAGCACTTTATTTATTTTATTTTATTTCCGTAGATTTATAGACCACCCTTTCCCATAATGGGCTCAGGGCAGCTTCCAAAATAATAATACAATCAAAACAGTTTAAGAACAATTAAAACAGTTAAAACAGTTTAAAGGTAAGACAATTAAGCCACAACTCACATTATTTAAGGCGGCATAGATGGTATAGACAGATCAATTAGGCATACTTGTCCCAACCTAGATGTTCAGATCTCCGCTATATCAGTTTTAAGGAATCAGTGCAATCAGAGCAGTCAGTGCAGGGGGGGCCATTTAAATGACCCATCTGCCTCAGCCATAGGCCCGGTGGAACAGCTCCATCCTACAGGCCTTCTGGAACAACAACAAATCTCAGAGGGCCCAAACCTCCACAGGGAGCTGATTCCACCAGGTCGGGGCCAGGGCCGAAAAAGCCCTGGCCCTGGTCAAGGCAAGCTGGACATAGTTTGGGCCAGAGACGGTCAGGAGATGTTGACTGACCAATCGTAATGACCTCTGGGGCTCATATGGGGAGATGGTCCTGCAGGTATGCCAGTCCCAGGCCGCACAAAACTTTGAATGTCAGTATTAAAACCTTAAAGCGGATCTGGTACTCGATTGGTAGCCAGTGCAAACTGCACAGCATCTGCTGACTGCTCACCCGTACAAGCGATTCAGACAGCAATCGTGCTGCCGCATTCTGCACCAGCTGGAGCTTCCAAATCAGCCTCAAGGGCAAGCCTGCGTAGAGTGAGGGGCCAGATAGGGTGCTAATTGTTTGGCCTGCCAAAGATGGTAAAAGGCAGATCGTGCAACAGCTGTGACCTGGGCCTCCATAGAAAGGGAGGCATCCAGTACCACACCCAAGCTCCTCACCTTCTGGGTTGGCACAAGAGATGCGTCATCCAGAGTGGGGAGCCGGATGGACAATCTTAGCCCCCCCCCCGCCCCCTGACCCAAGTACAGGACCTCCGTCTTAGTTGGATTAAGCTTCAAACAAAAGATAAAGACCACAATAAGTTACCTGACTATTAATTTACCTTTATCAGAAAACACTGTAATGAGTGAATATGAATTTCAAGGATAAGAACATAAGAGAAGCCATGTTAGATCAGGCCAATGGCCCATCCAGTCCAACACTCTGTGTCACACAGTGGCAAAAAAATTATATACACACACACACACACACATACACACACACTGTGGCTAATAGCCACTGATGGACCTCTGCTCCATATTTTTATCTAAACCCCTCTTGAAGGTGGCTATGCTTGTGGCCGCCGCCACCTCCTGTGGCAGTGAATTCCACATGTTAATCACCCTTTGGGTGAAGAAGTACTTCCTTTTATCCGTTTTAACCTGTCTGCTCAGCAATTTCATTGAGTTCTTGTATTGTGAGAAAGGGAGAAAAGTACTTCTCTCTCTACTTTCTCCATCCCATGCATTATCTTGTAAATGCATCCCATGCATTATCTTGTAAGGATCGTCTCCTTCCATAGATCCCTGGGTGCTAACTATGGTAATCAAGGAGCCATCTGCTCCCATCACTTGAGGTGACCCGGCAGGCATCAACCAGACCAGGCCTTTTCCATCATGACTCCAGCTCTGTGGAATGGTTCCCTGAAGAAGTCAGAGGGACCCTTACTTGAGAGATCTTCAGGGAGCACTGCAAAGCCTGCCTGTTTGCCAAAGCTTTTGAGGGGATTTGAATGGCAGGCAACTTTTAAGTGGCGTGTCAAGAATCCAAGACTGGGTCCCCCTGAACACTTTGCGCTAGTCAGCAGTGCTCAGACTTGAGGGTCCTTGAAGTTATGTGCCCACAAGAAATTAGACATTTTAAAAATGTATAAAGGTTTCTTAAATACTTCAACAAGATATCACTAGGCAACACAGTATTTGCAATTTAATAGCAAGAAAACAAAGGCTAACTCCCTACCTAATACTTCAGTATCTGGTATCAGATGGCACACCTTCAGGAAGTATAAGAGTCCAAGCTAGAGGCTTAAGCATTCTCTATGCAGCAGTCCATTGCAATGAAGTTTGACATAGTAAGAGCCACAGCCCAGGAAAATCACAAAGTTAGCATGGTGTGATGGACTGAAAGTAGTTTGCATGAGTGAGAGTTGAGAAGCTCACTATGATTGGCTGATTCATAATCCGAATAAATGCAGGACTTCCATGATAAAGAATGTATCCAGTGGAAGGAGGCAGCCAGGGGGAGAAATCTCCTTAGGTTTCAGTTTGAAGTGGAGATTGGAGCTGAGAGCAGACTGAGCAGGAGTTCAGTTCAATTCCTGAGACAGAGCTGGTTGTGATTTAGAGCTCTTGTCTGTATGAGAGTTTATTTGAGAGAAGGGGTTAACAATAGTTCATTCTGGGGAAAACTCTCAAGGCTGTGACACTGAGTGTCACAAGGCAGAGTGAAACTTTAAATCTCTGCTAAGGAGTTCTGGCAGACCAAAGCGCAGACTCCTGGTTCTAAGGAAGAAAACCAACACACACACACTGTGAGAACCCCACGCCCCTGGCCTCCCCTCAGCATGCATAGCACAATGATGTCACCTTAAAGGGACGTCATTGTGATGGGGCACTTTGCTGGCTGGGCAGCAGCCACTGCCCAACCAGCTCTGTCTGAAGCAGGGGAGAGGGCTGGGCAAGGGGCAGGCCAAGCGTTCTCGCTCGGCCCACCCTTGCCCAGTCCTCTCCCTCTTCAGAGGGAACTGGCTGGGCTGTGGGCAGCAGCCGTGTCTTTTTTCCTTCACCCCAAATCAAGATGAAGGAAGAAGGACGCAGGCGGCTACTGCGCAGCCAGCTTCGTCTGAAGCGGGGGAGAGGACTGGGCAGGGGGTGAGGAAGGGTCGGCGTGAACAGGGACGGGGAGGGAGTGCCCACCCCATGCCCCCATGGCGAGGTGGCACCTCAGGCAGCCACCCACCTCACCAACTCCCACACGCCAACTCTGAGTACGGACCTTGACAGACCACAGGTCTGATTCTGTATAAAGCAGCTTCATGTGTGTTCATGCTAGAAAAACATATCCTGCAATCACTCCATCAGTTATTGGGCCCCATTCAAGGTGCTGGTTACAATGTATAAGGCCCTTCACAGCCGAGGACCCACATTTCTGAGAGATTGCCTCTCCTGCTATGCCACAGCAGCTGTGGTCATCCGAACAGAGCCTTCTAAGGTTCCTCCTTACAAATTGGTAAGACTTGCAAGCCTCAGTGCCTTCCCCCCAAGTCCTGCCACCCTATGCAGCTCCCCACAAGCTGCTGCTATCACCAGTGGCTAGCTTTTGGGCCTTGTTGATCCTGGCTGCCCAGATGGTTGTCATGCCACATCCTGTTGCCATGCTATGTCCTTCCCAGGCTGCTCTCATCTTTTGCCATTGGTTGAGTCAGTGCAGAAAGCTCAGCATGGCCTCCAAGAGAAGGCATGTGTGGGGTGAGGGGATGTCACACCCAAACACTAGGTTCAATAAAAAGCATGGTCCTACCTGAAAATTATTATTTTTTAAATGGGTACACTTTTTGTCTCAACAGAATGAAATATTTACATGCAGGAAAAATCTTACTAATGTCAAAAACTTACCAATGAATATTTGATGAAGCTGCTTTGATGTCAAAATTAAACTACAATCTTCATGCTCTTGTGGAGTAGATGGAACAGCATTAAGGCCACCATCAACCTATTGAAATGCCCAACAGAATAACCACATAGTAATACATGATTACATTAGACTTTCTTCCAAGCATATAAATGTAGTACATAATCTATTCACCATTCACAGAAGATGAGTAAGCAAGTAAAGACAAATAGACACAGGACTATAAGAGAAAACAGCTTCCAAGAAAAAAGCAGAATCAAGAAATAGCAGAGGCCAACTCTCCTTGCATTTAAGACTCTCAGCAACTGCTCCATTAAACGTATTCTTTCACCTCTACTTATATTCATTTCACTGTGATTCTGTGCTCTTGACCCTGCTGTTTGCTCCCTTGCCCTGTTCTTCTCTCTTTGTGTTCCTACAAGACTTTCCTACCTTATTCATTATGAAAACTCCCTTTTATTCTTAAATTGAAACCATAATTCTTCCACAGCTATTTCTTTTGGATCCAGCAAACTAGGAATTCTGTGCTATCTGCTACCACTCTCTTCTTCTCCCTTTCTACATCCTCAGTATCCCTCCACTGACTTCACTTCTGTCCCCAACCTTTTTGAGCCTGTATACGGATTTGCAATTTTGAGGCAAGGAGGCAGGCACCTCTACAAAATTGATGCCATAGAAGGTAGAGCCATACATACACAAGAGAAAGGGGGATGGGGTACATAAACACACACATGCAGACACAGAAGAACCCCAGCAAGGGATAATACACAGAAAGGAGGAATGGAAAGATAAAGCATATAGAGAGAAGAAAACCAAGGAGGAATATCAAACACACTCAGAAAAGACCATTCACAAACACACAGAGAAAAAGAAGGAAGATAAATAAACATAAGCCCAAGACAAGGAGGGAAAGGGAGATATAGATATACAAAACTGATATGCTTTTGTAATAGCCCCACCCGCTATCCTGAAGCATATGACAGACACCTGGGTAAGTTCCTGCAGCCACCATGGCACCCATGGACACCATGCTGGGAAACTCAGTAGTATGTCATTCTTAATTCTACAGCCTGCCAGAGCACCCAATGCAGTCAAGAGACATTTCTGGTTAGGAATGTGTGGGTGTCATTATACAAGAGGATTAATTCAAGCCGCAACTGCTCCAAAGATCAACAAGTACAGTGGCTACAGAAACTGAAAACCTATCTTTTGTGTAAAAGTTGAGAGAGTCTAGCGTTGTTAGCATTGAACTTGTTCAGATGGCACTCAGGATATGCCTCAAGCCTATTTCACATCAGTGCAGGTAAGGGAAAAGCAAACAGTAGCTGAGGAAAGCACCTCTGGTAAAGTGCTTATCTCTAAGAAGTGAAAGCTGAAAAGTGTTTTATTCAAAAAAGAATCCTTTTAACTTAAAAAATGCTACAACCCTCCCCTCAACATACACAAACACAACAAAATTGTATTAGCTAGATGGAGGTGAGGAAACACCAAGTGTGTCCTTCCCGCCCCCCCAAAAAACAATTATGGATTCAGAAGTAGAAAAAAACAAGTGCAACAGAAACACTATCTAAAGCTGTCTAACGACACAAAACAAAAAAGTAATTACACAAATGACTTTTTAAAAGGCCTTTTTAAAAAGGAGACTGCAAACCTGACATAGCAGTACTCTTACAGTGCAATCCTGTGTAGTTAGAGTAGGGTTGCCAAATCCAATTTAAGAAATATCTGGGGACTTTGGGGGTGGAGCCAGGAGACTTTGGGGTGGAGCCAAGATCAAGGCTGTGACAAGCATAATTGAACTCCAAAGGGAGTTCTGGCCATCACATTTAAAGGGACGGCACACCTTTTCAATGCCTTCCTTCCATAGGAAATAATGAAGGATAGGGGGCACCTTCTTTGGGGGCTCATAGAATTGGACCCCCTGGTCCAATCTTTTTGAAACTTGGGAGGTATTTTGGGGAGAGGCACTAGATGCTATACTGAAAATTTGGTGCCTCTACCTCAAAAAACAGCCCCGCCCTGAGCCCCAGATACCCACGGATCAATTCTCCATTATTTTCTATCGGAATAAATCTCCCTAGGGAATAACAGAGTTCCCAGCAGACATTTCCCTCCCCTCCCCCCGCTTTCTGATGACCCTGAAACGGGGGGAGGGCCTCCAAACAGGGGGATCACCTGCCCCCACCTGGGGATTGGCAACCCTAAGTTAGAGCCAAACTACAAATTACATCTAACATGTGATTGCCATAGGGACTTGCAGCAGAACTCCAGTTGTGATTCCTCCATGCGAACTCAATTTAGAAGTGCCACAGGGAGCTAAGTGTGGTCAGGAATGTGGGAGAAGTTCCTGCCTTCCCATGGTGCCATTTCCCCAATTCAAAATTGGGGGGGGAGCATTATTTCCAGTCAGGGGCTGTACATGCAAGCATTCTGTGCACATGCAGCACCCCAGTGGGGCAAATAACCATCCTCCAGGTCCATTTCAAATTAGGAAAATGGTGCAGGTGGAGGCAGAAACGCCTCCTCCGCTCTGCACTGCAGTTCTGATCAGAATTAGGCTTCTATTTGAGTTCCCATGAGTTCCTGAGCTGAAAAGGCCTTGATGAGGAGATATATGCGTATCTTTAGAGCTACACATGGAGTATTTTGAACACATGCAACTCCAAAGTTGTGCAAATAAATCCCCACAGGGCTGCTGTGATTCAGGAAAATGCATGGAGGGAGGAAAGAGCCCCTCTTCTGCCCACGCTGCTGTCCTAAGCCAAATTGAGCTTTTGCAGATTTTAAAAATAATGTTTGCCACAACTGCTGTGTGCCTTTGGGAAAAGTCAGTTGGATCTGCTAAAACCCATAACATGCAGTTCAGAAACACCATACATTTCTAGAAGCAAATCATTAAATTTAACAGTTCAGTAATCCAACTTACCTCTTTGTCCATAGATTTAGATTTAATTTCTGCTAACTTTTTACTAGTTAACAAGCCACTTCCATTTTCTAAATCAGTATCTTCCTCCAATTTATCTTTCCATAAAGCTTTTAACCGTGGTGATTTTAACCCTGATGCTGGCTGTAACCCTAGATCAACAGAATTATTCAGTTTTTCAAAGATCCTGAAAGGAAGGACAATGGACAGAGAAGTGAGACTCAGTCACATTGTGTACTGGTGTAAAATGATGAAACACTGAAAGTAAACGTAATGGGTTGGATCATAAGATCTGTGAGCTTTTCTCTGCTCACACAAGAGATACTTTGCACCTTGCAGGAATGGCTAAACTTACTGTGTTGGTTAGGGAAAAGACAATAAGCTCCTTTATTATAGACTGGAAACCTCTTTTAGACTTTTTGAAGGAAAAAAGACAATAATGACTTGATTTCTAGTTTTGATGATTAAGATATTAAGATAAAAAACAGCAGGGGTTGTTTTGTAGAAAAATAGATGGCAGAGCTCATTGGCATAACTCATAACATATGCCACCACCACCACCACCCCCGCCAAAAGCAACCTGATGCAAGAAAGGAGAGCCCTGGGCGAGCGAGGCCTGCTTGAGCTGGCTAGAGATCCAGAAGAGTTAAATCAGAAGAATTTCTGGCTCAACATTAGGAAGAACTTCCTGACAGAGCAGTTCCTCAGTGGAAAAGGCTTCCTCAGGAAGTGGTGGGCTCTCCTTCCTTGGAGGTTTTTAAACAAAGGCTAAGATGGGCAACTGACAGCAATGCGGATCCTGTGAATTTAGGGGGAGGTATTTATGAATTTCCTGCATTTTTCAGAGGGTTGGAGAAGATGACCCTGGAGGTCCCTTTCAACTCTTATTATTTTATGTTTCTATGGTGCTAACTAATATGTAAGAACTAAGTCATCCTAAACATGTTACAACACGTTAAAAAGTCATCCAAACATGTTAAAACAAAATCTAAATCTCTGCATGTTGTTCACAAAGATATTTTTTGTACTCAACTGTATTCAAGTGCATAGCATTACTCTGGAAATTTAAATTACATATTAGACACGCTAAAATTGGTAGTTCTCATTAAAAAGCATAAAAATAAAGAATAAAACTGTAATTTTATAAAACTATAAAAGGTTTGAACAATATAGTAATTTAGACAAGTATGTTGGAAGCAAAAACTTTACCTAGCACCTTCTTTATTCAAACGATGTTTTCTTAAATTGTGGATGTAGTCTGCATAGTAATCTTTATTCACTTGTTTTTCCAGTTCTTCATATGCTGTGTAAGAGTACTCTGGATCCACATAATTATATCTGGCAACCTTTGTGAAAATAGTCCTAAATATTTGAACAGAAATGCAGCTTCATTAGATTCATAAGTGATGCTTTCATTAGAAGCATATTTTATTCATTATCATGATTATTCTATTAATTGTAACTAGCATTTGATTTTGCAAAGACAACCATTATAAAAAATAGTTATTATCTGATTTTAAAATAAAAATAATTTTATTGGGAAAATAATTTTATTTGCAGTTCAATGAACATTTATTACATATCTGTATTCATTTTGAAAAAAATATTAGAAGTGCTATATAAAATATTTAATAATAATTTATACACTGATTTTTTAAAAACTTGTTTGCTATTACCTGTAATTGTTATGCCGTTCACTGGGCCTTATACTAGCTGGACGATCATTAGGAAGGGCTATCAATGCATCATCCAAGTTTCTGTTTAAAACATGATCATGAATTTCCGTTTGATCAGATTTAAGCAGTGCCATTGGTGTCACATAACTGTACTGATCTTCCTTGTTGGATACAAGTACTCCTGTTGCAATGAAAACCAATGATGTTATATCTTGATTAGAATTTAAATATAATACAGCAAATTGGATCCAGAAATCCACAGAAACAAGGATCACAGATTTTCCTCATATTCTCTCCCCCCTAGCAGTCCTTTCTGACCCTGGGAAATTGACTCCCAGGGTTGCAGGACCCATGCAGGTCAGAAGACTATAGTGAGGAAGGAAGAAATTGCCTTTGGTTCCATTAGTGCAGCTCTGCTTACGGAAGAGAAAGATGACAGCAATTTCCCACCCACCCCCCACTTCAGCTCCTAACCCACATGGCTATTAGTTTATGTGGTCCCAGAAATCCTGGGAATAAACTTTCTTGGGGTCAGAATGGACTGCCAGGGGAAGGAGAATGCAGGAACAATCCACAACCATCAGGATTTTCCACTGAGGGATCTCTGTTAATAATAAAAATTATTAACAATAATCTCCTGAAACTACAGAATTCCTGATTTCTTATAAAAATGACATTGTTAAAAGCAGAAGATAATATTCTCACACTTGCTTTATCAGCATACATATATACACACCCTCAAAAATGCAAAGTAGTTAGAATTCAGGTGTAATGATACCAATTAGACCTACAAATTCATGGTCCAGACTATTATGCAATTCAATTAAAATACAATAGAAAAAACAAATTTACCAACTATTGAAATAAGAACTCCTTATATATCTCAATATGTATTTGTAATGCAGCACATTACAATATTTTATTTATTATTATTATTTTATCCCAGCATTCCCTCAACAGGCTCACGGCAAAATACATATTTCTCCCTCTATTTTATTCTCAAAACAGCTCTGTGAAATAGGTTAAGCTCAAGAAGAATGACTGGCCTGAAGCCACCCAGTGAGTTTTATGGTAGAAGAGATTTCAACCTGGACCTCCCTGTTCCCAGTCAAAGATTCTAACCATTACAGCATGTTTTATCTATAAAAATAAAATCAATTTCTAACTCCGATCTGGGGTGTTCAATGCTACTAACAACAACACATTTAAGAGCACCAACATTATAACTAAATTAGCTTATTAAACTATTTTAAAATATATATTACATAACTTCACTAGAAATTATTAAAACCAAGATAAATATGATCTAAAGCCTACTTGATAAGATTGCCAGGTCCGACTCAGGAAATATCTGGGGAGTTTGGGGGTGGAGCCAGGAGCAAGGTTGTGACAACAAGCACAACTGAACTCTGAAATAAGTTCTAGCCATTACATTTAAAGGGCCCATGGTCCTTTTAAATGCCTTCCCTCTATTGGAAATAATGGAGGGTGGAGGCACCTTTTGAGGTTCACAGAATTGGACCTCCTGGTCCAATCTTTTGAAACTGGGGGGGGGGGGGTAGGAGAGGCACTAGATGCTATGCTGAAAATGTGGTGCCTCTACCTAAAAAAAACAGCCCCCCAAGCCCCAGATAGTTCTCCATTATACCCTAATGGGACCAGTCTACATAGGGTATAATGGAGTGCCCAGCAAACACTGCCCCACTCCGCTTTCTGATAACCCTGAAGCAAGGGGAGGGCCTCCAAACCAGGGGATAACCTGCCACCAACTAGGAATTGGCGACCTTACTACTCAAAAAGGCACCTTTTATCTTTCTTTTTAAAATATGCCCTAATTTTCTAGGATACAAAATACTACGCTCTGCTGCCCAGGTTCCTGATGGAATTCAAAAATGTTCACAGTAACATTAAATATCCAATCTGGAACCTCTCCTTTCATTAAAACTCTCCCTGCAGCTGCATGAACCAGCAGTTTATATTTTATGGATTGACCAAGACACGCTATCTTCCTCTAGTCTATTTGAGCACAAACCACAGGATGGGGAATAAGAATAAAAAGTTACCAAGCATTAGCCTTCAGTCCCTCTCCAATGTTTGTCTGAATTTTCCCAGAATTATAAGAATTTATTTTAAACTCATTAGAATGTCAGCTTCTATTTCTTAACAACATACCAAGACTGGTTTGCAACATGGCTTTATTCGTTACAGACTTGCAAGTACCACAAAACTTTAAGTGTATTTGATGAAAAGATCTTATCACCAACTCTGGTAAACAATCTTTTTTTGTCACTGGACCAATGATATCTACCACTTGCTTCACTTTAAAGCTTCCTATATGACGTGGAAGAAATGAAAACAATACATCCTAAAGACAAGAAACAAACATGTAGACATTAATGCATTCCAAGAAGGAAACTGAAAGTTACTTATTAAAAATTATGTTTGCTTTTGTTTCTTTAAAACTTCAGAATTTAAAAAACCCTCCTTACAAATAAATGGCTTTTTTCTTGTGTTTTAACAAGTGAAAATCTCTAGTGTTACGCAGCAAATGAAACAATACATTCCTGCCCTAATATTCAGCCTCACTATGTGCACAGTGCTGCATACAACAAAGAATTGCTACAATCCATTACTGTCTACATTAAATGGAGAAATAGAAGATGGGAGGCAGAGATACCTAACTATGCACTTTGTGCTATTAAACCAATAGAATAAGTTCTGATTTGATAAGGAAGGAAGCACTGAATATATTTCAATTTTTACCAAAGTTTTCATTTTTTTTCCCTTGAGAATAGTTTTTGTTGGGGAGGTTTCCCAGTGGGATAAAATTATCTAGAAATTCTATATATCCACTACACAATCAGTCCTATCCTCAGTGAAACCTTTCTAAATACATTAAAGTCAATAGAATTAGAAGGATGTAACTGTATTTAGGATGGCATTGAATGTTGCACAATGGAAAAATGCTTTAAAAGTTACATAGTAGGTAGAAAAAAACAAAAAAAAGAGATACAGTACCTGTGATGATTTTGCTTTCACTTTTCCTTTTTCAGGACAAATATTATAATGTGCAATTTTACGAAAAGCAAATGACACTGGAAGAATATCACACTCATTTTTGAGTGTGCAAATAATATCTGTATGTTCACCCATATAGCACGCCATAAAATTAATAACTGGTCCTGGGCTGAATGTTAACATGACTGGGAGCCCTGAGCCTGTCAAAGCCAACTCAACTTTATGAAGACTGTTCTCTGGAAAAGACATGGAGTAAAATGAATACGCAATCATTTCCAGTGAAAGGGGGTGAATAAGGGGTGGCAACCACTATAAATTATTAATAATAGATAATACTTCTAAATAAATAAATTCACAAAAGATTGTGTTCACATAATGCACCTCTTACCAAATAATACAAGATTAATGTAAATGATCACTTATACAAAGAGTACACACACAAAGACAGTCTCTTTTTTCCCCAAAAGCCTGAGGCTAGCAAAGATGCACAAGAAACACATACAAAATATCCAATTATAATCAAATTTAAAGTAACAAAAATAATATTAGCATAAAAATTCAATCTCAATAAATAGATACACTGTTTGCCAAAGATGCTTGACTTAAATTCTGAAAAGTTTCCAGAGAAAAATAATCACAGTTCTGGGACAGCCTCCCATGTACTATCAGGGGTGGCCAACGGTAGCTCTTCAGATTTTTTTTTGCTTACAACTCCCATCAGCCCCAGCCAGCATGGCCAATGGCTGGGGATGATGGGAGTTGTAGGCAAAAAACATCTGGAGAGCTACCGTTGGCCACCCCTGTACTAGGTGGCAGTTATTTGACAAATTCCCCAATCCTCAAATTTAGAGGTTGAATTTCTGGAGAATTACCAAATCTACAGCCAGATCCTACTTAAAATAGAGAACTGAAAAAGAAGAGAAGGACATAGCAGACTCCGGAAGTCATACCAGGCCTGAATAGAGACCTCTCAACAGTGTATGTTGGGCAATGAATTCTGGCCCAAGCTGTTGTATTCATGATAAAGCCAGGATGACAAAGGATGATGATAAAATGGGCATGATTTGACATGCAGGCACAGAATGTGAAGATATCCTGAAAGTTCCTACAGATGTATAAAGCTTTCATATTTCTGCAGCATCAGAGAAACTGTCATTCCAATAGACAGTTAGAAGCATCCAGGGCTCCTAGCACTACAATCCGTTTGCCATACTGTGCATTAGCTGCAGTTTCCAAACAACCTTAAAGGCATTCCAACACATAGTAGTGTAGTCTCAAATTTACACAGTCATAGTATTGTTTATTATTATCTTTTAAAAAATGTATGTTCCATTTTTCTGCCCTCACAGGGACCACCAAGGAGGCTAACAATTTAAAATATGCACCTATTATAAAACCATTAAAATAAATCCCTCTCCCAAATACACCTTGTTAAAACAACTTAAAACAGGGTTAAAATACATATAAAACAATTTAAATGAATACAAAACATAAAACATTGGTTAGGAAGGCAGAACTATTGAGGGAATGCCAGACAAACAAAAAAGTCTTCACCTGCTGGTGGAAGACAGCCACAGATAGGGACAGACTACTCTCCCGGGGGGAAAAAGCTCTATGATGCCATGACCAAGAAGGTTCTCTCCCAGGCTGCCACATGCCTAATCTCAGAAGCCATAGCTACAATTAGGCCCAAATCTGATTAAAACCAGTTATATGGAATTAAAAGCCCTTCTTATACTTATGCAGCTTGAGACTTCCAAGCACAGCGGTGAATCTAAAACCACCTGAATGGCCATGAAAAGCCGAACATGATCAGCTGCAGGCATACATTCACCCCTCACGATCACAAAATGTCACAGTTGTATTCGAGGGAGTTTTTCCCTAAAGTATAAAGTGTGTTCTACAAGTGGAACTTGAGGTTTCTTCTTTGTTTGGTCTGGCATATACTGTCAGAATATGTGACTTGCGTTTTTTAAAATTAGAATATGTATATAAGAAAATAAGCTGCAATAATCACATGAGTTTACCATGTGTACATTTTTTTGGCACAGCTGCTAAGTATTTGGAGCTACATCAACCAGCCTTCATGTTACAGTCAAAGATGAGCATTTCCCTATTAATTTAGGTATTAGTCAATCAGAATATCTGATTTCCAACATCCTCTCAGTGGATACTTAAATCCATGGACTAAAACCACAGAGAGACAAGGGAGATCTTTCTACAAAGCCTGGGGGAACACCTATTTTTCTGAAACTTAGAAAAAATTAGGAAAAATGGAGGTAGAAAACAGAAGAGAGATTTATGCACAAATGCTGACCATAGGAGATGGAGGAGGAGGATCTGTCACTACAGTATGAACTAAATATGTGAAGGTTGTGGGCAGGGGAAAGGCAAGAGTAGGAGCTATCATTGCTACTGCCACTCCAACCTTCTCTATCCACAGAGTAGTCGGGAGGGGAAAGCAGAGTGACAAAGGAGTGGCAAGGCAAGCTGAGAGTGAGCAAAGGGGTTAGACAACAGGTGGGAGGGCGGGCAGAGATACACAGAACTATGGGAAAAGTGGAAAACAGAATAGTGCTAGATGTAGGCAAAATTCCTCCCCCCACTCATGAGTTTTTGCAGGTCCCTACAGTGGTGGAGGCATGGGAGCCCAAATGTTAGCAGACTAAGGAGGTAGAGTAAGCAAATGAAGGGGAGGATGGGCTCCTGCCCCAATGAATCTTGTAGGTCCCTCCTTATACAGATTACTTTTCTGGGCTTCTATAAAGTGTATGAAAATCCTCTTGAAAAATTCTTCCTGTAAAACATGCAGTCAAAAGTTCAGTTTGGACTTTTTTACACATATTGCATATTTATTAGTACCATACCTCTGGTAAGTTTGTCATCTACAGTCAATCTTTGCAAAAAGTCATTCGTACTTCCTACAGCTTCAAACTTCAGAAACAGAGAATAATCTTGTCTTGATGGACTTCTACCATGTTTCATATTCCTTTTCAACTGCCTGTAAAATTCATACTCACGTTTATATTCAGAGGGAAAATGCCATTATTTGACAATGTCTCACAAGTGCAAAAGATAAATTACTATATTAAGTACTAGTTTTAAGGAATAAAGGCGGCAAATACAAATTAGAAAATGCCAGGTTTCCTAAGCAATAGGTAGGTCCCTTCCCTTATATACTGACACACCCATTGCAGGGATTGTTCAAGGTATTTTGTCACCCCAATCAAGGTACAAGTTGGCTGCCTGGTCTGCCCACCTCTCACTGCTGGATTCAGTTTTAGTCGGCTCTGTTCCAGCCAACCAGCCACAGCCTCTAAAGCCCTGGCTGGATTTTCTGGGTCAGAGGCAGGCTGCCCAGTCATTAACAGATACAGCTGGGTGTCATCAGCATACCGATGACACTCCAGGGGAAAAAAAACCCTGGATTAACTTGTTGAGGGGGCACATAGAGATATTAAATAACATCAGGGAGAGGACTGTCCCTTGCAGGACACCACATACAAAAAAGTACCACTAAGATACCCTCTCCCCAAGCACCACCCTGTCCCCAACTGTGGAGAAAAGAAGACAGCCATTGTAAAGCAGTTCCCCGTATCCCATCAGTGAAGCAATGAGTCAGAAGAACATAGTCAACCACGTCAAATGCTGCCATTAGATCAAGTAGCAGTACCAACCCGACCCAGGTGCCTCTAGAAGTCATCCGCCAGGGTGGCCAGTTCAGTCTCCATCCCATGGTTACAGCAGAAGCCAGACTGGAATGGATCCAGGATAGAGTAGTCACTCAGGAATCCCTGGAGTTGCTCAGCTACTGCCCTATCAACCACCTTGCCCAGGAATGGGAAGTTCAATACTGAACAGTAGCTGGCTAGGACCACAGTGTCCAGAGATGGCTTAAAAGAAGCAATCCCACCACTGCCTCCTTCAGACTCCCTGGGAACGTCCCTGATGTTAGGGACAGGCTGATAATTTCCCCGAGGAAGACCCTGATCTCATCTCTGCAGGCATTAACAAACCAAGATGGGTTAGCTGAATCAGCCCAACACTGGACTAGAAGACAGCCAAAGGGCTTCCATTTCACTTCCTGTTTCAGTTGTGACTGGGACATCACAGCAAAGTGCCAAGATTTGTCCACAAAACAGCTCACAAATGCCTCACAGTCAATAGCCAATTCCTTATCATTTTGTTTCCCTTGCAGTAGAGAAGTTAAACATCTAATTGTTCTAAACAATTGAGCTGGGCTACAGCTACAGACAATAGAGGCTGCACGGAATTCCTTCTTAGCGACTTTCATTGCCATCTCACAGGCTTTCATAAGGATCCTATAAAATGTTCTTGCAGCTTGGTTGCAAGTATGCTGCCACCCTCACTCTAGCCAGCTTAGCTCTTGCTTCATCCTCTGCAGCTCCAGGATGTACTAAGGAGCTGACTTGGGGTGAGAGCAAAAAGGGCACTGGGGACCAATTTTGTCAGTGGCTTCTGAGAGCCAACTATGCCAGTCATCCACCAGCTCATTGAATGAAATACCAGGGTGTATCAGATTCCACAGAGTGTTCTGGAAACCAACTGGATGTATCAGGCTCTGTGGGCAAGCATAAATCAGCTCACCACCTAAACAGGGAGGGAATGGGATGCTTAATCAAGCCTTTAGGACAAATTGATCTGACCATGGCACTGCATCCATGGCTATAGGATTCATATCTATCCACATCCCAAAAATAAGGCTCAGCATGAGGCCTGCTTGGTGAGTGGGTGCTGATGCAAATTCGGAAGTTCCAGAGCTGCCATGAACAACACAATGTCCCTGGCCTGTAAGGGGGCTGCATCATCAACATGGACATAAAAGTCACCCAAGACTAAAAGTCTAGGGCAGGGGTGTCAAACATGCAGCCCAGGGGCCATACCAGGCCCCCAAGCAACTGGCTATCATCTGCTTCCTTCTCACTCTCTCATTTCCTTCTGCATCACAGCTTGCTTTGCCAGGCGTGCTCAATCGCACAGGAGCTACAGAGCAAAAGCCTCTATTTTCTCCATTGGCTGAGGCTCCTCCCTTGGAGAGGAGGGGGGAGGGGCAGCTTGCTTTACCAGGCTCTCTCAATCGCACAGCAGAGCTAGTAAGCCTAACCTCTCTTCCTTCTATTGGCTGAGGCCCCTTCCCCCCCAGTCCCTTGGGGAAGGAAGGAAAGAGCCAGAACTACCTTTGCCCAGTTCCCTGGATCCCACGAGAGAGATGCAAAGAAAGCACCTTTAGGACCAATGAGTGCTAATGTTTTAAGCATGTTTTATTTTAACTTTTAAAAAATCTTTGTTCGTCTGTGTCCTTTATAAAGTTTATATCTCCGCTACCTGGCATTACATTTTATGATACACATGGTCCAGCCCCACAAAGTCTAATTTAAGTCAGATCTGGACCTTATAACAAATGAGTTTGACACCCCTGGTCTAGTGTACTCCAATGCCCAGCCTGACTCAACCTCCAGAAGACTCGGCAGAGTATCCACTGGTGCATTAGGAAGTCACTATACCAACCAGCTAGCCAAACTCTCCTCAGCATTCCACTCTAGGCCTACACATTCAATGCCAGCATTTTTTTCTGTGTGGGGAGTGCCCTGAAGGAAAAAGTCTCACAGATCAGCATCACTACTCCCCCACCCCTCTCCCATCCATTTGTCCAAGACTGATGAAGGACAAGAACATAAGAGAAGCCATGTTGAATCAGGCCAACGGCCCATCCAATCCAACACTCTGTGTCACACAGTGGCCAAAAAACCCAGGTGCCATCATGAGGTCCATCAGTAGGGCCAGGACACCAGAAGCCGTCACAATGTTGCCCCCTCAAAGCACCAAGAATACAGAGCATCGCTTGCCCCAGGCAAAGAGTTCCAACAATACACTGTGGCTAACAGCCACTGATGGACCTCTGCTCCATATTTTTATCCAATCCCTCTTGAAGCTCGCTATGCCTGCAGCCGCCACCTCCTCCTATGGCAGTGAATTTCACGTGTTAATCACCCTTTGGGTGAAATACTTCTTTTTATCTGTTCTAATCCGACTGCTCAGCAATTTCATTGAGTGCCCATGAGTTCTTGTATTGTGAGAAAGGGAGAAAAATAGTTCTTTCTCTACCTTCTCTATCCTGTACATAATCTTGTAAACCTCTATCATGACACCTCTCAGTCGACGTTTCTCCAAGCTAAAGAGCCCCAAGCGTTCCAACCTTTCTTCATAGGGAAAGTGTTCCAACCCTTTAATCATTTTAGTTGCCCTTTTCTGGACTTTTTCCAATTCTATAATATCTTTTTTGAGGTGCGGTGACCAGAATTGTACACATTACTCCAAATGAGGTCGCACCATCGATATATACAGGGGCATTACGATACTGACTGATTTGTTAATAATTCGCAGCATAGCATTGGCCTTTTTTATTGCAATCGCACACTGTCTCGACATTTTCAGTGAGTTATCTACCACGACCCCAAGATCTCTGTCTTGGTCAGTCTCCGCCAGTTCACACTCCATCAACTTGTATTTATAGTAAGGATTTTTGTCCCAATGTGCATTATCTTGCACTTTGCTATGCTGAACCTCATTACCCATGTTGATGCCCACTCAGCCAGACTCAACAGATCCCTTTGGAGTGCCTCACAATCCTCTCTGGTTCTCATCACCCTGAACAATTTAGTGTCATCCACAAACTTAGCCACTTCACTGCTTACTCCCAACTCCAAATCATTAATGAACAAGTTAAAAAGCATCAGACTTAGCACTGAGCCCCGATAAGGAGAGAAGACACTACAGGAACAGCAATATATACAACACAATCGTTATAGTGACAAATTACTATGTAATAAAGTGCATATACAAATACAATATACAAAACAATTCATGAAAAATCTCAAAAAGGAGTCCTAATGTGCAGGCTGCCGACTTTAAAAGTCCTGCTTCAATTGTCGCTCTACCAGCAAAGGGTGCTCCATTCATTCTCAACAAAGACGTCCCCGTTCAATGACGCTTACTGATGCACTTCCCGATGCGTTCCTCACTGATAAATATTTTTTATAATAATATGGGAATATGAATTCTCCAAGAAAGATTTCAATTCGGCATCATGCTCTATGGCAGCTCAAGGTCTTGAGCCAACATAGAGCATGAACATAAGAGAAGCCATGTTGGATCAGGCCAATGGCCCATCCAGTCCAACACTCTGTGTCACACAGTGGCCAAAAAAATTATTTTATATATATATATATATATATATATATATATATATATATATATACACACACACACACACACACACATATACATATATATACACACTGTGGCTAATAGCCACTGATGGACCTCCGCTCCATATTTTTATCTAACCCCCTCTTGAAGCTGGCTATGCTTGTAGCTGCTACCACCTCCTGTGGCAGTGAATTCCACATGTTAATCACCCTTTGGGTGAAGAAGTACTTCCTTTTATCCGTTCTAACACGACTGCTCAGCAATGTCATTGAATGCCCATGAGTTCTTGTATTGTGAGAAAGGGACAAAAGTACTTCTTTCTCTACCTTCTCCATCCCATGCATAATCTTGTAAACCTCTATTATGTCACCCCGCAGTCGACGTTTCTCCAAGCTAAAGAGCCCCAAGCGTTTTAACCTTTCTTCATAGGGAAAGTGTTCCAAACCTTTCATCATTCTAGTTGCCCTTTTCTGCATTTTTTCCAATGCTATAATATCCTTTTTGAGATGCGGTGACCAGAATTGCACACAGTATTCCAAATGAGACCGCACCATCGATTTATACAGGGGCATTATGATACTGGCTGATTTGTTTTCAATTCCCTTCCTAATAATTCCCAGCATGGCGTTGGCCTTTTTTATTGCAATCGTACACTGTCTTGACATTTTCAGTGAGTTATCTACCATGACCCCAAGATCTCTCTCTTGGTCAGTCTCTGCCAGTTCACACCCCATCAACTTGTGTTTGTAGCTGGGATTCTTGGCCCCAATGTGCATTGCTTTGCACTTAGCCACACTGAACCTCATCAGCCACATTGACGCCCACTCACCCAGCCTCAACAGATCCCTTTGGAGTTCCTCACAATCCTCTCAGGTTCTCACCACCCTGAACAATTTAGGCTCATCTGCAAACTTGGCCACTTCACTGCTTACTCTCAACTCCAAATCATTTATGAACAAGTTAAAGAGCATGGGACCCAGTACTGAGCCCTGCGGCACTCCACTGCTTACTGTCCTCCACTGCGAAGACTGCCCATTTATACCCACTCTCTGCTTCCTATTAATTATACAGTTTTTGATCCACAAGAGGACCTGTCCTTTTACTCCATGACTCTCGAGCTTACTAAGGAGCCTTTGATTAGGAACTTTATCAAAAGCTTTCTGGAAGTCAAGGTAAACAATATCTATCGGGTCTCCTTTGTCCACATGTTTGTTCACCCCCTCAAAGAACTGTAACAGGATAGTGAGGCAAGATCTTCCCTTACAGAACCCATACTGAGTATTCCCCAATAACTTGTGTTCATCAATGTGCCTACTCATTCTGTCCTTGATAATGGTTTCTACCAACTTTCCCGGTATTGAAGTCAGACTGACTGGCCTGTAGTTTCCCGGATCTCCTCTGGAACCCTTTTTAACGATGGGGGTGACATTTTCTACCTTCCAGTCCTCAGGAATGGAGGCAGATTTCAATGAAAGATTACATATTTTTGTCAGAAGATCCACAAGTTCAACTTTGAGTTCTTTCAGAACTCTTGGATGTATGCCAAAAGGACCTGGTGACTTATTAGTTTTTAATTCATCTATCAGTTGTAGGACCTCCTCTCTTGTCACCTCAATCTGACTCAGGTCTTTCAACACCCCTTCCAATATAAGTGGTTCTGGAGCAGGCAAACACTTCTCATCTTCCACAGTGAAGACGGAGGCAAAAAATGCATTCAGCTTCTCAGCCATTTCCCTATCCTCCTTCAGTAATGCTTTGACCCCTTGGTCATCCAAGTGCCGAATTGAAATCTTTCTTGGAGAATTCATATTCCCATATTATTATAAAAAATATTTAGCAGTGAGGAATGCATTGGGAAGTGCATCAGTAAGCGTCATTGAACGGGGACGTCTTTGTTGAGAATTAATGGAGCACCCTTTGCTGGAAGAGATACAATCGAAGCAGAACTTTTAAAGTCCGCAGCCTGCACATCGGGACTCCTTTTTGAGATTTTTCATAAATTGTTTTTGTATATTGTATTTGTATATGCACTTTATTACATAGTAATTTGTCACTATAACGATTGTGTCGTATATATTGCTAGTACTGAACCCTGCGGCACCCCACTACTTACCATCCTTCACTGTGAAAATTGCCCATTTATACTCCTATTAATGATCCACAAGAGGACTTGTCCTTTCACCCCATGACTCTTGAGCTTACTTAGGAGCCTTTGATGATGAACTTTATCAAAAGCTTTCTGGAAGTCAAGGTAAACAACTAAGTAAACCTGGAGGGGCATGGAGGACCTGGGAATAATGATAGATGACACCTTCACAAGGCTTAATTGTCTCCAACCAGCTCCGTGCTCTCTTCTCTGGCTCCTACTGACAGCTTGCAGGAACCTTCTCTCTCGGCTTGACTTCGCGAACGAAGATTTAAGAAGGGTGCAGCAGTCCACGTCTGCTGCAGGCTCGCTGGTGGCTGACAAGACCAATGCGGGACAGGCAGATCCAGCCACAGTGGCTGCAGGGAAAAGTCTGATTTGGGGTTGGTGCTGTAGCAGTGCGATTCTTCCTCAATCTCCTTTTGTCCTCAAGACCAGCTATGCGTGCGTTCTCAAAGGAAGAGACAGCCTGGTGGATGGTGTGCCTCCATGCTTTGCGATCTGAGGCTAGGTCAGACCACTGGTGATGGTTGATGCAACAGGTGCCAAGGGATTTCTTCAAGGAGTCCTTGTACCTCTTCTTTGGTGCCCCTCTATTTCGATGGCCGGTGGAAAGTTCGCCATACAGAGCAATCTTGGGAAGGCGGTGGTTTTCCATCCTAGAAATATGCCCTGCCCAGCACAGCTGGGTCTTCAACAGCAGTGCTTCGATGCTTGTAACCTCCGCCCTCTTGAGGACTTCAGTGTTGGTCACAAAGTCACTCCAGTGGATGTTGAGGATGGTGCGAAGGCAGCGCTGATGAAAGCGCTCAAGGAGTCGCAGGTGATGACGGTATAAAACCCACGATTCGGAGCCGTAGATGAGGGTTGTCAACACAACCGCTTTGTAAACATTGATCTTTGTGCCTTTTTTCAGATGCTTGTTGCTCCATACTCTTTTGTGCAGTCGGCCAAATGCACGGTTTGCCTTTGCCAGCCTGTTGTCGATCTCCTTGTCAATCTTGGCATCTGAGGAGATGATGCACCCCAGGTAGCTGAACTGCTGGACTGTCTTCAGTACTGATTCACCCACAGTGATGCAGGGAGGGTGATAATCTTCCTGGGCTGCAGGCTGGTGGAGAACATCTGTCTTCTCCAGACTAACTTCTAGGCCGAATAGCTTGGCAGCCTCTGCAAAGCAGGATGTCATATGCTGCAGAGCTGATACCGAGTGGGAGACGAGTGCAGCGTCATCAGCAAACAGTAGCTCTCGGATGAGTTTTTCCATTGTCTTGGAGTGAGCCTTTAGTCGTCTCAGGTTGAACAGACTGCCATCAGTGCGATAGCGGATGTAGACACCATCGTCATCATCTAGCTCTACTGCGGCTCTTTGAAGCATCATGCTAAAGAAGATCGTAAAGAGAGTTGGCGCGAGAACGCAGCCTTGCTTTACACCTGTGCCTATTGGGAAGGGCTCCGAGAGGTCGTTGCAGTGTCTGACTTGGCCTCGCTGGTCTTCATGTAGCTGGATGATCATGCTGAGGAATCTCGGGGGACATCCTAAACGTTCCAAGATTTGCCACAGGCCTTTCCTGCTAACGGTATCGAAAGCTTTGGTAAGGTCGACAAAAGTCACATACAGAGCCTTGTTCTGTTCCCTGCATTTCTCTTGGAGCTGCCTGAGAACAAATACCATGTCGGTGGTGCTCCTGTTAGCTCTGAAGCCACACTGACTCTCTGGGAGGAGTTCTTCTGCAATGGTGGGCACCAGTCTGTTCAGAAGTATTCTGGCAAGGATTTTGCCTGCGATGGAGAGCAGGGTTATCCCCCGGTAGTTGGAGCAGTCTGACTTTTCTCCTTTGTTCTTGTATAGAGTGATGATGATTGCATCGCGAAAGTCCTGTGGTAGTTTGCCTTGTTCCCAGCAGGTGACAAGTACTTTGTGAAGTGTGCTATGTAGTACTGTGCCCCCATGCTTCCAGATCTCTGGTGGGATTCCATCAACTCCCGCTGCCTTGCCACTTTTCAGTTGCTTGATGGCTTTAACAGTCTCTTCTAGGGTGGGGATCTCATCCAACTCTGTTTTCACTGGTTGAAGTGGGGTGAGGTGGATTGCTGAATCTTGAACTACGCGGTTGGCACTGAAGAGAGCCTGAAAATACTCCGACCACCGGTTCAGTATGGATGCCTTGTCTGTGAGGAGCACTTGGCCGTCTGCACTACGCAAGGGACTCTGAGCCTGATATGATGGGCCATATACTGCCTTCAGGGCTTCGTAGAACCCTCTTAAATCACCAGTGTCTGCACACAGCTGGGTTCTCTCTGCAAGCTTGGTCCACCACTCGTTCTGAATGTCTCGAAGCTTGCACTGGAGGTTGCTACATGCAGCGCGAAAGATTGCTTTTTTCCCGGGACAGGAGGGCTGAGCAAGATGTGCTTGGTAGGCAGATCTCTTTTTCGCTAGTAATTCTTGGATCTCTTGATTGTTCTCGGCAAACCAGTCCTTGTTTTTCCTTGTGGAGAACCCGAGGACTTCTTCAGAGGTCAACAGGATGGTAGTTTTTAGGTGTTCCCAGAGTGCTTCTGGAGAAGGGTCTGTGGGGCAACTGGGGTCCTCAATTCTTGACTGGAGTTTTGCCTGGAAGGCAGCTTTAACTTCAGGTGACTGAAGGCTGCCAACCTGAAGCTTCCTCCGAGGGATACCTCCTCTCCTGGGTGTGGGTTTAAACTGAAGACGGAGATTGCAGCGTACTAGACGATGATCCGTATGACATTCCGCACTGGGCATTACTCGGGTGTGTAAGACATCTCGAAGGTCTCTCTGGCGCACCAGAATGTAGTCGATAAGGTGCCAGTGCTTGGACCATGGGTGCATCCAGGTTGTCTTCAGGCAGGAACCTTATCACTTGGCAAACTAGCTATTTATGAAGCTTGAGGCTTCAACTGCATGTGTGTTTTGTGCCAACGAATCACTTTTGATTTATGACAACCCTATGAATTATTGACCTTCAAAACATGAAGCTGGAGGCTTCAGGTGTGTGTACGTTATGTGCCATCAAATCACCTTTGATTTATGGCAACTCTATGAATTATTGACCTCCAAAACATCTCATCATTAATACTCTTGCTCAGGCTTCAGCTTTAGTATTTGTAGGTATTTATAATGCATTAAAAGGAAAGTGGGAGGGTCATGAGGCTTACATGAAGAGTTTTTCTCCTCCCTTTATTTGTTTAATTGTTTTCTTTTTCTAGGCTTGGGATGGTGCAAAGTTGTATGCCTTATTCATCTGTAAGTTATGAACGTTGGCAAGAATTATTAACATCACAACACTTTACTTGCTACATGACAATACTTCACAGGTAATTGTATTTGTATAGCATATTAGTTTGTTTAGATCAACTGGCTACTATTATGCACAGATACACTATACTTACGTTCCACCTGTAATTTATATTATTTTAATTATTTTAATTGTTTTGTAAATGCTTTCAATCATATATAAACTTCTTTTAAAGGGAAAAAAGAGTCGTGTCCCTGGAAAACTGAAGGATATGCAGACAGTAATCCTCCGGGGGGGGGGGGGGGAGAAAGGAATCTCAAGTGCCCATTTGTGTGGCTTGTGGAAAGAGCCCGCTTTACCCTTTTAATTATAATACATATAGTTGTCTCTATAGGGCCATAACCTATTTTACTGGCAGGATAAGAACTAATTTAAGTCTTGATTTCTTACATGTTAAGAATCCTCCACAATATTCCCAATGTGCCATTTCCCAAACAATCTAACACATTCTTAATCTCATACATAACACAAAAGCTTCATCCCTTTGCATAATTCCAATTTATATGTAGCCACAATTCAACCTAATCATAGTTATCACAATGCTCAAACATGCAAACTCCATTATCTTCAGCTGCAGCATTCAACCCAGTAATCTTCCAGGAACTTTCCTGACAGGGAATTCTAGCCTCAGCCAGATAGTGATGGATCTCCAATTATACTGTTTCCTTTTTGCATCTTTCCACTATGGCTGAAAGAGGAACCAGCATTCCAAAGCAAGAATGTTCTCTAGAGTCACCAGCCCCAGGTGGGAGCAGGGAATCCCCAATTTAGTGCACTCCAATGCACCGCCAGCCCTGCCCCACCACCCAGCATTACATCCCAGTGGGGCCAAAAGAAATTACTCGTCTCCATCCCTGGTGTTTTGCAATGCCAGGTCCATTGAGAACAAGACCACAGTCCTACGAAACTTCTTGCATGAGCAGGCAATGGACCTGGATTGTGTGACCGAGACCTGGGTGCGAGATGGAGAGACAGTAGCTCTCTCTCAAAAGGCTCCACCTGGGTACTTGGTCCTTCACCAGTCACGGACTAGTGGGCGGAGGGGAGGGGTGGCACTACTCATACTCCTTCTGGGCACTCCTGTCCCCAATGATCACCAGCATAGAGTGTGCTGGCCTGTTACGGGATGTGGGGGAGAGGTTGGCTATCTGGCAAGTATACCGACTGCCTAAAGCACTGGCCAGTGCCTTACCATCCCTGATGGAGGCCATAGCAGGTTGGGCATTGGAATTCCCACGGTTTTTGGTCCTGGGTGATTTCAATGTCCATGCCGATGACACAAACTACCAGCTAGTGTCAAACTTGCCCTTTTGGGGTAAAGTCATCAAGAGGGCAGTGGCAGCACAGTTACAGGGGGTTTTGGATGATGCTTCTGTTAGATCCATTTCAGTCCGGCTTCCATCTGGGCCATGGGACAGAGACAGTACTGGTTGTCCTCATGGATGATCTTTTGAGACATCTGGATTGGGGTGACTTGGAAGTGCTGCTGTTGTTAGACCTGTCAGCTACGTTTGATACACTTGACCATCAACTACTGTCCTTCCACCTCACCAACATGGGGATTCAGGGGTCTGCCCTTCAATGGTTTACTTCTTTTCTCCAAGGCCGGGGACAAAGGGTGGCAATAGAGGAGCAATTGTTTCAGAGGCATCCACTTGTATGTGGTGTGCCTCAGGGGGCGGTTCTCTCCCCGATGTTGCTTAACAGGTATATGCACCCCCTGTCCAGATTGTCCAGAGATATGGGCTGGGTTGTCACCAATATGCAGATGACACCCAACTCTATCTATTGATGCCAGTCCAGCTGCAGCCTGGAAGATCTGGACCTGGCATTGCAAACCATAATGAAATGGCTCAGGCAGAGTTGACTGAAATTGAATCCAGCAAAGACAGAGGTCCTGTGCCTAAGTTGCGGCAGCCTGGGTAGAGAGATCCCTTTACCAGCCTTTGATGGGATGCCACTGGTGCCAGCATCAAGGGTCAAGAGCTTAGGGGTGCTCCTGGAGCCTTCACTGACAATGGAGGCTCAGGTAGCAGTCACTGCCAAATCCACATTTTGTCATCTTAGGCAAATAAGGCAGTTGATTCTGTACCTGGAGCATAGTGACTTCACAACAGTGATCCATGTGATGGTCTCCTTTAGAATAGACTACTGTAACATCCTCTACATGGAGCTGCCCTTGACTCAACTTCGGAGGCTGCAACTGGTGCAAAATGCAACAACCAGGTTGTTATTGGAGCTACCTGTACTGGAAACGTTACACTAGTTGCCTGTGGCATTCCTTTCAAGGTGCTGATCATAACCTTTAAAGCCCTATATGGCCTGGGACCTGTTTAATTCAGAATCACCTCTCTCCATATGTGCTCCAGGGAGCACTACATTCGGGGTCTCAAAATCTAAAGATCCCCAGACTGAAAGAAGTTTGATTGTCCACCAAGAGAGCCAGAGTGTTTTCGACAACAGCCCCCACTCTGTGGAATGACGTCCCTGAAAATATCAGGGCCCTGCAGGACCTACCACAGTTCCACTGAGCCTTTAAATCCGAACTATTTAAACTTGCCTTCAACAGGACTGACAATCTCTTTGGACAAATACAGATAATCAGATGTGCATCTTGGATTTCTATGGTTGGAAATGTACGGAATTGTTTTTATTGTATATTCTGTTTTTTAATATTCCATGTGGTTTTTAACTGTTGTTAGCCACCCTGAGTCCATTAGGGGAAGGCGGGATATAAATTTGATCAAATAAAATAAATAAATAAATCATCCCCAGCTGGATGACATCACACAGAAGTGATGTCATCACTCTAGGGATGCCACATAGTGATGCTGTAGTATACCAAAGTAGCACTGCACAGCATTCCCAGTATGATGACATTACTTCCGCATGATGTCACCCCACCCCCCACTCCCAGAGAGCTCCCTCCCATCCAAAAAGGGACCAAAGAAGACCTGGCAACCCTAATGTTCTCCCATATCCATAGGAACAGATAGGTAACAAGTTACAGAACTTAGGGCCACATTCTTTTATAGCTTCAGGAAGATGATATTCCTGATTCAAGCATGAAAGAGTATATATTTGAAGTCAATTTGTGATAACGTATTTATTACATCAATTGTCATACTTAAAGTTACAGTGCATACTTACTTTGGACTAAAACAAAGAGTAACTACAATTTTCTGGTACGGCTCCAGTGTTCCTTCATTGGGAATACATGAAATCAGAGTGGAAACATCTAGTTCTGGTTTATTTTCACTGTAATTTAAATCTTGTAAAGCAGCATCTGTACCCTTCTGAATGTCTGTGCCCTGTACAACAATTCAAGATTTAGATTTTAAGAAGTTATTCACTTCCGTCATATGCTCTTAGAGAGTTGTAGTAGTTGTAAACACCTTTTCCCAATATTTGTAGGTTAAAATATCTCTATTTTTTTTCCTTTTGTAATCTGAGACATGGGAAGATACAGAAACAATTCACTAAGAAACGGTACCAGTGATGGGGAAAGAGCATGTATCCCCCCAAAAAAAGACTGTATTCTGTTCTTTTTGAATAAGGAATGCCAAGGTGATAAAAAGTTAAGAAGTGGTCTATAGTTCTTGGCTACATAGCAGATCCTCAGGTATGGCAACATGTAATGTCACTAGGTTCAACTTTTTCAGTTAAGGTGATATTCCATGACAATCCAGTTAAAAAGTTGTACCAAGTTTTTATTATTATCAAGGAATTTGAACCAGACAACAGGGTTGTTTCAGGTGTATGATAAAATTGTGTTTCAACTCTCCAATGTTACAGTCTGAGCAACAATACCAAACAAGGGAGGTATCCACAGGAGGCTGGTTTGACTGTGAGTGTCATAATATGAAGACCCAAGTGTGTACTATTTACCATCAATATAGAGAATCAGGCTTAGTGTTCCCACCAAAGGAGTACTTTGAGCTTAAAACCATATTACACCAATTGTATAAAAATAAGCAAAAAGCCTTTTTACAGAAATGCTGGGAACCCCTCCTCCAAGTCACAATACATAACAACACAAGGAAATTCTGGGCCTTGATTTCAGACTCTGTGGGTAGAAAAGGCTTCATAAGTAGCACAATAACAGTAAATACTTGGTATGAACATTTTTTGAAGATTTTTCAGGAGAATAGAGTTAATTCAGTAGCAGAATCTGAGATTAGCTTGGATGATTGTTTAGAGTGGCCTCCGGTACAAGTAGCAAAGGTTGAATCCCTGACAGTGTCAACCAAATTGGGGGAAGCCCCTGGGCCTGATGCTAACCCCCCAGAAGCTATTAAGGCATTTCCTGAGTGGTGGGCCCCCTTTTTAGCTGCCCAACTGTGGGAAAAATTCATTAGAATGGTGCTTTGGGAAATAAAAGATATGCTGTAGTCAGTATTAAGATTCCAGAATTCCTTATGGCTGTTTCTTGACCTTTTTATTGCTTTTGTGCCTATGTGACCACAAGCACCATACCTCCCAGCAGGGAGTAAGCACATAAACAATCAATGGGATGTGTATGCAGATATATCTCTTTGAAATCAAGACCCCAGACCCTAAAGGTAACATTTTATTGCTTAGATCCCCTGCAATAAAATGTGAACAGCCCTCCGTTCTTCCCTAACTAGTAAAAGTGTATGTTATCCTGCTATCTGTGTGAGATGGAGCAATGGCTATCCAAATGTTTTTGAAGTGTAAATCAATCCTGTATCTCACTGCATTTGTACATCAATGACATCTGATGATGGGAACATCTCCTTTGCAAAGAATTTATTCCGAAAGGTGCCAAATGTAATTAAGTTGTAATAGAATGGTGTGACCTGTTTGATCTTTGCCTATAAAGACTGTACAAAATTTCTGTTAGATGTTCCACTCTGAACAGGACAGTAGAGAGTTCATACTCGCTGACAGTAACGAGTGGCACCTCAAGAATTCTTGATCTTATGTTTGCATGTCTTTGCTTGTTTCAGGATTTGTTTCTCTTCTGTGTTATTGAGGAACTTAGATAAGTATTAAGTGAAGTTATTGTTTTACTTAGGACCAGCACCAGCCCTGGCTGCTGGTCCAAAGTGTACTAGTTGATATTATAGAACGTTATATTTAGGAATAAACTGTTACTTTGTTAAGATAGCCTTGAGTCTTTCCTTTAAGTTCAGCCAGCACCATCCTTGCCTTTGGTGAGTAGGGCTAAAGCAGTATGAACCCCTTATATACTGCACCATCCCCTTTCCTGGTTGGAAAGCACCTACCAGAGCAATAAAGTTTTGTTCAACACCTATTCACTGTAATTGATAGGACGGGCTTGATACTTGAAGCTTGGACAAATGCAACAGTTGTCCCTATATTTAAAAAAGGAGATTGTCAGCTTCCTAGCAATTATAGACCTATTAGTCTCCTATCCACTACTGGGAAGTTGTATGCAAGGTATCTGGCTAACGAACTCAAGTCATGGATATCAGAACAGCAAATTTTAGGGCCAGAGCAAGTTGGATTCTGTCAGGGAAAATCAACCTTAGACCATTGCATTGTGCCAAGTCATTTGGTGAACAAATACAGGAAAGAGAAGGGGCTTAAATTATTTGCAGTCTTTTTAGACCTTAAGGGTGCCTTTGACTCTGTCCCTAGAGATCTTTTGTGGAAAAAATTAAGAGTCCTAGGGACAGATGCAAGATTGCAGGGCTGGATTAACAATTAGGCAAAGGAGGCACTTGCCTATTGGCCCCCATGCCTTTAGGGGCCCCGGCCAGCTCTCCCCCCACCCCAGTTCCCCCCCCCACTGCAAGTTTGCCTCTTCCTCCACCCGCCCCTTCCCCTCAGCTTGCCTGTCTCGCCTCCTCCCCATCACTTCCCCCTTAGTCTGACCACTACCTCCCCATCGTTTGCCTTCTTGTTGCTTCCCTGTTCATCCACTTCCCTCTTTGCCTGATCTCTCCCCACCGTTTCCTTCTTTGTCCGCCGCCTCCTCCCCATCACTTTCCTCTTCGTCTGCCCACCCTGCCCCAGGGAAATCAGTCTCTGGAGCGAGAAAACCGCTTCTATGCTTGCCGGGCTTGCAAGGCACTTTCAGCCAAGTCAGGCGGGGAGGAAAGGGAAGCCGTTGCAAAACTCTGTCTGGGCTCTGGTTGAGTGGTGGGCAGCAGGCACAGGACACTTACCCCCAAACACACCTAGAAGCAGAAATCCACCTGGAGCAAAAAAAAAAAAAGTAGGAAAGCCAGCCAGGCAAGCCGGCTCCGTCACGCTCGCCTGCTCTTCAGCAGCTCCTCTGCTGAATCTGGCAGCGCCAGACCAGCCAACACCAGCTCACAGAAACGATGGGATAGGAAGAGAGGTTGAGAGAAAAGCCACCAGGCTCCCTTCGCAGATGCACACACACGAGCTTGTCTAAAACCATCACCCTCCCTACACACTTTCCTTTTTACTGTCTTCTTTGAGAGATGGAAACAGGGCTTCTTCTTCCCCCAACCCTCTCTACTAATTCTCTTAGCTTCAGTCGCTTCCCTTTGGCTTGAGCTCGAGCCTTTCCATGAAACTGAGGTGAAAAGAGAAGCTCCCCACTGGCAGAGAGCTTGCTCTGACCCTATCCTAAGTTTCGTTCTTTGGTTGCTGCTTTCTGCTTTAAATTTGGACTCTTGTCTCAGCTGCAGAGTTTTTCCTTACCTGATCTGATTTATTGCACTCAGCAGGGCTAGCCCTTCCACAAACTCTAACCAAGTCGCTACAAGAGATTCAACAAAGGAGTGCTTGATCTGTGTAATCAAAACTGTTGTTTTGAAGTCACATGATTCAACTCCGTTGCCTTCTTTGACAGAGCAGTTAATCCCATCCCCGGCACAGGAGTGCAAGGCACACTCTGTTTTTGAGCTCAAATTCAAACTTTGTTAACGGCTCCCAGGCAGATGAAGGAGCAGCATGTAGAAGGGGGAAGACAGGAAGCCTTCAGGTGGGAAAGCTAACAGCCTCCAATTTCCTTATATGTGAGCGTAAAGTGGAATCTAATCTTTGTGAATTGCTTTAACACTTCAGTACACTTCCCTGTTCCTGGGCTCTGGTAAGCAGCTCTCTTCTTAGGTTGGTCAGACAAGAAGCTTTTATTAACTCCTTTCTTCCCAAACTGTCAATCTGATGCTTGGGGAAAATGTTATACAAAATATAACATTTTCCCCAAGCATCTTCCCCTGGTAAGCAGCTCTCTTCTTAGGTCCATCAGACAACAGGCTTTTATTAACTCCTTTCTTCCCGAACTGTCAATCTGATGCTTGGGGAAAATGTTATACAAAATTGAAGAATGACAGTTGGTACCCACAGCTTTAGAATAAGAAACCTGAGGAGTTTTACAGGGTTGGTTTCTCAACAGCTTCCTCTTCTTTCATGATTTATTGACTAAACACAAAATAGTCAGCTGGAATCAATGTTCCTCAGACCATCAAAAGAAAAAGGGCTTCACTCAAAACTATGTCAAAACAAGCAATTCAAATTGCCCTTTAAAATTGCCCAGCCCCAAGTAATTTATGCTGGACTTTTTTTAAAAAGTTAAATGGCCCAGTTGACTGTAACTCTATGTCAGACTGCAGGCAGAAGGCTCCCCTATGTTTTCTGTTTGAGAAAATGAAGGATGGTTGTATTACTTGTTCTTACAATTATTTTTTAAAAGTAGCGATTTCTAGTTGGTTTCTTTGGTGGGAGGGGTTGTGTGTGTGTACCTGGAAGTCATGTCAGCTTCTGGTAACTAACCTCCATCACGGGCCTGGATGATATTCAGAGAGGTGGCTGAATAGAGTCTGCCCTCCCAACTTTGTTATTTCAAGGAGGTCTCCCATCCAAGTACTTGCCAGAGTTGGCCCTGCTCAACTTCTGAGATCTGACAAGATCAGGCTTGCCAGACACAGAGGGTGTAGAGGGAACACATCCTCCCCTGCCACATCCCAACTCCCTGTTTCTGCCTTGAGTACACACCTCCATGGCCCCTCCCAGCCCAGTGCCAAAAAGCAGCTGTGTCTCCCAGAGAGACGCAACCTCCCAAGCAGGCAGGTGACATTACTGAGTATGGCCAGTCCTTCTCCTTCAGACCCAGGAGACACTGTCTGCCAGCTCTCAAGATGCTGACTCTGCTCAAGACCTGCAAGTCTTCTTGTCCACTGCACAAGAGCCGGGGGAGGGGGGGGAGAGGAACACCACCTGTGACTTGATTGCACACTTAGTGAAACAGAAGAGTGCAGAGCAGGGTTTCACCTCCACAATTACCATTCTGCATGGGGAAGAGTAGATCAGCAAAGGCTGATCCTCACCCTAATGGTGTGTGTCCTCAAGGCCTTCCAAGACACCACTGACATCAGGCCATCCTCCAAGAAGTCAAAAGGGTTTCATAGAGGATCCAGGAAATAGTCACCTGCCACACACCTTGTATGATTGCTGAGCATGGCCAACTCTTCTCCCCCAGGCCCAGGAGTCACCCACATTGTTGTGGGTGGCTGCATCCATGGGCCCCATTCACTGTCCAAAAACATAATAGCTGGAAATGGCCAACCCCGCTTCCTCAGGACCAGCAGTCACCTGCACTGTTGCAAGCAGCCGCATCCCTGGGCCCCGTTTACTTTCCGCAGACAAGAGAATTGCTGGGCATGACCAACCCCCCCCCCCTCTCTGCTGGGCCTTGAACCATAGGCCCAGATCCAACAGCATTTAAAAGTGAAGGAAGACATGGAGGAAGTTCAGGGCCCCGAGACATAGAAGATGCAGAGGCAGTTCAGGGCCCCAAGACATAGAAGACAGACTCAACAGCAATGAAACATTAACGAAGATATGGAAGTGGCTCAGGGCCGCAAGATAAAGAAGACCCAGACTCAACAGCACTGAAATGTTGAAAAAGAGAAGACCCAGGTGCAGAAGCTAGCAACACATGGTGTGGTTGTAAACCCAAGACCATCACTAACAAGCCTGACCTCACAGCATCCCACAACTGTTGATGTGGTAGCATGCAGCACTGAAAAGGGATGACCAAGCACAGCAATCATCTTGACAGCAGAACAAGTGAGAGGCTGGCTCAGAGCCATGGCCCACATAACACCCAATGCTTAACAGGAAAGAGGAGGCCAAAATCCAGGATAGCCTTGAATGGAACTGTTCAGGAGGTTACTCCTATAAAGCAAACAGGGGAATATTTCAGTTGTCTGTGGAAAAATGTTGGCATATTTCTTTGTCTTTTCTCCCTGCTATCACATTGCTTACCAAATGTACTATACCACTTTATTTCATTACTTGTAAGTGTAATACAGTTTTATGGCACTGTCATGTATTTATCATGCTGTTCTTTGTTATCATAAAGTGCTGGGTACTAGCTTTTATAATATAGATGGCAATGACACAGAAAGTTATGGAAAACTTTTCTGCTCTCTTTGACTAGCCCCAAATTTTACACACACACAAAAGAGAAAGAATGCTGAGAAACAGATACTTAACAGATGGAAATTAAAATCAATATATCTTTCCTTACCATCTCTTCCCCAACAGCATTATCTTGCAGGATTGCCACCCAGTCCATGGCTTCTGGGCTTTTATTATGAAGAATTATTTCTTCAGTCTTGGAGGTTCCAAAATAGACACATCCAAAATGAACATGTTTTATTGTGTCTGAATGAGGCACACCCAATAGTTCAACTATTTGCTCCACTATATTGGCTTTTATTGTTATGTGAGCACTGGATCTTCCTTGCAACTCCACACTATTAGTAAGAGCAATGAGTAAAAATAAAGAGAAGGTGAAAATACACAGATAAGATCTGAATCACAATAGTCTATTAATCTTACTGAGCTAAATGTTTTATTATGGCATTTGAAATAATACACACATAAGAGACGTACAAAAGCTGCACAGCCCCAACATTCAACAGCAGGGATGAAATATATTGTTAGTGCATCAAACAGCTAAATCACAAATACGTTAAACATATTTACACCTTTAGAGCTTGTAGCAGTTGATGGCTTCAATGTCACATGCCAATCTGAGCATAATAAAGTATCCTTATTCCCTCATCTCAACTTTCTGTGTATAAGAATAAGGAACCCACAATCCCAATCAAAAAAGAAGGGGCTTTGGTAGCAGCAAGCCAGGTGTATCTAATTCATTAGGTATTACAACACCTAAGAAATGGATAGCTGTAATTTTTTAACTCCTGTTCACTTAGCTAAAAAGGCAACTGAGTTATACAGAAAGAATTTTGTTTTCTATTGCTTTTTTTGCACAGACTATAATTAGGGTAGCAATATTACCATATATTTGATTGATATAAAGCAGCTATGCCTTATATTCAAGTGCAGTAAAAGTGTAGATCCCAATCCCACAGAAACACTGAGGTCTGAATTCCATAGAAACAATGAAGTACACAAATAACATGCTATGTGCAGGAGTCATCAACATAAAAACAAAGGGCAATACAAACTAAAGAATTCAATTTTATAAACATTTGCACTTACATGGCTGTTTCATTAATGACCCTCGGGATATCAGCACAAATCTCCATTTTAACCACTTGGAATGTTTTGGATTCCACCACTCCACTGGTTGGTGATATAACAATGTGAACACTTCCACTGTAGTTTATGTTAAATGAACCTAAAATACATAATTACACATAAAATTATGAGAAACTTTGATCCAATACAGGCAGTCTTGTCTTCTGGATAGGGGCCCGCAGGCCAGACAGCAGGTCTACAATGATGCATAGGATCCTTGCAGTTCTGGCACTTTAAAGTAGATTGTCCTTTCAATTAGAAACTATCAGTGAAAATATGGCAGTGAACTCAGCACTACATAAAGTGGATAATATAAGTGAGCCAAACCACAGAGCACAAACCAAGTGAATCCATGGAAAGACTTCAAAATCTGTGCAAAGCAGCTCAGTGAAGAAAGTGAGCAAACAAAGTCATGGACTATAGGTCAAATCGCTATGTGAATGATACGGTCCATGAATTAGGACTACAGAAAACATTCACCCAATGCATACTGGTCCCCTTCCTCATATTCACATTATCTCATACCAACTGTCATTGTCCCAAACACACAGTGACAAAAAACAGAGGCAGTTCAAGAAGTTAAAAGGGCCCTGGAGAAAAAATATCAGTGTGTCCCTCTCATGTTCCTGATCAAGTCGAAGAGCAAAGCTTAGTGGAACAAAGGGCACAAAACTGTACAGTACAGTTCCTGATGTAACCAATCACTGGACCCAACAACATCAACTACACCATCTCAGGTTCATTCGCTTGCTCATCTTCTAACATTGTATGTACCATCAAATGCCAACAATGCCCTTCAGTTCTCTACATAGGACACACTGGAGAAACCCTATGCCAAATGATAAATGGAGACAAATCTAACTTCAGGAATCACAAGACTGAGAAATCTGTAGGAGAACACTTTAACCTCCCAGAACATACAACAGGTGGTCTCAAAGTAACTGTTTTATTGCAAAGGAACTTCAGGAACAGAATGGAAAGGGAAATTTCTTAATTACAAGTTATTACCAAACCCAGAACAAACAGCCATCCAGGACTTAACAGGAATATCAGTTTCTTATCTAATTACATATGCCAAACTCATTCTCACCAAGAAGGACTATACATCCTCTGTAAGGACTACACATCCTATGTATTTTTATGCATTCCTATCTCTCTCTCTTTTTTCTCTTTTGAATAATATAATGGAATACTGTTTATAACAGAATGCAATACATAGGTATAGATTTTTTCAGACACAACACATCTAAGAACAACATACTGGTATAGTATTTAGAACAACATAACAATTGTTACCTACACACTTGAAGGGAGGCAGATGGGCATCATAAAGTTAACTTTCCCACAATTAAAAAAGATTCTCTTACACACTTATCTCCTATTTTGACATAGTTATTGCTTCAAGTGTTATTTTCCCTTAACTGTTTCCCATCTGTTGACCCTGTGCATTCTGCTTTGCCTCAAAATGTCTACGTTATATGCTAATTTTTTTCTCACCCCATCTATAAGTTTGAATGCTTTTCTCCTATTTCATTGTGTCTGAAGAAGTGTGTGTATACACAAAAAACTTATACCTTGAATAAAACTCTGTTGGTCTTAAAGGTGCTACTGGACTCAACTTTATTCAACAACTACACTGGAAACTGTTTTCTACACTGACTGATCAAGGAAAGATCAAGATGCTGACACTGTTACATTGTTCATCTTTGGTACTTATACCGAGTTTTGCATGAGAAGGCAATAACATATAACCAATCAATGCATGCTTCCTCAACACTGCACAAACTCAAAACAAATAGAAAAGTAATCTATACATCCTTCTTACCATACTTTTAAGAATACAACTGCCTTACCTGTTGTATACTACAAGAGCAACATGAACTGCTAACTACTTTAGTTTAAGAAAACAAGAAATGTGTTAAAGGTTAGTTTCTCTTATGAGTTAAGGAAAGTAGACCTTTGGAGACTTTGGCAACAAGCTCAGATACCAGTGCTGGATCATCACTAGGTCAAACATTCTCCTCAGTTCTTTACTTGGCCTTCACTGACATGGCTAAACTATGCTTCATTCACATTTCACTTTCCCCCCCTGCACAAGCCATGCACTCCTCCATGTGTGCAGCTGCCACTAGGTTCCAAAATTGGAGCCTGTGGGGACAGTACAGGAAGAAGGCACTTGGGGTGGCTTGTTTATTTGAGCTGGCCCCAAACTGAGTGAGAGGTGATGAAAATCGGCTAAAGAGGGAAAGGTTAAAGTTAAAGCCAGAGCTTCCTAAGGAGGCTATTTAATATGTACACTTAAAGATACAGCAGTCTCAGCAATATACTGTCAGAAGACAGAACACAATCACAAAATCTCCCTTACAAAGCAAACCTATACAAACTGTTCTTCTAATTTCTCATGGTGACAGGCCTCTTGTGCTAGAGTTCTTGCCTGACAGCAAATCCATCCCATCATTTTCTTATTATACTGTGCTTCTGGTGGCCATCAAACCCAAACAGTTGTATTGGAAGCAATGCAGCGTTCAGTGCCCACAACCTCTACCACAGCCTGGTGGAGCTAGCCCCTTGATTTGGACATTGCTGGTCCTTGGGAACTCCAGAAGGAAGTCTCGGCGGGAATTTCTTCCATTGTGTTGCCTGAACAGCTAGGTTAAAGTAATTCTTGTGCTGCAGCAAGCAATGGACTAGTCAATGGTACCTCCTGCTCCACTGTTCCCCCACTAAAACGCCAGCAGTCCACCAGTCCACTCTCCAAAAAATGTTCTCCCTGCTACTTCTAATGCTCCCAGCTCCTCTTGCTGCCTGGAACAACAGGGCAGGGGTCTCCAGTATTTTTGAACATATGGATGCCTTTGGAATTCTGAAAGAGGGTGCTGGGCATAACCATAAAATGGCTGCCATGCGAGGCAGAGCCATACAGTTACTTAAGAAAGTTCAATATCAGGGAACGAGGGTTAATTTTTAAAATACACTAGGAAAAAGCAGTGAGACAGATAATAAAACCAACATTGGTGGCAGCTGCCACCAAAGCAACATTATTTTAAATGGCACATTATTTTAAATGGCACAGCCAGTCTCCAATGGCATATCAGAAGCCAATATGGGCAACAGCCCCACCAGCCTCCACCCACTTTCTGAAAACAGTTAGTGGGCAACAGGTAAGGAGTCTATGGGCACCACATTGGAGATCCCTGCAATAGAGGGATAATGGAAGAGGCACCACTCATAGCACCTGTATACTTGCATCCACAAATGCACAATTTATAAATTAATGTTGATGATGAAACACTTGATGAGAAAACTGGGGTGGGGGGGAAGAGCTCTTGTTTGGCAATGTGAGGGTCAGAAGCCACAAAACTAGCAAGTTCAGTAAATTTCCAGTGGGCTGGAAAATTTAGTTTGAAGAGTCATACAACTATAGCCCTTTGAGACCGCTATGATTAATTTAGAATATAAGTTATTTTAAAAATCCATCTACATACCTTGCTGGCAGAAAAATAATCTTAAAATAATTAAGTATGTTGAAAATATTTACCTGAAGATGATCCATGGTTAGTGATTTTAATCTCATTACTTATTACTTTACTGTTTGCAATCACTGTGCCAAAATTTATCTCAGGTTCCATTTCTAAGCAGCAACATGGAAATAATCTGCAAAACAAATATCTTTTTATTGGTTTTATGTCCAAGTTACTTTGTTGCTTATATTCTTTAAAATGTCTTGGGAAAAAAATGCTTTCCTTCCATTTTCAATAAGTACACAATTTAATTATGTAACCTAATTAGCAGCAACATCCACAGATGGAAGCAGCTTATTAAAATGTCATAGAGTTGTCTTAATTATGGTAACTTCTGGACAATTTAATCACAATGGATTATATCATGTTGGATTGCAACTATATTTTAATTGGCTGGACCTTCTTGGTTCTGTCAAAATACAATTCAACATAAAATGAACAAACCTCAACAATTTCTTCCCCATTATAGAAGTTTTAAAATAGTGCAAGCTCTTGATAACTGATACAAAAAAAAATGAGGAACATTTAGTAGGAGCTTGACACAACTAAATCTCATCAGATTGAACATGATTCTATCAATTAACTGTACACTGAGTTTCACTGAGATACACAACACTATCCTTCATGTTTCTTCAGAAATAAATTCAGTGAGATTTACTTTTGTGCCAGTATAAAGACTGGAATCCTAGGAACAAACCCCACTAAACACAGTGTGACTTGCTCCCAAGTAAAGATGCACAGGATTAGTCTGCACATCTGCAATCTTATGCACTTAATTGAGAGTAAGCCCTACTTAAAGTAGTGGACTTACTTCTGAGTAAACATGGATAAAATGAAATTATAAGTAGCTGTGCATTATGCCCTGTTTGTAACATGGCACCCCCAGGCAGAGGCATCACTAGGGTGGGTTGCACCCTGGGGTGTAACTGATTCAAGTCACCCCCCCCATTGGGCGTCACCCCCTCCGCACACAACCCCCCCGCCCACTTCACATGGCCCCTCCCTCATCCACCCTCTGGTCACATGACCAGCCCCCGTAATCCAAGATACCAGTTTTGCAGCATTTAAGTTTCCCCCACTCACCCACACGCTTTTAGCTGAGCCGGCGGCAGCGCGGCCCCGGTTTCAGAATCCCGGCCAGCCCACACACAGCAGCAGCGTTCTAGTCCCAGGGCCAGCCCCTTCCTGTTGGGGGGGGGGTCATGGGTCAGTGCCTGGGGCCAATGAGAATGCTGGGGGAGGGCCGATGGCCCCCTTGGCCCCACCCTAGTGACGCCGCTGCCCCCAGGCAACTGGTTGGACACTGTGTGAAACAGGATGCAAGACTAGACAGACTGGTCTGATCCAGCTGGCTCTATTGTAGTTTGTTGCCTCATCTTTTTTAAGGTACAAGACTAAAGTAGAATAAGAACCTAGCAACAATACATCAAGAAAGCTTTAAGTGCCTTCATATACTACTATCATTTTTTTGCTAATGGAATAATTAAACAAAACAGAAAAAAGTTAAGATTAATCAGAAGCTTAACTGTACTTATTATTCATTTAAGCAGATATTTCCTGTGCTGGAAAAGTGCTTTCAGAATTCTGGAACCAAAGAATACTAATTCAGATAACAAATGAACAATTGTCATGTCATTTTTTTAAAAAATGGTGAGGCCCTCAATATAGTTTACCTCACCACGTTTCAAAAGATGCTATTCTGTATGAGCTGTGGCTTTAAAAAAAACCCAAATTACTATGTCAGACAAAACACAAAATGAACATTACCCTTTATGAAGCAGACTTTCTGAAAAGGTAACTTACAGGGGCATTTGGAGTCACAAGGTGGGAACCTGCTTACCATCTTTTAGGCATGCAAATTTTAAAAATCCCAATTCCCAAGGTGGGTGGGGGGTGGGACTAAAATCTAGGAAGTGCAGAAGTTAAAGGTCTCTGAAGGTAAAATCTGTATTAAAGTGAAATTAAAATGAAATTATTGTATTGTAGCCTAAATTGGTGGCCTGCACTGAAAAAAAAAACCAAGACACACACGTACTAGAGAAACTATGCAGGCTCTAAACATAGCTGATGCTACTTTTATTTGTGCAAGGGGGGGGGGGGACAAGGCATTAAAAAAAGGCTAGTTCAGTCAAAACCTATTATTATTAAGGTTGAAAAAGATGACCATAACAATTCCAGACAAAATTTAGGTCTACTTCCACATAATAATGTTTAGCTATGAGAATGAAAAGGGATAAACCTGTTGTTCCACCTTTAGATTCCTGTCTAACAACCTGTTAAGTCAACACTTGTTTTGAGAAATAAAAGCACTGTTATAAAACAATGTAACCAAAAATTAATCTTGACATTATATGAAATTATATACCCTATTAAAGGTATTTCAATTATCTTTTTGTCTACATAAAGTAGTAGTCTATCCCGAAGGTCTTCTTCTCGATCAGGAAAATATTCCACACTGGCTGTTATGCGAAGACCAGAAGCGACTGGTTTCTTTGGATTTTCCACAATTAGTTTGAACTGCAAAATGAAGTGAGCATACCTAATTATTTTAAAATCTTTTTTTTAGTATCTATGCAAAACATATATGCAAATGTCTCATTTCCAGCATGATACAAATAACTGCATATTTGATATATTAACAAGCACAGATCTTTGAAATGAGCAACTTGTGGTCAGCTAATAACAACATTCTTTCTTTAAAAATAGGCTCCAAGTATTACATAATACATCTATTAGGTTGAATTAATTTATTTAGCACATTAACTAGCAGAAGGGATGATAGTGGGAGGGAATTAATTTGACATGTAGAACACAACTAATGAACAGTAATCATGATGTGTGTGGAGAGAGATGATGGAATCAATAAACATAAGAAACTGGGTGAAGCAACCTTATTTTTCTTATTTTAGAGAGACTTTTGTCACAAAACAGACACAGTGCATCTTTTCTCATGTATACAATAAAGCAGTTCGTCATCACAAAGAGCATCACTAAATATGTGCTAAGTAAATTCTATCTTCAAATTCTTCTCTCTCTCTCTCTTTCTTAAACCTTAGTGTATTAGAGTCAGCCTGAGATGTGGGTTAAGCTAAGTATGGCTCTAACCACTGAGAAATGGAGGAAATGAAGGCTCAAAGTCAAACTCAATAATGTACAAAAGTCACCACTATTGGCATTTAGAACCACTGAACATCCAGTGTCAGTAGGCATTTACTTTTCAAAGCTGCCATTCTACCATCTTCTCCCCAGAAAGTCAAAGGTGCAACCTGATACCCACTCCCACCAGCACCACTTGATTCAAATCTGGCTGCAATCTACTAAAGAAACTTAGGACTTGATTTTTTTCCCTTCCCACTCCCCACCCCTCATCTTTAACATCCATCCTGACCGACAGCACTGGAGAACTTAAATGTACACATTACTTTGATTGGGCCTAATAAAAGGTATTATTCAGCATTCAAATTTTCTTTTGGACCAACGTGACTACCTGCAATTTCACTCCCATTAAGCATCTTCTGGACAGAGCAAACAAGGTCAAGGTGGTGCCGCTCTCGTCGCCCGCCCTTCCCCACCAACTCAAATGGCGCGGGGGGCTGGTGGCAGAAGGGCAGCGGGGACGTGAGAACAGCGAGGGAAGAAAAGGGTCTTCTCTTCCCTCCCTGCCACTCAGATAGCGCATGGCCCAGAAGCAGCTCCCCGCACGAGTTAAAAGGACATGGCCACCAATCTCCTTTATTTGAGTGGGGTGGGGAGGGGTGGGGAGGCCATGCAGGGCGCCAGCCGGCATGAAGGTAGGTCGGGGCGGCCATGAGAGCCCTCCCCCTACCTTCCAATCCTGGCTACAGGTCTGCTCCCAATTACTGCCTGCCTCCCCTTCCCCACCTGAGGCCGCTGCGGCGGCAATATCTGAAGAAAGCGGCTTTGTGGCTCCAAGTTCTGAACGCTCAGCAGAGCACGATAGCATCCGCCGGGCACCGCGTCCAGGAAGCGCAATTCAGGCGGAGAAATGCGCACTCCAGACATGTCCAAGGCTGTGGTTGTGACCTCCATATTCATTCCGAATCCACCCTGGTTCGTATCCTTCAAGACCTCCAGGCAAGCTCAGCCGAAGCCAGACCAAAGCGTTCCTGTTTCCAAGGAGACGCAAACTTCCGGCCTGCTCGCCACCGTAGCAACGGTATCCTGACAACGAAGCCCACGCTTTGATTGGAACTGAGGCCAAGCAAAATTCCTATTCAGCTGCTAGCAGCCATTCAGAATCCTACTGCGGTCGCTACTACCCCAGAGGTGCGCAAGCGCAGAAGTTCGACGGGGGGGGGTGAGAGGGTTGTACGATAGTTGATGTACGTGATGCTGGTGTTTTGTTTTTCTGGCAATTATTGAAGTCCTGAGTCATGTTCCTAAAGTGTAATGAAAAGAAAACGACTGTAGCCGTTTATATAGAAGTACCCACTCGAATTAATTTGGTTTGTAAGTAAATGGATGAAACATGTTTATTTAATCAGTCCGATCCTGTGAATATATATGCGGGAGCAAGTCCTTCGGAATTCAATCGGTTGTCCCTAGGTAAACGGGCAAAGCGATAACAAATTCCACTGAACGTATATTCTCACTTGTTTTCGTTAAATACAGACTATAGCAGAAGTTTTCTTTTAAACCCCAATTCCAACATGCTATATTGAAAGCCTGTATATAGGTAGAATATCAAAGGGAATTACTGCTTTACTGGCAAAAACTCTGTGACAGCCAACACATCCAAGAGGAGGCGTCTGCAAAGGAATAGGAGGCAGATGATGTGTAACACTGCCATCTGCTGGTCTCTACCATATGTGGAAAAACTTTGCAACATTTAAAAAACAAATAACCAAACTGCTGGGAAACCGGGGATTTATTGTTTCACTTAGATATGTATTTCCTACCTTCCTCACTGGTGGGAACCCAAAGCAGCTTGCAATATTGTTCTGTCCTTCATTTTATCCTTACAACAATAACCCTATAAAGTAGATTAGGTTGTGAGTAACCTGCTCAAGGTCACTAAGCAAGCTTCGGGGGAGGGGGGGGGGGCCGGGGTGCGGAGATTCAAGCTGGGGTTTTGCAGATCTGGGCCTGACATGCTAATGACAATACCATGCTGATTATCTAAGCCAGAGGTCAAACTTATTTGTTACAACAGCCAGATCTGACATAAATGTCACTTTGTTGATCGAGCCGTGTGCCAATAAAATGTAACATAAGGTACCAGACATATAAAGTTTATAAAGGGGATTTTAGATACCAAATGACAATAGCAGGTTTGATTGGATTAGGTGTGATATGCAGAGTGTAACAGGCATGGAGATATCAGCATTGGTAACGAGACAGGAAACATAGGTCTCAATTTGGTCCAGGAGGAGTCAAACCGGGAGGATGTAAAGAATAAATGGAAATAAATCTAAAGTAGTGAGCAGTGACTCACAAAAGCTCATATAGTACCACAAATTTTGTTAGTCTTTAAGGTACTACTGGACTCTTACTCCTACTAATATTAGAAACTACAACATTCAAAAACCAGTGAGGGGAACATTTTAACCTTCCAGGGTATTCAATTGCTGACCTAAGAGTAGCAGTTCTCTTACAAAGGCATTTCAATGGGAGACTAGAAAGAAAGACTGCTGCATTGCAACTAATAATGAAGCTCAAGACAATGCATCCACCTGAAACTGAACTGAGACCTAGTTTTCTTCTCTCATTACCAATGCCTGCTACTGTCATTTGGTATCTGAAATCACTTCACTCTCCAAGACCAATGGACTCACATTTTAACTGTATCTGAAGACGTGAGCAGTGACTCATGAAAGCTCATGCCTGCCACAAATTTTGTTAATTGTTAAGGGGCTACTGGACTCTTGCTCCCTTCCACTAGTAAAGATTGCAAGCTGTGCTGTTAAAGCTGGAAAGGGGGATCTCTCTCTCACACACACACTGGCTCTTTCACTCCCCTCCCTCCATCTCTCTGAAGAACTGTGCATGCACATGAAAGCTTATACCTGGAATAAACCTTTGTTGGTCTTAAAGGTGCCATGGGATTTCCCGCCCCCCAGACTCTTGTTCCCTTTCACTAATAAAGATTGTAAGCTGTACTGTTAGGGATTTCCCCCCATCTGTTAGAGCTGGAAGGGGGGAACTCACTCTCTGGCTCTTCCCTCCCTCCCTCCATCTCTGAAGAACTCTGCATACGCAGAAAAAAGCTTATACCTGGAATGAAACCTGGTATCTGGAGATTTCTTGCTATTACAGTTGACCTCCAGACAATCAAGATCAGTTCCCCTGGAGAAAACGGCTGCTTTGGCGGGTAGCCTCTGTGGCATTATATCCTGCTGAGGTCCCTCTCTTCCCTAAACCCAGCTCTCCTCAGGCTCCACCTTCCAAATCTCCAGGTATGTTCCTACCCAGAGCTGGCAACTCTAGTCCATCTCCCGAGACCCTGTGCTCATTAGGCTGCAATCTTAGTTTTCCAGGAATTTCTCAAACCAGAGTTGACAACCATATTAAGTATCCTCAGTGATACCTCTATCACTGTTCCAGTGATGCCATGATTTCTCCATCACCACACAGATTCAGGATCTCCCATGCTTCCTTCCCACCTGGATCTCTCTGCTATGTCTGTCTGCTATAAAAACAAAGATGTGTTATACCCTGTTAAGAGAGGCTTAATATGTGGAAATAGGAAGGTGAAGCTTTTCATGACATGAAAGTAAATACTATAACCCATCAAACCTCTAAATAAGCGAGCCTGGCATGTATTTCTTTAGGCTGCTGATAGCCCAACCCCAGAATCCCACACCAGCCCCCCTCTTTTATTTCTTGCATTACTTGGGATGAATAGCAGACCCAGCATTTGCATCTGCCCTAGATAGATGAAGCCCTGGTCAGATGCCTTTAGAAAAACATTCATAAATTACAAACTGATGTGAAACCCAAATATCATTCAACTTTGTTTCCAGAAGCTAAGGCAGACTGTGTGCCTAACAGCCTGATTAGAAACTCATTCATTTCAATCTGTCAAAACCTTGCTAGATAATACAAGGATAATAACAGTGATCTGTTTTACAGGGTTGCTGTAAGGACTGCAACAAGACTGTATGTGAAATTCAAAGAAGATGAATGTTTTTCTACAGTAAATGCATTTTGTGTGTGGAAGAGATGCCTCTCAAATTTTGACAATCCATCAAGATAATCTGAATATCACTAATGGTACAGGTTCACAAAGTACAAACACTACATTAACAGTATTCTCGTAATCAATGGCCGAGGTCTGAGTTACTGTCCAATATTTTCTGTTTTGACTGGCAGCAGAACCCCGGAGTTTTATACAAAACTTTTTTGCAACCTATTCCGAGATCACCCCTGCCACTTGAGACTTCCATGAGCTCAGACCACATTGCACATTTTTATTCCTTCTTTAAATACTATCTCAGTAAAATGTAAATGAATTTATTTATTTAATGTATTTATTATTGGACTTACGAATCACCCATCCCTGCCATAGAAGGGCTCTGGGCAATGTACAACAAAAGTAAAACATCAAACATAAATAAACAGTTAAAATAACAATTATTTACAGTTTAAAAACAAATGACAAAATCCTATTGTTGCAATTGCAGACTTTCAGCCACTTTGTGGGCAGGTGGGGAAGAGGGCAGAATAGACATGGAGAGCAGAAAAGGATGCCAGCCAAAATGAAGACCATCACTGCCCTCTGTCAAAAGCTCTACAGGTACAGAAGCTCATGCCAGAATCCCAAGGGGCAACCATACACAAACATGTAACAAAAGAACCCTTTCCCTAGCCCCCTTCCCCTCTAGGGTTGCCAGGCCCAACTCAGGAAATACCTGTGGACTTTGGGGGTGGAACCTGGAGACTTTCCTATTCCCTAAAATAAATAAGTTAAATACAGCAGTGCAGTTCCCTTGAATACAGTCTTCATTTCCTCCTCTTTTCTATCTTCAAATGGTTCCCCAAGCAGCTGCACTTCCACTAAATGAAAGTGAACACACACACACACACACACAAAGCAGCCAAAATGAACAGTTTGCAAGTTCACACTTTTGTGACCTTACTGGGGAAATTTACTCATGGGAGTTGCTGGATGTAGCAATCTGCTATACTTCAACCAACTTCTTCAGGCTAACAGGAAAACCAAAGTATGAAACACAGCAGTCTAGGTTCTGGTTAACTTGTTACCATCCATACAAATAATCAAGTTCTAGTTAATTCTTTACTATCCGTACAAACAACTTCTGAAATGAATGCCAAACAAACATACACTCGCCAAAAAGAGCCATGTGACTGAGCCTTCTAGCCTCGCCCCCATGAAGCTTTGTTCTGCTAAGATTTAAAGGCACACACACCTTCCAAAACATAAGCAGTTCTTTGCAAGCTTCTTCTAAGCCTGTTGAGAATTAAAGGGACATGGTGGCTATTGGGGTGGGGGATCCCCTGCTGGGACCTAGGGAATAGCAAACCTATCCCCTCCCCACTCCCCCTGGCCAACAACAGTGGCTTTGAGTCACACTGGATACAGTGTCTTCTACTCCCGAACCTAGCAGCTGGGGAGGCAGGTGCACTTCCCCCAGATGGACATGGACCCTGTTTTTAACTTATTTGTCAACTGGGTAAGGGGGTAGGGAGACACAAGTATGGAGAAGAGCTGTAAGAAGGGAAAGCCCAATTCCACAGACAATTCATTCCTGATCTTTTAACAAGGGCTATTTTAGTGACAAAATATTTCTGTATCAGCCCTCATTGTGAATTTCAAAACCATACATCTGCAAACTATGTTTGCAACATACATCTACAAACTTAAGGCCTTTGATTATGCAGGTTTCCTCCTTTATTTTCACATAATTAATTAGCATATTAGATTTAAAAGCAATATTTATGAGAATGTTTAAAGTGGCCTATGAAAATAACTGTCAGGGGTGTTGAACTTATTTGTTACAAGGGCCAGATTTAACATAAATGGGACTTTGTGGGGCCAAGCCATGCATGTCATAAAATGTAATGTAAGGTAGTGTGGAGATATAAAATTTATAAAGGATACAGATAAACACAATTAAGGATATAATTTTTAAATTTAAAATACAGATGCTTACAGCTCTTGTGATATTTTGTTTAAATGGAAAGGCGGGGCAATAGTGAGATTTGGCAACGCAATGTTTAAAATAAAACATCAAGAAAAAGCACAAGGATCACAGAAGAAACTAAAAATATAAAATGCTCTGAATCTAGGAAAATATGAACCGGCTGGGCATTACAAGCTTCTCTCCGCACCCCCCAGGTCTATTCAGATTGACAGTGGCTCTCCAGTATAATATCCCCCTTTGGCAGTAAGTTGCCAGGAGTTTGACAGACCTAATCTAGATACTTCACTTGCCATCTAACATAATATAAACTCTTTTTCTTAGTCTAGTGTTGTATGAAATTAATCAACTACAATTATTTATATTTGTTTGCATATTTCAACTCTACTTTCCTCTCTAGTAGGGACTCAAAAGAACTTACAAAATAAACACAAAAGTGTGATTTAAACCAGGGGTCCTCAACCATCGGACCGTGGACTGCTAGCAACTGGGCCGCATAGCGAGGCAGAGCAGCCCCAGACTAAAGAGGTTGGAGGGGAGACCACACCACCTCTTTCATCCACCCAGGTCCCGGACCAACAGAAAGGGCAGCACTGCTGTGACTTTAGCCTACCCCTCATTTATAGGCCTCCACCTATCAGCTGATTGGCAGAGGTCTTTAAATGGGAGGGGGAGGCAGAAACAGCCCCAGTCTCCCCCCATTTAAAGACCCCCATGTGGGGCAGGGATTTGGCGTGGCTGGGGGGCAGCCTGGGGTGGCAAAACCCCCAGTGCCGCCTCCCCCACCAGTCTGTGGAAAGATTGTCTTCCATGAAACTGGTCCCTGGTGCCAAAAAGGTTGGGGGCCACTGATTTAAATAAAACAAAGAAACAGTATAATACTCCAACATTCTGAGCTGCTCCTGGATCCACTAATCTGACTCACCACAGTTAAGTCAGGGGCTAAGAGCCAAGGGGCCAAGCCCTTTGAACTGCACCAAAAAGCTTGTACCCCTTGCCATGGCCAAGCTTAAATACCTGTAACAGAGGAGAGAAGCAATGTCCAGATCTAACTCAGCTGCCACAGATGCCAAGGTGGCGCATGGGAGTAGGTGGGGTAGGCAACTTCCTCAGGCAGTCTTGGGGGTTTCACCAGGCACCCCCTCTCTTCCCACGACCCAGGAAGCCTAAGCGGAGCCGGGGTCAGTGCCTGTGTAGTGTGCTCCTTGAAAGGTACATGCTACACAAGCGTAACAGTGCCCCTGATCCTGACTGGGGCTGGAAACTGAGACCAGCACTTGTGTAGCGTGCTCCTTGCAAGGAGCGTGCTATGCAAGCATTGTAGTGCTCCCCCGACCCTGATCTGGCCCAGGGAAGCTGATCAGGAAAGGAGGGAGGGGCAGGCACTGTTGTCATCAGAGGCGGAAGCTGGCTGAGGCTGAAGGAGCAGGTGAGGCTGTGGAGGGAGAGTAGCCATCTGGACTGGCGTGGATGGGCGGTGGGCTATGGCGGTGCCATTGCTGGGCACGTTCTGGGCCAAGACTCCACTGGAAACATGGATCTTTGGCTTGGTGCTGCTCTTTTCCTGGGCCATCTATCTGTGTGGGGGTAGGTGGCTGGTGGGGCACTGCAGCAGCAGGTGTGCCCAGAGCCAAGCTCCAAGTATGCCCACTTCCACACCGCCCCGAACTGGAAGGCAGGAAGCGAGGCTTTGCCTGGGGCGGCAAAAGCCCGGGCATCATGCCTGCACAAATGTTCTCATGATCTTCCTCTCCCTACTGGAAGAGCCTATGGCCATACCTGTGTGGTAGAGCAAGGAGCAGCCCTAATGTACACAACACCTCCTATTCCAGGATCTACTCCTAGCCCAATTTCAGTTAGACTTAAATAGTTCCTCATCTTTATTCAAGCTTTCTCATCTCAGGCTGCAGCTCAGAGCAGCACTCTCTGAATACTAAACATGCATTTTTAGCTTCATTTTCCCTTATCAGTCTACACCACTTGTGACCTATAAGTTATCTCCCTTAATTAAACACAACTCCCAAGTGAGAGAAAGTAATCCTTGGGAGTCCCTGATAGAGCACTGATACTTTTTCTTCTGATAATGATTCATGTAGAGGAGAAAGTATTTCTGTGCACTAATTACATTGTGATTGGAAGATTATACAACAATTGAAGCATACTGGCAATACAAACAGCAAAATCATAACACATTGCAGTATATTAAATCAGGTAAAAATAATTTTTGAATGAAAAGGATTTAAAATGAACAGATGAGAACCTAATTACTGTTAGTGAGAATAGAAATGGGGTTTCAGTACCAAACTAGGAAAGTACTGACCAATGTTCCCTCTACGCTGTGGAGTCTTGTGAGCAAAAATTATGCTTTGTGAGCTACTGGCATTATCGTCGTGAGCTACTGCATAAATTAGTTTGTTCTAGGGCCATTTTTTTCTGAGCTGAGGCAAAAACGTTTGAGCTGGAGGCTAAAAAATTGTGAGCTACCTCATCCTAACAGCTTAGCGGGAACACTGGTGCTGACCTCTATATAGCCTTGTGAATCACATGATGTTTCTCACCAAAACAGCCATCAGTTATGGAACTTTATTGCATAGAGACACATAATCAAACATTACGTGGATCAAAACACTCAGAACATTATAACACAAATACATCATTCTTGAGTGTGTTTCTTTACAAATGTTTATTTAAAATGTTTGGAACTTAATGGTAGGATACATCTCATGGATAATATAAGTATTAATTTCACAGGATAAAGCTAATTGAGTAGGCTACATTCAGAAGACACCACAAACAAAAAGAAATAGATGGTGGGTGATAAAATGAATGAGAAAGCTGAGGTGAAAAAAATAACAAGCTTGGAGGGAATAGAGAGACCCTGACACATTTCATGAAGAATAGGGAGCTATATACATAGGCCAGTGGCTCCCCACCTTTTTGGCAACAGGGACTGGTTTCATGGAAGACAATTTTTCCACGGACCAGCCGGGGGCCAGCGCTGGGGTTTTTGCTGCCCCAGGCTGCCCACCCACCTATGCCCCATTTCTGCCCTCTATGGGGGTCTTTAAAAGCAGGGGAGACTGGGGCGGTTTCTGCTGCCTCCCTGCGAGATGGCTAGCCAGTAGAAGGCCAATCTGCCTTCTCCTTCCATTTAAAGACCCCTGCCAACCAGCTGTTCGGAGGGGGTCTATAAATTAGGGGTAGGCTAAAGTTGCAGCAGCGCTGCCCCTTCCACCAGCCCGGGACTCGGGCAGACAAAAGAGGCGGCGTGGCCTCGCTCTGAGGCTGCCTCCCCTGTGAGGCTTTGCTGCCTCTTTCATCTGCCCAGGTCCTGGGTGGGCAGAAGAGGCAGCAGGGCTGCTCTGCTTCTCTCCGAAGCCCAGTTGCTAGCAGGCCATGGACTGGTACTAGGACTGCCAAGCCCTCGGTCCGGGTGGGGATTCCCCCACCCGGGAGGTTCCCAACCCACCGGCCCAAATTGGGCTGGTGGGGGGAACCTCCCATGACATCACCAGCATGATGATGTCACCCGGAAGTGACGTCGTCACGCCAGCAATGTCACGCGGCAGCCACTCTAGACGTTTCTGGGAAATCAATAGTTTCCCCCTCCCAAATGGCTAGAGTGTCCGGGAGAACCATAGAGTTTTCCTGGAAATGCCTAGAGCAGCCACTATGTGGCATCGCCGGCACAATGACATCACTTCCTGGTGATGTCATTGCACCGCGCGTATTGCGTGAGCGAAGAGAGTCCCCCGCTGGAGGCTGCAAGGGACTTGGCAACCCTAACCGGTACTGGTCTGCAGCCTGGTTGTTGGGGACCCCTTTTATAGGCAGTGCATAAGGAAAAGAGTCAAGGTAGCTAACTCTGAAATGGAAGACTTTTCTAAGTTCTACTAAATACTACGCGAGGGGGGGATCATTCAACTGCAAGTGAAAAGGCCTACTTTTATTCTTCAGCATTTCAGCCATCTGAATTCACCTGCTGCTTTCTCATTTCATATTTATTTCTCCCATTTATACCATGCCCTTATCTCCAATGTAGACCCAATGCATTGTCAGAAAGTAGAGTCATGTATAAGTCTAATATAGAGTTCCCACATCCAACTCAGGAAATATCTGGGGACTTCAGGGATGGAGACAGGAATAGGGTTGTGACAAGCATGACTGAACTCCTCATGGACCATGTTCCTTTTAAATGCCTTCTCTTCACTGGAAATAATGAGGCACCTTCTTTAGAGACTCACAGAATTGGACCCCCTGGTCCAATCTTTTTGAAACTTGAGGGAAGGGGGGGTTGAGGAAAGGCACTGCAAAACAAACAGCTTTTGAAACAAAGGAAATGGAGTGGAAACATACCAGCACATTTTGCAACATGGCTAAAAGGAAGCTGTTCTGTAGAACAAAATCATATTGCCTGGGCTTTTTTTGTAGAAAAAGCCCAGCAGGAACTCATTTGCATATTAGACCATTTGCATATTAGACCTGCTGACATCACCACTGTTTCACATGTAGAAAAAGCCAAGCAGAAAAAAATTTGCATATCAAGCCACACCCCTGACACCAAGCCAGCTAGAACTGCGTTTCTGTGCGTTTCTGCTCAAAAAAAGCCCTGCATATTGCATCTGTGTAAGCCCATGTATTACTGTGCAGAGCCAAGATACACATGATGTCCATATCAATATGGCCCCACTTTTAAGGTTGTTAGGTGCCAGCTGCAATAGGCAAACTCCCCCCACTTCCCACTCTCCATTGCCCACACTCAATCCATTGAGCAAGAGGAGAAAAAACTGGGGAGAGAATGGCATCATAGCCCTCCACACACACACGGAACTGACCCAATCTTTATGGTATTTAACACAGAGGTTTGATGAATTCATAAAGTGTCAAAGGGAGTGGCATCACCCAGAAGTGATTTCTCAGCATCAGCAACACTTTCCCTTCCAAGCTTCTCAACAGCTCTCGGGGATCACAAACACAGGCCTAGCAACCCTACCCAATTTCTAACAGGGTTACTAACCACAAGGTGGGTCCTGGAGTTGTCACAGCTGATCTCCAGACTACAGAGATCAGTTCCCCTTGAGAAAATGGCATCTTTGGAATGTACACTGTATGTTATCCACTCTGCAGCTGCTCTGGGACTTCCATTTTTTCCTATGACTATAGCATACCATATGAGTCTATAGTATACCATATCTACTAGGAGAAACTGTCACCTGTAAAGACAACTAAAGGCTACAAGCTATTTGAGAGTTGGGAGAGGGATTGGACTGCTACTGGCATTTTCCTGTGGGCCTTTAGTATGGATTTTTCTGCTTAACACTGAGTAAAAACTGAAGAGGATTTTGAAAGATGTTTTAGGTTGAGTGGAACATAATTGGATAGCACCATCCTCACGTCAGAGAAGATGTGTGTTATATATACACACATGTGAGGATGATGGTATCCGATTATGTGTGTGTGTGGCAGGCATCATTTTTATTTATTTTTTTAAGTTGTGAGGCTCCTCCAGACCCAAGATGGTCCCCCTGCATTCTGCCATCCCACCACCAAAGAGGGCAACTGACACACTGGCCTCATAATTGAGAAAAAGAGGGGGTTCTTCTGACATCTGGGTCCTCTTCCTTCCTTCATCTGTCTATCTCTTTCTTACTCTCATCTGAGCCCAGTTTGTTGCTTCCTACTTAGCCATGTGTGGTGCCTCCCCTTTTATAGGATTCCCTGGCCACACCCACACCTGACCTGTCTCCAGTTCCCTACTCCACCTGGGTGTACAAAAGGAATGGGGAGCTTTTCCTGTCTCTTCTTCCTGCTGCCTGTCTCTCTGCCCAGCTCCACTCCTTGCCCTTGCTGCTCAGCACTGCCTCTTAACTTCTCCCATTCTGGCCTTCCCCAAGCCTAACTTTGGCCTTTCCTTCTGACCACACTCCTCCCTGCTGCTGCTTGGTTGGTTCCCTGCCTTTTTCTCAATTGCTCTGAAGCAATCTGCCTGGGTCCCAGCCATCTCCTTCTCCTGGCCTTCCTCAGAGGAGTGACTCTGGGCCCTGACAGTCCTCAGCTCAGGCAGCCAGGGTGGGATCAAGTCAAGAACAAGTTTTGGCTTGGCCCCCAACGTAAGGTGGAGAAAAAGATAGGGAAATTGATATGAGGTGGGAAAGTTAATTTTAATATTTGAATTGGGGGGAAGTGACCTCACAGAAACTTAAGAAGTCAGGTGAGCTGACCCTTGATTTGGATGTTACATAAGACCTCTGCTGAGTACCCTGCCTTCCCCAAACCCTACCCTTCCTTAGCACTGCTCCTAAATTTCCAGAAATGTTCCAGTCTGAAGCTGGCAACTCTGCTTTCCAATTCAGCCCTAATTCACACTAGACAAGATATTATAGCCACCTCTCACTCCTAGCTAAAGGAGGTGGCAGATTTGGTTTTGCACAGGAGAACCTACCAAATCTTTCAAATGCTTGACTGCTAGGGTGACTAGATCCTTTGTGCTAAATGTAGTCTGATTTATTTCTGAAAGCCTCAAATAGTGACCTGAGGGCTAGGTGCAGGTTGAGGTTCAGGGTCTGTTTCAGCCTTCTATTCTCCAGTGAGCATGATGAAACCAGGGTGAGAACCCACTTCATCTCCTGCCTTTATCTTGGAGAAGAACCAAAACTAATTTCTAGGCCTCAAGACTGGTAGAGAAATCTTGGTGCCAAAATGGAGGGGAGGGAGAAAGAGAAACCAAAATGGAGATTTGATGGCAGAACACAAAGTGTGGCTCATGTAGTTTCTGGACTGAGGCTCATCTAATCAAATTTAAACAATTGAGCTTTTTATATTTAATTTAAATGCATAAGAAGTATATGACTACTTAGCATAGATAAAAATAGCATAACACAACATTATGAACTAAATGCAATTTGCAAATATATATCTAGAAATATTTAAATTCATACTCCCTACTAAAGAATCACAATAAATCACATAAATTTATGAGCCCATCTTCCATTTTGTCAGGACAAAATTTCTCACTTAGTCTATAGTCCTTTTATTTGTTTAAGCGTCAAGAGTCTACAGATGGCAGCTATATAGAAGCTTGCAACTGGATCCCTTAGGCTGGCTGCTAAATGCATTTATTTCACTGCTTTATTGATCTTGCCGCAGCTTGAGATCTTATGTTTGGGAGAAGGCCAGTTCAGAGGTGACCTGCTAGGGTACATTTGGAGGGCAAACAAAAGCTCTGGGATAATCTGACATGCTATCACAGAATGTCATTGTTCCTGGGAGGAATGAGCTTTTGTTTATAAAGTGTAAACATTCTAGAAGTAAAGCATGTTAATACACACACAAAGTAAGCTGACATGTCAAATGTATTTTTTAAATAATCTGTCTGCTTATCTCATCTATATTTATTTATTTATTTTATCAAATTTATATCCCGTCCTCCCCTGACAGGCTCAAGGCAGCTATAAGTAAGAGCCAATCATTTATCAAAATTATGATTACATGATTACGATAAAAGAAAGTTAACGTAAAATAAACTAGTGTTTTTATATAAAAAGGCATTAGTGGGGTAAACAAATCAAATTTATCTTCATAAAAGACTCAAAGGAGATTAGGTAAGTTTTCTCTGTAAGGTAAGTTTCTCTGTATATCTATATATATCAGGTACGTTTTTCTATCCCAAAGGAGACTAGGTAAGTTTTCTCTGTATATGTAAAACTTGAGTTTATAGAAAGTCCTGAAAAGCAGTCTTAAAACAATAACCAAAAAGCTCATTTGCTTTAATATTTTATTTATCATATTGTTATCATATTAGACTTCCCAAGTTCCTGCCAGGGGTGGGAGTTTCCCTGATCTTGGGGCCTCCAACCTGCCACCCCATAAGCAGCCAGCAGGGGGAGCCTCACCTCTGAAAAGCTCCAGTGCACCACAACATGCATCATAGAGTTTTTACCCGATTTCTAGAGCACTACATGCGCAACATGCCCATTGTGATAACATCACTTCTGGGTGACATCATTGCACCAGGCCCACTGCAGTGCACTGGAGCTCTTAGGGAGTGGGGCTCCCCCATCGGCTCGTTATGAGGTGGTAGGTTGGAAGCCCCAAAATTGGGGGGGAACCCTAATATGACAGCAAATAAAATTTTAAAGCGAATGAGCTTTTTGGTTATTGTTTTAAGATTGCTTTTCAGTACTCTCTATAAATTCAAGTTATATATATACAGAGAAAACTTACCTAATCTCCTTTAAGAATTTTATCAAGAGAAATTTGATTTGCTTACCCAATTAATGCCTTTTTATAGAAAAAAATTAGTTTAATTTTCCGGGTGATGTCATCATACCACCCAGAGACAGTTAAGACTTGGCAAGCCTATGTCATATATGGCTAAAAAAAATGTTTAGAGTTTTGATAAGTGTGGCACTTGTTTTTGCAGTAGGTATAGGGTTAATTCTCTCATGCTTGTGTTTTGTCTTGTCTAATAAGGAAAAAGCTGATAAAAATAAACTATTTACAAGTTTTCTGCCCGGTTAGGTAGTCTTAATACAAAGAACAAAACGATTTATCTCCTTTGTACAATAAACTGTAAGGGTTGATAAACAACCTGTATGAGATCTTTAAAACATCTGATACTTAACCTAATGATAAACTTGTTTAAAATAGTTTAGTTCAAATCCTCTATTCACAAAAGTGAAGCATCTTGTAACATTGCAGCTTTTCTTTTCTTTTTTCATTAACTCCTCCAGTTCCCATCTTCTCTTCTTTTCCCAATGTTTTTCTTTTCTCCCATTCACTTCCTGCCTTCTTGCCTTGCCTTGTACTGCCTGCCTGCCTGCCCACTCCTCCTTTCCCCAATTCACTTCTAGTGTTGGTCAAGCTGCAGTGGTCATTTTGGATTACCAGGGTTGCCTACGCAATCCAAAATAGCTGCCATGATCTCATGAGGAAATTCTGTGATATTTCAGCATTTTAAAACTTTTTTAAAAATTATTTCCCCTTTACTGATTTATAATTTAAGATTTTCTGCAAATCCATGAAAAACCACTTCCCCAAGTTTGCAAAAAGATCATACTCTTTTGTACATGGTCAATGGTGTCAAACACCCGGCTATGGACCAGATCCGGCCAGCCCAAGGCTTTGATCAGGCCCCAGGGGCTCTTTTCTCCCCTCTCCTACCCCTCCTGTCCTTACCCTTTGAAGCTCCCAGGCTCTTTGAAGCTTCCAGGCTGAGACTCTTTCAGTTGCAGGCCGAGTCCCTGGTTCTTTCTGCCTTTCTTTGCTGGCTGCTGCAAGGAAAACGTGAGATGGTTACATTTTCAGCCTGCATGGAGAAACTGCATGGGTGGGATGAGTTGTGCCAGACATGGATCCTGTGGCTGGAGACCTGAGAAGTGGCAGGAGTCCTCCCCTCCTCCACAGCACCAGCAGCCACATCCTGTGGTGATAACGTGGCCAGGTTGAGGGGTCACCTGGGACTACAGTTGCATTCTCATGGCCTATCTGCTGCAGCACTCAGAGCTTCTGGGCTTCAGAGTATTAACAGTGCAGATGCTTCTACACCGCACTGCGACCCTTGCACCCCCTATGAGAAGCCACACACACCCCCATCACCCAATCTGTTTTTCACAATGGTTTGTTCCCTGAACAGTGGAACAGGTGATAGTTACTACAGAACTAGGAATTTCCATTGGTGAGATAGTCATGCCATGTGTAAGTTGCACCCTAGGCTTACATGTAATTTCTGTGAGCACTATGGAGTGAGGGGGGGGAGTCATGGAAGGGACTATACACCCTCCATGTTGCAGGCCCCTGGCATCCACACAAAGGCAGGCAGATGCTCGTTCTGTGGGAACTAGGCCCCAGGATAGTTTCCAGTGGCTAGAACCTGACTTGGCAAATGCAGTGACAGCATTAATCATCATGGTAGCCATTGGGCAGGGAAACCATCATGTGGGGTGATGCACATATTGACTATGGCGCCCTTCATTTTTACTGTTGGTGGGGCAGAGTGATTTTCAAAACAGAATAAAGAGTTTATTTAACCAGCAAGGAAATATATACATATATATCAGAGAAGTAAAGGATTAGAAACTCTGAGGTAAAACTTTTTCCTATGTACAGAACTGAAATCTTAAAACAATAGAGCGATTGCTCAGTGGAACAGACTTCCTTGGGAGGTGGTGGGCTCTCCTTCCTTGGAGGTTTTTAAGCAGAGGTTAGATGGCCATCTGACAGCAATGAAGATCCTGTGAATTACCAGGGTTGGAGGAGGTGTTTGTGAGTTTAGGAGGAGGTGTTTGTGAGTTTCCTGCGTTGTGCAGGGGGTTGGACTAGATGACCCTGGAAATCCCTTCCCAACTCTATGATTCTATGAATACAAGAGAATATTCTTGTAGCTTCTTTTCAGATGCTTCTCATTCTTTTCAGTGAGAGGTACTTTTTTAGTATACTTCAGCAATAGCACAAGATCTTAATAGTGTTCACTGGGGGACAGCTCTCTCTTAGGGTTTCTAGATTTCTCCCCTTAGAAAATTACAGCTTTCCACTAACTTGAGGTGTCTAAAGCTTAGAGAGGCAGTTTGGTTAGTGGTTAAGTGTGCGGACTCTTATCTGGCGGACTTGCACCTGCTGGAATGGCCTTAGGGCAGCCGTAGCTCTGGCAGAGGTTGTCCTTGAAAGGTCAGCTGCTGTGAGAGTCCTCTCAGCCCCACCCACCTCACAGGGTCTCTGTTGTGGGGGAGGAAGATAAAGGAGATTGTGAGCCGCTCTGAGACTCTGAGTGGAGGGCAGGATATAAATCCAATATCTTTTTCTTCTTATTCTTATTCCCCTTTACCACAGATGCAGGTTATCCTCAGAATACAACCCCTTTTTACTAGTAGGGATTATTCTTCCTTTTTCAAGAAGAAATAATCCTTTGCTATTTGGCTTGACTGGGAGTTACTGCTTAAGAACCCATATACTCTAGTCAAATCTCTCTACCAGTAACTATTGTTACTAGCAGTATTTTTTTTAGTTTTCTGGACTCAGACTCTCTGTCCGAGTAGTTCTTCTGATACTTCAAGGGCAAAGGAGTCTTTTCTTCAATCTGTAGAAGAACTTTTCTGGCTATCCCTGTCAGAACACTGACTCCAGTTGCCCTTCCTTTGTCAGAAGCCATCTTTTTTGGCTTGCTCACTCCAGACCCAAAGACCAAAGATGAGAGAACCTATTTTCCCTCCAGAACAGCTGATGTTAAACTTTACCTCAGCTGATGCTAGCCAATCAGAGAGCGTGAAGAGCAGCCAATCACACAAGATCTTCACTCCAGGGCAGATTAACTCCTGATCTCCCAGTCTCTCTGAAACAGCAGCATTTTAAAACCTGGTTTTTAATAATAATAAACTTTTATTTATACCCCGCCCTCCCCACCTAGGCAGGCTCAGGGCGGCTAACAAGACATGGTAAAACCATGATACAGATAAACAATAGATAATATAATTAATAATTTAAACAATAAAACCAATAAAACAGTATGACATTAAAATACAGGCGAATGGCGTATAAGATGGATCGGTATTACTGACCTTATCAGGAGTTCTGTCTTAAAAAGCTAGCTGGAAGAGGGCAGTTTTGCAGGCCCTACGGAACTGGTTAAGAGCCCGTAGGGCCCGCACCTCTTCTGGCAATTGATTCCACCAATGGGGGGGCCTTTGTAGAGAACGCCTGTTCTCTGGTAGCTTTTAATTTAGTTTCTTTTGGCCCAGGGATTTCAAGAAGATTTTTTGAACTTGATCGCAGTGCTCTCTGGGGAACATATGGAGAGAGGTGGTCCCTAAGGTAGGCAGGTCCTCGACCATATAGGGCTTTAAAGGTAATGACCAGCACCTTGTAACGAACCCGGTAAACAATTGGCAGCCAGTGCAATTCCTGCAGCCCAGACTGCACATGTTCCCACCGAGGCAGTCCCAGTAGCAGCCTGGCTGCTGCATTTTGCACTAGCTGCAGTTTCCGGGTTCGGTAGAGAGGCAGCCCCATGTAGAGGGCATTACAGTAGTCCAACCTCGAGGTGACAATTGCGTGGATCACTGTTGCCAGGTCGCTGCGCTCCAGGAAGGGGGCCAGCTGCCTCGCCCGTCTAAGATGAAAAAAGGCGGACTTGGCAGTAGCTGCTATCTGGGCCTCCATTGTCAAGGGAGGCTCCAGTAGAACTCCCAAGCTCTTAACTCTGCGCACTGCTACCAGTTGCGCCCCGTCAAAAACTGGGAGAGAGACCCCATTCCCTAAACTGCCGCGACCCAAACAAAGGACCTCTGTCTTCGCTGGATTCAATTTCAGCCCACTCAGCTTAATCTAGTCTGCCACGGCTTGCAGCGCTCGGTCCAGATTTTCTGGGGCATTGCCAGTCCGGTCACCCATCAATAGATAGAGCTGGGTGTCATCAGCGTACTGATGGCAACCCAGTCCATGTCTCCGGGCAATCTGGGCAAGGGGACACATAAAGATGTTGAATAGCATTGGAGAGAGAACTGCTCCCTGCGGCACCCCACAGTTAAGTGAGTGTCTCTGGGACAACTCTCCTCCAATTGCCACCCTTTGTCCCCGACCCTCAAGGAAAGAAGAAAGCCACTGTAAGGCTGACCCTTGAATTCCTGAGTCGGCAAGGCAGCGGGCCAGCAGCCGGTGATCGACCATATCGAACGCAGCCGGTAGGTCTAACAGCAGCAAAACCACCACGCCGCCTCGATCCAGGTGCCTCCAGAGATCATCCATGAGAGCGGCCAAGACTGTCTCCGTCCCATGTCCCGGGCGGAAGCCAGACTGGAATGGATCTAAACCTCTGCAGCTGCAGCGCAACAGCCCTCTCAATAACTTTGCCCAAAAAGGGCAAATTTGGGACCGGCCAGTAGTGTGCCAATTCGGTCAGGTCTGATGTAGCCTTTTTTAGGAGAGGGCGGACCACTGCCTCTTTCAGAGGGGCAGGAAAGCGGCCCTCTGAAAGAGATCTATTTATGATGTCCCGTATAGGACATCTTAACTCCTCCAGGCAGGCTTTAATAAGCCAGGAGGGACAAGGGTCAAGATCACAAGTTGTTGCACGTGCAGCAGAGAGGACTCTGTCAACTTCCTCCAAGCTGAGCGGGTCAAAGTGATCCAGGATCAAACTGGAAAGCAGGCACGGAGCCTCGAGTATACATACTGAATCCAATATGGCAGGGCAGTCGCGGCGGAGCGATTGGACTTTATCTGCAAAATATTTCACAAAAGCCTCACAGCCTATCTCTAATTCCTTAACATTTGGTTTGCCCTGTGGCAATGTAGTAAGTGTTTGAATTATCCTAAATAATTGTGCCGGGCGCAAATTTGCAGATGCAATCTTAGCCGCAAAGTACGTTTTCTTTGTGGCCTTGACTGCCATCTCATAGGATCTCATACATTCCCTATAAGATGCTCTGATCGCTTCGTCTCGAGTGCACCGCCATTGCCTCTCTAGCCGTCTGAGGCCTTGTTTCAGCTGGCGTAATTCCAGCGTATACCACAGCGCCAGCCTAGTCCGGGGTCGCAGAGGGCGTCAAGGTGCGATTTCTTCTATAGCCCTGGAGAGTCGGCTATGCCAGACCTCAACCAGGGCCTCCAAGGAGTCGCCAGAGGGGCAGGGATCCCGAAGAGCCATTTGGAACCGTTCCGGGTCCATTTGGCTCAGCGGGCGAGCCAAAATAGGCTCAACGCCTAAGCAGGTTTGGGGTGGAGCATTCACACGAGCCTTAAGGGCATGGTAGTCTGACCATGGTACCGCTTCTATGGTTATATCGTCCACCACAACCCCAGCCGCAAAGATCAAGTCTAACATGTGCCCGGCCTGGTGCGTGGGGGATGTTACAAATTGAGAGAGTCCTAGTGTTGCCATGGATGACACTAGGTCCGTCGCCTGACTGGAGGCCGGGTCATCCGCATGGACATTGAAGTCACCCAAGATCACTAGCCTTGGGTGCTCCAATGCCCAGCCTGCTGCCGCCTCAAGCAGGGATGGTAAGGCGTTGGCCGGTGTGCTAGGTGAACGGTACACCAGCCAAATCGCCAACCCCTCTCCAGCCTCCCACGCCAGACTGACACATTCAATAGCCTCGATCTTTGGAGCTGGGAGCACCCTAAAGGAGTAAGCCTCTCGTGCGAACAGTGCCACTCCTCCCCCCTCACCCGCTAGTCCGTGATTTGGTGGAAGACTGAATAGCCCGGGAGAGCTGTTTGTGAGAGGGCTACAGTATTGCCCTCTCGTACCCAGGTTTTGATCACGCAAGCCAGGTCCATGTCCTGTTGGAGTAAAAACTCTCGAAGGACAAAGGTCTTATTATTAATGGACCTGGCGTTGCATAACACCAATGACGGAGGCGGGTCTGGCCTGACCCTACTACCTGTCACCCTCGGTATGGGACGCAGACTGGAAGGAGGCTGAGCACTAACAGGTCTCCGTCCCCTTCCCTTGTATTGCTGTCTGTTCCCACCGCCATACCTCCCCCTCCCCAGGATCACTGGAATCCCTAGGCCAGTCATCTCCCATTGGTGGAATAGATGTTAACGTAGCTGCTACCACTAGTATCTAAAAACACTGTCCTTAATTGGCCCCCCAATTCACTCTGCTCCCATCAATCCCGTTCTCAATCGACCCAATTAAGCCCACCCCATAATTCCCTTATATCAATTGGTAAAATATATATAATCAGATCTAATGGTAAAATTGAATATAAACCCCCCCAATAGTACTCCCAATTAATTTACCACAAACAAATCAAATCCAATTAATAACAGCTAATCCAAAGAGTTGATTGATTAAAATTACACTAAATGTAGCAGAGCCTAAAAATAAATAGATGGGGTTACAAGGAAAGTGCTAATGTGCCAGTCCGTGCAAGATCTTCTGATTTTGAGCATAGTCCGGAATAAGTGCTGGATAAGTAAAGTGCTGGTTGAGTAAGATATAAAGTGCATGCAGGGTAAAACATAAAGTGCGTACAGTGCAGAGCCCGGTTGCTTCAAAACCGTGGCAGTTGTAATATGAGGAGCAGCAATTCCACATCCAAGCATCAGATGATGCATATCACAGTCCGGGTCCAAGGGGTCCCTGACAATATCTCCCGTGTAACCTGGTAGTCCCGAGGGGGGGTGAACCCTCTCGTGACTCCCAGTCACACAAGGTTAATCAGTCTGAGACCCTTGTTTTGCCCGGCTGTGCGGTGTTTGGTGCCCAGTGGCCCCAGTGGCCCCAGATAGTTCACACCAGCTCCCCTCTGTTAGTTTATGGTGCCACCGGACACCTCAGCTCTTCGGCCACTCCTTTACTCAGTTGCCGCTGTAGTGTATTCTGCTCACCGGCCGCTCCACTCACTGCTCGGCTACGCACCAGCTGGGATGCAGCCTAGAACGGCGTCTCAGCCACCCCCAGCTCAGCACTCAGAGAACTTGCTCGCCAGTTGCTCTACCCAGCGCCTAGCTCCGCCTGGCTCCACCCGATCGTTACTCAATCGAGACCGCTGTCTCCGCCGTCTCTGCATCCTCCAGCAGGCCCGCCACGCCCGACTTGCTCCACGGGTCCGTCGGCAACCCGTCTGCCCGCCATGGAACCCCAGCACCTCACTTTCCTTCCCAGGTAGGATTACGTTGTCAGTTGAGAGTTTCCTTTTTAAAAAGCACCGGGACACAGGATCCAACCACAAGGCCCAGCCAGTTCTCTCAGGGTGTGAGGACAATCTCAGCCTTCCAAGAGCCGCGGTGTTTGCTTCCAGCAGCTGGCATGCTGCGGTAGACTGCCTCTGCGGCAGGAGGCTCCACTCTGCCCAGGTGGCTCCCAGACCAACGGCTGCGTGGGCAAGTGGACCCACCGGCCCTTTCGCCCTCCTCCTCCTGCGTTTTCTGTGCAATCTGTCTCAAAGCACAAGATGAAATGGATGCACTGCATAACGTGGACTCTTACTGAACTACTTATGAGTAAGAATGCTGTTGAATGTAAGTGGGTCTTTAAGGCTAAACAGGATGCGAATGATGACATTCAGAGAGACAAAGTCAGATCAGTACCAGTTGTAAAATAGTCCACAATTAGGATGCTCCCAAGCATCGCATCTTCCAGAAACATGCAAACAGAACACTTAGAAATTTTTAAGACTGTCTTTTTACATGGTGAAATACAGGAAGAATGATAGATAAAGCAGCCACCAAGGTTGACAGATGAAAAGAATAAACATCTAGTCTGTAAACTTAAAAGGGGGGTGATGGAAGATGGGCATGTATTATTATCTATGTCGATGAACTGATTATTTGCCATGAACATCAAAATGACTGTGATGAGATTATATCCCAGCTAAACAATGAAGTAGAAGTCAAACACCTAGACAATGCTAACTTTTACTTGAGAATTCATATCGAACAGGAACTAGATGAAAATGATCTTCTTAGTGAAAAGCAGAACGTGCTGGAAATACTGTAGAGCCTGGGCCACACAAATGAAATCAGGCTTCTACAACGAAAAAGTATTCGATGAACTACTGCCAGACAACAATTAGTACAGAGCTGCCATAGCCAAGCTTCTATACTTAATAATGACAACAAGACCTGACATTGCAACAGCTGTAAGTATCCAGAGGGTTAGCATACCTGTGACCCCCCACAACATGAACCCCAAGATTCCCCCCCAACAACTGGTGTTCAAGTTCATCTAAAATTATGTCCATTTTATAGACAGTATATTGAAATGCTTGTAATATCTGATTCAATACATAACGTTGTTTTCCCCACTTCTATTCTTGTTTCCTGAGTTAGTTCATGAAAATGACAAAAAGATATAGTGCATGTCTTTTCAGTATTGTTATTGGGAGATATAAAAATCTGTAGTCTTTAGAAAATAACTATACATTAAGCTTAGAACTTTTTAGAGTCACCAAAAATTTAATGGGCCCCACCGACTCCAGCAGGATGCACTTCTTTGCAAGCCTGCCATTCTTTTATAGGATTATGAGTAATTTTGCCATTTTTTCTCTCATGATTGTAGGAAGAGACAAAAGTATCAGCATCGATGCTATCTAGAACCAACTTCTCCTAGAGCCTGTGCACAAAAGGGTACCATTGTTTAACTCGTGATTTTAATTAATTTTTTTTTCTTGCTTAAGTGGATTCAGGGTTTTCTATACTATGGTTTCTCATAAAAAAAACATTATTTCTCATATCTCGGTTTGGGGGGGGCAGATAGGACTCACTGTCCATTGCAATGAAAGTTGTGTTTTTGTTTTAATCTGCTTCCTCTTTTGTAATAAATTCTTGTTGGACTTTAATTGAAGACTGATATGTGAAACAGCATTATTTGCAAGTGCTTTTTGCCCTTGGAATCAAACCCTAGATCAGAAGGGGTGGATTTTCTGAAGAAGCAACCCTGTAGTCAAAATAGACAGGACTTTGTTAGCCCGGAAGCAGTATGTAGCTGTCAAGCATCGATATTTCGTAATAATCAAGCTTTTGTTTTTTAATCAAAGACTTGCTTTATTGAAACTCCATGACTTGCTCCAAGGACAGATTCCTTGGAAGTAATAATTGACACAGTATTGAATAGTATCTTATAAACTACTTCAAAAGGCAGGGTTACAGATAACTTCAAAAGAATAACATAAGGTTGCAAATTGTGTTGAAGGTTCAAAAGCTACTTGCTAGTATCTCTTTTATGACTAAGGAAAGTTAACATCTCCATTTCTCACACATTCTCTGCTAGCTGGTAAGACATGGCTGTGTGAATCTGGGGGAGAGGCACTTTACACCGTTAATACAAGGTTACACTAAACATCCTGAAGTCAGAGGGATTTATTATGCATCCACAGGGGGGAAGGGAGGGGGGGAAGTGAAGAAAGGTATGGATAAACCAGCACTTAGAAATAGCATGCTTGACAGTAGCGCCCCCTCGCCCGCAATGTCCAGGCATGCAGAGTTGCTCACCCAATACTCCCTCTCGACTCTATATGCTGTTGAGATTCACAAAGTTCAGGTTGTCCTGCAAGCCTTGCTGTTTGTCTTTTGGTAGTGGTTTGGTACATATATCCAGTGTCATTTTTCTCAGGTCCAACTCAGGAAACATCTTGGGACTTTGATGGTGGAGACAGGAGCATGGTTGTGATAAACATGACCAAACTCTGAATGGAGTTATGGCCATCACTTTTAAAGGGACTGCACTCCTCTCACTCTTTCTTTGCATGGCCTTCTGTGGAAATACATGTCTCTGCAGCTCTCCTGTAGATACAGTAAACTAGAACCTTTCATTTCTTGTGCTAGTCTGAAGTTGGTGGAAATACAGCATATGGGTACATTCAGCAGTTCCCATGAGTAAATTGCCCCAATGAGATCACAAAAGTGTGCTCGTAAACTTTATTTTGGCTGCTTTGTGAGTGTGTGTGCATGTTCACTTTCATTAGTGGAAGTGCAGCTGCTGTGGAATGAGGAAATGAAGACTGTATTCAGGGGAACTGCACTGCTGTGTTTTATTTATTTATTTATTTATTTATTTTAGGGCATGGGAACGTCTCCTGGCTCCACCCCCAAAGTTCCCAGGTATTTTCTGAGTTGGACATGGCAACCTTAGTTCATGTTGACAGAACTTGTAGAATGACCTTACTGAGACATTTTGGTAATTTTGAATAAGCACTGTGGTAAAACTCGGCAAAGACTAGGTATTAGAAAAATACAAGCAGGGGACCCACAAGGACTTACTGGGAGTGGGCATATCTCATTTCCCCTTCCTTCACTATTTCCTCTTCCGCTTCCCTGAAAGCCCCATAGCCTTTTCCCTTTTCTTGATTTTTTCTTTCCATCCACCAGCCAACCTACCTTTATCTGCCCCTGTCTTCCTCTTTGCCTCCTTCCTTCCCCCTGGCAGCCTGTCTCTGAGAAAACTCAGTTCAGTGTTGGCTGCTAGCCCATTTGAACAGTGCCAGCTGCTGAACCAGGCCAAGTTGCACAGTGAGGAACCTGCAAGGACTCGCATGAAGGACTTCATTTTCTCCTGAATCTTTGTCCCCACATAATTTCCTCTTATCCTCCATATACTCACCTTTCCATGCTTCCTTTTTTCTTCCCACACCCATCAATCAATCTTTTATCTGTTCCTCATCTGCAAACTAGTCACTAGCCTACCCTCCAGCCTGTATAGCTACCTTATTCTGCACTGATACCAGATTATTTGCTCCTCCAAAAGGTTTTAGGTGAGTGTATTTGTGGATTTAGTGGTTCTATTTCTACCACATGTCTGAGCACAGGGAAATGCCAGCAGAGTTTGGCTTATGGGCTTTGTATTAGCCATGAGTTTTTACAGTCTTGTTTTCACAATGCACCTTCACAGAAGTGCACGTTGGGATCCCAGTTTTGAATCTGTAAAATGGCAACCAATCATAACACTTCTGTGTTGTCCTATACTATGTTCTCTCTCCATCATCTAAGGCAGTGTATCACAAAAGTGTCACTAAACTGTTTTAAAATACCATCCTAGGCGCATTTATTCATGTCCCAGTTAATTCTTCAGAACTTATTCCCAAGGAAATTATACACAGAGGTGTTGCTCCATTTCTTGCACAATTAGTAGGACTTCAGGCTGCACCAGTGCAAGGTGGAGACAGGAACACTTGCTCCAGTGGGAAGCTGTATCCAATATGTCCTATGTATTTATCGTCTAAATTCAATTGAACTTTGTTGTTCAGTCACACAGTCAAGTCCTACTCTTTGCGACCCCATGGACCACATCATACCAGGCCTTTCTATCTTCCACTGTCCTCCTAAGTTCACTCAAATTCATCTTCATTGCATTGATTACACTGTCTAACTATAATATAGTGGGTTCTATGCGTGGTAGAGTCTTGGAGCAAGTGATAAGCTCTTTAATAGGAATTACCGTACATAGTAAAAGGTCACAGTACAAGACTGAGGATGGGGCCTACCAGCCCAACTTATATATATCTCTGGATTCCCACACTAGCACATCATTGGGTCATTCAAACCAGTGGGGACTTGTGATTGGTCCAGGGCTGCAGAGATTTGGATCCTGCAGCCCTTTGTTCCCAAGTCCCCAAGCTCAGTCCACCTGACTCCAATGAGCCCGGCGGGAATATTCAAAGTCTTCTCGAGTCCACATACATAACATCCCTCCTTAGTTCGCAAGCCCTTAGTGAACATAGTTTTTAAGGGCTTGCAGTGCCTTCGCATCGACCGCCTGAGCCCTGGAGCTGGCAGCAACACGGTTTCTGTGCCAGGCGTTCCTGGTGGAGGTCCCGGTGCCAAGGGGGATTCTGTCGGCTGGACAGGGTCCTCTGCAGTCTCTGGTGCTGAGAGTGGTCCTGTCTATTCCGCTGGTGCCAGCACCAGTGTAGCTGCGGGCTCTTCCGCTTCCTCCAGCTCAGGGGCTGTTTCGCGTAGATCAGGCGCTGTGGTGGATGTGTTCTCATCCACGTCTTTCCTCCCAGGTGCCTCTCACGCATGTAATTGGTCAATTTGCCACCTTTTTGTGAATCCCCCCTCTGAGATGGCTTCGTACATGACGGCCCTAGTACACAGGATACTTGTGCTGGTATCCATGCTGGCCCTCCCCCAAAGTTTTTGGCAAACACCAAGTCCCCAGTGTCGAACCCCTGGGGGGCCTGGACCACCTCTGGTACCTCTTACAGGTCGGGCACGCAGTCCGGGTGTATGCAATCCAGGAGGGTTGTCAGCCACCGGCCTATGAGAAGCTCTGCTGGGCTGCAGCTGGTGACCATACTGAGGATGGAATGTTGCGCTAGGGGGCACTCAGCAAGGCGTGCTTCCCACTCCCCATATACGATGTGGCGGAGCATTTCCTTTGTAGCCCGCACCATTCTTTCCGCTTGGCAATTCATGGCTGGGTGGAAGGGGGCCAACCTTATGTGTTTTATTAAATTCCAGCCACAGAAATCCTGGAACTCGGCTGAGGTGAAGGCCGTCCCATTATCGGATACCAATGTGTCTGGGAGGCCATGTGTAGCAAAAACCCTGCGAAGCGCCCCTAATGCCGCCCGAGAAGAGGTGGAGGCTACTAGCACTACCTCTAACCATTTGGAGTAGGAGTTCACAATGAGGAAGGATATATGCCCCTGGAAGGGCCCTGCGAAGTCGAAGTGCAGGCGGGACAAGGGGTTGCAAGTGGACTCCCACTGTTGGGCTGGGGTGCGGGGCGGCGCTGGATGTGTCTCCTGGCATGGCTGACATCAGGCCACCCAGGATTCAATGGCATCAATTCCTGGCCACCAAACATAGCTGCGGGCCAGCGCTTTCATGTGTACAATCCCCGGATGGATTTCGTGCAGCGCCGTTAGGACTCGCTGCTGCAGTACCAGTGGCACCACCACCCTACTTCCCCACAACAGGCACCCCTTATGCACAGACAGTTCGTCCTGGCGGGATGCGAATGCCAAAAATTCGGAGCCCACCTGTCCTTCTGGCTAACCCCTCCACACCCAGTCCAGAACTCGGGAGAGGGTTTTGTCTTTGGAAGAGCAGCGGGCAATGTCCTTTGTATGTACCGCGAGGTTCGGGAGGGCTTCCAGTGACATGATCTGGAACACTGGGTCCGGGTCTGAGTCCATGGAGGGCAGCAGCAGGCGGCTCAGAGCATCAGCATGACCCATTGCTTTCCCTGAGCAGTACTTAAGGTCATAATGATAACCCGCTAGGAAAATGGACCACTTCAACACCCGCGGTGAAAGCATTTGGGGCGTTTGTCGATCGGGAGCGAACAGGTCCAGCAGGGGCTTGTGGTTCGTTAAAATCGTAAAAGTCCGGCCATACAGGTAATTGTGGAAATTTTTTTACCCCAGCCACGATAGCCAGGCCCTCTTTGTCTATTTGAGTGTTGTTTTGCTCTGGTTTCTGTAATGTCCTGGAATAATTTGTTACCAGAACCTCATGACCATCCGGCAGTCTGTGGGCCAACACAGCACCGACCCCATAAGGCGAGGCGTCACATGCGAACACGGCGGGTAGCCTCTCATCGAAGTGTTCCAGCAAGCTATTAGAAGTCAAAATGTCTTTTATTGCCTGGAAAGCGGCAGCTTGCTGACAACCCCAAACCCACAATGCCCTTTTGTCCAGCTCTGCTATCGCCATCTTGTGGGGGAGTAAGGCATGGTAGAATTCCCAAGAACGATTGTAATTCTGCCTTGTTGGAGGGAGCGGCGTATCACAAATGGCCTTTATTTTATCCTGGGCCGAATGAATGCCACTTGCATCCACTGTTTACCCCAGAAAATCTATGGTGGGCACCCCCAATACACATTTTTCCCGTTTTACCTTTAACCCTGCGCCCTCGAAATGCTGTAACACCATTCGGAGGTGGTCGCTGAATTTGTCTTCAGTGGCTGCCGCAATCAGCACATAATCGAAGAATGGCTGGACCCCGGGGATGCCTTTAAGAAGGGAGTCCATCAGGTTCTGAAACAGTCCTGGAGCCACGCTGACCCTGAACTGCAAGCGTCTAACTCTGAAGGCCCCCCAGTGCATTACAATAGTTTGAGCTTCTGCTGTGGTGGTGTCCACAGGTAGCTGTTGGTACGCCTGCGCCAAATCTAGTTTCCCAAAAATTTTTGCTCCCGCTAAGGATGCTAACACGTGGCTCACAACTGGGATGGGGTATGCATGGCCTTGCAGCGCCTTATTAATCGTACATTTAAACTTAAAGGTTTTATTATTATTATTGTATGTTTTTATAAAATGTTGTTAGCCGCCCTGAGCCTGCTGAGGTGGGGAGGGCGGGATAGAAATAAAATTTATTATTATTATTATTATTATTATTATTATTTATAGTCAGCACAGATGCATACGCTGCCATTGGGTTTGATCGGGGTTACTATGGGAGTCTCCCACTTCACATTAGCAACTGGTTCCAGAACCCGCTGGGCCACGAGGCAGTCCAGCTCCTCTTCGATCTTGGGCCTCAGAGCTAGTGGCACGCGCCTGGCCTTCAACCGTATGGGTTGCACGTTGGGGTCCAGTTGTAATGATATGGGGGTACGTCTCCAGAGTTCCGTTGAAAACAGCGGGGATCTCTTCGCACACCTTTTGAAAATCTCTTTGAACAGGGGTGTAATGGATCCCCGTCACTTGGATGCCCAGTGCCTGGAACCAAGACCGACCTAGAAGGCTGCACAGATCGCCCTCCACCACGATGAGGGGGAGCTTGCCCTTGAACCTTCCATATCTGATATGGACCACGCTTCTGAAAGTCCCGGACTATGAATGAAGTTGGTTGTAACTGGGCTCCCCTCCCCGGGGCACATCTCTTTGAACGTGTGGGCCGAAATGACTGTCTGGCCCGCCCCGGAGTCTACCTCCATTTTGCAGGGCTTGCCTTCTATGAACACAGTCACGTAATATTTATCTGGGGAGGGAAGGGGTAACTGATATTCCTGGGTCCCCAAAGTGATGAGTGCCTGGATGTCGTCCACAAGCACGACCTCATGGTGGCGGCCATTCTGTTGGCGAGGAAATTTCCCTTGGCGTAGCACCGCCAACCGGCACACCCGGGCTATTTGCCCAGCCTTCCAGCATGTACGGCAGGTCACACTCCTGAACTTGCAAGTGCACCACTCGTGTGGCTCCCCACAGCTGGCACAGGTCTTGGGGCTTTTTGAAGAAAGAATATTCAAAGTCTTCTCTTGAGTCCACATACATAACACTAACCATTTCATCCTTTGCTGTACCCTTCTTCTTTTACCTTCAGTCTTTCCCAGCATCAAGGTCTTCTCCAGTGAATGCTGTCTTCTCATTTGGTGGCCAAATTATCTGAGCTTCAGTTTCAGTATCTTCCAGGTAAGAGTTAGGGTTGATTTCATTTAGGATTGACTGATTTGATCTCCTTGCTTTCCAAGGGACTCTTAGGAGCCTTCTCCAGCACCACGGTTCGAAAGCATCTATTCTTCAGTGCTCAGCCTTCCTTTATGGTCCAACTCTCACATCTATACATTACTACTGGGAATACCATTGCTTTGACTATATGGACTTTTTATTATGCTGCCTAGATTTGCCATAGCTTTCCTCCCAAGAAGCAGGCATATTTTAATTTCATGGCTGCAGTCATGTGATCTTGGATCCCAAGAATGTGAAGTCTGTCACTACTTCCATGTCTTCCCCTTCTATTTGCCAAGGAGTGATGGGGCCGGATGCCATGATCTTAGTTTTTTTGATGTTGAGTTTCAAACCAACTTTTTTGCTCTCCTCTTTCACCCTCAGCAAGAAGCTTTTTAGGTCCTCTTCACTTTCTGCCATTAGAGTGGTACCATCTGTATATCTGAGGTTGTTGATTTTTCTCTGGCAATCTTAATTCTGCGTCATCCAGGCCAACATTTTGCATGATGAACTATGCATATAAGTTAAATAAGCAGTGTGACAATATGCATCCTTGTCATACTCCTTTTCTTATGCTAAACCAATCAGTTGTTCCATATCCGGTACTAACTGTCGCTTCTTGACCCTTATATAGGTTTCTCAGGAGACATGTGAGGAGGTCTGGTACTCACATCTCTTTAAGGACTTGCCACAGTTTGTTGTGATTCACACAATCGAAGGCTTTAGCATAATCAATGAAGCAGAAGTAGATGTTTTTCTGGTACTCCCTTTCTTTGTCCATAATCCAGTGAATATTGGCAATTTGATCTCTAGTTCCTCTACCTCTCCAAAACCCAGCTTGCACTTCTGGTAGTTCTCTATCCATGTACTGCTGAAGCTTAGCTTGTAGGATCTTGAGCATGACTTTGCTAGCATGTGAAATGAGTGCAATGGTGCAATAGTTTGAACATTCCTTGGCATTACCCTTTGGGATTGGAATATACACTATACTTTTCCAATCCTGTGGCCACTGTTGCATTTTCCAAATTTGCTGGCGTATTGAGTGCAGCACTTTAACAGCATCATCTTTTAGGACTTTGAATAGCTCAGCTGGGACTCTGCTAGCTTTGTTGTTAGTAATGCTTTTAAGAGCCATTTGACTTCGCACTCCAGGGTGTCTGGCTCGAGTTCAGCAATCACACCATCATGATTGTCAAGAAATTGAGATCCTTCTTGTATAGTTCTTCGGTGTATTCTTGCCCCCTCTTCCTAATCTCTTCTGCTTCTGTTAAGTCCCTATTGCTCTTGTTCTTTATCATGGCCAGCTTTGCATGAAATGTTCCCTTGATTTCTCTAATTTTCTTGAATAGATCTCTAGTCCTTCCCATTCTGTTATTTTCCTCTATTACTGTGCATTGCTCATTTAGGAAGGCCTCTTTATCTTTCTTTGCTGTTCTCTGGAAATCTGCATTCAGTTGGATAAATCTTTCCTTTTCACCTTTGCTTTTCGCTTTCCTTCATTCCTCAGCTATTTGTACAGCCTCATTAGACAGCCACCTCACTTTCTTGCATTTCTTTTTCTTTGGGATGGTGTTGATTGCTGCAGCCTGTTCAGCGTCACAAACCTCCATCCATAGTTCTTCAGGCACTCTGTCTATCAAATCTAATCCCTTAAACCTGTTCTTCACCTCCCTATCCCTGTGAATATAAGGGATGTGATCTAGGTCAAACCTGAATGGTCTAGTGGGTTTACCAACTTTCTTCAGTTTAAGCCTGAATTTACATTTACTCCCATGTAAGTGTGCTCAGGGCTGCAACTTTAATTAGGATCCTATCCAGTTCCATGGGGTTAGGTAGGACTCGAGTTTCATAATATTGTATCTGCATAATATTCTATATCTATAATATTGTATCTGAAGTCTCAGCCACAGTTTCCACAAAAATGGCGATTAAAATGACTGTCCTTATGATATAACCCTAAGGACACTTATTAAAAAGTACTGCTAAAACATGTTTAGATTGTGCTACGTTAGTAATAAGTAACTGCTGAATTAAAGTGAATTTAAGTTCTGCTGCTTCAGACCAACATAGCTGCCCACGTGGGTCTAAAGCTTATGTCGTTACTGGATTTTAGGAACATTTCAAATTATTGTTTAATTTACTAACACATTGTTGCCATAGAGTAAGAACTACAAAGAAAATATTATTGTACTTTTAAAAAAAAACTAAGTGATGCTTAAAATGCAAGGCACTGTGCCTTAGGCACAAGCTTTTGAATCACAGGGAACACTCCGTCAGGCTGGATATTGGAGGGGGGGGGGGCACAGCAGGTCGCAATGTTCACCTAACTATGGAAAAGGGTAAAAGTCGGATCTACACGGATCTTCATGAATTCATATGATTTTTACATTGAAATGAAATCAAACCACTTTAATCCTATAGATCCTGTCTTAGACTATAGGCAGGACCACAAAAATCATGCCTCCACGAATTCATGGAGCCTCAGCAATGCAAAAACTGGGTTCCAAAGCACGGATCCTCATGAATTCATATGATTTTTATGGTGAAATGAAATCAAACCACCATCATGTTGTAGATCCTCTCTTAGACTATAGGCAGCACCAGAAAAATCATGCCTCCACGAATTTGTGGCGCTACAGCACTAAAAAGACATGTTTCCAAACCACGAATCCTCGTGGATCCTCGTGATTTTTGCTTTGAGCCACCCCAAGATAACCAGCCAATCACATATCATGTCCATGGGCAGATGTTGCACCACAGAAATCGTGGATCCACGGCTTCGTAGCAGCGCCAGGGACCAGAAACTTGCTTTTGGACCACGGATCCTCATGGATCCACGTGATTTTTGCTCCGGATCCCCCCAAAGCCCTCAATCGAATCACATATCATGTCCATGGGCAGATGTTGCACCACAGAAATCGTGGATCCACAACTTCGTGGCAGCGCCAGGGACCAAAAACTTGCTTTTGGACCACGGATCCTCATGGATCCACGTGATTTTTGCTCCGGATCCCCCCCAAGCCTTCCATACAGCCACATATCATGTCCATGGGCACAGTTTACACCACAGAAATCATGGATCCACGGTTTGATGGCAGCGCCAGAAATAAAAAAACTTGGTTTTGAACCACGGATCCTCATGGATCCACATGATTTCTGCTTCGGATCCCCCCAAGCCCTACATCCAATCACATATCATGTCCATGGGCAGAGTCTGCACCACAGAAATCGTGGATCCACAGCTTCGTGGCAGCGCCAGGGACCAAAAACTTGCTTTTGGACCACGGATCCTCATGGATCCATGTGATTTTTGTTTCGGATCCCCCCAAGCCCTCCATACAGCCACATAGCATGTTCATGGGCAGAGTCTGCACAACAGAAATTGTGGATCCACGGCTTTGTGGCAGCGCCTGGGACCTAAAACTTGCTTCTGGACCACGGATCCTCATGGATCCACGTGATTTTTGCTCCGGATCCCCCCAAGCCTTCCATACAGCCACATATCATGTCCATGGGCACAGTTTACACCACAGAAATCATGGATCCACAGTTTGATGGCAGCGCCAGAAATAAAAAAACCTTGTTTTTGAACCACGGATCCTCATGGATCCACATGATTTCTGCTTCGGATCCCCCCAAGCCCTACATCCAATCACATATCATGTGCATGGGCAGAATCTGCACCACAGAAATTGTGGATCCACAGCTTCGTGGTAGCGCCAGGGACCAAAAACTTGCTTTTGGACCACGGATCCTCATGGATCCATGTGATTTTTGCTTCGGATCCCCCCAAGCCCTCCATACAGCCACATACCAAGTTCATGGGCGGAGTCTGCACCACAGAAATTGTGGATCCACGGCTTCGTGGCAGCGCCAGGGACCAAAAACTTGCTTTTGGACCACGGATCCTCATGGATCCACATGATTTCTGCTTCGGATCCCCCCAAGCCCTCAATCCAATCATATAACATGTCCATGGGCTGAGTCTGCACCACAAAAATCGTGGATCCACTGCTTCGTGGCAGCGCCAGGGACCAAAAACTTGCTTTTGGACCACGAATCCTCACGGATCCATGTGATTTTTTCTTCGGATCCCCCCAAGCCCTCCATACAGTCACATATCATGTCCATGGGCACAGTTTACACCACATAAATCATGGATCCACGGTTTCGTGGCAGTGCCAGGGACCAAAAACTTGCTTTTGGACCACAGATCCTCATGGAGCCACGTGATTTTTGCCTTGGATCCCCCCAAGCCCTCCATACAGTCACATGTCATGTCCATGGCCAGAGTTTCCACCACAGAAATTGTGGATCCATGGCTTCGTGGCAGCGCCAGGGACCAAAAACTTGGTTTTGGACTACGGATCCTCATGAATCCTCATGATTTTTACTTTGGGCCACCCCAAGCTCACTATCCAATCACATATCATGTCCATGGGTAGAGCTTGCACCACAGAAATCATAGATACACAGCTTCGTGGCAGCGCCAGAGACCAAAAACTTAGTATTGAACCTTGCATCCTCCAGAATCCTCATGAATTTTGCCTCGGCTCCCCCCAACCTCACCATACAATCGCATATCATGTCCATGGGCAGAGCTTCTACCACAAAAATCATGGATCCACGGCTTTGTGGCAACACCATGGAAGAAGAACTTGGTTTTGCACCATGGATCCTCATGAGTTTACACCCCGGAAATCATGGATCCTTGGCATCGTGGCAACATCATCAAGCGAAAACATGGCTTTGAAGCACATATCCTCATGGATCCTCATGATATCTGCATTGGCTCATCCCAAGCTCACCATCCAATTTCATGTTGCGTGAGGATCCGTGGTCCCTGGCGCTGCCACACAGTCGTGGATCCACTATTTCTGTGGTGCAACATCTGCCCATGGACATGATATGTGATTCGATTGAGGGCTTGGGGGGATCCAAAGCAGAAATCATGTGGATCCATGAGGATCCATGGTTCAAAACCAAGTTTTTGGTCAATGGCGTTGCCACAAAACTGTGGATCCATGATTTATGTGGTGTAAACTGTGCCCATGGACATGTTATGTGGCTGTATGGAGGGCTTGGGGGGATCCGACGCAAAAATCACGTGGATCCATGAGGATCCGTGGTCCAAAAGCAAGTTTTTGGCCCCTGGCGCTGCCACAAAGCCGTGGATCCATGATTTCTGTGGTGCAAACTCTGCCCATGGACATGATATGTGATTGGATGTAGGGCCTGGGGGGTTCCGAAGCAGAAATCACATGGATCCATGAGGATCCGTGGTCCAAAAGCAAGTTTTTGGTCCCTGGCGCTGCCACGAAGCCGTGCATCCACGATTTCTGTGGTGCAGACTCCCCCCATGGACATGATATGTGGCTGTATGGAGGGCTTGGGGGGATCCGAAGCAAAAATCACATGGATCCATGAGGATCCGTGGTCCAAAAGCAAGTTTTTGGTCCCTGGCACTGCCACGAAGCTTTGGATCCATGATTTCTGTGGTGCAGACTCTGCCCATGGACATGATATGTGATTGGATGTAGGGCTTGGGGGGATCCGAAGCAGAAATCTTGTGGATCCATGAGGATCCGTGGTTCAAAACCAAGTTTTTTATTTCTGGCACTGCCACCAAACCGTGGATCCATGATTTCTGTGGTGTAAACTGTGCCCATGGACATGATATGTGACTGTATGGAGGGCTTGGGGTGATGTAAAGCAAAAATCACGTGGATCCATGAGGATCCATGGTCCAAAAGCAGGTTTTTGGTCCCTGGCGCTGCCACGAAGTCGTGGATCCACGATTTCTGTGGTGCAACATCTGCCCATGGACATGATATGTGGCTGTATGGAGGGCTTGGGGGGATCCGAAGCAGAAATCACGTGGATCCATGAGGATCCGTGGTTGATAACCAATTTTTGATTTATGGCACTGCCATGAAACCGTGGATCCATGATTTCTGTGGTGTAAACTGTGCCCATGGACATAATATGTGGCTGTATGGAGGGCTTGGGGGGATCCGAAGCAGAAATCACGTGGATTCATGAGGATCCGTGGTTGATAACCAATTTTTGATTTCTGGCACTGCCATGAAACCGTGGATCCATGATTTCTGTGGTGGAAACTCTGCCCATGGACATGATATGTGACTCGATGTAGGGCTTGGGGGGATCCGAAGCAGAAATCACGTGGATCCATGAGGATCCGTGGTCCAAATGCAAGTTTTTGGTCCCTGGCGCTGCCACGAAGCCGTGGATCCATGATTTCTGTGGTGCAAACTCTGCCCATGGACATGATATGTGACTGGATGGAGGGCTTGGGGGGATCCGAAGCAGAAATCATGTGGATCCATGAGGATCCGTGGTCCAAAAGCAAGTTTTTGGTCCCTGATGCTGCCTTGAAACCGTGGATCCACGATTTCTGTGGTGCAAACTCTGCCCATGGACATGATATGTGATTGGATGTAGGGCTTGGGGGGGGGGTCTGAAGCAGACATCATGTGGATCCATGAGGATCCGTGGTTCATAACCAAGTTTTTGATTTCTGGCGCTGCCACGAAACCGTGGATTCATGATTTCTGTGGTGTAAACTGTGCCCATGGACATGATATGTGGCTGTATGGAGGGCTTGGGGGGATCCGAAGCAGAAATCACGTGGATCCATGAGGATCCGTGGTTGATAACCAATTTTTGATTTCTGGCACTGCCATGAAACCGTGGATCCATGATTTCTGTGGTGGAAACTCTGCCCATTGACATGATATGTGACTGGATGTAGGGCTTGGGGGGATCTGAAGCAAAAATGATGTGGATCCATGAGGATCCATGGTTCATAACCAAGTTTTTGATTTCTGGCGCTGCCACGAAACCGTGGATCCACGATTTCTGTGGTGGAAACTCTGCCCATGGACATGATATGTGTCTGGATGTAGGACTTTGGGAGATCCGAAGCAAAAATGATGTGGATCCATGAGGATCCGTGGTCCAAAAGCAAGTTTTTGGTCCCTGGCGCTGCCACGAAGCCGTGGATCCACGATTTCTGTGGTGGAAACTCTGCCCATGGACATGATATGTGACTGGATGGAGGACTTGGGGGGATCCAAGGCAAAGATCACGTGGATCCATGAGGATCCGTGATCCAAAAGCAAGTTTTTAGTCCCTGGCGCTGCCACGAAGCCGTGGATCCACGATTTCTGTGGTGTAACATCTGCCCATGGACATCATATGTGATTGGCTGGTTATCTTGGGGTGGCCCAAAGTAAAAATCATGAGGATCCATGAGGATCCGTGGTTTGGAAACATGTTTTTTCACTGCTGAGGTGCCACGAATTCGTGGAGGCATGATTTTTCTGGTGCTGCCTATAGTCTAAGAGAGGATCTACAACATGATGGTGGTTTGATTTCATTTCACCATAAAAATCATATGAATTCATGAGGATCCGTGCTTTGGAACCCAGTTTTTGCATTGCTGAGGCGCCACGAATTCGTGGAGGCATGATTTTTGTGGTCCTGCCTATAGTCTAAGACAGGATCTATAGAATTACAGTGGTTTGATTTCATTTCAATGGAAAAATCATATGAATTCATGAAGATCCGTTTAGATCCGACTTTTACCCAGACCCCCTAACTATACTGTACCAGCACACCTTTTACAGCCAAGATCAAAGGAAGTCAGTAAAGTTATTTAAAACCTATTTTTAAAAGAACACATGTAATCATTTGCCATGATAAATATCATAGTATTTTCTTCAGTCAGTTTTGGAGGGTGTGATTCAAGTAAACCAGTGTAGTTCAAACAAAAACGCTGGAGTCCTGGAGCTTTTCTGTCCCTGATTCCTTATGAATCTGAAATACAAAACCATTTCTTTCCAGAAGATGGAAGATAACGCAAGACTTGAGAGAAACTACACTAGCAATAGGTAGGCGGCGCTGAGCTCAGCATTCTCCGGGAGCGCCCCCCCCCCTCCGTCTACTCCTGCCGTCTATGCTCTGTTGTTTCCTTTATTCAGCAATTGACAGAGGGAGTGGCGACTGCGCAGAAGCAGTACTGATTTCTAGGAGCTTTGGACTGTTGGAGCAATTGCTAGAGAGGCGCTGGGGCGTTGAGAACTCGGAGGGAAGCAGGAGGGGCTCTGTGTGGGGAAAAGAGTCGGCAGGCGCGCGGGCTCCGCGAATTTGGTGAGTAGGGTGTTTCTGGAATGCAGCTTTGGCCATCCGGTGCTGGGCCGGCATGGCATGGGAGAGCGGGATGGAAGAGGGCAGTGGAGCGTTAAGTTCTCCGACTGGTGCAAAGTGGGTGTATTAACAAACAAGTTGTCAGCCTTTCCTGGGGTGAGTTTGTGAAGGTGCCTAGAGAGCTCGAAATAGAGATGAAGGAAGGGGAAGGAGGGCTGCGAATTGACCCTGGGTGGGGCGTTGTCATCCTGACAGATGATTTTGTTTGCCTTGTGGGCCATGGAGCTGCGAGCGGATAACAAAGCCGGAGTCTGTTTTGGAAGCTTTCTTCCGTGTGTCTGCCCGCCAGGCCCGTAGCTACGAAGGGGCCTGTGGGGGCATAGCCCCCGACTTCTGGAAGAGGCTCCCTGACTCTGGGGTCCCAACCAGCCCCTGGGGCCTCCGCCATGGCTCCAGGGCAGTGGAGAGGTTGCTTCTGGGGCAGGGGGCATAAGCAGTCCCAGCAGGCCTGAGTTAAAGCGCCCACCTATCAGCTGTTTCATGGGCCCTTTAACTTGAGGGGGATGGGGGCCCCTTCTGCTGCCAGTCCTGTGTGCTTTTTTAGTGGCACGGAAGGGAGGGCTGTGGCGAGCTCACCGCCGCCCTCTCTTCCCCACCAGTAAAATAACGCACTGACCAGCAGCTGAAGCAGCCCCCTCCCCTGGCAGGAGTTAAGGGCCTGCGAAACAGCTGATCTGAGGACCCTTTAACTGGGGACTGCTTCTGGTGCTGGCCCGTGCGTGATTTTACTAGTGGGGAAGAGAGGGCTGTGGTGAGCATGCCACAGCTCTCCCTTCGCTACCACTAAAACATCGTGCAGGCTGGCAGCAGTCATGGTAAGCGGTGGGGAGGAGGGGTGGCGAGTGAGGGAACGCAACGGCAGGTGAGCAGAGCATGGCGGGGGTGAATAAGTGGAGCGCCGCCGCAGTGGGTTGGGGCAAATGGAGCACAGCAGCTGGGGGGTGCCAAGGGGGTCGCCTGCCTAGGACCTATTCATCCTAGAGCCACTCCTGGCAGCAGAAGCAGCCCCCAGCTCCACAACTACTTAAAGGGCCCGTGGATCAGCTCTTTCACGAGCCCTTAACTCACACAGGAGCGTGCTGCTTTTGCCAGCCTGCACGTTATTTTACTGGTGGTGAAGAGAGGGCGATGGTGAGCTTGCTACAGCCCTCCGTTCCCTGCCACTAAAACAGCGCATGGGCGGCAACAGTTGCGGCAAGCGGGAGGGGCGGCAAGTGGGGGAGCACAGCTACAGCAGCGGGCAAGCAGAGCATGGTGGTGAGGGTGGTGGTAGGGGGCAAACAAGCGGAGTGCTGCAGCAGCAGGTGGTGGCGAGCGGAGCCCTGGAGCCACTCCTGGCAGGAGAAGCAGCTCCCAGCCCCCCCACTACTTAAAGGGCCAGTGAATCAGCTGTTTCGCAAGCTCTTAACTAGTGCTGGGGCCTACTTCTGCTGCCGGCCCATGTGTTGTTTTACTGGTGGGGAAGAGAGGGCGGTGGTGAGCTTGCCGCTAAAACAGTTCCCTGCCACTAAAACAGCGAAACAGCTATCTACGGCCCCCAGGGCGGAAGCAAGTTGGTGGGGGGAGGGGGTGGCAAGGGAGGGAGAGGCAGGCAGGGAGGGAGTCACTAGAGAGAAGGTCGTTTGAAGCACTGGGCGGGGCATCAGTGCCCCCTGAAAAATGTAAATCCCCCCCCACCTTCCAAATTCTGGCTACGGCCCTGCTGCAGGGTAGAGGGTTCATTTTGTGGAGAGACGTCCGGTGGTGGGTTGTGCGTTCTTGAAGAAAGGATACATTCCTGTTTTAGTTTTTTCACGTTGGTAGTTTGTGTGTTGATGAATCTCGATGCAATTACTTCATGATGATAGATCCAGGTGGGCAGTTGTGTTGGTCTGAAGCAATAGAACAAAGTTGGAGTCCAGGAGCACCTTTAAAACCAACAAAGTTTTATTGGCAGCGATTGGTCACCGTGTAGGAAAGGATTTGTGCCTCTGTATTGAGTTAGTCTTAAAAACTGTGGGGAGAACTTTCATTATTAGGGTAGATTTGAGTATTGAGCTAAGGTAGTAGATCTAGTACATTAGGACTGTACGTATTTTCTGATGTATCAATACGTTAAATATTTTCCCATTTAATTCTTGTATCAAACATATGACTTTGAAGTGCAATCAAAATTACGATATTTTGTTTTATAGATAGTTTAAGAAGTAAAAACAATATCTGAATTTACACTGTAACAATATCCTGATCTCCAAGTAGGAGTTGCTGAGAACTCCAGAGGGATATAAATGCTGGTTTTAATGAGTCAAAAGAAGATGTTTAAAGAAGGTGATTGTCTCACCGCTTTATTCCAGTGAAATGGGTTTGGAGAAAGGAATGACCTTAAGTGATTTCCTCAACTGTCTTTTCCCAGCTCCTCACAATGTTAATAACACTCTCTTTGCAATCCAATCCATGTTCAGTTTACTAGGCAACTAACCTCCGTTGTGTCTTGTCACCTCTGTAATGTCTGAGCCATGACCTTGTACAACCCTTCTGTGTTTTCTTCTTCATGTTAAGAAAAACTGGCTTTGTACCCCAAAGTTTGCTGCAAAAAAAAAAAATCATTGTCAAGTGGTTGCATATAATTTTTTATTATCTAACTTGTGGACTTTGCTTTTGAACTATTGTGAAGTCAAATGTGTTCTTTAAATCTCAGGATTTGTTAGTTGAAGTGTTGGTATATTTGGACTTGTGCATTGATTATTGCAAAACATCAGAAAGGATGCTATATCCAAAGGATATATGCCTCTGCTTAGCCTCATTCCTCTTTGAAATACACTCAAGCAAGCATAATGTTTATTAACATGAATAGGATTAAAATGCATGCACATCATGTATACGGGTATGTACTTAACTGTTAAGATATGATTGACATATGTATGTCTCTTTAGTAAGGACTTGCCCCTTGCATCTGATGAAGAAGGCTCTAGGCCACAAAAGCTTATGTTCAAATTAAAACTTGTTGGTCTGTCAGGTGCTACAAGACTCCTGTTAGTCTTTTGTTGCAACAGACTAAGTGATTCTTCTGGAACAACAAAAATCTACTTGTAAGCAGAAGTCCTCATACATTAGGACAGCTGCAAGAAAATGTGCTTGTATGAACCTGTAGAATGGTTTATTTCATGATGATGTTTGGTATTATTGTATTATACAAACAGAGTGCCTATTGTGCATGACGTTGGCCACTGTGCTGGTGTAATTTTTGATGTTTTTATCTTGGGCTCAGTGATTTCTATGCTTTTTTTTTTTTTTAAAGAAGCATAAACTGTTTCCAAGATAGAATGTACATGGGTGAAATGGAAGACTTGGCCTGAAAACACATTATTGAGAGGTCATAAATGTATTATCGCTACTAGCCGAGAAAGACCCATTTGATTAAATTGATACATATAATCCCTAAATTTGTCAGTGTAGTCTATGGCTGTGGAATTTGTGGGCAGGGTTGCTCCCTGACCCCTGAGATGGAGCAGGCTTCAGTTTTCTATCAACCATTGTAATTCTGCCTTTTAACTAAAATTTTACAAGGAATGAGGCTACTGCACTGCTTCTTTTTCTATTCTTATTGATAGGGTATGGGGTTCCATTAAGTCTTTTCCAACAGATGTGATGTCCCTTTGTCTCTTTCTTAACCTGCAAAAAATTTTGCTGCTTTACACACACTTAGTAATAAATGAGAGCAGTGAAACTGGCCAGGTTTTTCATTTTCAATTGCTATTGCTTGGTAACAGAAGTAGTGACAAACAGGATTGAATCAAAAATAGTAATTTATTAATTTCTTAGCGCTGGTGGTAAAACATAAAATTCCAATTTTGATATATCTTTTTCTTTGTGCAAATCACACCTTTAAGTTCTTATTTTAATGCCACTTTCTTTTTTGTCATGATACATTTTATAACATTATTTTTGGAAACAACCTGTATGTGAAATAAAAAATTAGGAACATCAGCAATTAAAATGAATGGAGCAAAAAAACCCCATACTGATAAAAAAAAATTAAATAAATTGAAAATTCATAAATTGTTAACTCCAAAGCAATGTGGATCTCAGTGGAGGGTTTGTTTTGTTGGTTTGTTTTGTCAACTATTGACCCAAAAGAAATGTTTAATGTGAAAGGATAAATAATCATTATAAACACCAGTCACAGACTAAATTTTGTATTTTTAATTTCTGCATTTGTTGATTCTTAGATTGAATCTCTTCCCTTGATTCTTTAAATTTTACGAATAAAAAAGCAGTTACTGGTGTAGACTTGCAACCACACTGAAATCCAGTGGTCCAGGGCCTCAAGGATGAAGCTGTCTTCATCCAGTCAAAAATCCTCATTACATGAATAGATACTACAAATCCTTTGCGGGCTGCATACTCCTATGGTAAACTACCATTACATAAGTAAATGTACGTAAATGGTTTCCATCTCTGTTGGAATAACTTAAATCTCCGTTGGGCTTCTAATATATGCATTGAGTTAGGTTTCTGCATGCTATTAAAATGTGTCCACTGCAGAAACGTTTTGAGTTCCCTCCAGTTGCTTTTTCACTTGAAGGTGGATGTAAACTATAACCACCATTCTGGAGAAGAAGAAGGAAACCTTTAATAAATAAAGCTGGGTACTGTTTTCCTTGTGTGTGTGGGTGTGCATGAGAGTAGGAAATATATTTTGTGGGGGAAAGAATCATCCCTATGTGTTCTACTAGATAAATAATAATTAAAATAGTTCTTAAATATTATTTAACGTTTTCTACCCAGCTTGCTGGGGGTGAAGTATAGATGACTGGGGAAGGCAATGGCAAACCACCCCGTAAAAAGTCTACTGTGAAAACGAGATGCAATGTCACCCCAGAGTCGGAAACAACTGGTGTGTGCTTTTACCTTAAAAGTTTTCTAACAAATCATTTCAAAGGTTATATCAGACTGTTTTATGGCTACTTTTGATTTCAGTGTCAATGAACCAAACTAAAAGTTTTAATGTAATAATTTGACATTTGTATTAGCCATCTATAGTAAGTAAGTAAGTAAATTTATTTTTATATCCCGCCCTCCCCCGCCAGAGGCGGGCTCAGGGTGGCTCACAGACATGGAATACCATGATTTAAAAATACAATCTAGACAAAACAAATTTAAATACAATTCAATCGTACTGAACTGTACAATTCAATCGTACTGAACTGTCTCCTTCCTTCTCTCAGAAGCATAATTTTCCTTCCGATTTTCTGTCCCCTCATTGACTGAGCAGCGCTGGTAACGTGCTTTACTCTCCTCTGAAGAAACTTTGGCTGTCTCAGTATGTCAGTAAAATATAATTCCGGCTGTTTGCTCAGCCCAGGAACCTGAGGGAAGGGATAGGGTTGCCCTTTAACTGAACACCTTGAAAATAACACATGAGACACTTTAAAATTTAAAAAAAATTATTTAACATCAAGGAGAAACGGCAGGTGAAATCAGGGGTTGAAATTTCTGAGGTAAAACTAGTACATGCACAGACTTTTGTTCTTATATATCAGGCTAATGAGAGCTTCTTGAATTATTCAGTTACTTAGGCTTTTGTTTCAGTGTTTCTGCAAACACTCTAGTCTAATTCACTTCATTTGTTTAATCACTGACTCTTTTTGGTGCCCAGAAGGCTGGTACTCTCTTCCCAGTACCCAGCACCCTTGTCTTTGGAACACCAGTACTTATCTTGAACTGTTAACAGACTTTTAGGTCTCTAAAGTCAGTGTCTAATCACACCAGACCAGAGATCTCAAAGATAATTCTCCCTGTTTGACTGGGTAGGGAATTTTCTCATCTCCCTAGAAATTCTTTCCCCTTTCCTTTGGCCAGAATGGGAGTCATCTTCTAGTGTCCAAACTTCCTTGCCAAACTCTCCCCCTGTTAAGAGTCATTATTCAGGCTTCCTTGTGGGCCCATCAGTTGGTTTCCCTGGCCCCACCCACATATCTGGCAGCACTGGAAGGTTCAGAACTGCATCAGAAAGCCATCAGGGGCCAGGAGCTTCACCAGGAAGCAGTATCACCTACTTGCCCACTCCAGGTAAGCCCAGTAAGTACAGGGGAGGCAGAGTCACCCCCAAACAGTTCATGCATCTGACATGAACTCCCAACTCAAGAAAGCTTATGCTGGAACAAACAATGTTGCTTGTTACAGCACCACTAGACTTCTTTATTTTGCCCCCAGATAACAACAACATGATCCCCCAGAGCCCACAGGTTGGGAATTTCTGAGTTAATAGCCAGTAACTTTTTTCCTAGCCTGCCTACACAACTAGGGTGGCCATAATGTCTGAAGGCCAGCCAGGGACACTTTGGGGGGGGGGGAGGTAGGGGTGCGTGCGCGCGAAGCGCGCGCGCGCCGCCGGAAACAGGAAGTGACGTCACTTCCGGTGACATCATGCCACCTGCCGGAAGCAGGAAGTGACATCACTTCCTGTGACATCATTTCCCCTGCGCCACCTGCCGGAAGCGGGAAGTGACATCACCTCCCCGCGCCACCTGCCGGAAACAGGAAGTGACATCACTTCCTGTGACATCATTTCCCCCGCCACCTGCCGGAAGCAGGAAGTGACATCACTTCCTGTGACATCATTTCCCCTGCGCCACCTGCCGGAAGCGGGAAGTGACATCACCTCCCCGCGCCACCTGCCGGAAACAGGAAGTGACATCACTTCCTGTGACATCATTTCCCCCGCCACCTGCCGGAAGCAGGAAGTGACATCACTTCCTGTGACAGCACTTCCTGTGATGTCATTTCCCCCAAATATTACCACCCCCAAAATATACAACTTTAAAAAAGAAGAGAAACTTCACGATGTTCCCTGCTAAAGAAAAAAAGGCTCCAACAGCAATCCCTCTTGAGTCAGATTCACAGGAAAACAATCCACTATCCTTGATACCTGCTTGTGCTCACAAACATTTCAACAAGACTGTCCACAATATCAAAGGGTCTTGATCAACAAAGCAACCCTTACCTACAATCAAACTGAGATCACAACTAAAACCACCACTGCCAGTCTGTGCCCCGAAGCCCAGCCTGAAGGCAGGCGGATACAGGTCTAGAAAAGCAGGTCCTCCCCAAGCAGCACACAAAAAGAAAAAGGTGTTCAGGTGTCACTAAAATACTAAAAATTGCAAAAGAGAAAGGAAACCAAGTTCTCTTCATATTATTAAAGCGATGGAACGAGCTGTCAAGTCACAGCCAATTTGTTCCTTACCTTCTGTTGTGTGATGGAAGCGATCTACTGTTGTCTGTGGTTGCTAGTTTCCTGAATGGAGCTTATCTGGAAAAAAAAGAAACACACTGTCAGCAGTTTAAAATTACTTTGCATCTTGGCAGCTCTTCCAACACACCCAGGAGGTGGCTGCCTAGTGTCGTTTTTTTTGGGGGGGGGTATCGCCATTAGCCCTAATCCCCAGTTTTGTTTTGTATTCATTTTATAATTACTATTAAATTCTGGTCTTACATTAACATACGCCCGCACAGTGGAGCTTCTTGGACCTCGACTTCTCCCTGGACAAAGAACACGGCTGGTAGGATGGGACTTGCGTGCTGTGGGCCCAGGCGGTGGGCCCGCAGGTGTGGGCCATCCCGACTCCCACGCTGGACGAAGGGCTGTGGTGTGGAAGGAGCGACACAGGTTTCAGTCTTTCGCTTTTTTACTGAATTTATACTTCTCTGATTTCCCTGAAGCCTTGAGGATATCTTTCTTCTCCTTAATAAAGTGATAAAATTGATCACAATCCATATTAAAATTCAATCTGACTTGCAGCTCTGCTTTCACCAGGTCTATGCTACAACGATTCCTGGTGTCCGTCCAGTGAGCTGACATGAGGCTGAATACCCTCTCCACAAAAGCGTTTGAGCATGGGATACTCAGGATCTTGCTTACAAGAAGTAAGAGGTTTTCGCACTTCTGAGACCGAGTTCCCATCTCAGAGAATATGGCCACCCACTTTTTATCCACAGTGATTTCTGGGTCAACACAGGCCACTTGCTCATCCAGCAGGCTCTTGGCATCAGTGTATTCACTGTATAGGTGATCCAGGTTTATTATTTTCTCCATTTTCAGCTGCTCAGCAGCACACCGCAGGTGGTCATAAGTCACACTTTTTTTAAGAGAAAATGGTGTCAAAGCACACAGGTGATTTTTCTCAGAGAAATCAAACTTTTCTTCCAGATATGTGGTGGTTCTTTCAAAGAACTTGAGGAAGTCCTGCTTCACTTTCCTTGCCTTCGAAGGTGGCATTTTGCGCAGCGCCTTATCTGTCTTCGTTCCAAAAAAGGAGTCAGCTTTGCGTTGCTTAAGGCTGTTTAGCAACCTGAGCATGGCCTCAAACAATTCAGGTGCTGTCAGTGCATCCCGCTCCAGAATCAGTACAGTCTCCTCAATAGGCGTCAGAGTGGTCTGGAGAAACATCATGTAAGTTTGCGATGTACTGTAGTCCTTTTCTCCAGACTCATCGTCAATGTGGCGCCATATCAGAGGAGGACAGTGATCCTCTCCCAGCTTTTGAAAGTACGCTTTAACGGCTGGCCAACACTTCAACATCTTGTTTATGGCAGGCAAGAAAGATAGCCATCTTGTGCGTACATGTCGAAGCAGGTGATCACCGTCCATCTCCAAAAAATCAAACATCTCCTGAAGTTCCTCTGAGCGTTTGGCAGAAACAGAAAAATGACCAAAAGCCTTCAGTATGAGAGACTCGATGTCGCAGGTGAGCATATCACATCCTTTTTTGGCAGCATTGTGCACAATGTGTGCAGGGCACCTGGCGGGCACGATGTCTTCACGGCCTCTACTCAGAAGTGTGTACACAGAATGGTATTTTCCAAAGTTTACATTCGCGCTGTCTGCTGAGTATGCAGACAGACGAGCTAAGTCCAGCTGGTATTTTGCCAAGACATCCAAAATCCTTCGTGTGACATTCTCTGCCGTTTCATTGGCATCTTCATAGAAATCAAGAAGACGATTTGAAATGCCGTCCTTCAAAGTGAAGTATTTAAGGCATAGGGGGAACATTTTCCTGTTGCCATGATTTGATGCGTCGCTGGAAACGCTGTAGAAACAATGTGCTGTGTCAAGATCTAACAGAATCCGTTCTACAGAGTAAGGTGCCAAGACATCGCTTATCAAAGCTGCGCCCTTTGTTTTCCCACAGGTCATCTTGGTCACAGTCTCGGAATCGGAAAATGTGACTTTGCACAATTTGACACCGCAATCAAGAGACCGGTATGATAACGCATGCCTGTTCGAGTGGTATGCCCAGGTTAGTTCAGCAGCCGCAATTTTGGCCTGAGCAGCGGTGTCTTTTTGGTAGGCAAAAAAACTTGTGATGGATTTTGAAGTTCCAGCTTGGCTTGCCGCACTCCTGTGAGAGTCAGTGTCCTTATGAACTTTCAAATCATTCACTCCACCATGACCAATTCCTATCTCCTTAGAACACATTGTGCAGAATGCTTTGTTCTTGTCCTTTGTCTCTTTTAGCCAGGGGTAGGTGTTTTTCCATTCAGGATTGAACACAACCAAACGTTTGGGCTTCTTTTTTGGTGGTTCCTGGGGCTGGTGACCTTTGCCACCTCCAGCGCCTGATGTTGAAGCCATGGTCTGCTGTAAGGGCCTAGATGAAGAGGGCAGAAGAATCATAATTAAGTCCTCGCCACTTCTGGAAGACGTGGGCCTTGGACTCCAAGCTGGGGAGAGAGGGCTTGTTCAGCCGGGGGCAGGATTAAACCCGTAGAGGCCCATAGGCAACTGAAATCTTGGGGTCTCCTCTCGCAAATTATCTCCAGTCCTAATGCATGGAGGCTGGGAGGGCAGCGAGCGGGGGGGGGGGAATGGGGGGGTGAGGCAGCCTGGGGCATCTAAAGGCGTGGGGGCCCATAGGACGGTGCCTACTTGGCCTATGTGTTAATCCAGCCCTGCATGCAAGACTGCAATGAAGGGTATTGATGCAATAGGCATACACACACGTGTAATGGCAGTGTTTGTGCAATGGAAGAGGTAAAAGGGGGGGGGGCGCTGCCCAATGGGAGCCCCGTTCACACGTGCTTGGGGGACCCAAGCACAATGGGCGAGGCGCACACACGGAACCTGGTGCTGCTGCTGGCGCGTGGAAGCAGGCCTTGGATTCAGGGTCAGGTCAGACGCCACTGCACCTCGGCAAATGGGGGGAAGGCCACTTACTGTAGTCTGTAGGGGAATCCTTTTCTCTTCTTCTCCCCTCTCTCTTCTCCCCTCTCTCTTCTTCTTCTTCTTCTCTCTCTCTCTCTCTCTCTCTGCAATGGGCAAGCAAAGCAGATCGAGTCCCGGTTAGGCCATCCCTCCACTGGAAATAATGAAGGATAGGGACACCTCCTTTTGGGGTGCATAGAATTAGACCTCCTCTACCTCAAAAAACAGGCGCCTTCCCCAGAGACCTGCATATCAGCTCTTCATTATAGCGTATAGGAATCGGTCACCATAGGGAATAATGGAGAGCCCAGCTTTCTGATGACCCTGCTTTCCCCCGCTTTCTGATGACCCTGAAGCGGGGGAGAGGGCCTCCAAAACGGGGGATCCCCTGCCCCCACCTGGGGATTGGCAACCCTATCTCATGAGCCTTGGATAACACAGAAAGAGCCAGAAGTGCACAGTCAATGGCAGGGGGTGATTCCACAGTGCTGTAAGAAACAAAGCCAAATAAAAGATGTTGTTGCTAAAGGAAAACTGGTGCATGTTTGTTTGTCAAAGACTTAGGATATAACATACTGTTTGAAGTACCACAAAGCCAAAGCTGAAAATAACACAAAAAGGGGAACAGGCAAGTATTTATGGACTTTGAGAATGGGAACATAACTGTCCAGTGAAGGAAGTACACTGAACTGATATTTACAGGTCCCACAGAAAAATGGTCTACAGTAACAGAACTCACTGCTGGGCAGAAAGGCAAAGATACTTGCAGGCCCTGAGATTTCAGTGGCATGAAAGAAGCCTAAAGTGCTGTTTGCAAGATCTGAAGCACACACACACACCAGAAGAAGTCTGAGTACAGTCAAATGGGGTAGCAGAAAAGTATGTCCAGATCTTCAAAAGCATAAATGCAGATCTTCAGAAGTCTTCCAATGGGCACTCTTCGCAGTGGACGATGGTAATGCATGGGATGGAGAAAGCAGAGAAATAAGTACTCTTCTCCCTTTCTCACAACACAAGAACTCGTGAGCATTCGATGAAATTGCTGAGCGGTCAGGTTAAAACAGATAAAGGGAAGTACTTCGTCATCCAAAGGGTGATTAACATGTGGAATTCACTGCCGCAGGAGGTGGTGGCGGCTGCAAGCATAGCCAGCTTCAAGAGGACGTTAGATAAGAATATGGAGCAGAGGTCCATCAGTGGCTATTAGCCAGAGTGTGTGTGTGTGTATACAGTTCTTTTGGCCACTGTGTGACACAGAGTGTTGGACTGGATGGGCCACTGGCCTGATCCAACATGGCTTCTCTTATGTAGACATTTGCCTAAGACAGATGAGCTACAGAAGCATAACAATAGCGGAAGAAGCATTTGTTAAGGATCAGATGTGTTTGTGAAAGACTTAGGTTACAATGGTTGGCAATCCACTGGGAGGATTGGGGAGGACAGGGACAGGTGTACCAGTGTCTCACCAGTACACAAATACAATGCCATTGCTGACCAAAAAAACCACCCTGAAGTGATGTCATGATGTCAAGACAGTGCTCTAGGATACACCAAAGTTCTGTTTTGAACTATATAGTTTGAGGAAAAGCTTAGAGGGGCCCTCAGATGTCATTACTTCCCTTTTTCAGAGGAAGTGACATTGTACACTGGTGCACATGTTTGCACTCCCCCAACTCTCTGTTCCCCCCCCCACACTGGTTTTTGTAGCAGGGGGAAACAGGGTAAATTGCTATCTGCCTAACATTTGTACAATTCAGCATCAAAAACCCATTAAGTATAAAATTACAAATATAAAAAGCAGCACAAAGTATATTGATCCTCCTTGTTTCGCAATGCATGTACTTGTGACAAAACTAGTAGTTCTACCACAAAAAAGCACAGTATGTACGTGTTTTGCAGAGGTAAACCTGCCGTGGGTCCTAACTGAAGGCCATTAGGAATATTGCTTTCTTCATATTCTGCTGTTTGTTTCTGCTAATCCCCACAGTCTTCCACAATTTCCCCAACCCATCCTCATAAGGAAATATCAGTGAAACATCCTTCATTCAAATACAAAGCTTAAAGACTAACGTTCAGCGGCCACAATCATCCCAGGGCCACTTCACTTTAAAAGATGCCTGCATGGATGGCACTGTCACATATTTCTTTATGTTGCTGCTTGTATTAAAGATTATTATATGCTTCTTATGTAAAGCATTTGCAGTTGCTTTATGTTTATGTAGAATGATTCAAAATGTTTTTTTTGAAAGATGGGGCATTAACTAGAAGTAGGCTCTATAACAGGGGTGGCCAGATTTGCTTGTCACATAGAAGAAATGTCAGATGTTTGAGAGCCGCAAGACATGAACATGAGGAAGAGAAAGTGATAGAGCAAGAGGGAGGGAATGAGGGAGGCAACTTTAAATGCGTTCTCCAAGCCCTCCAAGTTCTCCAAGATATCTTTTTAAAGAATGTGGAGGAGGAACACACTTTCCAGTGAGTGTCTCAATTCACAGCAACTCAGAAACTGTAATATAGATTGCACACAACTCAGCAGGCATGAAATGCACCCTAAGTTGCATATAAAATCCAATTTAAGATAAATTACAAGTTAAAATTTACAAATTATAACAAGATGGTAAAACATAAGAACATAAGAACATAAGAGAAGGCCTGTTGCATCAGGCCAGTGGCCCATCCAGTCAACACTCTGTGCCACATAAGAACATAAGAGAAGCCCTGTTGCATCAGGCCAATGGCCCATCCAGTCCAACACTCTGTGTCACATAAAAACATAAGAGAAGCTCTGTTGGATCAGGCCAGTGGCCCATCCAGTCCAACACTCTGTGTCACATAAGAACATAAGAGAAGCCCTGTTGGATCAGGCCAGTGGCCCATCCAGTCCAACACTCTGTGTCACATAAGAACATAAGAGAAGCCCTGTTGGATCAGGGCTTCCTATGGAAGGAAGACATTTTAAAAGGTGTGCTGTCCCTTTAAATGTGATGGCCAGAACTCTCTTGGAGTTCAATTATACTTGTCACACCCTTGTTCCTGGCTCCGCCCCCAGTGTCTCCTGGCTCTACCCCCAAAGTCTCCTGGCTCCACCCCCAAAGTCCCCAGATATTTCTTGAATTGGACTTGGCAACCCTATCATGAAGGCAATGGCAAACCACCCCGTAAAAAGTCTGCCATGAAAACTTTGTGAAAGCAACGTCACCCCAGAGTAAGAAACGACTGGTCCTTGCACAGGGGACCTTTCCTTTTCCCATGTTGCCTAGAATTGCCAGCTCTAGGTTGGGAGATTCCTGGAGATTTTTGGGTTGAAGTCTGGGGTAGAAAGGAGAAGGAGATAGGGTTGCCAACTCCAGGTTAAAAAATTCCTGGAGATTTAAGGGATAGAGCCTGGTGAGGGTGGGATTTGAGGAGGGGTGGGACCTCAGACAGGTACAATAGCATTTCCTCCTGGGGAACCACGGTTGCCAATCACCAAGTGACAGCTGGAGATAACTCAATGTTACAACGGCTCTCCGGATGGCAAAGATCAGCTCCCCCGGGGGGGGGGGGGGATGAATACCCTCACTTGGGTGGGTGGGAAGAGGGGAGGCACTAGCCCAGAGCCTCTTTCTGGAGCCCATTCTATTTTTCTCTTCAACAGGCCTTATTCCTAGTTAACATATAAACATCTGAAATACTTCCCAATCACTCCCCAGGTAAAAAAAATTCAATATATATCTTATTACATATTCTTGATATTTTAAATTTAATATGGCCATGATATGCCTGATCTGTAATATAGGAAATTTTCAGTCTTTTATCAATTTATCAAATGTGCATAGTTTTGCCTCTTCCTATTGGCTGGCATACATTACTCAATGCACTTGGATCTGTCATCTCATAATAAAATATTTATACTAATGGGGATAATCCTGGACTCAATACTGGTTTCAATTTATTCACAGAACAAAGACCATTGCAATTTATGCTTCAAATAACTGGCAGCATTTTTCCCCACTGTTTCCCTCCTCAAAACATCCTCACCTTTTCTGACTTTGGGAGAAATAAATCTCCTTTCTCTGTTTTCAGCTTTTCACTAAGCATCAATGGGAAGATGGGACTCTATAGACGCTGATAAAGCATTTTGCAAACTGAAACAGTGCTATTTAGAAGCAGGAAATAGTAACAGTAAGACAGCAGCCGTGTTTTAATATGAACTTGGAGCCACATTTCTCCATTGCTATTAAGACAGACTGAAAGAAACCTGCAGCATTACTTCCCCCACCCCCCCACAAAAAATCACTCTGTGCCACATAAGAACATAAGAGAAGGCCTGTAGCATCAGGCCAGTGGCCCATCCAGTCCAACACTCTGTGCCACATAAGAACATAAGAGAAGGCCTGTAGCATCAGGCCAGTGGCCCATCCAGTCCAACACTCTGTGTCACATAAAAACATAAGAGAAGCCCTGTTGGATCAGGCCAGTGGCCCATCCAGTCCAACACTCTGTGTCACATAAAAACATAAGAGAAGCCCTGTTGGATCAGGCCAGTGGCCCATCCAGTCCAACACTCTGCGTCACATAAGAACATAAGAGAAGCCCTGTTGGATCAGGCCAGTGGCCCATCCAGTCCAACACTCTGCGTCACATAAGAACATAAGAGAAGCCCTGTTGGATCAGGCCAGTGGCCCATCCAGTCCAACACTCTGCGTCACATAAGAACATAAGAGAAGCCCTGTTGGATCAGGCCAGTGGCCCATCCAGTCCAACACTCTGCGTCACATAAGAACATAAGAGAAGCCCTGTTGGATCAGGCCAGTGGCCCATCCAGTCCAACACTCTGTGTCACATAAAAACATAACAGAAGCCCTGTTGGATCAGGCCAGTGGCCCATCCAGTCCAACACTCTGCGTCACATAAGAACATAACAGAAGCCCTGTTGGATCAGGCCAGTGGCCCATCCAGTCCAACACTCTGCGTCACATAAGAACATAACAGAAGCCCTGTTGGATCAGGCCAGTGGCCCATCCAGTCCAACACTCTGTGCCACATAAGAACATAAGAGAAGCCCTGTAGCATCAGGCCAGTGGCCCCTCCAGTCCAACACTCTGTGTCATATAAGAAGATAAGGAGGGAAGGGAAGGGAAGGGAGGAAGGGAGGAAGGAAGGAAGGACAGAAGGAAGGGGGAGGTAAGGAAGGAAGGAAGGAAGGAAGGAAGGAAGGAAGAAAGAAAGAAGAAAGAAAGAAAGAAAGAAAGAAAGAAAGAAAGAAAGAAAGAAAGAAAGAAAGAAAGAAAGGAGGGAAGGAAAGAAGGGAGGGAGGGAAGGAAGGAAGGAAGGAAGGAAGGGAAGGAGGGAAGGAAGGAAGGAAGGAAGGAAGGAAGGAAGGAAGGAAGGAAGGAAGGAAGGAAGGAAGGAAGGGAGGGAGGGAGGGAGGGAGGGAAGGAAGGAACAAAGGAAGGCCGCCCCCCCCCCGCTTTCGGCCCCCTTACCTTACCAACGAGTCCGGCGGCGGCGGCGGCGAGGCCGGCGCTGGAGGGCAGCGGCGCAGCCAGGCCCAGGCAAGCCCGGGGATTGCTCCGCGCCTGGGCCGGAGGGCCCAGCCGCCGAGCAGGTGAGCGGGCCGGGCGGGGGTCGGGAACCGGCGGATGGGGGGGCGGGCGGGAACTGGCGGCCTCTGCAGAGGCCGCCGGCGGGGTGAGCGTGGCGGGGATGGGTGGGGGGGGTCGGGAACCGGCGGATGGGGGGGGTGGGCGGGGAACCGGCGGCCTCTGCAGAGGCCGCCGGCGGGGTGAGCGTGGCGGGGATGGGTGGGGGGGGGTCGGGAACCAGCGGATGGGGGGGTGGGCGGGAACCGGCGGCCTCTGCAGAGGCCGCCGGCGGGGTGAGCGTGGCGGGGATGGGTGGGGGGGGTCGGGAACCGGCGGATGGGGGGTGGGCGGGAAGCGGAGGCCTCTGCAGAGGCCGCCGGCGGGGTGAGCGTGGCGGGGATGGGTGGGGGGGGTCGGGAACCGGCGGATGGGGGGGTGGGGCGGGAACCGGCGGCCTCTGCAGAGGCCGCCGGCGGGGTGAGCGTGGCGGGGATGGGTGGGGGGGGTCGGGAACCGGCGGATGGGGGGTGGGCGGGAAGCGGAGGCCTCTGCAGAGGCCTCCGGCGGGGTGAGCGTGGCGGGGGTGGGTGGCGGGGGGCGGGAGAGAAGGGAGGAAGGAAGGCTTACCTTCTTCCGGCGGGCGGGCCGGCCAGGAGTCCCTTGGAGTCCTCAGGTCGGGAGGCACGCAGCAGCGGCTGGTTCAGTGCTGCTGGCTGCGCTGCTGGAGGCGAGTGAGGGAGTCAGGCCAGCGTCCCTGCACGTGCGTACGACTGTGTGGCGGGCCCTACGCATGCGCAGAGCCCGCCACCCCGCCGTGCGCACGCGCAGGGACGCTGGCTCCCTCACTCCCCGCCTTCCCCGCCCCGCGCGGCCAGCTGGCTAAACCGGGACGTTTTAATGGTCCCGGTATAGCCAGGGCGGGAGGCGGGAAACGGGGGCCAGACCCGGGGAAAGTCCCGGGCAACCGGGACGGTCTGGCCACCCTATACACAACACAAACCCACATGTGTCTCTTATTGCATCTGGTTACTGATAATAGTTTGTTTGAATAATGATTGCTTTGCAAGCTATTGACTTTGGCTTTGGGGTTGTTCTTGTTGTAACCTTGTGGGCAACGGCTTTGGAGATTTCTGCAGGACAGAAATGTTTTAATAAAAATGCAGAATCTCCAACCAGATGGTTGAAGTTAGCTTTGCTGGCAATTTATATTCCAGCTTCAGATTTTCATAAAAGATTGTGGAGGGACAGAGTTAGAAATGAAGACTGTAAAGGCAGGAAAGGTACAATGTTAGCCTTAGGCTGTTCATCCTTGCATCAGTAATTACATTGTGATCAGCACCACCAGCATGACTACTCCTACTTTGTTCTACTTCTTCAGACCAACACAGCTGCCCACTTGGTTCTGTGCGCCCTGTGTTTAGGAAGAACCTTCAGTTTTGGGGAACTTTAATAGCCCATGAAGTACTGTGACTATGTTTCTGTAAAGCCTCAGAAATAGAGTATTTCGTATATACATGTGGTGGGTTAAAAAACAACAACTATTGAAACCATGTAATAGCAGAACAGCTGTTAGGAGGCTAGGCTGTCAGTAGTGGCTCAGGACTTCATGACCTCCATGATTACCACAGGCCTATCCCAAGTAATTACTGGCTCCACACATTTAGCACACTAGGTCTTGTCTGCTATACTGATGGGGAAGATTATTTAGATGTTGAGGAGTTAAAGCTTACTCCCTTGTCATAGATAAATCATTACCTGATGGAGGTTTGACTTACTGTTTACTCCTTTTTCCATAGGGGTGATGGACCCATTAAGATAGTCCAACCCAGGCACCTGATTAATCCTGATGGTTTCCTATTGGTGTGTGCAGATTTTTCTCACCTTGGCTGCTGACACCTCTGTAAAGGCCTATTCACTCTCTTGATTAGGAAAATGGCCTGGGCTGTTGACACAATCCACCCAAACTGCTTTCTCCTCCCAGACAAGATCAGTCTCCCTGGCTTACTGGGACACTGAAGAAGATGAAATGGGAGGGATGATGGCTAGAGCTCTGCTGATGGAAAAGTTGGAGTGAGACTGATGAACACAATATAGAGCCCATATTAGAGCCTATTCCATGGTGGTGATGAAGACAAAAAGGCAGTCTGCCACCATAATCATTCTGCTGAGCTGTTTTGTGTGGTCTGGGGGTCTTTACATCATAGCCCAGGGAACTGGATTTTGACCACACAACAGCCCACTGTGATCAATTCACTACTTACTTTGCAGACAAAGTCATCCAGATACTCTGAGTTAGATGCTGTTGTGGATGCATGTTCAGTTGTTGTAATTTTGACACCAGCTTTTGTCCAATTTGCACGGATGCCTTTCAGCTTGTGAAGCCTGAGGAGGCAGACAAGATCCTTGGAGAGGTGAGACCTACCACTTGTGTTCTTGACCCTCACTTTTTCTGGTTGATAAAAGCTGCCAGATGGGGGCTGGCTGAGTGTGTAAGGGGGAAGGTAAATGCTTCTTTGAGGGCAGTGGTTGTACCACCTGTACTCAAGGAGGCAGTAGTTAGACTTGTTTTGAAAAAACCTGCCCTAAGATCTATTACATTGAAGAACTTCATGACAGTATCCAGTCTTCCATTCTTGGGCTAGATTCTTGAGTTGGTGGCTGTTTCTCAGTTCCAGAGGCTCTCAGAAAAGACTAATATTATGGACCCATTTCAATCTAGCTTCAGGCCAGGTTTTGGAACACAGATAACTTTGGTCACCTAGCTTGATTGTCTCTGCTGAGAACTAAACAGGAGTAATGTGACCTGCTATATCTCAAGGCCATTGACCTGTGAGGTTATGTAGGGTTATCTATGTGGGATTATCTATGTGAAGTCCCTGGGAGAGGTCATCAGGAGGTTTGGATATAGTGTCACCAATATGCTGATAATATGGAGCTCTCTTTCCCATCTAATATCAAGGATGCTGTTGATGTTCTGAACTGATGCTTGGATATAATAATGGACTGGATAAAGGTGAACAAGCTGAAACTTAATCCTGGCAAGGTGGAATTCCCCTGGGTTAGTAGAAAGGTTCACCTAGGATTTGAGATCTCTTCTGCCTTGTATGGATTGCACTCTCCTTGAAAAGTCAGATTCTTAGCTTGGGAGTGCTACTCAACAGACCTTAGAAAACCAGGTGGTTCCATTCGTTCAGTGTGCTTTCGTCCAGCTTCTGTTGGTTTGTCAACTGTGTCCATTCTTGGGTCAGCCAGATTTAGCCACAGTGATCTGTGCCTTCGTTACATCTAGACTGAACTATTGCAGTGTACTCTATTTGGGGTACCCTTGAAGAGTGTTTGGAGGGTGCAACTAACACAGAATGTCAAGGCTAGACTGCTGGTCAAGGCCAACTATCAGGAGCATGTGACCCTGATATTTCAACAATTATACTAGTTATTGATCCACTACCAAGCCTAGTTCTAGGAGTTCGTACATGACATGGAACCAGAATATCTCCCATATGTTCCTGGCTGGGAATTAAGATCACAGCAAGAGGCTCTATCAATTAAAAAGGCCTGTTTGGTGGGTACATGAGAGAAAGCCTTTTCAGTGGTAGCCCCACTATCACGGAACAACCTTTCCAGGGAGTTGCACCTCACCCCCTCACTTCCAATCTTCAGGGGACAGTTGAAGATGGTTGTATTTAGGACTGCATTTGGTTAAGGTCACTAGCAGTCTTGAGTTGTGATTTTAAATGTTGGCTTTTATGTTTTAAAGGCATTTTATTTTATATCCTTTATTTATGCTGTAAGGCTCCTTGAGCTCTGGAAGGAAGAAAGGTGGCTAAGTGTTTTTAATAAATAAATAAATCTGGGGGGAAACTTAAATGCCGTATTGTGGCCTCTATGAAAATGAATGAACTGTGTAAGATTATTCCTATCATATACATCCTGCTCCATTGTATTAGTTGATCTTGTGTTCAGCTGTTGCCTTTCAAGACTTGACACCAATCATTGTACTGGGGTCAGCTTTGTCAGATGGTAGTTGTTGAACACAGAGTCCCTGTGGGATAGCTTAGGGCAGGAAATTTCTGTTTCCTAGCTGGCTGTTTATATTCTGCTTAGTTAGTTATTTTGCACTTCACATTGTTCATCTCAATGAATTGTTCCCATATGTATGTCAAAGTTTTACAGCTTTTTCTTGGTAAGTATAGGGAAGGAGCTGAACTCTCAAAGATGAATACTTAAAACCAAAACTTTTTAGTTACCCTTCCATATCTGAAAAAGATCCAACACGGAAATTTTTATGCTGAATAAAGAGACGTTAGTATGCCTTGCTGAAAACACACTGTTCATTCATTTCTTTGCAAGGCTATTCTTCTGTTACGCCACAGTGTGGGAAGTGTTTCTCTGTAGTTAAAAAAAACCCTTAGTTGAATGTTTTGATCTCTTTTCTCAAAGGATTGGAGTAGTTACTGGGAATGAAATTTTCAAGTATGGATGGATGCACACAGATTTGAATGAAAGGTACATGTAAGGAAACAGTTCTAGGGAACACTAGAAAATAACTAAAGCCTAAGATAATAACCATTTTGAGTTCAAGAATTGTAGAATTTAGTAAGGTTCATTTGTTCCACACTTTAGTTGCCTCTGATATGATTATAAAGTTTGCAGCTTCAGATTTTACATGGTATTGAAAGAACAACAAAGTATAACATAGAAACAAAAATGGATGTGTTAAAACTCCCAGACTAGTTCCTGGAAAGAACAGGAGAATCTATAAACAAGTGCCATACTTAAACTGTATTGCACTGCAAGTAGATCAGGTAAGAATGAGCCTCCAGTAAGCACAATTGTGGTAAGTAAAACCAAGTAAAGTATTCAATACTTCTTAGCTTGATGGCAAGACTGGTGAAGGGGAACAAATCACATTTTGATAAATTTGAGGCATTATTTGTAACCCAGAAGAGATATTTGATGTGAGAGCATAGGCTCACATAAGATTAATGTAAGGGTGTTGGCACAAATGTTTGAGTTCAAGGAACAATGTGAATCATTTATGAAATACATAAGACATATGACTAATTTAAATTTGATACAAGAATTGCAGCAGACCCAGAAGATCAAAGTGGTGTTAATGCAGATTGCAATTATATATTTAAAGGCTGAGAATGCTTTCCAGAGCATTAATCTGTAAATCCACAGGTACCGTACCACATTTATTTCATGCACTTTTGAAGTTTCCATTGGCATAAAATTCAAAAGAACTTGTATGGGAAAAATAGATGGTCAAGGTAGAAAATTAGACCTGTCTCTGCATGAACCTGTAGACACCTGCTCAGAAGGGATGGTCCTAAGTGCTATGGACAGGGTACTCCTAATTAGGGATGGGCACTAATTTAATTACAAACCAAAATTCATCACAAACCAGGCCCAGTTCATGGTTCATGAACCTCAGTTTTTGCCATCCTGCTCCCATGAACATCCTAAGTGGCTATGGGGAGGTTTGTGTGGTTCGTTGTTGGCAGACATGCTGGCGCCAGTGGCAGGGCTTGGAGAAGGCATTTAAAGAGACAGCTGTCTCTTGTTCATCTCTAAGGTACTACTGGACTCAAATCTTATTTATATCACAGTTGGCCTTTCTTCAGGTTATTCAAGGTGGATCACAATTAAAATACTTAAACAGTAATAATAAAACATCTACAAAACGTTGGAGAATATCACAGTTTACTAAGAGCCCATCCTACCAAGCTCTGCTTCACAAATCCTTTGGAAAGATAGAACCATAGGGGCTTTAACTTCTTGTAATAACTTTTTCAACCAAGTACAAGCTACAGCAACCAAAAAGCCCAGTGCATGGGCTGTGACAGAACACATTTGTCTGCACAAGGGAAATGTCAACGAGCCCTATTCAGATGAATGGAACTGATTCAGTGGAATGTAACAGACCATATGCACATGAAGTAACCAAATTGGATAAAGATTGTTCAAATGTGTAATTCTTCCACTTACATGGTCCAGACCAGTGTTCCATCTAAGCTGAGTTAGTGTGAGCTAGTTCACAGTTTTCTTAGCCTCGGGCTCACACATTTTTGTCTTAGCTCAGGAAAAATGGCCCCAGAGCAAAGTAACTTATGCAGTAGCTCACAACTTTAATGTCATTAGCTCACAAAATAGAATTTTTGCTCACAAGCCTCCACAGCTTAGAGGGAGTATTGGTCCAGACCAATTTCAGTATTACAAAGTCTCCTGGTTATTCATTAGTTCAGGAGTGAAGTGGGGTATCTCACCTGCAGAGAGCCAATTTGGTGTAGTGGTGTAGTGGTTAAGTGTGTGCACTCTAATCTGATTTGATTCCCCCACTCCTCCAAATGCAGCTGCTGGGTGATCTTGGGTCAGCCACAGTTCTCTCAGAGCTATCTCAGCCCCACCTACCTCATAGGAAAGGAAGGGAAGGAGATTGTAGGTTGCTCTGAGTCTCTGAGTGAAGGGTTGAGTATAAATCCTGTCTCTTTTTCTTCGTTATAATGTTGACCGTGAAAGAGACTTAAGAAGCAAGTAGATTTGTCAGTTCAGCAGAGATGAATCTCAACTTGTCATGTGAGTCATCAAATCAGAGCTTCCAAGGCTAAACAAATTTATGTTCTCCTTTGGTCTTTGTTCTGATTCTCATAAAGTATGAGAAACACCTGGACACCAAATAACATGAATAATCAAAGAGACTTCTATGTGAAAAAAGCCTATCTTACTGGAGGAAGTCTCTTAAAATAATGATGGAGTGCTTTATGTCTTGGGGCAGCTTCCCAAAGACATTACTGTAAATTTCCACTGTGTTCCAGTAAACAGACGATTTCTTTGAAAATATCTGATTTGAGTAAACTTCACTAAGATTGTATCAGATTATGTTCTGTCTGCCAGAACACATTTCCATATTAAATTGGCACAGGTTTCAACCATGTACATCATAATGTAAAACCAAGGTCCCTTTGGAGTCCTTTGGTTTGTTTGCCTATAATCTAAATGCCCAAAAGTTGCTTCACAGAGCTTGTGTTTCTTGTATATGTTGTTCCATCTTTGGAATGACTGGAAGTTCTGCATTTTATCCGGTAGGCAAAATCATCATTGGTTCTTGCTTTGCACTATAAACATCTGTGTTTGATACCTAAGCACCTTATTGCTTAAAATATATTAGACTATTGATCCTTCTAGTTCAGAGTTTATTCTTACTGATGACAATGACCTTCTAGGAATTCAGACAGACAAGAAAAGTCTTTCCTAATACCTTAGATCCTTTAACTTGAGAGACTAGGGAACTGAACCTTGGACTGAAATGATGCAAAACATATGATCTGTCTCTAAGCCATGATCCCTTGTATTTTGTACTGCTTAGGTCTGGGGATGGGCAAGCAGCTTTCTGTCAGCACTATGAGACAAATGTACTACATATTTAAAATGGTGAAATTCAGGGCTAGGTGAACTAAAAAGCTATTTAGTTCTTGAGTTCTGAAATTTCACATAATTGTGCTTTGAGGGTCCCTATTATTTAATCCCTACCCGCAACACCATGTGGCCTCAAGTCTTATTTTTAGTAATATATAAGTGGATAGAACCATGCTACAGCTGCAAAACAGGGCCACATGCAGACATGAGAGGTTTAGGCATATGGAAGAAGAAAAATGCATATGCATGTTGCTATAGTTTATGAGAAAGAGGGCAGGCTTAAGCCTTTGCTTTGCTTCTGGGTTTTTTGGTTTTGGGGGGTTTTTTGCAAGTCCTTGTTATGTTTATTGCCGTTCCATTGTTTGAAGCTGCAGCTTCCATTCACTATTTTACACTTTGTAGCAAATGTGGGTGTTCTCTCCTTATAGGAAAGAAATGTCATGAGAAACAGTCCACTCTCGATGGGCTTTTTTGAGCAATTTTTAAATGTAATATTAAGCAGAAGGATTCCATGTTTCAAGTATACAGAACTTTTTCTGCCTTCTTAAAAGAATGTTAGAATTCTAAAGATAGTATTGCAAAGCCATGATAAAAAGCACAAACCCAGTGTTGTGGGTTTTCCAGAAAGATAGGAACTGAAAAAAAACTTTCCAAAACATTTTCTGAAGTCCTAAATTAAAGCTTTATGTAGAAAATATTTTTATTGGAGTAATACTGGCAAATGTTTTAAGACATTTATTTTATTACCTTGTTTAAAATTAAGAAAAAAATTCAAAGAAACTCAAAACCATTGAGACACTAATTTTAGCATAATCAAAGATCTCTGCCATTTATCATTCACCTATTTAAACAACATTTAACTCTTCTAGAGAGGTCATTGGGTCATATAGTTTTCACTGTCACTCCCTCTCGCATTACTTGCATTACTTGTTTGTTCTATATGGGATTAGTGGTACAATGTCCCTTCCATCATGAGAGGACTCATATGAGCTAGAATTTACTTGAACAGAACGAAAATGAATTCATAACTTTGTATCAATTAAGACTATTTCTAGTTTTATCTCTTCTTTCCCATTTACAAATCATTAAAACATATATGTACTCATGCAGTTTATAGGTGTAATAATGTGAAAAACGTTAATTACACGTTTGAAACTTGCCCAGTCATTATTGTTAATTTTACAAAATATTTTTAGAAATGGAAATCTTTCTGTAGAAAAAGTAAACACTAGGAATATTTCCAACTTGCATCACTGACCTTACCACTAAATCATTTTGTTAATGGACAACTTTCCCCCTTTATTCTGCCTGCTAAATGGGCACTATTAATGGGGGGAACTATTAAAATAAAAACCAATTCAGAGAATATTACTTTTGTTTTATGCAGTGATTTTTCAGCTTTAAAAAACAACCCAGCTAACGATTTCCCAGACAAGGAATTGCATATCTCCTATTCTTCTGATAGCAGAACTCAACGAGGTCTAATGAAAGTAATAGCCCAAATTTAAAACAAACAGAAAGAACTAATTAGCTATGAAAGGGGTAATTATTAATCTTTGTAACATCTTACCAAGTGAAGAGCTAGGGATTTATTTGTACAAAAAAAACAAGTAAAGAGAATCTGAGTATATGTCTATTGAGGTGAAAGAAGAAAGCAATCTTGACTTGGTTGCTTTTGTGACATGCATTTAAGAACAAAGTACACAAGAAAATCAAAATACTCTTTTACTTGTCACTACATGTCCACATTTCATGGTATCCATTCTTTTACAGAGGCAATTCTTATTTAAGACTATTGGTGAATGGCACTGCTAGCATGTTGATAACCCTATGATCAAGAACTGATTCGTCCACTCGCTTGTCATTAGCACATAGACTGCTCTTATTGGGTCTAGTAGCTAAATTCCCAAGAGGCACAGAATTGACATCAGATCAGTTGGCAGACTTGGTCCCTGCTTTGTTGAATGATCTGCTGCTTCCTGTTGGGGGAGTCTAAGAGCAGGTGGGGGGTTACAGAGGGCTTGTTTAAAATAAATCCAACAATTATCTACCATTTATTACGAGATTTGTCATTTGTTGTTCACCTGAGGTATGTAGTACTTTCCCCATTCAAGCACTCCAGTTGCTAACTTTGCAGAGCATGCGTGTGCGCTTGGTCTCTAGAACAGGAGTGTCAAACGTGCGGCCTGGGGCCAGATCCGGCCCCCAGGGGGCTCATATCAGTCCTGCGAGCAAGTCTGCTTCCTTCTCCCTCTCTCTTGCTTCTTTCTGTGTCTCAGTTTGCTTTGCCAGAATTTCTCAGTTGCACAGAAACTACAGAGCAAAGCCTGTTTTCCCTATTGGCTGAGGCTCCTCTCTAGGGGAGGAAGTGGGGGGAGGGAGAGCTTGCTTTGATACTGACCACAGTATTATAATAAATAAATAAATAAACTTTATTTTTATATCCCGCCCTCCCCCGACAAGGCGGGCTCAGGGCGGCTAACAGACATGGGATTGCAACAAGTTCTAATACAAGTAAAACAAGTATTGCAACAGTTCTAATACTTTAAGCATATTTTATCTTAAGGGTTTTTTAAAAAAAACAACCTTTGTTTGTTTGTCTGTGTCGTTTATATAGTTTATATCTCCGCTATGTGGCATTGCATTTTATGACACATGGCCTGACCCGAAAAGTTTCATTTATGTCAGATCCAGCCCTTATAACAAATGAGTTCAACACCCCTGCTCTAGAATATGCACGTGCAGGCTGCATAGGAAAAATTGAATAATATCGCTTAAGTTCCTTTTCCTCTTAAGGAGGAGTGCTTTTTAATTGCTTTTTCCCCCTATACTTGTAATTAGAGTTCAGGGTCTTAAACCAAACAAATTCACATCATCTTTTTTAAAAAGTAACAGATAAACAAGGCAGAAGGGCACTGAGTTATATGGCTAGCTTTGTGTGGGTAGTAACAGCACTTTGTGAAACTGGTTGGTGTGACTATGTCCCTTGCTCTTTACAGTTCTTTACCCTTCAGCCAGCCCTATGTCATGAATAGATAATGATATTTCTTCAAGTTTTGGGACTTAGCAGGCATGTAAATTTATGCAAAACTCCTACAGACTTAGCACTGTGGTTGACTGCACTATTCTGATCTCATTCTTTGTTTTAAAAATAGCTTCTCGTGCTTTGCTGAATTACTGAAATTACTAAATTGTTGTTCAGTCGCACAGTCAAGTCCGACTCCTTGCAACCCCATGGACAAAGTCACGCCACCCCCTCCTGTCTTCCACCATCCTCTGAAGTCTGCTCAAATTCGTGTTTGTTACATCAGTAATGCTGTCCAGCCATCTCATCTTTTGCCGTCCCCTTCTTTTTTTGCCTTCTGTCTTTCCCAGCATCAGGATCTTCTCCAGGGAGTGCTCTCTTCTCATTTGGTGGCCAAAGTACTTGAGCTTCAGATTCAGCATCTGACCTTCCAGGGAACAGTCTGGGTTGATTTCCCTTAGGACTGACTGATTTGATCTTCTTGCAGTCCAGCACCACAGCTCAAAAGCATTAATTCTTCTGCGCTCGGCCTTCCTTATGGTCCAGCTTTCACAGCCATACATTACTACTGGGAACACCATTGCTTTGACTATATGGACTTTTGTTGGCTGGCTGATTTCTCTACTTTTATTATACTGCCCAGGTTCACCATAGCTGTCCTCCCAAGGAGCAAATGTCTTTTAATTTCATGGCTGCAGTCACCATCTGCAGTGATCTTGGATCCCAGAAACGTGAAGTCTGTCACTACTCCCATGTCTTCCACTTCTATTTGCCATGATGTGATGGGGCCGGATGCCATGATCTTAGTTTTTTTGATGTTGAGTTTCAAGCCTACTTTTGTGCTCTCCTCTTTCACCCTCAACAAGATGTTCTTTAGGTCCTCCTCACTTTCTGCCATTAGAGTGGTATCATCTGAATATCTGAGGTTGTTGATGTTTTCCCCAGCAATCTTAATTCCTGTTTCTGCGTCATCCAGGCCAGCATTCCATATGATGTACTCTGCATATAAATTCAATAAGCAGGGTGACAATATACATCCTTGTCGAACTCCTTTTCCTATTCTAAACTCATCAGTTGTTCTATATCCCGTTCTGACAGTTCCTTCTTGACCCTTATACAGGTTTCTCAGAAGACCTGTGAGGTGGTCTGGTACTCCCATCTTTTTGAGGACTTGCCACAGTTTGTTGTGATCCACACAATCAAAGGCTTTAGCGTAGTCAATGAAACAGAAATAGATGTTTTTCTGATACTCCCGTGCTGTGTCCATAATCCAGCGAATGTTGGCAATTTGATCTCTAGTTCCTCTACCTCTCCGAAACCCAGCTTGAACTTCTGGTAGTTCCCAATCTACGTTCTCTGAAGCCTATCTGGTAGGATCTTTAACATGACCTTGCTGGCATGTGAAATGAGTGCAATGGTGCGATTGTTTGAACATTCTTTAGAATTACCCTTCTTTGGGATTGGGATATAAACTGATCTTTTCCAATCCTGTGGCCACTGTTGCGTTTTCCAAATTTGTTGACATAATGTGAGCATCACTTTAACAGCATCATCTTTTAGGACTTTAAATAGCTCAACTGGGATACCGTCATCTCCGCTTGCTTTGTTGTTAGTAATGCTTTCTAAGGCCCATTTGCTGTCACACTCCAGGATGTCTGGCTCAAGGTCAGCGATTTCAATGCCATGGTTGTCAAGGACATTGAGATCCTTCTTGTATAATTCTTCTGTGTATTCTTGCCACCTCTTCCTGATCTCTTCTGCTTCTGTTAGGTCCCTACCATTATTGTCCTTTATCATGGCCATCTTTGCACGAAACGTTCCCTTGATTTCTCCAATTTTCTTAAAGAGATCTCTTGTTCTTCCCATTCTATTATTTTCCTCTGTTGCTTTGCATTGTTCTTTCAGGAAGTCCTCCTTATCTCTCCTTGCTGTTCTCTGAAAATCTGCATTCAGTTGGGTGAATTTTTCCTTTTCACCTTTGCCTTTCGCTTTCCTTCTTTCCTCAGCTATTTGTAAAGCCTCATCAGACAGCCACTTTGCTTTCTTGCATTTCTTTTTCTTTGGGATGGTACTGATTGCAGCCTTCTGTACAGTGTCACGAACCTCCGTCCATAGTTCTTCTGGCACTCTATCAACTCTAGTTCCTTAAACCTATTCTTCACCTCCACTGTATATTCATAAGGGATGTGATCAAGGTCAAACCTGAATGGCCTGATAGCTTCCCCAGTTTTCTTCCTTTTAAGCCTGAATTTTGCAATGAGTAGCTCATTATCTGAGCCACAGTCAGCTCCAGGTCTTGTTTTTGCTGACTGTAAGGCACTTCTCCATCTTTGACTGCAGAGTGTATAATCAATCTGATTTCTGTGTTGCCCATCAGGTGATGTCCATGTGTAGAGCTGCCTTTTAGGTTGTTGGAAGAGGGTGTTCGCTATGACCAGTTTGTTCTCCTGACAAAACTCTACTAGTCTTTGCCTGGCTTCATATCGTTCTCCAAGGCCAAATTTGTCAGTTGTTCAGGTTACCGTTTGACTTCCTACTTTGGCATTCCAGTCCCCTATGATGAGGAGAACATCTTTTTTTGGTGTTAATTCTAGAAGGTGTTGTAGATCTTCATAGAACTGGTCCACTTCAGCCTCTTCTGCATCAGTGGTTGGGGCATAGACTTGGATTACTGTGATATCGAATGATTTGCCTTGGATACAAACCGAGATCATTCTATCATTTTTGAGATTGTATCCCATTACTGCCTTTCTCACTCTCTTGTTAACTATAAAGGCCACACCATTTCTTCTACAGGACTCTTGTCCACAGTAATAGATATAGTGATCCTCTGAGTTAAATTTACCCATTCCCATCCATTTTAGTTCACTGATTCCCAAGATGTCGATGTTCAGTCTTGCCATCTCTTGTTTGACTACATCCAGCTTACCTTGATTCGTAGATCTTACATTCCACGTTCCAATGCAGTATTGTTCTTTGTAGTATCGAACTGTTCTTTCACCATCAGACACATCCACAACTGAGCGTCCTTTCGTCTTTGGTCCAGCCGCTTCACTCTTTCTGTAGTTACTTGGACTTGCCCTCTGCTCTTCCCCAGTAGCATATTGTGCACCTTCAGACCTCAGGGGCTCATCCTCCAGCGCCATATATTTTAGCCTTTTGTTATTGCCCATGGGGTTTTCTTGGCAAGGATATTGGAGTGGTTTGTCATTTCCTTCTCCAGAGAATCACATTTTGTCTGGGTTCTCAGCTGTGGCCTGTTTATCTTGGGTGGCCCTGCATGGCATAGCCCACAGTCTCAATGAACCGTGCAAGCCCTCTCGCCACGTCAAAACAGCAATCCATGAGAGGGATTACAGAATTACTGAGATGCAAAATCTAAGGTAAATCAATCTAAAGTAAATGTACCAGCTTTCAATTTTGAGCTCTTTATATAATCAAGAAGTACATAGAAATAATAGACATTAATTATGCTTGTTAAATATTTATTTAGGGAATTTTTATGCCACCTCTCCTGGGTAACCTTCTCAAGGTGGCTTACAAAATAGCATAATAAAATATAACATTACAAGTGATAAATTAAAACCTAGGATTAAGTCACTATCAGCTTAAAATAAATTTAACTAAGGGCAAACTATGAAAATATCTTAAAAGATTGACCCCTGAATTAAAATACTGGCTAAACAAACATATTTCAGCCTGGCATCTAAGAGAAACCAGTATAGGTGCCAGGCAGGCATCAAGGATAAGGGCATTCCACAGACAAGGTGCCATTACAAAAAAAAGGTCCTAGCTCTGGTTCCCACCCACCTTACCAGTGAAGGTGGAGGGGCACAGAGACCTGGGCTTGTAGGCACATCCTAACTGGCAGGCTGCTTGGTATAGGAGGAGGTGGCCCTTTGAATACCCAAGCCCTAAGCCAAAGTGTTCTGTGGTGGCTGGCTGTGACATAACTAAGGTCCCGCTCATCGACTCCTTAAGGGCTTTGGCATGCTCAGGCATAGGGGCGAGGGGAAGAGAAGCGTAGGTTGCTGCCTGTCAGGGCATCGCCATGGCAACTCCGCTGGAGTGCAGACTCCCTCCACGCAGGCGAGGCGGATGCAGCAGGAGGGGAGGGCCAGCCCAGCCCCCAGATTGGCCAGTGCTGGCGCAGGCGCCGTGACAGATGACAGGGGTGGGAAGAGGCAGCCCCAGAGAAGTTGATCGCCTTTCCCAGACAGAAACTGAACTAATCATGGGAAGACGGATCAAAGGCAAAGGAGAGAAATCCCACCAACACAGGGAGGTGACAGGAGTGAGGCTGGACGCTCATGCATGAGAGAGAGAAGCCTGGCTCGCTGCCAAGGTGGGAGGGGGGGAGGGAAAGGAAAGTGCAGAGCTGCAGGATTGGCCATTCCCATGGCTGTGCCAACCTACTGTCAGAGAATAGTGCCAATGGCAAGCAGGCGAGGGGAGTCATGTGCCCTCCCCGCGAGCCATAAACAAACAGGGAAAACATAGTGTAGGAGTCTGCAATCAGGAAAACCAGGCAAAATGTGTGTATTGGAATGAGCAGGCAGAGTCTTGGCGTGCCACCAAGTCCAACAGGTAAGCCCTCCCTGGCATGGACACAGAGTCTCACCCTGACGCCCTCCGCTACTTGTGGGGAACCTCTCCACCAGTGGCAGCAGTACACAGAATCTGAGGCACCAGCCAGGCGCCTGTTGCATTGTCCTCCCCCCCCCCGCGCACTCCTCTCTGATGTGTGCCATGGGACAAGGGAGGGAAAGATCCTCCGGCTCCCCTGTCCAGTCTCTTGCAGAGGTGGTTCATAGTTTACCTCCTCCCCCTCCCCAAGAAACAAGCGAGCCCGTCCTCCAAGACATTCCCTCAGAGAGCCTACAGACAGAGTGGCAGGGGGAGGGGCACAGGGAATGTACAGCAGACACCAAGCAGGAGAGACAAAGTAGGGCACAGCTTAGACTTTATGTGCTGGAACCAAGTGCAGTGGTATCCCAGGTACAACTTGGACAGTCTTGCAGGCGGCGGGGCTTCACTCAGAGCGGCAGGCAGCAACAGCTGACCGAGCAGAGGGAGGGGTGGAGCGCCACACACAGAAGCCTCTGTGTTGAATTCCTACCTGCAAAACAGAGACAGAGATCAAGAGCACCTGCAGGGGTGGCAGCTGGAGCAGGGGGGTTGTGTTTCAGCCAGGGACTCTCTTAAAGGGTCAGGTTCTGACCCACCTCCCCACAGGCATCAGATCAGCTGCCAGCCCCCCCCCCAGTGCCCTGCCGGAAATGGGAACAAGGCAGAGGACAGACCAAGGGAAGGGGGCCAGCAGCAGGGGGGCTGGCAGCTGCCCCCCTGCCTGGTCCAAGTGCCGGAGACACTGTCACACCACCCGTCCTCGAGCAAAGGGAGGAGGAGGAAATTGGGCGTGCACAGTCACAGTCCTTGTATGCTGAACCTCTGGAGGCTGGGTACCTGTTGAGACCTGGAAATGAGAGCGGTTAGCCTCAGGGGGAAGACCTTGCTCTCCTGCTCACAAGTTTCCTGGAGGACGCTTCTATCCTTGACCCCTACCAGTCTGGTTTTCGCCCGGGCCACGGGACGGAGACGGTGCTGGTCGCCCTGGTGGATGACCTTCAGCGGCATCTGGATCAAGGCGGCTCGGCGGTGCTGATGTTGTTGGACCTATCGGCAGCGTTCGATATGGTCGACCATCGGCTTCTGGCGTGCCGCCTTGCCGACGCAGGGATTCAGGGGTTGGCCTTGCAATGGTTTTCCTCTTTCCTTGACGGTCGGGGACAAAGGGTGGCGATTGGGGAGGAACTGTCCCGGAGACACACGCTTGACTGCGGGGTGCCTCAAGGGGCGGTGCTCTCCCCGATGTTATTTAACATCTACATGCGCCCCCTTGCCCAGATTGCCCGAAGGTACGGGCTCGGGTGTCATCAATATGCTGATGACACCCAGCTCTATCTGCTTATGGACGGCCGGCCCGCCTGCGCCCCAGAAAATCTGGACCGAGCGTTACAGGCAGTGGCTAGGTGGTTTAGGCTGAGCGGGCTGAAGCTGAATCCGGCGAAGACAGAGGTCCTGTGCCTGGGTCGCTGCGGCCCGGGAAGGGAAATCCCCCTGCCAGTTTTTGACGGCGCGCCGCTAACAGCGTCGGGCAGGGTCAAGAGCCTGGGGGTGCTGTTGGAGCCTTCACTGACAATGGAGGCCCAGATAGCAGCCACTGCCAAGTCCGCGTTTTTTCACCTTAGGCGGGCGAAGCAGTTGGCCCCCTTCCTGGAACGTGACGACCTGGCAACAGTGATTCATGCTACGGTCACCTCGAGGTTAGACTACTGTAATGCCCTCTACATGGGGCTACCCTTGTGCCGGACCCGGAAACTGCAGTTGGTGCAGAACGCTGCTGCCCGGCTGTTATTAGGGCTCCCAAGACGGGAGCACATTCGGCCGGGGCTCCGGGATCTGCACTGGCTGCCGGTAATATTCCGAGTCCGGTACAAGGTGTTGGTCATTACCTTTAAAGCCCTATATGGCCTAGGACCTGTCTACCTTAGGGACCGTCTTTCCCCACACGTTCCCCAGAGAGTACTACGCTCGGGTTCACAAAACCTGTTGGTAGTCCCCGGGCCAAAGGAGGCCCGTCTAAAATCCACCAGGGATCGGGCCTTCTCAATAACGGCACCTTATTGGTGGAACCAGCTGCCGGAGGAGGTGCGGGCCCTGCGGGACCTAGGGCAGTTCCGCAGGGCCTGTAAGACAGCCCTCTTCCGGCAGGCCTATAATACTGACTGACAAGGAAATCTTTTGGATGGAACGAAATGCATCTGTAGACCGCCGGTTTTATCTATCTTGTTTTTATTAATTTATGGTTTTAATTCTACTTGTAAGTGTTTTAAATTGTAGTATTAAATTATTATGTTGTAAGCCGCCCTGAGACACTTCGGTGTGAAGGACGGGGTATAAATTCCAATATAAATAAATATAAATAAATAAATAAATAAATAAATAAAGTTAAAGAACTCGCCCTATACTGTCTAAATGCCCTTATTCAGTGTCCACCACTAAAGTGCCCTGGCCCTCGCTCTAAGTCTGCATGTCAGGGAGCTTCCCGGCAGTCTCGTGCTGCATGCCCTGCCCTACCTGAAGACTTGTAAAGGCCAAGACAGAAGGCTTTGTAGGAGGGGGGGCTGTGATTGGGTGCTGCAGAGGGGGCTCGTCCCGCCATGGTTATGCGGGGATTGGTGTGCCATTTAGTTGGCTTCCAAAGGGGTTTTGAGGCTGCACCGGGAGCAGCAGCAAACTTTGGTTTTGGGATCCATGGGTCTCTATGGGATATATCTGCATTCTCATTGCCATAACTCTGCGCCTCTCATGGGGAGTGTTCCCAGGCTTAAAGGTGTTAGGAAGCTGACTAACAGTGGCCACGCCTCTGGGGCTGCCCCCTCATACAGAGTAGCAGTGTGCGCCCCAGTTCTGCTGCTGGCTCGGCGTGGTGCTGCTCCACCAGAAGCCATGGGCGGGCGTACACTGAGGCGCCCTGGGAATGGCGCAAGTCCCATTTGCACCAGCAGGGAGGGAGTTCGAATGGCAACTCTCATTTCTGCTGGCATAGCTGTTAGTTTGCTCCCAAAGCACTTTCAGCCCCCCCCCGCCCCCCTTGGGATTGCGCTGTTAAGATTTGAAAGATAAGAACCAGTACTTTTTTACATTTTTAGGCCAGTTGTGCACCTTCTTTATGCATTTAATGGTACTCATTGTAGCACTGGAGCCAAGCTAAACATCTGTGCAAAGCATGTCATACGATAACCTGAGAACTATTAATCAAGAAGTATAAACAAGTGATTGAGAGTTTTCTGGTTTCACATTAATGACAATGGGCTGCTTATTGTGTTACAGGAACTTACAGTGGGCAGTGCTAAACATGGATAGAGGTAAGTTTTTGTGTATATTTTCTAGGTTAACATTTACTTATGTCTGGCACAACTTGTTTTGTGCATTTTTTTTCCCTTCCTAAGCCTACTTTGGCAGGGAGGGGGGGATATAAATCAAATAAACTAACTAACTAACATATTCCCTGTAGATATGTGGGACAGCAAACCAGCCACTGAGATGGCAGTGTAGCCAAAGTTCACCTGGGTTTGGTGCAGTAAACTCACACAAAGAGTACAGCACCACTTAGTTCTCTACATTTACCCACAAACTACAAAAACCTGGTATTGAGGTGGACACTCTTTTTTTATGTGATGAATTATATATTTTAAGAACAATCCAACTAAGGCTTATGGATCAAGAATACCAAAAAGTGTTCCCCTCACATCCCCCTGTTTGCTCTGCAGCCAATCTAGATATACTCTGAAGACATGGGAAGATACCCCATTATTTTTTTACTTTAGATTTCTCATTCCATCGTCAGACTTTTACTCTGGCACATTTAAATGCCTTCCCATCAACAGTTCTCTTTGGTAGGTTTAGACAGATACATCTCCAAAATAGATTATGTCTATGTGAATTAGGAGTCCTTGATTATATATCCCATATTATTTTAGAATGTCCTTTCCTGATCTTACACCGTAGACAATTTTTAGCTGAGTACCTCCAACACAATGTATTTACTAAAAGGAAAACTCTAACCTACTTTTTACAAGATGTTAATCCCCACATTACTACATGTGTTGCGAATTTCTTAGTAGAAGCCTGTAAAATTAAATCTAGGCATACTACTGTATTTTGATTGCTGGGTGTCTACTCTTGATTTGTGTCATTTGCAGCTATTTAATTGATTTATGTATTGTTCTTACTATACTTCAGGCCTTTGTATCTACTTTTGATTGTGAATCATTATTGCTTTTATGCCAATAAAAGTCTGAACTGAACTGAAAAATAAAAATTTATTAAACTAAATCCAAATAGGTTGGCAAAAGGCCAAAACAGTTTAGCAAAGAGAATGCACACAAAATAACGAAACTAAAATCACTGACTACTCACATCAACCCTATTCAGCTTTGTCATATCCTGAGGAGTGACATCTGTGGACCATAGTATAAATATAATCTTTAGCAGTAAGGAGGGAGAAAAGGATGATAGGAAAATTGACTAAACTACTATATAGCTATTCTTGTAGGGAATACCAGCCGTAACACATCAATGTCCTTCAACCAGGCTGTCTCTATGGAATTTTTCCAAAGTATGAGCAACCGACCCCTCCCAACCAGGTTTTTCAGCTGCGATGTGTTAGCTAATTAGGCCAGCCTGGGAGAGTGGTCTTAAGGAGAAACTGGCTTGTGGGAGTGAGGGCATCTGTGAAAGTGAAAAACTAACTGATCCTAAGAAAATTCTATCAAAGATAGATACTCTCTTGACAATATGTTATCAGTTAACTTCTCTGTTCCACCAGAAGTCTTCATTGCTATGCTTGACTCAACACAGATACAGTGCCATGAATTATTTAAGGAAGAAAAAGGTGAAATGTATTTCCAAATTCAAGTGGGATTGTATATACATTAGTGGCCTAGTAGGTGGGGTGGAAAGAAAAAGAGTCGGTTTTCACAGAATGAGGCCAAGATTTTTGAACACTTGGACACTGATGAATGAAGAAGAAGAATTGCAATTTATACCCCGCCCTTCTCCCTGAATCAGAGACTCAGAGCGGCTTACAATCTCCTATGTCTTCTTCCCCCACAACAGACACCCTGTGAGGTGGGTGGGGCTGAGAGGGCTCTCACAGCAGCTGCCCTTTCAGAGACAAGTCCTGCGATAGCTGTGGGTAACCCAAGGCCATTCCAACAGGTGCAAGTGGAGGAGTGGGGAATCAAACCCAGTTCTCCCAGATAAGAGTCCGCACACTTAACCACTACACCAAACTGGCTCTCTGGATGGGCCATATATATTTTGCAATACACATTATTTTGTGTTGTGATACTGTATTTGTAAGAGCCAGTTTTAATTTGTAAGAGCCATGTGGTGGAGTGGGGAATTAAACCCGGTTCTCCCAGATAAGAGTCCGCACACTTAACCACTACACCAAACTGGCTCTCTGAATGGGCCGTATATATTTTGCAATACACATTATTTTGGGTTGTGATACCGTATTTGTAAGAGCCAATTTTAATTGCTTATGATACATCAAGAAGTCTTAAAGCAACTAAGTAGATACAGATTTGTACTTTTTAAAAAAGTGCTGATTTCTCCATTAATTTTTAGAATGCTTGCTGTTGAAAAAGATTAAAATTAAATTAATTAAAATTACCCCAAAATTTACCATTTTAAAAAACACATTTACTAGTAGATGACTAACCACCCCGTTAAAAAGTCTGCTGTGAAAACATTGTGATGCGACATCACCCCAGAGTCGGAAATGACTGGTGCTTGCACAGGGGACTACCTTAACCTTTTTAACCTACTGAACATTTGTTTCAGAATGCTGGCTTCTGATTTGTCCATAAGTGCCATAAATAATATCCCTTTTTCTTGTATAGTTGGAAACAAATGAACATCCATCTAATAAGTATATGAATGAGAGTTTGTTCATTTAATTTGACAGATTCAAAACTTAAGTTGATAGCGAAATTAGTATCTAAAATATCTTGAATGTTCTGGTTAATACAGGTGCTGTCATTACCTGCCCTTTGCAACGGAGAGTGTTTAAAAACTATAGCTTTTCAAAACTCTCAGTTATAAATAGAAACTTATGTATCTACAAGTATGTATTTAATATAATTAGTCTGTTCCAATCCCAGAAATTTACCTGTGTCAACCTAAAATATCATCCTCATCATCATCAAGACTTTTCTAAAACTTTGGAAATGCAAATAACACTTTAAAGCACTTTCAAATACTACTTTTCTTTTCTTCAGTCTTCCTCACAGATGCTAAAGCAAACTCTGTATTAAAAAGATATCCAAGGGCAAATGTATTTTTGGAAGAATTTAAGCAAGGAAACATTGAGCGTGAATGCATGGAAGAACGCTGTGACTATGAAGAGGCAAGGGAAGCTTTTGAAAATGATGAGAAAACTGTAAGTTCATATGAACTGGTGCAGAAAGCACATCTTGTTGTGTAGACAACGTCACCCCAGAGACGGAAATGACTGGTGCTTGCACAGGGGACTGATTACCTTTACCTTTTAGACTGTAATCAAGTATTAGAATTAAGTATTCACATATTGTGCTACCTTGTAAAAGAAAAGAATTATTGTTTAAAGAACCGGAGAAATATAGTAGCTTTCAGAGCCTTGGATGTAGACAGGCCTTTCTGTGAGCCAGATCCTCTCTGAAAGGCTTCCTTCTGGATCCAGAACTATCAGATTTATAGCGAGTGTATCAGTTTCATTAGCTATGTTGGGTGACTGAATTCTGTGGTTCTACATGCAAGTAAATCTGACTGATTTATCATCAAAACCTGCAGCCGTGAGTAAGAAGAAGCTTTGTGGCTCAGAGCCATCATGTTTGAGTGAGTGAAACATCATTTACAAGGGTAAAGGGGGGGAAACCCAAAATGGCAGCAGCATTGTGACATGGACAATTTTAAGCATAAATGGCTTAATGTAAATTAAGTTTCAGTGTTAAACACACTGCTTAGTAAATATGCTTAAGTCTGTCCTTCAGAGTGCATTCTACATTAAATCATTGTTTGATGGAATTACTGAGGAATTTTCTTTAGACAGTATCACTTGTAGTAGGAACATATATCGCTCATGTTATAGAAACAATGCACACATTTGAGTTCTATACTCGAAAGTAATATAGATTAGACTTCATTTACTGTCCCAAGGATACTATTGTATTTTATAGCTGGCCATAGAGAATATATTAACTTTTCCATGTTGTTACCATGTGTGGTTGGAAAACACATCTGTACTAGATATGAGTCTATGTGCAAAATGCCTGCTGCTTAGTTGGGTCTAAATTCGGTTTCGGAGTAGCCAAGCATAAGAAAGAAGCCCCTTTTTTGTCCTTCTCAAATTTTGAAGGATCTTGAGGTTTAGGTTTTAACACCTGCTATAAGTGGCTCAGGGCGGCTGATTGCTCTTAGAGAATGTGATTGCTCTTAGAAAAGTGATAAAAGCCCCAGTAGTAGTCCAAGTAAAAATATGTTGCCTGAAGCTTTTCCTAAGAATTTGTGCTCATACCAGTAGCAAGTTAATGCTTTATGCTACTTGCTGTAAAATTCATTTTTGATCATTTTACTTGAGGAGAAAATAACTCTCAATCATTTTCTTTACTCTGGCTTGTTTTCAGAGGGAATTCTGGAAAAGTTATACAAGAGGAATCCATGGAGAAATTAACACTGGGTATAACTGGTATCCATTTTATCTTGTTTTTCCATTAATCATTGGCCTTCTTGTTGTTCTCATCATCATCTTTGTCACATGGAGATGCCTCCTCAAAAAGAAAATGCGTAGACGATCAATGTATGCACATGGAAGTACCAGAGAAACCACAGGCGATAGAACTGTTACTGATGGGAGAAGTCCTCTTCCTCTGCCACTCAGCATTCTTCATTCTCCTCAGGAAGATATGTTTGAAGGCAATGGACTTTCTCCAGGATATCTGAGCTACACAGATGGACGTTCAGATTCTGTGTCAACAAGGTTGTCAAATTGTGACCCACCTCCATCATATGAAGAAGTTGCTGGTGAAAACGGAATGAGAAGAAATGAAACTACAAATCAAATGGATCCACCTCCACAATATGAGGACATAGTGAGTGCTAGTTTGGTTAATGGCACTTCAGTACCTTCTGTTTCCACTGGTATCAAGTGAAGTAGGAAAAACACTAGTACCTCGTTTATTAAAGAGAAAAAACTCCCTAATTTCCCCCCAGCACTTTATTTCAGCTTAATGTTTGAAATTCTACTCATTTGTTACCATTCCCTCCTTTATTCCGTTACCGTTTTTTTCTGTGGCACTTCCATCCCAACAGGGTTTGAAGGGTGGGAGACAAAGCAATAATTGGCATACTTCCCAAGATGCCAATTCCATTGACTGCTGTTACTTTACAATATTGATGAAAGTGCTTTTTATTGCAAGCATAAAGGATTTCTAATGGCAAAGTTAGAAAAAGGGATTTACATCTCCCAAAAAGATGTTTTTATAATCTGATTTTTTTCAGATGCCATGGTTCATTGCAAGCTGAGCTAGGGGATTTATGTTGAAATGCTTCGAAGTCTGGAAGTACAGAAATGAGCAAATTTATGGCATAAAAATCCTGCCACAGTATACCAAAGAGAGCCAGTTGCCATAAGTGCTGTTTAAATGCTTTGACATAAAATACTCATTGTCATGAGAAATGCAGTATTTTGATGACCATGTTCAAGCAAAAGCTCTTGCTTTGAAAGAGGGAGAAGTATGAAATACATATTTGGATTTTAGAATGTGGAACAAAATATCGATTGGCTGAAATTTTCAGTCAGTAAATATTATTATTGATGTCAATGTGGAGTTAGAATTAAACCCATCTACCAGAATAACAATGATAAGAAATGTATTTTGAAATGGTTGTGAGAACCATATGTGATGGGACCAGGCCCAGACAATGGCTTCTCTGTTGGGGGGGAGGGTTGTTTGTTTGTTGAAAATGAGTGATTACACAACAATCAGATGATTTGTTGGGTGGCTTTTTCCTTCTATTGCCCACAACTCAATCACCATCTTTTCTACTTGGTTCCTCTCTGTACCACCTAATAAGTGATACATAGAAGTATATCTTGCCCGCATTTGGATGCATCTCAGTGACCAGCCCCTGTTTTGCATAAATTTTTTGTGTTACAATTTATGAAAATAGTCTAGTATTCTGAGGTATAACATTCAATTCTTTTTGAGGGAGTTTTGCTTCAACAACAAGTGTTTGTTACAGCTGGCTATTCTGTGTTCATGCATGCCGGGTTTTAAAAGCAGATAAGAGACCTACATCTGTGAAAGAAATCTAGAAGCAAATTTATTTTTAACAATTTTTAATTGCTACTACAGCACAGATTGTTTGGGAGACAGGTTTGCTCCAGGGTAATGCAAGAGTATTGAAAAGTGCCTCACTTTTATGCTTGATTTAAATGTGACACTAGGAGGCAATAAGAATTTATTTGATGCATATAAACAGCATCATGCTACTCTAAGCCATGATCTTTGGAAGTTTAGGGGAAGTGAGATGCCAAAACAGTGCATGAGGAGAAGAAGAGGTAGAAATTCCCTCTGTTCTTGCTAGTATTTACCCCTTCCCTTCTGTTTCTTGAGCTGTTTGGCTGCCAGATTAGACTAATTACCAAAGAGGAGTTTGCCAATGTGTCCCAGACGACTAATAGCTAAGGGATACTGTTTCCCCTCTATAACATCAGAGACACACCTGCAGCAATGAGTCATATAGAGATGCAGCTGCTAATTATCATGCATTTCTTTGATACATCAGCACAACAGAATTACCTGCCCTCAGAGAAGGCTAACTGGGAAAAGACTTGTTCAGAATTTCAAATGGGTGTTTTGATTGTTTTATTTTCTCATTTCCAAGTAATGGTTTTTCAAGTTGTTTTAATTTGTTTTGGCACACTTTTGATGATGGTAGGAAGGGGATGTGTGATTGGTCTGTTTTCACCTGTATAAATACACTTAATTTGGATTTCATACATTTCATATGATTGCGGGATGTCCGAGAATGTGTTCAGATTAATTTAGAAGCTTTTTATAAAAGTTCACTTCCAAGTACCAGTATGTTGAATGCTGCTGCACTTTAGCAATGTGGAAGGTGTAATTCCTGGATGCACCTGTTTCTGGAATGGTATTATGACACAGATGTACAGGTGTTGGTGGAAGATACTGGCAAGGGGACAGGTGCATGATCTGTGGAGGGTGATTTTAGATTTCAAATAACATTGGGAAAGTTAGTTCTGTGAGTTAGAAGTGGAAATCTCTATGTGGCTTAAATGAATTTGCAGGAATATCCTCATTTCTATGGAATGAGGATGTGTTCTGTTTAGCTGTCATGGTGTCTTGTGGACAATTACTATTTCTTGAGTTACCAAGGACAATTCTTACAATGAGTATAGAATCAGTTGACAGTTATTCCAAGTATTGTGTTGGATCTGCATGGACTGTGGATCTTCCTGCTTTCCTATACCCCAGGCATTTCCTACCATGGGATAGTTGATCGCTGAGTCACAGGACCCATGTGGAGTAATAGGCATTTGGTTTGATGGGCTGCAGTGAGAAGATGGAAGGGAGCAAAATTACCCCTGCTGCTTCTGTCAGCAGAATCTACTTGGCAGAAGGAAGCAGAGAAGGTTTGTGATCATCAGTCACTTCCACAGATAGATCACAGATAGATACTCTTTTCTTTGCTGAGGATTTAAATGTGTTTGTGTTGGTAGAGCTAACAGCCAACCATATGAATCGTTTACTTTTTATGCAGTGCATGAATTTTGTGCAATTCCGCTTCAGTGGAATTGGAGTGACCTGTCAGTTTTGTTTCTCTTCAAAATTTGCCTGACTTTCACAGCAAAAATATCTAAGGTAGTGATGGTATAATTTACTTTTCTACTTCAGTTGCTGAAGCTTAAGGACAGTGCTGCTGATTGTTTTAGTCAGTCCACTTACATCTGTCAGTGAAGCATTTAATATGTTCTACACACATAACCCACATGAAATGATTTGCAAGCCACTAACAAGCAGGTAGTGAAATGGGTGGAGATGTGTCTATGGTTACATTTATCATCCATTCTGGCAACAACTATAGTGTGTGTGTTCTCAAGCAAGGCAATCAAGCAAAGTTAAGCTAAATTTAGCTCTGTTATATTTGGGATGGAACTTGATGAAACTTTTCTTAAACCATCCAGTGCCAAAGGGCTAATTTAATATCTCATCTGTTAATGATAAATGCAACAAAAAGGTGCACAAAATACTTTGCACATGGCCACAGTGTGAGTTGATGTTTTCTAATGCACAACCAGAATCTGTCACTCCTCTGCCAAAGTGCCTCCTATCTGACTTGCAGAAAGCATTTGGGATGGGGGCAGAGAAAAATCCACGATTCAGCTGTTCCGAAATGTTCCCTTCCCATGTTTTTGATTAAAATGTAGATGCACCTTGGTGGCCCCTCCTGCAACAAAATCAGACACTGCTGTTGGCCACTGCTGACCATGTAGATCTAAAGTGGTGACTGAAAGTGTTACACTGATATCCTTGGCTACATGCATTACCTGTTCTAGGCCATGCTTAGTTAATCTGCATTTCTGCACTAGGAATTTTATGTTGCAGATGAAAAGGCGCATAACTTGCTTTTTAAAAGAAGAGACTACTGTGTGTTTACACTGATCATTCTTTGCATCTTCCTGAGCCCACACTTCTTATCAAACAACACATACCAGCATGACTCTTCAAATGAACTAGCTGTAATCTTCTCATTTTTATAGACTATATTTTCCCCATCTCTTATATAAATTTGGTTTTTTCAGTAATTCAAATTTTATGAATTATTAAATCTGAGTTTTTTAATAACTTTATTTTGTGCTTTGCTGCTCTGGTTTGACTGACCATTAATCCAACTCACAATGAAGGATTTTATACAGAACATTTTCTTTAACCAAAATGTACTTAAATCTTTTGACTGGAATTGTTTCCCTGCAGCAGGTAATATAGTAAGATACTCGGCCTTACATTTGTCTTCTGAAAGCCTGGAACGTGTTATTGTGTTTGACAGATAAGTTAAAAGTAAAAGGCCAAGTTAAAACATTAAAAAGTAAAAGATGAAAGATTCTCTGCATCGAATATCACAACCATGATCTTGTGAAGTTTTGAATGCTTATATCTTACTCAAGACCAGTGATGATATGGATGCCATTACTTCATGTTGACAGTTGTCATGGGAGTCAGAATCTTTGGTGAATGTAAATAACCTCAATTTCATTTCAGTATTAAATATTTTTAAACTATGGTTTACATTTAGATTGATATTTTAATGTACTTACATTGTAGAAAGTTGTAGAATTTTGATATGCTAAATAAATCTATTTTTTAAATATTTGATGTCTCATCATAACAATATTTGGCTCTAGGCCAGAATTCAGGGGTTCTGTTGCACAGCCTTGATTTACATATTGTTCACAGCCAAGGCTTATGACAAGTTTGATTTATTAATATTATACAATTAATAAAAATACAAAGATCTGTCAAAACTTTGTATTATGTGTTATGTTGTTTAAACAGCTTTTCAAAGTGAAATAATATACTTTTGTATGTTATACGGTAGTCCTTGTATAAATTGAAAATACTGGAACCATCATTCCTCAAAATATAGTTTTGTATATTATAGAGCAGGGGTGTCAAACATGTGGCCTGGGTGCCAAATCAGGCCGTCAGAGGGCTCCTATCATATCTGATGATATGATGATGATGATATTGGATTTATATCCCGCCCTCCACTCTGAAGAGTCTCAGAGCGGCTCACAATCTCCTTTACCTTCCTCCCCCACAACAGACACCCCCTTTTTCAGTTCCTCTCAGTGGATGTTAAACCACTTAAGGGTTTTGTTTTGTTTTTCCACTTCAAAATTCCATTCAGCATTTCAAATCTGTTCGGTCCAAACTGAATGGGGAAGAATAGCAAGCAGAATCTTCTGTCAGTCACACTGACTAACTCAGCTAAACTGTAACCCCAGCTTAAAGCTCATGTCTTACATAATTATAACATCCCATGGGAAGAGTAGCTAAAACTGTTATCGGTTTGTGGAGGTTATAAGGAGATAACTGAGCAGGAAAAAATTAAGTAGGGCAGGAAATTATATTTGCTTTTAAACCTTCTGCCAAGTTGTTTGTATTCAGGTAATGAAATGGAAAGTTTATTTTACAAAAAAAATTCTTCCAAATTTTTCTGGACACTCCATTTTCTGTTCAAGAGGTGGCAAACCATGTGAAGCCTCATCTGAAGGGGTGAAATTACAGCGGAGACACTATAAAATATCTTAAATCCTAAGCAAGACATTCCTCATCACTGTTTATTTTTATTTTATTTAGATTTATATATGTGTATGCATGTTATAATATATAATTATAATCATAACTAGGAATAAGGTTCGTTGTGAAGTAAAATACAACAGGTTTTAAAAAAAGGCAAATGCCTCCCCACTTGCTGTCTTCCCACCCCTCCAACTATCCCCCGCCTCCAAGCACCTCTTCCGCTCAACTACCCCAGCACCCTTGGCACTCCACTACTCCTCCTTCCCAAGACATTCACTCACCCCCCCCCGGCTGTCTTCCCACCCACCCCACAGGTGAAATAGATGCCAGCTTCCCACTCCCCTCTGCATATATGTGTGTGTTTGTGTCTCCATGTCTGTGGTGGCTAAAAGCCCTGAAATAGGCCCGGAATGGAGAGATGGAAGAATAATTATGAGGAGTGCAGGGGGGCATGGTGATGGTCACACAGACACTGAAGCTCAGCATTTATTTTTGTTTGCAGTGCATTGTTGCCATCTTTTCCTATCATATTTAGGCTTCCAGCATTTAGCATCAGCGAGCACTTATGGCATGATCTGTGTTTTTTGGCCTGGCATGATTGTGTTAGGGTATACCACAGAGCAGGGGTGGTCAAGCTGCGGCTAGGGAGCCACATGTGGCTCTTTCACACATCTTATGTGGTTTCAAAAAACCCCACTACCCCATCAGCTGACATGGAGAAGGCATTTGTCCCTTTAAATCACTTCTCCAATCAGCAGCTGCTTGGAGAATACATTTAAAGTTGCTTTCTTTGCACTTCACCTTCATCTATCTATCATCTATCTATCTATCTATCTATCATCTATCTATCTAATCTTCCTTCCTTTCTTCTTTCCTTTCTTCCTTCCTTAAGCATCTGGCATAAATGGCTTGCAGCTCTCAAATATCTGACATATATTCTATGTAACTCTTGCATAAAGCCACCCCTGCCATAGAGTATGCACCTCAAGGTAACTGTTTTCTGTAGAGAAAATTGATCTGATTTCAGCTTTCTATCTCCTTCCCCCCTCTACCTAGGAAAAGTGCAGTCTTTCCCCACAGTGGGGATTAAAGCAGTTTACATCATTCTCTCGCCCTTTTGATCTGCACAACAACCCTATGAGGTACATTAGGCTGAAAGTCTGTGACTTGGTTGTCTAGCAACAGCGTCTGGCTAGCAGCTTCCCCAGTGGCTCAATCCTCCTGTGACTCAATCCTCAGCCCTGGGGTGAGGCTGAGGAGAGGAGGGAGAGAGGGAATGACAGGAAAGAGGCAGCAGCTATGGCCTCTGAGGAAACACTCCCAGCAGGGCCAGGCATTGCTACTTAGTTGCATTATGGGGTGGGTGAGTGGATTTTTTGCTATTTTGGTGGCCTTCAGAGGCTGCATGCGCTGGGAGGCCTTCTGTGTGAGCCATTGATGGGGCAGCAGAGGTCTGTTGCCGACACAGCCAAAGCTTCTTTCGTGAGGCCGCAGTAATGCAGCAGCCCTTTCTGAAGCCAGTTGACAAAGAACAGAGAGAAGCATTGGAGATGTGTCTCTGTCTCTCAGGTAAGACTGTTTTGGCAGTTTGTTCAACATTCCTTGCAGTAAGGAGGAGCAGGAGAGTCAGCCAATGGAGGCCAGAGACACTGACTGAGCCATGATGGGCCAATGATTATTCGAATGCATGGAATGCACCCATAAACCAATGGGAGAGCTCCATTTGGCCACCACCATAGGGGAATTATTATCTATGATGATGTTATGTGGTCATAATTCAAACATTTATTCCTGGTGGTGGAAAGTGACATCAAGTCGCCGCTCAAGGCAGGAGACAAACAGTTTTTTTGCCATGGCCTGCCTCTTGAGTAGCGACCCTGAACTCTCTTGGTAGTCTCCCATCCAAGTGACCCTGCTTAGCTTTCAAGCTCTGATGAGATCAGACTATTCTGGCAATTTTATTTTAAAAATGAGACTCTGAAGTGAAAATATATGACTGGTTATTTGATTGATATGGTCTGGATTTCATAGCAGTTTTGCAGGAGGCCTATAAAACTCCTCATTTTAAGATGTGTAGCCAGTTATCAAAAATATCCCCCTAGCCTTAGTAGAGTGAAAGGGAAGTACAATTTGATGCAAATGACTGCTGCACCAATACAGTATATAGCATTGTGTGGGATGCTATGTTTGTACCGCAAGGCATATTCTGGCATGGAAATCAATGTGACAGCTCAAGTGATCTGCATCAATGTACTCTAGACATGTGATTCCTCTGTTAAATAACCAAATTACATACGACAATTGTCAGAATAGCTAACAAAGTAGTTGTGAGTTGGATTCCTCTTGCATGCAAATGAGACAAGTTGCTGCTAAAAACAAGACTTTGAATGAGAGAAGCTCATGAGGTGTGAGTCATCCCTTTCGTTCCATCAGGACTGCTGCATCAGAACATGCAGATATGGTTGTAGCCTTCATTCTGAAAGTTAACATAGTCAACTGCTGTGTTTTTTACATACAAAACCCTGTAAACTACTTCCCACACTACTATTCACATTCATTGTAACATCCCATAGGAAAAGCAGCTATTTATGCCCTGATAACAATGCATGGTATTCACAGACAAATCCTGTGTGTTTCTAGGGAATAATGTAGAAGCTTGAGAAGAGCTTGGTTTTAGCTTGAAACATCTGACATGCTTGCTAAGGGCAACTAGGAATTCATTCCTGTTGTTTAAAAGCTTTGAAAGAACCTTTTGTTATTTTGACATCACTAAATTATCCAGCTTTTAATGTATACCACTTTTCCATTGTGTTTTTCTTTTGTGCATCAAAATAATACACACATCCATTCTCTGCTCCTATATAAGAAATACTGGGTTTGTCACTGTAATTAGATATGCCATTATATTCAATGCCAATCAAATAACATGTCAAAATCTACTTAATCTGTACTGGGTTGTTCTCAATGGCTTATAATAATTATGATATGCTACAGTGAATATTTTTCTTACTTTACTTGTTTAGCAGCACTGTAAAGATTAATGTGACAGCAGTATCTTTTTTTAGCTTCTATAACAATTGCTTGGCTTGTGAGTAAAACCATTTAGTCAGTATATTTTGCATATTCCATTAGCAGCTGCTATTAAAGTCTTAAATTTCTATGTGAGATCACAACTCCAATCTACCTTGTGAGAGACCTCAGGAAGCTCAGCCTCCTTGTGGAAAAGCACTGATTTTTTACATGCATATGCCACAGTATGTTCTGCATTTGATCCTCTTAAGCTGTATTAAGAGAAAAGCAAGTGGGATAAATCAGGCTCATAAATGCAAAGATGTGCAGAGCTAAATTTGTTACACTTAAAGAAGCAACTCACATGTGTACACATGTACACATACACTTGAGTTGCAGCTTTAAATGTAACAAATTAAGACTTAGATCCAGAGGAGTTTAGCTATGTTAGTCTGTTAGTATGTTAGTCTGTCCAGTAGCACCTTTAAGACTAACAAGAGAGCTGTGTTTCTTGAAAGCGTATGCTACAATAAAATTTGCTAGTTTAAAATTTAGACTTTTCATTTATTAAAGAAAAAGAGAGTCAAGAGTGGGTTTAGATTGTTATAGGAAGTGAAAAATATGTGTAGCAGAATCTGGGTCCTGTGGCACAGAAAAGGGAAGCTTACATATATGGCCTGTGGTAAAAAAAATGCCAAGTCCACACACGATGGATTACTCCCTTCTGTGTAGGAGAGAAGAACAAGTTTTTCCTTTGCATGTAATGCCAGAACCTTCTTCATAGTTTACAAAATCAGCCACAGAATGGCCATTGGGGACAAATAGTGCTGTCATGGAAACAAGCTGCTGTGAAGCAAAAGAACACACCAATGGTCAGAAATAGGATCAATCCATATCTATATCCAGGGCTTTTTTTTTAGCAGGAACTCCTTTGCATATTAGGCCACACACCCCTGATATAGCCAATCTTCCAACAGTTTACTGGGCTCTTAATACAGGGCCTAATGTAAGCTCCAGGAGGATTGGCTACATCAGGGGTGTGTAGCCTAATATGCAAAGGAGTTTCTGCTGCAAAAAAGCCCCTCCCCTCCCTCCCTCCCTCCCTCCATCATCTATCTATCTATCTATCTATCTATCTATCTATCTATCTATCTATCTATCTATCTATCTATCTATCTATCTATCTATCTATCTATCTATCTATCTATCTATCTATCTGACAATCCAATTGCCTCACAGTATACATGATCCTGTATCTTTTTCTTAGAAAAGGAATTGGAGGAATTTATCATACTAACTGTACAAAACAGCCTCAGAATTTCTTCATTATTTGAGTATGACTCCCCCCCCCCCCCCCGCCTCTGGTATTACTCAGTTTACTCTCCACTGATTTCATGTTTAGATTTTGAATAGACATGGACCAGAGAAGATTTGAGTGAGACTCTCAAATGTGTTATATGCTCTTTAAATAGCCATTGAAACCATTTTGTTGTTGTTGCAGAGTGCTTGGAAATTAATAAAGTTTCATTCTAACCAAACATTTCAATTGTTTGGGAAGGAACTTTTACATGGAAGTGTTGGATTAACTGTCTTATCTTCTCTCATTATTTTGTAATGTTCATAGAGGCAGAAAGTTATGTTTGAAGCCATACATCCAGCACCAAGTTGTTTCTGGAAATCAAAGGGGGACTATAAAAAACAATGACAAATAATTAAGGCCAGTAAAATACAAAAAGTCAATAAAGTGCAATAGTAATTGTTTAAGCCCCATGTATTGTACAGACCATCTTAGAGGAATCAACAAAGGTATGGAACACTCTCTGAGTGTCACATGTATGACTATCTGCCCACAGGACAGAAGTCTTGGGTGTGTGCTCGATACAAGGAGCTCCTGGTCCTCAGGGAACGAGTTCGTACCCTTGAGGCCGAGGTGACTGCCCTGGAGAAGCAGAGACGGTCAGTTAGGCACTTGGGGAAGACTCTCGGGGGTGTATTAGATGAGCCCCGCACTGAACGTGGCAGCCCCATTGCTGCCAGAGAGCATGAGGGTCGAGAGGGAACAGGGCACCTTGCTGAGGATAAGGGGAATGCGCCCTCAGAAGGGACCTCTTCTTCGGCTGGTGAGCGGGTATCCTTTCGTGCCAAGGAACCATCCCTGAGCAGGGGAAGAGGGGGGGTCTTGGTAGTTGGTGATTCGATCCTTAGGCAAGTAGACAGCTGGGTGGCGAAACCGCGTACTGACCGTATGGTGACTTGCCTGCCTGGTGCGAAGGTAGCGGACATTACGCGTGTAGTAGATAGGCTGATAGACAGTGCTGGGGAGGAGCCTGTGGTCGTGGTGCATGTTGGCACCAACAATGTGGGGAAATGCAGTCATGAGGTCCTGGAGGAAAAATTTAGGCTGCTAGGCGGGAGACTTAAGGCCAGGACCTCCAAGGTAGCCTTCTCAGAAGTGCTACCTGTTCCACGTGCAGGGCAGGAGAGACAGGCACAAATTAGAAGTCTCAATGTGTGGATGAGACGATGGTGTAAGGAGGAAGGGTTTAAGTTTGTTAGGCACTGGGATGCTTTCTGGAACAAGCGGGAGCTGTACAAAAGAGACGGTCTCCACTTGTCTCCGGATGGAACCAGGCTGCTGGCGCTTAAAATCAAAAAGGTGGCAGAGCAGTTTTTAAACTAAATCTTGGGGGAAAGCTGACAGGAGATGAATTGTCTCTGGTTCGGGAGGACTCGTCTCAAAGAGATGATAGGTTGGCTGCTATTTTTCTACCGGGTAACGGACCAGAGTTGTCCACTGTGATGGTGACAAACAGTATGGACTGTCTGCCAGAGTCTCGAGGCGGCAAGAAGGAGGTGGCGGGCCTAGCTTGCCTGGGAAATTATAGATGTTTGTATGCAAATGCTAGAAGTGTTCGAAGTAAAATTGGTGAACTGGAATGTTTAGTGTTGGGAGAAAACATAGACATTGTGGGAATTTCAGAAACTTGGTGGAATGAGGAGAATCAGTGGGACACGGTGATTCCTGGATATAAGTTATATCGGAAGGATAGGGAGGGAAGGGTTGGAGGTGGGGTGGCTCTGTACGTCAGAGAGGATATACGGTCCAGTAAGACTGAGGTCAGAGAATTAGACTCCCTTTTAGAAATGCTTTGGGTTGAAATAGAGGGCCCAAAAGGAAATTTAACTATGGGAGTTTGTTATCGCCCACCAAATCAAAAGAGAGAGGACGATTATAATATGATAGAAGGCTTAAAGATAGCGGCTAAACGTAAAAACTGTGTCATAATAGGTGATTTTAACTACCCGCAGATTGATTGGGTCAATATGTGTTCTGGTCGAGAGAAAGAGATTGAGTTTCTTGATGCTCTCAATGACTGTGCTATGGAGCAGATGGTCTCAGAACCTACTAGGGGTGGGGCGATCCTGGATTTGGTCCTAAGTAATGCCCAAGACTTGGTGAGAGAGGTAAAAGTGATCGCGCCGCTTGGGAGCAGTGACCATAATGTTATTGATTTCACCATTTGTATAAATAGGGAGTTGCCCAAAAAGACCGCCACAACCACGTTTAACTTTAAAAGGGGTAAATTCTCTGAGATGAGGAGGCATGTGAGGAGGAAACTGAAAGGAAAGGTAAATACGGTCAAAACCCTTGGGGAAGCTTGGACACTATTTAAAACTATAATCCAAGAAGCTCAGATAAAATACATACCACAAGTTAGGAAAGGCACAAACAGGTATAAGAAAAGGCCTGCATGGTTAACAAACAAAGTAATGGAAGCTGTTAAAGGTAAGAAAGACTCCTTTAAACGGTGGGAAACCAGTCCAAGTGAGATTAATGAAAGGGAACACAGGCTGTGGCAAATCAAATGCAAGACTGTGATCAGGCAGGCAAAGAGGGACTATGAGGAGCATATTGCAAAAAACATAAAGACCAACAATAAAAATTTCTTCAAATATATTAGAAGTAGGAAACCAGCCATGGAGGCAGTGGGGCCCTTGGATGACCATGGGGTAAAAGGATTACTGAAGGAGGATAGGGAAATGGCTGAGAAGCTGAATGCATTTTTTGCCTCCGTCTTCACTGTGGAAGATGAGAACTTTTTGCCCACCCCTGAACCACTAATGTTGGAAGGGGTGTTGAAAGACCTGAGTCAGATTGAGGTGACAAAAGAGGAGGTCCTACAACTAATAGACAAATTAAAAACTAATAAATCACCGGGTCCGGATGGCATACATCCCAGAGTTATGAAAGAACTCAAAGTTGAACTTGTGGATCTTCTAACAAAAATCTGTAATCTTTCATTGAAATCTGCCTCCGTTCCTGAGGACTGGAAGGTAGCAAATGTCACCCCCATCTTTAAAAAGGGTTCCAGAGGAGATCCAGGAAATTACAGGCCAGTCAGTCTGACTTCAATACCGGGGAAGTTGGTAGAAACCATTATCAAGGACAGAATGAGTAGGCACATTGATGAACACGAGTTATTGAGGAAGACTCAGCATGGGTTCTGTAGGGGAAGATCATGCCTCACTAACCTGCTACATTTCTTTGAGGGGGTGAACAAACATGTGGACAAAGGAGACCCGATAGATGTTGTTTACCTTGACTTCCAGAAAGCTTTTGATAAAGTTCCTCATCAAAGGCTCCTTAGAAAGCTTGAGAGTCATGGAGTAAAAGGACAGGTCCTCTTGTGGATCAAAAACTGGCTGAGTAATAGGAAGCAGAGAATGAGTATAAATGGGCAGTCTTCGCAGTGGAGGACGGTAAGCAGTGGGGTGCCGCAGGGCTCGGTACTGGGTCCCATCCTCTTTAACTTGTTCATAAATGATTTAGAGTTGAGAGTGAGCAGTGAAGTGGCAAAGTTTGCGGATGACACAAAATTGTTCAGGGTGGTGAGAACCAGAGAGGATTGTGAGGAACTCCAAAGGGATCTGTTGAGGCTGGGTGAGTGGGCGTCAACATGGCAGATGTGGTTCAATGTGGCCAAGTGCAAAGTAATGCACATTGGGGCCAAGAATCCCAGCTACAAATACAAGTTGATGGGGTGTGAACTGGCAGAGACTGACCATGGGAAAGATCTTGGGGTCGTGGTAGATAATTCACTGAAAATGTCAAGACAGTGTGTGTTTGCAATAAAAAAGGCCAACGCCATGCTGGGAATTATTAGGAAGGGAATTGAAAACAAATCAGCCAGTATCATAATGCCCCTGTATAAATCGATGGTGCGGTCTCATTTGGAGTACTGTGTGCAGTTCTGGTCGCCGCACCTCAAAAAGGATATTATAGCATTGGAGAAAGTCCAGAAAAGGGCAACTAGAATGATTAAAGGGCTGGAACACTTTCCCTATGAAGAAAGGTTGAAACGCTTAGGGCTCTTTAGCTTGGAGAAACGTCGATTGCCGGGTGACATGATAGAGGTTTACAAGATAATGCATGGGATGGAGAAAGTAGAGAAAGAAGTACTTTTCTCCCTTTCTCACAATACAAGAACTCATGGGCATTCCATGAAATTGCTGAGCAGAAAGGTTAAAACGGATAAAAGGAAGTACTTCTTCACCCAAAGGGTGATTAACATGTGGAATTCACTGCCACAGGAGGTGGTGGCGGCCACAAGCATAGCCACCTTCAAGAGGAGGTTAGATAAAAATATGGAGCAGAGGTCCATCAGTGGCTATTAGCCACAGTGTGTGTGTGTGTGTGTATTTGGCCACTGTGTGACACAGAATGTTGGACTGGATGGGCCATTGGCCTGATCTAACATGGCTTCTCTTATGTTCTTATATCTACATCTGCAGAACTGTCACACAAAAGTTCTAGAACATGGATCTCATCAGTTCACATATTACTTATGTATTAACCCTAAAGCTCCATTTTTAAAGTTCAAGAAATCTCATATTCCAATAAAAACAAAAGTGGAGAGAGGGTAAAATAATATACAATTGTATATGTTCAGTTCAGTACCTTCATTGGCATAGGAACTGTATGTTTTTAAAATTTCAAAGGCCTGCATTAGTTAAATGTCACTAAAATACACAAATATGGAAGATAAATGGTACCTGCTACTGAACTGTTAGAAAATGCAGCAAATGAATCTAATGTCTGAAGGGCATATTTATAAAATTGTTTGCTTAGATTTAATGAACCATGAACAAGTTAATAGAAGTGGTTTTTCTCCTTTACATTTACAAGATATTCCTGAAATCAGGCTCTTGGGAACTGAGTGAGATATAATGGAGGGGGTTTCGGGAGCGGGGGGTGGGTGGGTTGCAGCTGCTGGGAAATTGGTAGAAAAAACTCTTTTCCTCTTGTGCAAAATTTTCCAAAACAGAGCCAGGTCTTGCACAGCAGGTGGTAGAGGACGAAATTTCTGACAATCCCCCATTTTTGTAATAGACCCATGTGCATAATAACCCATTTTGCTCCTGAGTATTCCAAACTTCCATGAGCAGCTTTTCAGAAGGTTATGAAGACTGTGGGTGGAGGGAGAGAAATCTGTTTACGAGCTTATTCCAACCAATATTTGTAGGTTCCAGCCCTATTTAGGGGTGGGGGGGAGCAAGTATGAACCATCAGAGTTCCTTTCTTCCAGCAGCCTCTGCTGGTGAAAGATGTAGGATGGATAATTTTGCCTGTTAACTTTTTGTCGCTGCAGCCCTCCATACAATGTTCTTCTGTTGCCCTGCAATACATTTTTGTGAATTTAATTGTTGCAGAAGAAGGTAGGACCCAGGTTCCTCCAGCAACTTGCTAGTTAAGTAAACTGCTGATTTGAACTCAGCAGCACTACAATCATGGCTACAGTAGCTGGTCAGAGGATGCACTGTAGAAGTGATCAGGTGGCCAGAAGAATCAATAGGGTCTTGTCTGGTCTTGTATAGCTATTGTCTGTGAACAGGGCTAGTCAGAAGTGGGAGTCAGGATGGTTATTTAGTTTGAGACTTAGAGTCAAAGGGAGCCTCAAATTTAGACACGTTAAGTTATTGATATTTGATAATTTTCATAATTTGTTTTTATATGTATCTTATATAGGGTTTTTTACATTTTTATTATGGTTAGTGTTATGTATGTGGACTCAAGGGAAGACTTTGGTGTTTCCACCTGGCTCATTGGAGCCATACGGACTGAGCTTGGGGCCTTGGGAACAAAAGGCTGTAGGATTCAAACCCCTGCAGCCCAGGACCAATCACAAGCCTCTGCCGGTTTGAATGACCCAATAACGTGCTTGCGCGGGAACCCAGAGATGTATATAAATTCGGCCTGTGGGCCCCAACATCAGACTTCTATTGTAATCCTTTACTATGTGATTCCTATTAAAGAGCTTGTTATCACATGCATAGAACCCACTATATGATAGATAGATAGATAGATAGATAGATAGATAGATAGATAGATAGATAGATAGATAGATAGATAGATAGATAGATAGATGAATTTATTGTCATTGTTCTCAACAAAAAGAGAGCAACGAAATGAGGTGCTCTTCCACAAACATACCAACACATCAAACACACATATTCATAAACCATTTAAATACATCTGAAACCATTAAACCATTTAAACCATTAAAACCATTTAAATACATCTAAAACGGATAAACATTCATAAAACCATTAAAACCATTTAAACCATTAAATAAACATTCATAAAACCATTAAACATTCATAAAACCATTAAAACCATTTAAACCATTAAATACATCTAAAACAGATAATCCTTCATAACCCTGCATTTAACCTAACCACAGCACTTGGATAGAAACTGTCCTTAAATCTGTTTGTCCTAGCCTTCAACACTCTATATCGTCTACCTGACGGTAAGATCTCAAAAAGCAAATGGCCCAGATGTGTATGGTCCCTTAGGATCATTTGTATCTTCCTTTTACATGCCATATTATACAGATCCACCAATGAGGGGAGAGAACATCCACAAATCTTTTGTGCTCTTCTCGTCACTCTTTGGAGCACTTATAGAGCTACATAGGATAAACGTCAGATGTTTGAGAGCTGGAAGACATGAATAAATATTACACACATGTCTTTGTAAAAGCTCTTAATATTTTCTTTGCACAGAAAGATAAAATGCATATTATACACTTTACAACATGATCATGCTAGAAGGAGACTTTTTAAAAAACCAAAGCTGGCAATAACAGTTCCTAGAAGACCAGCATAGGGAAAGGTTAGGGAATTATTTTTTGGCACTAGTGGGAGAAGGAAACACATATGTACCATATACATCACTGTTCTCCTTTTGTATCATGCATTTCTCTTTGCCTTGACACCACGGCTAGAAACTACACCTCCTACAAGAGCTATGAAACTAAGGGGTAACCCTGTGTCATCCTCTTTAATTCTGTGTTTCCCTTCCAGTGGCTCCCTCGGCTCTTGAGCTCTCTTTCCCCACTCTAGGTCTCTGGATGACCTCTGTGGTGGAAGAGAAGAGCTTGCAAGGCTGCCTATTTTCCCCTCCTTCCCCACTTAACACATGGCAGAAACAGTTGCCTACCTATGCCTTGGCGCTCAGAGGCTGACTGAGGTCTCAGTACTAAGCACACATACTTGAGAATAAGCATGCATTGTTCCTCCTTGACCTCTGGAAGCCACACAATATGTTTGAAAGAGCTGCATGTGGCTCCCGAGCCACAGTTTGACTGCCTCTGGACTAGAGCAAGACCCAACATGAGATAGGGTTGACTCAATCAAAGAAGTCATGCCCCTCAGTTTTCAAACCTGTGCACAGTTTTAATGATAGGACCTTTTGAAGGTCATTAATTCATATGGTCACTGTAAGTTGTAAGCAACTTGATCACTCTTAACACACACATGAGCCTCAAAAGATGGAAATGGCCCTGGCATCTCTGGATCTTTGAGATGGCTGAGGCTTCTCTCCACAGTTGCAGCTACTTGTGACTGCATGCTAGTCTTGACAGATTATGATTTTGCAGGCTAGTGGGTGCAGCAAGTAAAGGAGAAGAGCCAGCCTTCAGCAATATGTAAAAGGATGTGGGGGGGGGAGGGGAAGTACAGCTGAGGCAGTGATTCCTGAGTGCAAAGTTTAGAACAGTGATACTACAAATACAAAATGGCTTCTTCTGTGAAATGTTTATAAGGTATGTATGCAAAGTGTTGGATGACATCTCTTAGAGTAACAAATACACTGAAGCTTATGCTTTTACGGACTACTGAATCGGCAGTTGCAAATATAGTTCACAACTTGTACTTCTAGGCAGCATTGCTGCATCTTGTCACCAGAGGTCTCCCTTGTACTTATCAGGAATGTATGTATCCATGCTTTCTTCACTAATTGTGCAAAATGGAATCACTCCTCCTGTGTAGATTTAAATATTTGCTTGTGACTATTTAAATACTATTGCATTTCTTCCAGAAGTACAGCTGTTTTATAAGGTTAATTTTAAAAAGAAGAAGAAGAAGCTGGGTACTTATGGCACTTCAAAGATTAATGCATTTTTATTCTGTCATAAATTCTCATAGGCTACTACTTCACACATATTCTTTTTGCACCAGACACAGCTATAGCTACTGCAGGAATGTTTGTTTTTGACTCCAAAGCATCTGAGTTATTCCCATAGAAACTCAAGTAAAAATTTTGGAACAGAGAATTGATTGCCTGTGTCTCATCTGTTATATTGTTCTGTACTCTTCTTTGAGATACAAAAATCTTAAGATCCTCACCCTCACAAACAGAACCCAAATTTTAAAGTAGAAAAACCATGAAAATATATACATCTTTCTTTGGTACAGCCTTGAGTATTCATTACACGCTCATAATTCTGAATTTTTCTAAGGTCTATTCAATGGGGCTTACTCCCACAAAAGTGCTCTTAGGATTGCACTGTCTTGGTCTTCTTTTATAAAATCTAGTACTGACAAAGCAGCCATCATGCCACTTTTTACTTCTCAAATCTTTAGAGAGCTCTTTATAGAGCCACCTTAGCTTCTTTAGGCTCCTCCCAGTTTTCCTTCTCATAGGAATCATTTATGACTGTACCGTAGGGTTGCCAAGTCCAATTAAAGAAAAATCTGGGGACTTTGGGGGCGGAGCCAGGAGACTTTGGGGGTGGAGCCAGGAGACATTGGGGGTGGAGCCAAGAACAAGGATGTGACAAGCATAATTGAACTCCAAGGGAGTTGTGGCCATCACATTTAAAGGGACAGCACACCTTTTAAAATTCCTTTCTTCCATAGGAAATAATGAAGTATAGGGGCACCATCTTTTGGGGCTCATAGAATTGGACCCTCTGGTCCAATCGTTTTGAAACTTGGGGGGTATTTTGGGGAGAGGCACTAGATGTTATACTAAAAATTTGGTGCCTCTACCTCAAAAAATAGCCCCCCCAGAGCCCCCAATACCAACGGATGAATTCCCTATTATTCCCTATGGGAATCGTTCTCCATAGGGAATAATAGAATGCCCAGTAGACATTTCCCTCCCCCCCCACGCTTTCTAAAAGGGGGGAGGGCCTCCAAACCAGGGAATCCCTTGCCCCTTCCCTCTCTCACACACACACACTTACCAGATCTTCTTCCGGAGAACTCTTGTGAAAGCGAAAGCAAAAGAAAGGGCGGGGCTGTTCTCCCAAGCCCTTCCTGCTCCCTGCCCAGCCTTAAAGGGGCAGACATTTTACAAACGGCTCAGGAGCTCTATAATGAAGCCTACAGGTATGTTCTCCCCCCCTCCCCCACCCGCTTCCCACTTCTTGAAGACCGGGAGATGAGGCTGCAAACCCAGGGGACTCCCGCTAGAGCGGGGGGGTTGGGAAGCCTACTGTACCGTCAATATTTTGCTTTTGAGAAACTCCCACCCCTCTAGAACTCCCTTCTCCTTAAGTGTTTCTGACCACGGGATTTTACTCAGCATAACTCTTAAGTTTGTCAAAATTTGCTTTCCTGAATCCAACCTGTACGTCTGATTATGTACAACTTTTTGCTTCCCCAAGATTGTAAATTCCAAAATCACATGGTCACTAGCAAGGCTTTTTTTGTAGAAAAAGCCCAGCAGAAACTTATATGCATACTTGGCCACACCCCCTGATAGCTCCATTGTTTCACATAGGGCCTTTTTTGTAGAAAAAGTCCAACAGGGACTTATTTGCATATTAGGCCATATACCCTGATGCAAAGCCAGCCGGAACTGCGTTCCTGTGCATTCCTTTTCCCCCCCTCATTTCTAAGAAGCATGCACATACATATTTTTTTTTCAAAATAAACTTCATTAAGCTTTAATATTCAAGTTACATCCAAAGCTATGAAATGGAATTTTAAACCACTTACATCACATAATTTCAGATCCCCTAAGAGGGAAGATCTTTGTCTGTATATGTACATGGCAAGCTTACTACTAACAGTAATCAGTACAAACTGGTAAACAAATGAAACAGAACAATTAGATTCATTGTTGTTATTAAACCAATTGCACAGTTGACTGAGTTAAAGAAAAGCAAGATTACAGCTAAATATATAAACTCATTCTCAATTAATAAAAAGCAAAGTCTAAATACTTATGTGGTACTTTGAGCTCAGGTATTTTATTAGATTGTATAAAATAAAAAAATCCAAACCATTTTTCTAGAAATGTATCTTCCTTGTTTCCAGAAGAATCCATTTTAACTAAATTTGAAGCTATTTTATCCATCACGACTATATCCCAAATAATTGAGTACCATTTCCAGGCTGAGGGGACTGCCTTTGATTTCCACAATTTAGCTAGTAACAATTTAGCTGCCAAAAGAAGTAAGGAAGTGATTTCTTTCCTACTGCTAGGTACATTTTGGATGGACCAGTTATTTAACAGAATCGATTCTGGGGTTAAAGGAAGCTTAACTTGGACAATTTTTTCAATGATAGATATGACCTGCTTCCAAAAATATTGAATTCATGTGCATTCCCACCAACAATGTACTAATGTACCCCTTTGCTTACAGCCCTTCCAACAGTATGGGTTAGATGATTTCTTAGCATAGTACAATTGCAAAGGAATCAAGTACCATCTAGAATACAATTTGAACTGCAGCAGTCTCATATTTAAAGATATTGTGTGCAGTAATTTTGAGGCCCAAATATTGGCCCAGCTTTCTTCCGAAAGCGTATTTTTAGAATCTTTGTTCCATGCGTTTTGTAACGCTGTGGTCTTTTGCCAATTTAAACATTATGTTGGCAATTCTTCTAGATTTTATGGGGCTATTTAATCCTTTGCAATTCCATGTTGTTATTTTAAGAGCACTAGACATTTTATTTAAGATATATATTTAAGATTTAGAAAAAATACAGTACCAAAGGTACACTTAAATTCAACTGTGCAAAAGTTTCCAAATTTGAACTCTTTATGAATGGGTCCAGTCAAACAAAAAAATTTAATGAACACTCAGTTACAATCCCCTTAATCAGAGAATGTTTCAAACCTTAAAATAAGGTTATATAAAGAGATGCCAGCAAAATGATCCCTACTTTGAAACCTTATAGTAACAAACTTTGGGGGAACTACTGAATTGTTGCTGAGAAACCATCTCTCCCTTTAGTTAAAGTTTGAAGCAAAATATAAGTTTGGAACGTATTAGAAATTATAGGAACACCTGCAGGTACAACTCTGCAGTCTTGAAATTTATAACCAAATACATTGTGGTCTAAGCTAAACTACCAAGTAAATAAGCAACAATAAAATTATGTAATCATGTTTGTACATTAGCCGATGATAATGTACATTATCATACACTTATATGACCTCTAATTTGTCTAGTCTGATATTGCTGCAGTAAATGGAGCTGTAGAAGCTAGCATAAAGAGAAATATAAAAAACAGTTATATCACATTATGGTACCTAAGACTAGGGATGGGTTAAATGTGACAACCATTGCTTTATGAACTTTTTGCATGAGGCACGATAGCTAAAATCCATGGCTTTAAATGCCACCAGTTAATAATAGTAGGAGTAAAAAAAAAATCCAATTTACATGCCAGTATTAATTCATGTACACATCTGCACCTCAAAAGGGAGAAATAATAATAGGAACGAAACTTATTCTTATAATTTACAATCATTTTTGTAAAAAGAAAGAAAAACATGAACTTAATGGGAATAAAAAGTGATAAAGCTTATAAGGACTTGTGCAGAACTTAGTCCATGTAGAGGCTTGCTATTTAGCGATTCTTAACATCTATTGTACAACAACAACAAATAAAATTAATACTGACGTACAATTCACTCATATATTCACTAATATACAAAAACATTCTGACAATCTTGTGAAACAATGGGTATCAGCATTCATACACTATAATCAATAACACACTACTCAACAAAGCACAAACATCCCTAATACATACATACATACACACCACACTAATAATTAGTTCATAACTATATTACAATCAATTTTAAATTCATATTTGATCTACTCATTACTTTAAGCGAATTACTTGGGATTATTATTTATACCATGACCATGTATACTTTCACACATCATTCAGACTCCTAAACAATCTAACTCTCACTCATACCATTATATAGAATTAATATGTGAATAAACATTCATGCACTCCAACACAACTAAGGTAACGCACTACACTAACATTCACACCAACAAACAGCCAAGCATGCCATTGAACTCTAGGCGTCCTTGCTGAACTTCCCTACCTAAGCAGAACATTAACGGGCTATTTAATATGCAGAAACAAACACTTTTCCGTTCCTCAAAACTTATTAACCAATAGACAAATACTAAAGGAGCCTTAACAGTGAAAAACTTCTTGCAAACGGATATACTCTTAAGAGTCATTAGGTGCCGCCAGTTCCATGAGAGTCTTTTCCTTCTCCTGAGTAACTTTCACATTCAGAGCTGCTAGCAGCGCTTTGCTAGTTAGACCATCTGAAGCTTGGACAATAGAGCCATTTTTGTATATGATTATGTCTGAGACGGGGTTCCAACGGAATTTGATTTTATTTTTAAAGGAAACCAAGTTTAACCAATGGCATTTGGACAGGGTTTCTGGGGATAAATCAAGCAGCAATAATACACACTTCCCATCAAAGGAAATCTCCCATCATCTTGCCTCTCTCATAATGGCTGATGAGATGAGCTGCACTAGAATATCCCTGGGTCGCGCCCCCTACATGCTAATGTCATAGATCCCACTCTGAAAGCATTCAAAACTGACATTGCTACGTCTCCATGGGCAGGAAAAGTTTTACTGAGCCAGTTTTTTACAAAAATAAATGTCGAAGCACTTTCCTTTGCCCCTTCAGCAATCCCGCGTATTTTAAAATGACATGATCTCCATCTGGCTTCTATTTGATTAATACGTTCTGTTAGGTGGTGTTCTGAGTTTTGAAGTGCCTTCACCTCATCTTGCAAGGTAAATGCCAACTCAGCGGCATTTTCCACTGTTTTAGACGTTTCCTTGAGCTCCGCCGTTACAGCATCAAATTTTATATTAACTGGAGAGAGTACGGTAATTTAGACACTGAAGTGGTGAAAAAGTTGCATAAATCCTCTCTCAGGTCTAAAAGATCCTGCTTTGTTGAGGGCGCCGAATCTGCCTCCGCAACAGCATTGGAATTAGGATTTGAGTCAGGACGAGGGGAACTGCTGCCGGGCACCATATTGGCTTCATTAGAGTTGCAAGGGCCCAAGGGACTAACTGTCTCTTTTGGTGAGAAAAAAGTCTTACTGACTCTGTTGATTTTCCTGCTGACTTGGAAGAAGAGTGCAATTTTTTTCTCATACTTTTTTTGCCGTTTGTGAGTGATCACTTCGATCTATAGCAGGTATTTAGGGGAGAGTTGTTGGAGCCTCTCTAAAACACGCCTGCCATAGTGAAGCGATGCCCCGTCCTCCTGCTCAAAAAAAGCCCTGGTCACTACTACCCAGGGTGCCTCCTACTTCTACCTCATCAACCAGTTCTTCCCTGTTGGTGAGAATCAAATCCAAGATAGCAGATCCCCTTGTTTCCCTCTCCACTTTCTGGAAAAGGAAGTTGTCAGTAAGACAAGTCAGAAATATATTTGACCTTTCATTTTTAATAGAGTTGGACTTCCGACAGATATTCGGGTAACTGAAATCTCCCATGACCACTGTGTCCCTTCTCTTTGAGAATGTTCCAATCTGTTGTAGGCGTATCTCATCTAAATCTTCTGCCTGGTTTGGTCGTCTATAGCAGACCCCCACCATAATATTACTATTTCTGACTCCTTTTTATTTTTACCCAGAGACTCTCAACTGACCTGCCATGGTCAGATTCATGCATTTCCTCGCAAGTATATACCTCCATATATATATATATATATATATATATATATATATATATATATATATATATATATATATATATATATATATATATATATATATATACCTCTTTCATATATATATACCTCTTTCATATATATATACCTCCTTCATATAATGCTACGCCTCCTGCCTTCCTTATTTATCTGTCCCTTTTAAATAAATTGTATCCCTCAATCCTAAAATTCCAATTGTGAGTGTCATCCCACCAAGTTTCAGTAAGGCCTATTATATCAAAGTTTCCTTCCTGTATTAGGACTTCCAGTTCCTCTTGCTTGTTTTCCATACTCTGTGCATTAGTGTAGAGACATTGGAATCCATGTTTTATTCATCCTGAGGGTTTTGTTTCCATATGTACCTGCAAGTTAATGTCACCTAGTATATGTGCCACTCTCTGCATATCTTTAGCATTCTTATCTCCAGTTATTGGCATCATACTAAGCTTTGAATTATTGTCTCGTTTCCTGCATACAATTTAGTCTAAAGCCCTCCTTATTAGGTTAGCAAGGCTCTTACCAAACACTGTTTTTCCTGCCTTCATAAGACACAAACCATCTCCCAATAGAAGACTACCATCATGAAATCGTAAGCCATGGTCCAGAAATTCAAATATTTCCTGATTTCACTATCAATGTAATCAGTTGTTTATTTAAAGTATTGTTCTTTCTCATCCTAAGCCAGGGGCCCCCAATCCCCGGGTCATGGACTGGTACTAGTCCGTGACCTTCTTAGCAACTGGGCCATGCAGGCATGGTGCTCTCAGCTTCCCAGGTCACAGATTTGGGAGGCTGAGAGTGGCAGGATGGAGTGTCAGCATTGGCAGAGCAGCCTTGCTTTGAGGCTATTATAGTTTATGCTACTTACATAGCATGTACCTAGACAACAGCGGTCAATATTACTATCAGCTGATCGACAGGGGTCTTTAAATGGGAGGGGAAGGCAGATCAGCTGCTTCTGCTGTGTTGCAGGGAGGCAACAGAAGTAGCCCCAGTCTCCACCCATTCAAAGACCCCATGGGGGGCAGGAATGGGGACGCGGGTGGAAGGGTGGCAAAAACTCTAGTTCCATGGTCTGTGGAAAATTGTCTTCCATGAAACCAGTCCCTGGTGCCAAAAAGGCTGGGAACCACTGTCCTAAGCCATGACCTTCAACAGAAAGAACTGATGAAAACACAACTTGTGCTCCAGCTCCTTCACCTTCTGACCCAGAGCCACATAGCCTCTTTTAATACATTCAGGGCTGTGCAGGGCAGTATCTTTTGTACTCACATGGATCAGCAAGAAAGAATAATAATCTGTGGACTTGACAAGTCTTCCTATCCTTTCTGTCTCATCCTGGATGCATGCACCTGGTAGACAGCATACCTCTCGAGACAAATCTTTGGACTCTACACCTCTAAGCAAGGAATCTCCAGTGACCAGCACCCTCCTCTTCCTATATTGGGGAGCAGAAGCTCCAGGCTTCCTATCCACAGGGTCCTGAGAAACATCCTTCAAGCTTCATGTAAGCTAGGGAAGTAGCCCTTTTTCCAATGGTTCAGAATCACTATCTGTGGGGAGATTCTGAAACTGGTTGCTTAGCAGCAAAGGCTTAGAATGTCTCCTGATTTCCCTGCTGCAGGTTACCTTCCTCCATCCCAGCTGAGTCATTCTGCTTTGCAGAAGAGAGGCCAAGCCTCCCTTCCCTCGACTGGCTGAGGGCTCCTCTGAGGAGGAGGAGGAGGGAGGGGGAAGGAAAGAGACAGACAAAGAGTCTCATAGCACTTATAAGAAGACCAAAAACAATGTTTTATTCCAGGTATAAGCTTTTGTGTGCCTGCACATCTCTTCAGCAAGAGAGGGGGGAGGAAAGAAACAGCCAGAGAGAGAGAGAGAGATGGAGAGAGAGTCCCATAGCACTTTTAAGAAGACCAACAATATTTTATTCCAGGTGTAAGCTTTTATTTATTTATTTATTTAATTTCTATCCCACCCTCCCCGCCAAAGGCAGGCTCAGGGCAGCTCACAAACCAAGGGTCGACACAAACACATTAGTGTGACCGGTAAAACAGCCAACAATAAAACATAAAAACAATTGGTTAAAACATTTTGCATGTGCTACTATAGTAGTTTCAGGCAGCGACTGAATTCTGGTGGTTAACTGTACTCAGAAGTCTCAGGATTACCGTAGCGTGGTAAGATAGGCCATTGGTGGTATTCTTATGGGCCAGTCCCATTGCTGCAGTTACCATAATGTTTATTTATTTTATTTATTTTTATTTTATTTTTTATTTGATTTATATCCCACCCTACCCCACCGAAGCGGGCTCAGGGCGGCTTACAGCATAAAAATTCTAACAATAAAATTCAGAATTAAAATACAATAGTAATTACATAGTTAAAACATTAATATGTGAATGCCTGGCGGAAGAGTGCCGTTTTGCAGGGCCTGCAGAACTGTAAAAGCTCTCTCAGGGCCCTAACCTCCTCTGGCAACTCATTCCACCAGCTAGGGGCAGCAATGGAAAAGGCCCTGGCTCATTATTTTGAACCTCACTTCTCTGATGCTGGGGACTATCAACAGGTTTTGAGACCCTGACCAAAGTGCTTGCTGGGGCATGTGCAGGGAAAAGCAGTCCCTAAGGTATGCAGGACCCTGGCCATATAGGGCTTTAAAGGTAATGACCAGCACCTTGAAGCAAATCTGGTACCCTATCGGTAGCCAGCGCAGCGCTTTAAGCACAGGCTGAATGTGTTCCTGTGGAGGAACTCCCATTAACAGCCTGGCTGCAGCATTCTGCACTAGCTGAAGTCACCGGATTTGGGACAAGGGCAGCCCCATGTAGAGAGCATTGCAGTAATCAAGTCTCAAGGTGACCATCACATGGATCACTGTTGCCAAGTTGGCGTGTTCCAGAAAGGGGACCAACTGCTTTGCCATCCGCAGATGGTAAAAGGCTGACTTAGCAGTGACTTTTGTGTGCCTGCACACTTCTTTGGAGGGTGGGGAAGGGGAGAAGGAAGAATGCCAGAGAAAGAGGGAGGAGTCCCATGGCGCATGTAGTTCTAACAGGTGTGGGGAAGAAACCTAAGAGCACAGCTTGCATTCTGTATTAGGGGAAGGGAGCAAGAGTCCAGTAGCACCTTAACAACTAACAAAATTTGTGGCAGGCATGAGCTTTCATGAGTCACTGCTCACTTCTTCAGATACAGCTAAAATGTGAATCTATCTGTCCTTATATCTTGAGTTAAGTGCTTTCAGACACCAAATGACAATAGCAGGCATTGGTAACAAGAGATGAAACCTAGGTCTCAATTCAGTCCAGGAGGATATGTTGTCTTGAGTTTCATTATCAGTTGCAATTCAGCAGTCTTTCCAATTTCCCTTTGAAATCCCTTTCTACTCTGCTACTCTTAGGACAGCAACTGAACACCCTGGAAGGTTAAAATGTTCCCCCACTTATTTTTGAATGCTGTGGTTTCTAATAGCGTTAGAAAGAGTAAGAGTCCAGTAGCATCTTAAAGACTAACAAATATGTCACAGTGGTTCTTCATTATACTGTAATATTTCAAATTTATTTATTTATTTTAGTATATTTCTATTCCAACCATTCCCCATAGGGCTCAGGGTGGAGTACAACATATGATAAAACAATAAAATACAATAAAAACATTTTATAAACTAACAAGCTCAACAGCACTCAGAAAATTTTCCATATCATTTAACATCATGGGTCTGCAAAGAAGTTCAACTATTTCTTTCTCCTTGGATTTGCATTCATTAAGCATTCAATTGCAGAATATTAATAATACAGTGTAGACCTTGAATGGAAAGATACTACAATTTCAGTACTACCATTTATTATTAATGTACTACAGATAATGATGCCATACATTAAAGGATCTCCAGGGAATCAGTAAAATGTAGTTTCTTATCACTTGTTCAAATATCTTACACCTAGTGTTTCCCCCCGGTTATTTAACCAAAATAGGTATAATCTCATTGTGAACCCACTAGAACATCATTTTTCTGCTGCGAAGTAGCTTCCACTGGACATTTCAGAAGGTCTTTGGAATGTCTGAATACCAAATGGGTCTATAACCTGCAAAGAAATACTGCTTTGGGACTGAGGAATAGAATGCTCCATGGGAGCCCATCTACACTAAAATGTGATGTTAAATTAAGCCATTTGACTACACATTAGGTCTGGGAAAGGAGAATGGATAACATAATCCTGCTACATCAGCATTTTAAACAACTTTATTCACAACCCAACCAGAATAATTATTTCAGCATCTCTGTTTAACATGTGCTTACAATGGAGGTCCTCAGCACAGAACAGCAAGCAGTATACAGTTATCTCTTTTCAGATTCTAGAGCCAGAGGTGATAAAAGGGCCATTTCTGTGTCAGCTTGCTTTGGGCATGATCATGTCAGTTCAGCAGTCTAGTACCCCTTTTATAAACTAGCACTTTTAAGATCACTGTTTGAGGAGACAATGCCCAAGGACAGCATGTAAAATATGCCAGTGACTGCTGGCTGTGATGCCAAAAGACAAAAGCAGAAAGTGCAGAGGAGAAGAAAAATCCAGGTAAACATTAGAAATAAAAATAGCACTTGCTTCTCAATGCTCATGAATTTGAGTTGCTCACAAAAGTGATACTAAATAACAGGTTTGGGGATTTTATTTTTTTAAAAATAGGTATATCTAAAATAGGCATTTTGTATGTCCCAGTAAGAAATTCATCATTGTAATGTAAAAACTGCTGTGTGACAACAAATAACAAAATTGCATAGATAATTCACCCATGTCCATTCCATTCCAACCAATTCCAATTTTTATTTTTTAAAAAGAAACAAAATGGATTTCAAAGTCTGAAAGTTCTTACAAATATGTTTCATATTGTATGTGAATATGTATGATTTATTTATTTCAGGGCTTTTTTTGTAGCAGGACCTCCTTTACATATTAGGCTACATCCTCCTGATGTAGCCAGTCCTCCAAGAGCTTACAGTAGGCCCTGTAAGAAGAGCCCTGTAAGCTCATGGAGGATTGGCTTCATCAGTGGGGTGGGGGATGTAGCCTAATATGAAAAGGAGTTTCTGCTACAAAAAAAGCCCGAATTTATTTTATTTACTCTTGATGAAAATGTGCAACTAGGATAATAAATATGCATTCTGAAAAAGAAAAAAAAAGAAATTTAGGATGGAATTCAGAAAATTATTATGTTGAAATTCCATGAGTTATGATTTTTTTTTAAAAAAAAAAAAAGAAAAAAAACATGCATTAGGAAATTATTACAGGGAACTATTAATAAAAATAAGGATGAGAAGATCTGGAGACCAAGAAGCAAAAATAAAAGAGGGGGAGACACTGAAAAATTAGGTGAAGGGAGACAAAAATGAATGAGAAACATGTGGAAAAGAGGGAGAGAAATTAAGACATGGAAAGGCTGATTTATTTTGCAGCAACACCCTAAGCACTGTTTTAAAAGATATGGCTGAGCTGGTTGCAAGAAAACAGAGAGAGAAAGGCTAGACTATTGGAGAAAATGACCTTCAGGCTGGCAATTATTTTTTGTAGAAAAAGCCCATCAGGAACTCATTCGCATATTAGGCCACACACTAGGGGTGTGCATTCAGTTCAGCCGAACCACATAGACCACCGAATCACCCCTGATTCCGTATACTTCTGCACCGTATACTTCTGATTTCATTTTGAGGCCATTAAACGGGAGCCGTATATGGCTCCCCATATACCTCTGTACAGATATTCGGAAGTATACGGAATTCAATGCAAAAGGCGGGAAAGGGGCTTCTGCAGCCTCAGGGGAGCTGCTTGCTTCCTTTCCCGCCTTTGGAAGCCTTTTCCCGCCTCTCCCATAGCCTCCCTGGGATCAGCAGGGAGGAGGAGGGGGATAGGAGCCACAGCAGCCAATCTAAAGCATGCATTTGCAAAATGTATTGCAAATGCATGCTTTGCAGGGCTGTTGTGTAGCTGATGCTGGGCTAATCCACCAGCCATCAGTAACATTGTTGTTCTTTTGTTTACTTGGGTATCCAAGTAAACAGTGTTATCTGGCCAATCACAGAGTAGTGCTATTTTTTTGAAACTGCTCTGTGTAGGGTCAGAGAACCTTTTTAAGGAGTCTGCCTGGCTGGACTCCATTTCCATTGCTGTTGTGTTGATGTGTTGGTGTGAGAGAGAGATTGTGCTGCACTGGCCCTTAGCTTCAGCTGCTGCTGCTCTCTCTCAGCCTTGCCTGACCTGCCAGACAGTGCCTGGAGAAGAGAAGACTAAGGTAAAACAGTCTTGGGGTTCTTGTTTTTATTTTAGTTAGTAAAAGGACTTTTTAAGACTCAGAGTCCCTTTACTTATCCAGATTTGGGTAGCTTATTTGGGGTTAGGGGGTTCTGCTGGGGGTGGGGGCCTGGGGTGGGGGGGTTGCCAATTTGCCCATAACTTACTTTAGTGAGAGGACTTTTAAAAGTCCAGTGTCCTTTTACTTTTCTTGATTTGGGTGGCTTGGATTTCTTGGGGTTAGGGTGAAGGGTGTTTTTTGGTGGGGGGGTTGGTAAAGTTCCTGTATTGTTAAAAGTTAAGTTTTTTACTGTTTTAAAAGGATTCTGTGTTTGATTTGTTGCTGCTGTGTTGTGCTGCTGCTGTTCCTTTTCTCTTCTGGTTCTGGTTCTTGGGGGGGGGCGTGCTGTTTGGCCTAATTTTCATTGTTTAAAAGGCCACTTTTTTAACAGTTGAGTTTGTTGGCCTTCTGTTTGGATCTATTCTCTATTGCTGCAGGTTTTGCATCCTCCTGTTCTGGTTTTAAGGGGGGGGGGGTGTTGTTGTTGACTGATTTAGCCTGAGGTTTCTTATTGGTGAAAAGGCCACTTTTTTAACAGTTGAGTTTCTTGGCCTTCTCCTGTTGTCCCTTTTCCTGGTTCTGGGTTTGGGGAGGGTGTGTGTTTGATTTGTCTGCTGTCTGTGTTGTGTTGCTGCTGTTCCTTTTCTTTTCTGGTTCTGGTTCTTTGGCTTAATTTTCATTGTTTAAAAGGCCACTTTTTTAACAGTTGTGTTTGTTGACCTTCTGTTTGGATCTATTGTTGCAGGTTTTGCATCCTCCTGTTCTGGTTTTAGGGGGGGAGGGTATTGTTGACTGATTTGGCCTGAGATCTCTTATTGGTGAAAAGGCCACTTTTTTAACAGTTCAGTTTCTTGGCCTTCTCCTGTTGTCCCTTTTCCTGGTTTTGGGTTTGGGGTGGTGGTGGTTAAAACTTAAAAGTTAAGTTTCTTTCTGTTTCGTTTTGGTTTTTTTAAGTTACCTCTGGTGAGAGGGTTGGTGTGTGGGCTGTGTGCGGTGGGGTTTTTATATAGTTGTTTTTGGAGTCTGAGGCTGCTTTCGGTTTGCCTAGGGCCACTAAATAGGCTGCCCCACTAATAAGGGTGTTTTTAGGGACTGTGTTTTTTGAAATTTAAAAAAAAATTAATCCAGTTTAGGGCTTTATCTTCTTTCAAAATTCAACTAGGCCACATAGGGGTGATTTGAAAAGATTTTAGGTTTCTCATAAAAGGCAGCATGACTACTAGGCCACATCAGGCTCCCTTTTAAAGAGACTAGGGTTGCAGTGCATCTTGCTTTCAGCCACTGAAAGCCGGTGCATCCTTAGATTTCCTTAGGGTAAACCACAGCTTCTCTCAAGTTATAGGGGACACCTGATTTCTAGTTTGCAAGGAAATCTGGTTTGTCCCAGAATCTAGTTAGGAGAAATTTCACTAGGAGGATATAACAAGGATTGCCTTCATCTCAAGGTAGCCTTTTAAAAACTGTAGCCAGGTAGAGGCAGGATCACCTAGTCTCCTAAACTTTACCAGATCACTACTATCCCAACCCAAAGAAGGACTGGTTAGGGACCAAAGGAAAAAAAACAAACAAGTTTTGGTGGGAGGGTTTTTAAAAAGAAGTCAGGGCACCTGTTGGTTCAGGGTACAGTACAGTGAGTTAGATTTGTAAAAAAAAAAACCCACTCTCAGTTCAGGTTGTGTGAAACTGGCCAAGGGTAACATGAGTGACAGGCAGCAGAAGATGGGGGCAAGGCCAAGGAGAAGACTAGAGGGGTGGAGGGGAGGGGGAGGACCCTGGTCTCCCCCCCACCTGTGTGTGGGGCCACTCCACAGCCGTCTTCCAGCACTCCGAGCTCTGGCCGAAGTGTGATGAAGAAGAAGCCCCGCTTTGGGCCCTTCATCGAGGATGCTGCTGGGGCACCCCCAGCAGAGGTGCCATTAGGTGCTGGCACTAAGCAGGGGTCTGCTGCTCGGGCAGTCTCTCCTCCAGCTGATGTCGCTTGGCCTCAGCAGCCGGAGGAGGGGCAGCAAGAGCAGCCCTCCTTGGAGATGAGCTTTGGGGACAGTTTTCTGTCCAAAACTATCACCCCAAGGAGGGTGCAGAGTGTCATGCAGGAGCTGGAGGAGAAGCTGGTTGAGGAGGACCAGCCCCCTTTTTCAGTTCCTTCGGGCACCAGCAGTCCTTCAGGGAATGGCCAGGAGGGGAGGCCGCATGGGGTGGAGGGGGAAGAGATGGAGACACACGAGGTGCCTCCATCTCCACCCACTTCCCCCCGGCGGCCAGCTCCTCCTGCCACCGCGAGACACAATGTGTCTGCCCCGAGCCCCTCACAGGAGGTGGCTCTGGACACCCAAGCTGCCAGTCAGCTTGGGCATCCGTACACCTCTGAAGTCTGGAAGTATTTCAAACTTATGGAGGATCCACGCTATGCGCAGTGCCAGCTGTGCAGGGCCCAGATCAGTCGTGGGCGGGACTCTGCCCACCTGACTCCGGGGGGGGGGGATGCGGAACCACCTGCAGAAGCACCACCCGGGGGTGCTTCTTAAGGGGGAGAAGCAGGCTGGTGCTGTGGTGCCCAAGCAGCCAACATCACCCAGCCAGGAGGAGGTCCGTCCCATCGCGACTACCTCCAGAGCTCTCCAGGAGCATTCCGTGGGAGTACAGGAACGCCAGACATCTCTGCCTAAGATGTTTGGTAGGGGTGGCACCTGTGTGCCAAGAGGGGGGAATCAGGTACGGCAGGAGGGTGATCGCCTGGAACCTTGCCAGGTCGATCGCCCATGGGCTTCCATTTTCAGTGGTCGAGAATCCTGGGGTGCTAGGATTGCTCGAGTACCTGGCGCCCTGGTACAAAGTTCCTGCTAGAACCACCCTTAGCAGGACCATTGTGCCAGCTGTTTTCAGGGCGACCAGATCTGTGGTGAAAAAGCATTTGTCCTGTGCTGCCGGGGGGACTGCATTTCACCTCAGATATGTGGAGCTAACAACATGCGTTCGAGGGGTACCTCTCCCTGACTGTGCATTGGTGGCAACCCAGTGAGGTGCAGGGTGGGGGTGGCAGTAGCGACAGGCAGGGTCAGGGCCACCAGGCCAGCTATCGCTGGGCCTTGCTGCACACCGAAGCAATCGATGCGCCGCACACGGCGGACACTTTCAGAGCCATCCTCTCACGGCAGTTAGAGGGCTGGGTAGGCAGCGGGGACGTCACCACAGGCTTCGTGGTGGCTCCAACATCAAGATGGCTGTCCAGCGTCAGGACCTAAAACACCTTCCTTGCGTGGCTCACCTTCTCCACCTCGTGGTTAAGGACGCATTGGGCCAGACGAAAAGCCAGGATCATCGGTATCTAGCTGCGACCCATGAGTACCGACTTCTGCTCCAGAAGTGTCGGCACATCATGGGTCACTTCTCACGCAGCAATACAGACTCATATCTGCTGCGTGAGAAACCAACACTGACAAGCATGCCAGGGCACCGCCTGATCAGTGATGTCAGCACATGCTGGAACTCCACCTGTGCCATGCTGGAGCGCATGGTGGAGCAGAGAGCAGCCCTGGATGCCTTTGTCTCTGATACAAGGGCCTTTCGGGATGAGAACCGTCTCACCCAAGAGGATTGGGTGGTCATTTCTCAGACTGTGGAGGTTCTTGTGCCCTTCAAGACCCACACAGAAATGCTCTCGTCTCACACGGCGAGCATCGCACTGGTCGTCCCCATGGTCCACATGGCCCGTGAGGATCTGGCCTCGTTTCTAGTGCCCACTCAAGGCCGTGCAGACGTTCTTCCACTGGTGCACACCCTGGTTGTTAGGCTGCAGGAAGGGCCTGAGGTCTGCTTTCAGACTTTCACCCAGGATAAAGTCTACATGATGGCGACCATGTTAGACCCGCGCCTTAAGGGCACAGTCGCCGAGCGGGCCAATGAGCTCGATCGCTGGCAAGACGAGCTCTCCCAGAAGGTCGAGCATTGCAGAGTCAGGGGGGGGCAGTGCTGGTAACTGAGGAGGAGGGGGGTGGAAGCAGCTCATCTACCACTTCCACTGCTGTTCATCCCCAACCTCCCTGGTTAGGCATTGCTTCCCGCCAGCCTCTTTACTCCTCTGCTGGCACCATCCTTTGTCTTGGGTTCCATTGGACAAAAGCTTAGGCAGTCTGGCAGGATCCACATCTAAGATAAGCTTGATTGCCTTATGCAGAAGTTGAAGCAGCTGTTGGATACGTGAGTCTCTTCCTTTGCTGTAATGGAGTCAGGAAAACAAGATGGATTCTGGTAGTGTTAGCCTTTGGTTCGTGGAAACAGGCTAGAAACTGTTTGCCTGTACAGTTCACGGCGGCGTGGCTTCTTCCACTGCAGTGGCTGAGATTGTGCACACAAGGAGTGGCTGGAAGCTCCTCTGTAGTTCTGGCTAACACCCATCCAGAGATGTAGAATGCTGCTGCAAAGCTGAGGCTTATAGTATCCACATAAGCCTTAGAAACTGTGGGCAAAGTCCACTTCTTAGAGCAGATATGTGCGAGTCAAAACTCCAGGCACCCTGGCAACCATACTGGTGATCACGATGTCCATGTGTGTGAAAAGTAGGGGGCTTTTTCTTACAGACTCTTACAGAGTCCATCAAATTTTTAACACAAATATGCTAACAAATATGGAAAACAAAACAATGACCCACAGATTGGAAACGCTAGAGCTACATTCCAGTTCCAAAAAAAAGAGATCTCAAAGACTGCAGCAACCAGGGCTTGAATTCAGCAGGAACGCACAGGATTGCAATGAAGAAAGCTGACAGGAAGAAAGTTGATTCATTTGAAATACAGTGTTGGAGAAGAGTTTTATGGATACCATTGACTGCTAAACAGACAATAAGTGAGGTCTAGATCAACTCATACCTTTATCTCCCTAGGAGGGTAAAATTATTAAATGGAGGCTATTGTGCTTTGGTCACTAGAAAACAATAATGCTATGAAAAGTTAAATGCAACAGAAAATGAAACAGACCCAACACGAGATCAAGGAAGACTCAATCAAGGATGCCACAGCCCTCAGTTTGCAAGACCTGAGCAAGACTGTTAATGATAGAAGGAAATAAATGGAAAGGGGCTGGAGTGTTTTTTTAAGGAATAAGTAAACATTGATCCAAAATGTTATTGAATATGTGTAGGCTTCTTAAATAAATAAACAATAAATGATTCCTTTGTTTTTATAAGAATCTAGTCCCTGTAAGGATTTTGTGGGGACTGCCTTCATCATATTTCAATATAGTTATAATAAAAGCATGTAAGAAGTTCCTTGCTGGAGCCACTCAAAGGCTCACCTGCTCCAGCATCTTGTTTCCCACTGTGGCCAGCCAAATACCACTGGAAGACCTTTAAGCAGGACATATGGGCAACAGTCTTCTTATGCTGTTGCTCCCTCTTCCCATTGCCAGCAACCGTTTGTTGTTTAAGGTGCAATGCCTCTGTACAAGGGACTTCAGACTTTTTCAGGAAAAATTATGTTGCAGCCAGAGATTATTATAGTATTTAAAGCATTATTCAACCTCACCCCCAAAATAAGCCAGATTTTATAGAATTATAGAGTTGGAAGGGATCTCCAGGGTCATCAGTCCAACCCCCCTGCACAATGCAGGAAATTTACAAATGCCTCCCCCTAAGTTCACAGGATCAGCATTGCCATCAGATGGCCATCTAACCTCTGTTTAAAAACCTTCAAGGGAGGAGAGCCCATCACTTCCCAAGGAAGCCTGTTCCACTGAGGAACTGCTTTGTCAGGAGGTTCTTCCTAATGTTGAGCAGGAAACTCTTCTGAATTAATTTCAACCCACTGATTCTGGTCCTACCTTCTGGGGCAACAGAAAACAATTCTGCACCATCATATATATGACAGCCCTTTAAGTACCTGAAGATGGTGATCATATCACCTCTCAGCTGCCTCCTCTCTAGGCTAAACATACCCAAACAAAGATTTGCTTTGTATTACATGATCACAATTACTAGTTGAATGGATCTGCCCTATTAGAAGCAGACAGATACTCTCTGGCACATACAAACCTGTGATAAGCAAAGGAATGAAGGAGAAATTAACAATTATAACTTTTTATGGAAATCTTAAGAAGAAACTTGGATTTGGATCCTATGCAGCTAAGGTTGTCAACCTCCAGATCAGTTGACCTGAGGAAAATGACAGTTTCAGAGAGTGCACTTTATGGCACCACTTCCTTACTGAGCATCCTCCCCTCCTCAAAGTCCAGCTTCCAGGCTGCACACTCAGATCTCCAGGAATTTCTCAGCCCAGAGCTGGCAGGCCTATATGCAATGAAAACAGAGCTGTGCTGCATGAACCACTTTTCTGCTTCCCTTGGCAATCTTCTGTGCCCTGGAAATTGTCAGTGGGCCCAAGTACATCATGATGGTTGAAACAGGGAAGAGGGGATCTACGCTGAGAGATGGAAATTAGCAAAAGTCACTCTCCTCTTTTCAATAGGCAGAATAGCCTATTGCATGAAGAAAAGTAGGTAAGCATTCAATCCATGGGTATACAAAATACAGCACACACCAGGAATGAAAACCATTGCCTATCATTCCTAGAAGTAATACAAGTTGATGCAAGGCTTTCTTTGCTGATTGTGTATTCTGAACTTTAAGGTTCATAGCCAGTCAGTTTTTGTCTGACTAAAAGCTGCAGAGCAGCCATATTTATTTCCGTAGTTTTTGAACGGTAGTCACTCTTTCCTCACAAAGCTATGAATTATACATGGAACTTACAAGGAACAAGCACAAATAAATATCTTAGAAAGTGCAAACATGCCTGATTATAAAGCCTTTTGTGAAAATTTTAAGCAGATATATGAGGTAACATTGGACAGAGGTTTGTGAGTGAGCAATAAAGAGAGGATTAGCTTTCAGAATTGAGAATATGTAGATGTTGCAAACAATCTCTGTTCCCGAGATGCCTTCAACTTCAGTACAGCCCAATTTAAATGTGTTACTTCTGGGCAAGAAAAACTCTTGCACCCCAGAGATCTGTAGCCAAGGCAGGAATTGCACAGGCATGAAATGTTGCACACACAGTAGGATTGCATATGCAACCATTCAGATCAAACAATATGCTAGGTGTATGCTGTACATGGTTAAATTCTTCTTGGCCTAAAATAGGCCTACTATGCATATGCAAAAAGAAATCTGTGAGCACTAGAAACACTGTAGGCTAAACACTAATTGGACTGTTCAGTACAGGGAGTTCATTTAAGCCTTCAGTGGCTTATAGTGTGACTTTATGGATGCCTACTTTTATTGCAATGCAAAGTAAGACTTTCTGAAAACAGATCAGAAATTTGTCATGAATCAGCATGCATAATGTTAATCAGTTTACTAATTAACAACCATATCTGCATTTGACCATGAAGCTTTACAAATGCATAACTGACCTAGCTCCAGCATGGGAGTAGTACCTATTTTGTCAAATATTTATAATCAAATTGCCTTCAGTGAGAATAGGATCTACTTCTGGTAGCTATTTTTAAATCCAATGAACAAAGAAATTGGAGGGAGGTGGAGAGGGGAAAGTAACCTGAATTGGGTCTTTGGTACTGCCTAATATACTGGATGTTATTGAAAATTCATGTTGCATAACAAATGCTGTGTGACAGTGTTTCCTTCATTTAGTGACAATGTACTTTGGCTTTACTGGATTCTAACAACAGCAGGCCAGCCTTGACCTTATGGGCACCTACAAGGTTCCCTAGTGTAGCACTTTATAGGGAGAGTGCATTAGTGATAAAAGTTGCTGAAGGAATTTCCGGTATCACCCTAGTAACACTGTTCAAATTGAACAGGAAAGGAAGTTACGTTTGTGTGTAATTGTGCAGGTAACAGTGCTGGAGAAACAAGTAGTCATAGCTTGGGAGTCAAAGGAGCTAGAAGGACAACAAGAAAGAACTAGATTAGGCCCTAAACACATGTACCAATATCTAGTATTTTCCGGGTTTATTTTTCAGTAAACATACATGGAGTTAAGTGCTAGTTTATAAATTATGACCAATGCCTGATTAAAAAGGTAAAATTTAAAAACCTCTCAGAATATTTTTTCAGAAAAGAAAAACTACCTTAGACACATTCTACCTTAGACACAATAACAAGATACCTCCTGGATTATAAATCTTTTCTTCCTAAACTTGTTTTGCAACATCAGGGGAAAGTCTCCACTCCTACCCTACTCTGGTAGACTGCATAAGGCTTTAGAGGAAAACCTGCACACTCACTTGGGACGGAGGCAGCTATGTAGTAAGGCTTTAAAATAAGCTCTATGGAAATTGCTGTCCCACTTGACACAGAGAGATTTTCGAGAGTAGAAATGGGGAGCTGGGAGGTGGAGGGATGAGAAGTCCAGGTGCCCGCTTGACATCGCCGCTGCTGTCAAGAAGGGAGGGGGAGCGCGGCTGCCTTTCCTTCGCAGCACAGAGGCCGGGGGAGGAGGCGGAGGCGGATCTTCTGCTGATATTTCAACGCAGCCCGGCGGAGCGGAACAGCTAGAACCAGCGAGGGGGAGAATGCGCGATGCTCTGGTGACGAGAGCGCACAGTCTCGCCTGACCGAGCCGTCCCCGCTTGGCTCCGTTGGGGTTCGGCCTTTCTCGGCTTGTGCAGGCTGCTGGCAGAGCTCCCGCAGAGGCGGCAGCCATGGACACCAAGCGCTGCTTCGCCAACCGCTTCGACGACTACAAGGGCAGCCTGCTGGGCGGCCAGTGCAAGGAGACGGCGATGCCTTTGGTGACGGCCACCATCGACCGCATCCTCCAAGAGGTGCCTCCGCTGAGCGGCGACGAGGCGGCCGGTGGTCTGGGCGGCTGCCAAGGCGGGCTCTACAGCGGCGTGGCCGGCGTGGCCTACATGCTGTACCACGTCGCTCGCTGCCCGCTCTTCGCCCAGGCGCGGGACTCCTACCTGCGGACTGCCAAGCAGCTGGTCGACGCCTGCGTGCGCTACGAGGAGGACTGGGGCCAAGGCGACGCCGACACCCGCGCTGCCTTCCTGCTCGGCGGCGCCGGCGTCTACGCGGTGGCGACGCTGGTCTACCAGGCTCTCGGGCTGCCCGACGGGGCTCGGTCGCTGGGCAAGTTCCGCGAGCTGTGCGAGCTCTGCGCCCCCATCACCTTCCTCGAGTGCGGCTCCGACGAGCTCTTTGTGGGCCGCGCCGGCTACCTGTGCGCCGCCCTGGTGCTGAAGCAGAAGCTGGGCATGGAGGTAGCCGCGCCTCAACACCCTCCCCCGTCCCCACCTCTGCCTTGACTTGACCCACCCACCCTTCCTTCCTTCCTTCCTTCCTTCCTTCCTTCCTTCCTTCCTTCCTTCCTTCCTTCCTTCCTTCCGATTTTGCTGCAGGTTGTAGTAGTTTAGTTTCATGTGGTAGTTTGAACTGTGATACCGGCTTTCTAGTGATGGTTGCAGTCTTAAAGATACTTTCTAGGAGTAAGGCCCATTGAATAACATGGAACTATTTCTGGATGAACCTGTTTAGGATTGCTCCCTTAAGCTGTTTTGCTGCTAGAGGTGAGGGTTTTCTCCACCTGCCCCTGCATGTATTTGTTTCCTCCTTAAGGTGGAGGCGGGATGATGGGGTCTCAAGTGTGTGTTGCGGAGGGGAGCAGTCGCAGAACTGGTCATCCCTCCCTTAAGCCTTTGCCCAGCTGCAGTTCCTTTTCCCTGGTCCTTCCAAGTAGACTTGGGTCATTTTTCTGGTTGGTTCCATATTTCTACAATTTTAGTGCATTGTTGATTGACTGTCCCATTTTGTTGTTTGTATTGGCTCACCATGTGTAATCTATCTTGCATTCCTGTGAGAAAGGTGGACTACAAATAAATAAATATTTTTAAATGGAGTGAGGGACAAAGGGCTAGAGCCAGTGATGGTGATTCACTGCTTTTCCTTTTCTAAGAATCAATTTTAGGTGAAATATGACACTTGTATGATGCAATTTTCATATTTAAATAAAACTGACCTGTCATGGAGAGAAGTCTTTGTAAGATATAAGTTCTCTTTTAGAAAGTTGAATGGTGAAAAGGGACTTTGCCTTATTAAGAGAGATAGATCTTTTTCACACAGCCTAAGTATTCCGGTATGGCAGCTGGTCAGTTACTGAACAGCAATGGGTTTCTGCTGTCATTTCAGTAGTTGAGGTATTGCACTCTTTGATTTGACACTTCAAAATTACAAGATCAAAACCATACAGATTAAGGGGCTGATATGCCTTAGCCCCAAATAAATTTGATTATGAATAAATCCCATTCATTTCCATATTGACTTTCCAATGAGTTTGCAAAGGAACACAACCATAGTTCTTGCTTTGATAGGCACCGTGATGACAGCACATCACTTACTGTTAGAAAGTAAATTGATTTTTTAAGAATCTACAAATCTAGGATTGAGGGAGTTAACTTTGACAACATTCTACAGAAGCATCTTCAAAAACCTTTCCTACTTGAACTGCTGCCTAAATAGAAAATTATTCTAAACAAAACTAGTGGAAAGAAAATGAATGGACATCAGGCTTGTATTCAGTGCACAGTTACACAAAATAAAGCTTGGATGAGTGTGTGCTGAGTGTTGGTTTAATTAAGTGCTACTTAGAGGTTTGACAATGGTGGAAAGAATTACCATGTGAATTCTGCTAGAAGCTTACAATGATAATTTTAGGAGTAATGCATAGTGCATTTCCAATGGAATAATCAGCATTTGGAATATATTTTGCTTCCTTTCCTTGAACTTAATGTTATATCACAGTGATTCTCTGACCAGCACTGTGGGACAACTGAGCATATTCTGAGATGTCTGTAAGTCCTTTGTTAGGTCAGAGGGCAAGGCAAGCCTTCTTGTGGCTATCTGAGTAATGTGGAAATGAAGCCTCTCTCAGTTTACTAAGAATGTGAGCAGAAATTCTCCACCTCAGACAAATAGAATGAGATTGGCTTCCTGCCCTTTAAAGGGCTGGAGCTCATAGTGCTGCCACCATCTGCAGTTGCCTAGCTTCCAGATCGCTGCACAACCCCAGCCAAAAAAAACCTGATCAATCTCTTGGAACCAAAGCTCAGGCTAGAATTTCTAATTGGTTGAGTAGAACAGGAAGGTAGTCCTAGTGCAGTCATCATAGTTAATTCCAGTATAAAGGTGAACTGGCTTTCACTGTATTTTCCAATGCAATGAATTTCACCATTGAGATAGAGAGAAATGTCACTCTGTGTCCATAGACAATAATAGCCATGATGGTTTTCAGCTGCATGTCAGAAATTTAGATTCTATGTGATACTGGTCTTTCTGTATTTTTATTAGTCACTCTGACATTTCTCGAGGCCCAGTCCCAAATCTGTTTAGCTGGCTTCTATAAGGAATAGAATAAGGAAGTGCCTTTCTGTTTCTTGGGCAAGTCCTTTTCAATTAAAGGATGGGATTGGTTAGAAGAATATCTATATTCTTAAACTTTTGCAAATTTTATATATATATATGCATTTTACAACACAACCATGTTAGGAGACTTAAAAACAAAAGCTGGGAATAACAGACCAGCATAGGGAATGGTTAGGGAATTATTTCCAGGCACCAGTGGGAGAAGGAAGCACACATGTACCAAATAAATAACACCACTATTTGCATCATTATGCATTTCTCTTTGCCTTGACATCAAGGCTAGTAAATACTGTTCCTACAAGAGCTATGAAACTAACGGGGAACCCTGCACTGCCCTCTTTAATTCCATCCCTCCTTCCAGTGTCTCCCTCAGCTCTTGTGCTCTCTTTTCCCACTCTAGGTCTCCAGACAACCTCTGTGGTGGAGAAGAGCTTGCAAACCTGCCTATTTCCCCCTCCTTCCCCACTTCACACACAGTGGAAATAGTAGCCTACCTATGGGTCAGTGTTCAGAGGTTGATTGAAGTTCTAATGCTAAGCATGCTTACTTGAAAGTAAGCCTGCATTAAGTTCTTCCTTGACTTCTAGGAGCCACACAATATGCATGAAAGAGCCATATATGTCTCCCGAGCTGCAGTTGGCCACCCTGTAAGCCAAAATGCCCTCAAAATGAGGATGGGGAATTGTCAGGTGGGCACCTGGCTTAATCAGGATCTTTTATCTGTGTATACAGGATTCCACGTCCAGAAATTAATGCTTAAAATATTAGGGACTCCAATTAAGTAAAACAATTAAAATTTATTCCAGAAAAATATAGGCTTCCATACAAGATAAAATACTCATAAAATCATACATAGTCCTAAGAAAAATAGAGAGAGAGAGAGATAACACATGGGTAGACAAACAGGGTGATAATTACCAATCGTAGTCTTCAAGAAGGCTCCAATGGCGACATAAGAGGATGGGGGAAATGGACCCAAAACTGTGGCCAGAATCTGGGATGGATCTAGACAGCGGAATTGGGGTACTGCTAGATGCACACATGCAGGGAGCTGTGTTACAGGTTATATAGACTACCTTGAGCCCTTAGGGGATGGGAGGCACAGGGGTGGAAAAAGGGGAGGCTCTGCAGTGACTATAAGGGCTGGACTTCTGCAGTACCCAATAGCAAGTTAATTGGTGGCGCCTAATTGGGTGCCCATAACTGACCAATGAACAAGCTTGGGCCCTGGTTACCTGGTTGGACTTTCAGGTTACAATGGACCAGGGTGGGGATGCTCCAGGATGACAGTTGGGGAGAAGAATGGGGGAAATCACTGGGTGAAGGTGTGCTTGAGACTATTAAACTTATCTAAAAAGGTGACAATAGATGGCCAAATTGCTAAGGTAACACCTGGTTTACACAAAGGAACTTGGCTCTGGCTGAAGATGGTCTTCCTCTTCTTCAGTCTTCTCTTGGCACCAGTCTTTGTCTTGAGTTCCGTTAGACAAAGGCTTAGGCAGTCTGGCAGGATCCACACCTAAGAAAAGCTTGATTGCCTTATGCAGAAGTTGAAGCAGCTGTTGGATACGTGAGTTTCTTGCTTTGCTGTAATGGAGTCAGGAAAACAAGATGGATTCTGGTGGTGTTAGTCTTTGGTTCATGGAAAGGCTAGAAACTGTTTGCCTGTACAGTTCATGGCGGCGTGGCTTCTTTCACTACAGTGGCCAAGACTGGGCATGCAAGGAGCCGCTGGAAGCTCATCTGTAGTTCTGGCTAACACCCATCCAGAGATGTAGAATGCTGCTGCAAAGCTGAGGCTTATAGTATCCACATAAGCCTTAGAAACCATGGGCAAAGTCCACTTCTTCAAGCAGATGTGTGTGAGTCAAAACTCCAGGCACCCTGGCAACCATACCGGTGATCACGATGTCCATGTGTATGAAAAGTAGGGAGTTTTTTTATAACCCCTGCTATAAATCAACTGCTTTCTGAAATCTAGCCTTATAGGCCACGTTCAGACAATATAAGCATTTTATTTAAACTTTCTTTTTGGAACAGAGAGCCAGTTTGGTGTAGTGGTTAAGTGTAGGAGAACCGGGTTTGATTCCCCACTCCTCCACTTGCACCTGCTGGCATGGCCTTGGGTCAGCCATAGCTCTGGCAGAGGTTTTCCTTGAAAGGGCAGCTGCTGTGAGAGTCCTCTCAGCCCCACCCACCTCACAGGGTGTCTGCTGTGGGGGAGGGAGATCAAGGAGATTGTGAGCCTCTCTGAAACTCTGAGTGGAGGGCAGAATATAAATCTAATGTCTTCTTCCTCCTCTTCTTTTAAAACGTAGCTGTTGTGGTTTCTTGCTGTAGCACTTCTAGGACCTGAGAAGACAGAAGCTTCAGTATGCAGTCCCGAAGCATAGAAGATAAGCACATGCAAAGGAGTAGTGAAGAACCTGAGGTTTAAAATTTTTAATCAGCAAGGTCCTTGGATTGCTAAAGTTTAAGAATCATTCTTTTCTTAATAGATTCTGGTGGGTAGCTGTGTTGGTCTGAAGCAGCAAAACAAAGTTTAAGACCAGTGAAGTTTTATTCAAGGAATAAGCTTTCATGTCCATGCACATTTTTTCAGATACAGTGAAACAAAATTTCTTCAACCATTACATATAGGGGGTAGTTGCCAGGAAGGGCTTCAAGATGCATCAGTAATTGGGTGATTGTAACTGAGATTAGATTAAGGTGATTAGTAAAATCACAGTAAATTAGCATACAAATACAAGAACAAACAGATGAGAGAAATGAATTTCAATCCAATGGCATCTCCAAGACCAACAAAGTTCAATTCTGGGTTTCAGCAAGAACTTAGCAGGTGTAGATTCACATTCCTTGAAATACATTGAAACAGATTCCCTCAAATGTTACATCTATATAGAGAGTCAGAGCACTTACTGTATTTTTCAGACCATAAGACGCACTTTCCCCCCCAAAAAAAGTGGGGGGGGGAAGTGTGTGCGTCTTATGGAGCGAAGGGACGATAGGACGTACCTTCCTCGGGGGGGGGGGGGATCCGCTGCCTCCACCTCCGATCCCGGCGCTCCCCCCGCACCTGCCTGCCTGGCTCCAGCTTTGCTTCCAGCAAGCGCTGGGATCGCTCCATGCTGCCCCCACCGCAAACCCAGTGCTTTGCGAGCACCGGCTGCGGGGGGGGGGCAGCGTGCTTCCTCCGTGCCTGTCTGCCTGGCTGCAGCTCTGATGCTTAAAGCAAGCGCCGGGATCAGAGGGCGGAGAGAGCGATCCTGGCTCCTCACTCCTCTCCAAGAGGATGAGGAACCATTCACAAGCACTCTTTAGGTGTGATCTGTCAACCAGTTACAGATCCACCTAAAGGTAACAGGATCCAAACCACATTTTACCAACTTGTCAACAAGGATAGTATATGGAACCTTATCAAAAGCCTTACTAAAATCAAGATAAACGATGTCTACAGCCATCCCCTGATCCAGCAAGGTAGTCACTTTCTCAAAAAAAGAGATCAGGTTAGTCTGACATGACTTGTTCTTGAGAAAACCATGCTGGCTCTTAGTAATCACATCCATTCTTTCTAAATGTTCCAGGACCGACTGATGATTTGTTCTAAAACTTTTCCAGGTATAGACGTCAAGCTGATGGGTCGGTAGTTACCCAGATCCTTTTTTCCCCTTCTTGAAGATGGGGACGACATTCGCCCGCCTCCAATCTTCCAGCACCTCTCCTGTTCTCCAAGAATTCTCAAAAATAACAGCCAGAGGCTCAGAAATTACATCCACAAGCTCTTTTAGAACCCTTGGATGCAATTCATCTGGCCCTGAGGACTTAGTTTCACTTAAAGAAACTAGGTGTTTATGGACTACCCCTATGCTGATCCTAGGTTGGAACTTCATACCCTCCTTATATGTTCTGTGTTTGCCTTTCACCAAACGCCCTCCACCTTCACCTCTGTCTCCAGTAGCTGAGACTCTCTCACCTAATGGCGCGCGATGCGGTTGGGGCAAAGGGAGGGTAGAAAAGCCAGGAACCTAAAAGTTCCCCCGTGCCTCTCCCCAAGACCCCTTCTGCTAGCAATGCTCCTCCGACGGGAGCTTGCTGGGTCCTACGACCCCCCAACCCGCACGGTTCGATCCGTTCCTGCCCTGATGGCTTGAAACGCGACCGCCTCATCTCGCTGTAACCGGAAGTGCCCGAGGGAGATTTCCATACTGAAGCAATAGTAATTCTTGCTGCCGCTATAAGTATGATGGTCAACTCTTTGTGTGAGACTGTATGAAAAGAATCACCCCACAAATTTAGGAGCATTAATTCCGGTGTCATTGAAAATGACTGTGAAGTTATTTTGGAGATTTGTTGAGTGATATCATTCCAGAACTGAGAAATAACTGGACACTCCCACCAGCAATGCAGAAATATTCCCAGAGACCCACAATTTTTCCAACAAAGTGGACTAATATGCTGGTTTATTTGATGTAGCCATCTGGGGGAAAGGTACCATCTCGACATAGTTTTAAAGAACTGAAGTTGGATGTTAAAGATAGAAGTGGAATTGACATAAGAGCCCCAGATTTTCAACCATAAAGAAGGAGGATGTCTTTAAGGAGGTCTTCATTCCAGGCTAATTGAAAGCCAAGAGGCTGCCCACAGTCTGACATAATTAAGATTTTATATAATTTAGAGAGAAGACCTTTTATACAGGAGGAAGGCAGAGCTAATAGTTCAAAACTGGATCGCAATCTGGCCAAAACACCGATTTCTGAGAGATGTTCAATCAATTTTTTAAGTTTTAAGTATCTAAACCAAGGAACTGAAATACCCATAAGGTCTTCAAAAAAACTATTATCTCTTATTGATCCGTTATATAATAGATCTATTGGGCGTGAAATACCTACTTTTATCCAATCATCAAATACTCCTGAAACGTTTCCTGGACCAAACCAGGGTTGATTCGTATATGTTGCATACAGAGAGATTTCTGGGACAAGAAGCCTTTTATTTCTATCCCAGGTCTGAAGCATGTCAAAAACCTTTCTTCAAGGCATTATGCCTGATGTTTTCATGTGGCACCTTCTGTCACTGATTTTGCTGCTAACATTGTTACCAACAACATGTATGGAGAACCATGATGGAGCTCTTGCCTTTATGCCCACACTGCAGATAAAAGAAAGTAAATAAACAAATGTCACATACTCAATAAATTATACTGGAAGTTGGCATATCCCAAACAACTTGCACTTTGCAGTTCTATACTTGGGGAGAGTGTTTGCCAGGGCTGGAAGATTTCAATAACTTAGGTTCTAAGGAAAAATATCTAGATGTGACAAGTAGATATTTTAATGAGAAAAGGAACACCTCTGCCTAAGGAACTATAGGCTCAGACACTTCCTCATAGATTATTAGAACTCTATAGTACTGTTCATAGGAGCTGCATGTATGTAGATGGGGCTCAATAAAAGGAATAAAAAGTAAACCCCCAGAACCCTGAATTTTTCCAAAGACCAGAGGCCTACTACTCATAGCTACTGAGGACAAGTCTTTTCACACTATTTACTCAGTGAATGTTCCTTGCTACTTCCCAGCAATTTGCTGTATTCACCCACAACACATGCACACAAGTGAGAGCCAGTCTCCCAACTAAATTTGTATCTGTTATACCCACTCAGCTAAGGGAAGTAAGCCTTTATTGTGTTGGTAATGACTTTGTTTTTGTTTATTTGGATTAAATTATTGCAAATTCAATGAGCTGAAGACTTTTCCATTGTATGTGAGTGAGAAGGTAGCTGTTTGTGTGATAATAAGGGAAAGATTTCTGAGAGGCCGTTTTCGCACTCACGTTTTACTGGCGCCACGACCCTCCTGACGCCGGCGAATCTGCATGGATTTCACACCAGAAGCGCCGGCGCACCCAGAAGCGCCGGCTACTTCTGTCGCTAAGCCAGCGCAAACGCAAATCGCAAAGATGCAGGAAAACGTTTGCGCTGGCTTAGCGACGGAAGTAGCCGGCGCTTCTGGGTGCGCCGGCGCTTCTGGTGCGAAATCCATGCAGATTCGCCGGCGTCAGGAGGGTCGTGGCGCCAGTAAAACGTGAGTGCGAAAACACCCAGAGAGAGGCACATCTCCAGAATGAATTTATCTTGTTTGGTTTTCTTGGATTTCCAAAGCATTTTCATTTCATTATTTTTGCATTTATTGTACTGCAAAAATGTGACATCACAGTCTTCTATCTTCCTAAACTTCTATCTTCCCAATCTATCTTTGCCTTCTGGTTCTTTTTGGTCCTATTGTTTTTTATTTACCACATGCTGCCTGCATATTTCCTCGTAGTCTTTCTCTTTTGGCTTTGTGCAGTCCCCAGAGCATCATCAGTCTGGTGTCTTTTCAGCATGCTTTCTTTCCATTTGCAACTTATTTTCACATTCTCTTTTTCTGTATTCTGCCTGTGTCTTGCGTTGACAGGGCATCAGACCTGCAAATTGAAATTGAACAGATTCCTTTGGAAGAGTCTCTTTGCAGATATAAACAATAATACACGTGCAGAAGAAGGAAGCCGACAGTCATAAAGTTTTTTTGTTTTTGTTTTTTAATTCAGCTGCTATTGTGACACCCATTTCAAGATGAAATTAAGAGCCTTTGGCGTTTACTCCAAAAATGATTTGGGGCATTCAAATGTAATTGCATTTCACATCCACATTGCACAAATGGTCATTCCTCATATATTTTAACTTAATGATGACTTGTAAACCAGCACTGGTAGAATTATAGCAACACTTTGATATATAAAAGTTGTAAAAGTTTCCTTTTGATAAACTTGCACAACCTTTAAGAAATGTCATCTAGTGTAGGAATGAATACTGGACACAGGTGTTTGGGAGTAGAAGAGAGGAATCCTGCTGCTCAGAGCAAGCTTCCCATTTTTATTATTTTCCACATGCTGTACTAAAAATACACAAGCTCACAGTGTTGCAACGGACAGGAAACATCTGCCATATAAGGAATGGCTTTTACATTCATCAGAGTTAACACAATCAGCAGTTATATAAAAATACACTTGTCTGCAGAACATTCATAAGAGGAACCGAGAATGTTTGATTTGGTGGTCTCAGACATGCCGGATGTCTGCTATGCCTAGGCCATATGCCAAATATATCATTCTTCCACACTTCTGCTTTTCACACAGACAATGAAATAATATTCCAACTTCTTGTGGGGTGCAGAACTATATGTGATCCCCACATTTCACTCTTTTTTTTTTTGAAAGCTTAATGTGTAATGCGATTTTAAATGATTGTTTGCAAAAGCAGTTAAATGATAATTTGGTTTCGACATTCCCAGAAAAGGGGGTGACACTACAATAGGATAAGGATAGACAAAGACGGGGTAAAGATGTACCACAGGAGGAAAAAGGCAGTGATAGGATTATTCACTTACACTGGCACAGTTCAGGATCATTCCATCTAGAAAATATATGTGGATGCGTGGAGGGGGGAAAGTCACTCAGAGGCATGCATTGGCTATGCAGCCCAGCCTTCCAGTGTGGAGTTTTTCCTGGTCTCCATCATGGGGCCTTTCTGGGTGCACAGACTAGTTTGAGAGGACCCACCATGTCTTTCAGGGCTACCCTCTTTATTTGACAGCGCTCTGATATAAATTCCCCCCCATTTTTGTACTGCCTAATCCTTGGATGATGTGTGCCGCTTTTCATGATGTGCTGCCATTCAGACTTCATACAACCAGGGTTGAGACACAGTTGGGACCAGGGGAAGGGCTTAGGAATGTCAACCACCAGAAAGTAAGCTCTACATGCATGAGGGAAAGCTATGTGTCTTGGTATTGACAATTCTTTATCAATAAGCATTACTAGCTATGATGCAAAAATACAAGAACTCATCTCAATTTCTAAAACACATGAGGTATATACACAAGTGACATGCTATAAACTGAATCAATTCATGTACCTTTATGGCAAGCAACTTATTGTGGTAGGGGTAATCAAGATGACACATTCAAACATAGGTGAGAGCATTGCCAGAGATGGGCAGTCCATACTAGCTATATTAACATAGGTGAGAGCATTGCCAGAGATGGGCAGTTCATACTGGCTACTTTATTACAATACAAAAACCATTTCCTGACTAATTCCTTGTTCCCCTCCTCCCTTAGTCTAACAAAAGGTCTTCTTTCTTGAGTTCATGGAGAGTTTGCGTGCTCTATGCATGACAGTCTTTTCACAGGGAAATCTGTTTCTATTGCAGCCAAAAGGAATTCCTTTTCCTGGAAGCACAACTTGTAAGTGGCAGTGGGGCTGCTATTGTGATCAGCTGGGGCAACCAGCCTTTTGCTAGGCAGAGGAATTTCCCTGGAAATAAGTTTTCTCCATAACTTAGTTTGGATGGGGTTTTGGGGTAAGCCCTTCCAAAATCAATGAGGCATGACCAGGCAAATTTCAGGACCTCTGGGTAGATAAGGAAGAGCTTGGAAAACATACTTGGAGAAACAGACAAACAAAACAACAATAATAGGTGTTTTTTCCTTTTCAAGGAAGGAAAAGAACAACAATGCTAGCTAGCTTTATATGAGAGGGATCAGACCCAAGATGATTAGAGAACTGGATCAGAGAATTTAAACCACTGGAAATCAGTGGGGTGATCAAGTCCCACTGAATCCAGTCTTTATCTGTGCCAGTTCAGCCAAAACCTCTTGGTATAGATTTCAACAAAACTTAAAACAATTCTGAAAAGCAACATAATGGTTACACATACATAAAACAATTCTCAACACACCTACCAATAATTCTTAAAACTATCATAATGAACATACGTTTAAACTTGACTTGCAGGTCCAGATTTCCTGCACAGCGATATTGAAAGAAAAGATGAGCAAACTTAACAAAACAATGGGAAAAGGTCAAACTCCAACAAGATGCTATAGACGGAGACATAAAATAAGATAGATAAGCATGTAGATGCCTCTTTCCACAGGTAAGAGGTTCACTAAATAGCTAAATAGGAAGATTGATATGTGCAATTCATAGATGGAACATAACTATAAATGACATTAAGACAACAAATGAAGATATACATTTGAGGAATGCAGAACATTACTAAAGTCCAGATTACTAATGAAGACCAAGAGTTTTCCGGAATTCTGCCTAGTGAATTAACAACAAATCTAGAAAAAGTATTTCTATGAGAAACACGACACTGAGAATAATTGGGTCACTGGTAAAACAAAGCATTATTTTTTCACGACTTAAGAGAGAAGATGCACAGTGAGAGGGTAGTTTTATCCAAGGAAGGGTACAGATGTTCTTCTATAACACATGCTATAACTTCAAATGAAAAAAGGTCTTGTGGGAACCAAAATTTGTGAGGTAAAATTTTAAAACACTGTTCTTTTCAGAAAATAAAAATTCAGTACCAACAACAAAAGGAATTTTTAGGTTTAAGTGAATGATAAATTGGGAAAGTTCAAAGTAAGATAGAAAACTGTGTTAAATGTAACACTAATAGTCTTGACAGGAGACAAAATACATAAACACAAACAACAAAAAATCATTGTGAGCTGCAAAAACAGCAGCCACCAAATTCTCTGGAGAAGGCTCTTGCCCAGCCTCTTCCAACGTTTGTTGAGCTGGATTAGTTAGACGCTTCACATCCCCTCATGTGATATCACGAGCTGTCTGGGTGTGTGGATGTCGTACAATCTCTTGTTTGAGGCTGAGATTGAAATTGGGAATCAGATTTGGGAGACCCTGATGCCATGCCATCTTTAGCCAGCGAACACAAGTTCCAGAACCCACAAAAGACCTGCAAGAGAAAACACAGCAGCATGCCTGCACCCCCAGGTAAGGGGAGCTGGACCATGCCAAGTTAATAAGCCCAAAGACCAAATTTGATTGCTTCTGAACCTGCATTTGGGTAGGAACCTTCATTTTCACTCCTTTTAATTGTTTTTGAAGAGTGGTTTTCAATGTCTGATTAGCATGTTCCACAATAGCTTGACCTGTGGAATTAAAAGGAATACCAGGACTAAGACTGATGTCTCATTGGATACAAAATTCTTGGAAACCAGCAGAATAGTAGGCAGGGCCATTGTCTGTCCTGAGTTTTTGAGGTTTGCTCAGGACAGTGATGGCAGCAATTAAGTGAGCAATGACATGACTAGCAGACTCCCCTCTTTGAGGAGTGGCCCATTACCGCAAAGGCAGAAATAAGGAGAGCCATGACATGTTTTGTGGCTTCACCACAGTGAGCAGTAGCCCAAAGATATCCAGAGTACATGTCTATGCAAACATGAACACAGTATCAGGGTTTCAGGGAAACTATATGGTTAATATCCATTTGTCAAAGTTTGTTAGGGAGCACTTTCCCTATGAGGAAAGGTTAAAACACTTGAGGCTCTTTGGCGTGGAGAAACATTGACTGCAGGGTGACATAATAAAGGTTTACAAGATTATACATGGGATGGAGAAAGCAGAGAAAGAAGTACTTTTCTCCCTTTCTCACAATACAAGAACTTGTGAGCAGTCAATGAAATTGCTGAGCAGTCAGGTTAAAACAGATAAAAGGAAGTACTTCTTCACCCAAAGGGTGATTAACATGTGGAATTCACTGCTACAGGAGGTGGTGGCAGCTACAAGCTTAGCCAGTCCCAAGAGGGGACTAGATAAAAATATAGAGCAGAGGTCCATCAGTTGCTATTAGCCACAGTATGTATATACATATATATGTGCATGTGTGTATGCATAGAAGAAGACATTGGATTCATGTTCCGCCTTCCACTCAAGAGTCTCAGAGCGGCTCACAATCTCCTTTATCTCCCTCCCTCACAACAGACACCCTGGGAGGTGGGGGGGGGGGGGCTGAGAGAGCACTGACAGAAACTGCTCTTAACCAGAACAACCTCTGCGAGGGCTATGACCACCCAAGGTTACTCCAGCAGTTGAAAGTGGAGGAGTGGGGAATCAAACCTGACTCTCCTAGATAAGAGCCCACACACTTAATCACTACATCAAACTGACACATATATTGGTCACTGCATGACACAGAGCGCTGGACTGGATGGGCCACTGGCCTGATCCAACACAGCTTCTCCTATGTTCTTATGTTAGTTTGCAAACCACACAGGTTAACAGCATGATCAGCAATATGATTAGTAGGGTCACAATGTCTATGACTGAGAAAGGAAAAGTAGATAGGAGAAGTAACATCTTTCAAAGTCTTATCAGCAAATGCATTGCCCTGAGCAATCACACCAGGAAGATTAGTAACAACAAGAAATTAAAACCTGCAAGATTAAAAATATAGCCAATCAAATCAAGGTCAATTTGGAGAGATACATGCACCAGGAAGCTGATGAATCAAATTAAATGCATATAAGATGTCAACTATTAAGTTGAAAGCCTGTGTGAATGGTACTGAAAAAGCCATTGCTCTATCAGCAATCTCAGCCTGCTGCACTGAGCACTGCTGCAAAGTAAAGTGTGTCTTTTACACTTTCCCCCCAACAAACTGGGTACTCATTTGACCAACCTCAGAAGAATGGAAGGCTGAGTAACCCTGAGGCAGCTACCTGAATCTAGCTTCCACCGGGATCAAACTCAGGCCATAAACAGAGCTCAAGATTGCAGTACTGCAGCTTTAACACTCTGCACCACGGGGCTCTTTTTGAATCCAAATTAGCATTTTCCTTGATCAATTTCATCATCAGTTCTCCTGCTGCATCAAGATTATCAACCTGTCTTCTGATTTCTGCCTGAAGACTGTTGATAAGGTCTAAATAGGGTTTTTGTGGCTTTTGACAGACAGTTGCAAAACTATGAGCTGACTGCCCTTCTATAGCAAGGGTTGCAACAGAGAGCAGTTTGTGCTTCAATAGTACTGAACTGTCCAGATCCATATAGTTGTTCAGCAGTATAAGACCCATTGGAGCCACACCCTTGAGCATCAGCCAAATTACAATATTCACTGTCTCATAACACATACTGTTCAAGAGTTAAAATCATCTTGAAGGGCTGTCATATAGAGGATGGTGTGGAATTCTTTTCTGTGGCCCCGGAAGGTAGGGCCAGGAATCAATGGGTTGAAATTAAATCAAGAGTTTCTGGCTCAATATTAGGAAGAACTTCCTGACCGTTAGAGCGATTCCTCAGTGGAACATGCTTCCTTGGGAGGTGGTGGGCTCTCCTTCCTTGGAGGTTTTTAAACAGAGGCTAGATGGCCATCTGACAGCAATAAAGATCCTGTGAATTTAGGGGGAGGTACTTGTGAGTTTCCTACCACTGTGCAGGGGGTTGGACTAGATGACCCTAGAGGTCCCTTCCAACTCTATGATTCTATTAATTACTCCATAATAACTCCAGGATATAAACTAGTGCTTCCTTTTCTCCTAGACTCCATGATTCCTCCAGGGGAAATGATCTCTGTAGTCCGCACTGTAATTCTGGTATAACGCTTGCCCCATGGAGGTTGGCAGCCCTAAGCCTAAGAAAAATATTATGAATAATATAAGTGATCACAAATCTAGCATTGACCAGCACAGTTACTGAGATTAGTGTCTATTCAATATAAATGTTATTATATCATCATGGCATAACTCCTACGATTATCACATCAGGGAGAAGGCTAGCTTCAGATCCTTTCTTATAACCTCTAGTTTTCTCTGTATAGCGGGATTTTATTTGTAAGAGCATTCAATAACACAATCCTTCACCTTCAGTCTGAAGTAGGGATGGGCACAATTTGTGCTTCATTTTAGAACCAATTCATGGAATTGCATCATTCCCAATCCAAAAATGAAATGCATTTCTTTTGCAGTGTGTCGTTAGTTTTATTTTCCTGGTTTGCTTGCAAAACTGCTTGTTGCCAATTCAATAGATTCCTAGGTTACACTGGGGGTGGACTTCTGGGAGCCCTAGAAATACCTATAGCAGTTGTTCATAGCTTGATTGGCAGCTCTGGGAACCAATCATGGAACTCCAGTTTTGCTCTATGGGAGCAGACACCCTGACTCAGCTGCTTTTGCTTTGCAGCATGAAGGCAGAAGAGTTAGTTGTTGTGAGAGAGCTGAAGTTGAGCTTTCCTGGGGCACCTACATTGAGGGGGGTCTAACTTGGACATTCCAAACCCAGTCTTCAGCAAACTTGAAGGACCTGCAGAAGAAAGCCTGCTGGAGACTTCTGGTAAATTTTCATGAGGAGGCTGTTCTATACCTCCTGAACCAAACAAGCTATGAACTGGTTTGGGAAATCAAATGAACCATGAACCACCAGTTCAAGCAATCAAACAAACTATGAACCAACACAAACCACCATTTTACTGCATCGTGCCCATCCCTAGTCTGAATGATACACCCTGGGAAGAACAAAGTTAGAGTCCAGTAGCACCTTTTAAGACCAACAAAATTTCCATGTATAAGGTTTCATGTGCAAGCACATTTCTTCAGATATAATGAAATGGAATTTCCTCAACCATTACATATAGGTAGAGATAGGGTGGGGATTAGTTGCCAGGAAGGGCTAGTTAGATTCAGGATATATAAGCAACTGGAAGATTATAGTTGAAATTGGATTAAGGCAGCTGGTAAAATCTGTGAATAGTAGTAGACTACAAGTGAAAACATCCAGTGGCACCTTCAAGTTCAATTTTTGGTATAAGTGAGAATTCAGAGACTTAGCAATTCACATGCATTACCAAATTTGTTATTCAGATTTTAGCTATATTTATTGCTCAGTTACTGTCAGAACTTGAAGAACTTCAAACGAGACCCATTACTTTGTTGCAAAAGTCTAGGACGTTTATTAAGAACTGTGTTCAGAGAAGGCACAAGTTGAGACTGATAACAGACTCAGCGATTGATACAGTCTTTATGCAGTTGTTACAGAAACAATAAAACCATTTCTCACACTCTGGGAGACAGTTGTCCGTTCTCAGGGTTTCTTATCAGTCGGAGGGAGGGAGGAGTCCTGCTGTGAGATTCTAGCAGGCCAACTTCAAAGGACACCTGCAGATGTTTTCCAGAGGCTATCTGTCACCCTTCAGTGGTTACAGTTTGTTTGAAATGTAGAGCATTGAGTTAGTGGCTCTAGTTACAAGGACACAAGGTTAGTATACAATTACAATATGGAGTCAGTCAGGCTAACATTACCCAGCTTGGCAAGCAAAATAGTTACAAGTTCGGACAGTTACTTATGCATCTTGACTCTAATTAGACCTTCCTAGCATCTAACCCCCCTACATATATGTAACATTTGAGGAAATCTGTTTCATTGTATCTGAAGGAGTGTGCATCTATACATGCTAAGTCTCTCAAGCCTTCTCTGCATATGCCTTCCTGCCCCAACATTAATGTAAAGTGGCAGACATTTATTTATTTAGTATAAAAATGCAGATATTTATTTAATTTGCAGGTATAATGGTAATTCCATCCTTTGTTGCTACTTCATTTCTGCAAGTCACAGCTGTTGTCTCCACATGAGAATAATTTCTGGCTATGGACTCACTGATGCTGCTAATGCAGAGGCATTTGCAGCAGCAGTGGAGCATCCACATGGGGCAATTAACCATCCTTTCTGCACTATTCATTTGCACAGACAAACCCCACTTTCCTCTTTTCTACCTGAGGTCTTTTTGCTAGCTTTAAAAAGGTGGTAGGTATATCATTCTAGTATATAATTCTACATTGTTCTAGTGTTATAGCAATATTTTTACTACCATTTTTTAAGCCAGCACAAAGCTCAAAGATGATGATGGGGGAAGGAATGGTTGGTGTAAAGGGATAGGGGAGGAAATATTGTGCATAGGGAAAGTGTATTTATTATTCAAATTTATATTCCACCCTCCCCATGAGCAGGCTCAGGGAAGATCACAACATAAAATAAATATATAAAAGCAATCAATATAAATAACAATTCAATTCAGTAAAAACAATAAACATCATTAGAACATCATTAAAACACACATGTGACTGGCTAAGTCTCAGTTCTCACTTGTACGCAGAATTGAACTTTATTATCTTGCAGGTGTGCTTGGAAATCTGCAACTTCCCATCCACACTGGAGGGAAATCCAGTTTAATTTTTATGTTTCTGAAAAAATCAGAAGAAAGCTGATTCCGGAAACACTGGAATGAACCACGGGAAAACACAGAAACATAACGGAAGATGACATTGTATAGACACACTGATGATTCCCTCTTGAAAGCCAGGGTGGGAAAAAAAATTCTAGGTGGAAGCAGCTCTGAATTCCTTTTTCTACACTGTTCACTCTTTGTTCTGTTCCCTGCATCTGGTATACCTCCTATAGTCTGTAACTGCTATGTCATTTTCGCCTTATACTTCCAAACTTCTTTTTTATACAAAAAAATAACTGGACTGCCAATTCTGCACATCCTGCTCCGTTAACACTTATCTACTTCATCCTTCAGCTAAGGTCTTTTCCAACATCTTTGTTGTACTCCATGACATTACGGAAAAGATAAATAGACCTCATGTCTATTTACAGGATATTCATGTGGCTGAAAATACATAGTAAATATGCCATGTGACTGCCAGGGGCAATTGGATGTAAATTTATGTTTTCAGACACGCAAATGCCATTTGAACATTACAGGAATGATGTAGTTGGCCAACAATGGAAATATGTATTTTTACTGTAATGTATGAACAGAATTTAGCTTGCTGCTTCTAAAACAATTTTAGTGCTTAGCATTTTATAATTGCACTTCTGTGGAATGAAAACATCCCATTCTTAAATTGGAATAAGCTTTTAACATGAAGTAAAAGTGCATTTACTAAAGGTAAATCTTATATGCTTAGTATTCTGGTGGTGATGCTGTGGGGTTGTCTTTTCTCTGGAAGGATTTTTTAAAAATCTACTGGGAATATTATTATAGTACTCTGACTTTCATTTTCTGACAAGGCCATCTTCTTCCTCCCCAAAGGAATACTTGTTTTGTATGCAGTGACAGCTGAGAAGGAGGCGAAGGAAGACGAGACTCACAGCACTTTCTCCTTGCTTGCATCCAAGGCTCAAATGCTGAATGTTCAGTGAGGAACAGTTACCTTCCTACTTGTCATCTCTGCATTTTAAATAGTAGGAGTATGTTCTTTGCTGTTACTATTCTTATTCACTTCTTTTGGCTGTGGCTTTTTTTTAACCTTGGAACCTAGCAATATCAAGCCATATGTGATGCCTGCATTTGCAATGTGACTTGAGTTTACTTGGATTCATGGGCTTAGTTCCAGGCAAAGACAACTGTGCCTTTATGCCATAGAAGGTTTTTTTGAAATCCTTCTGTAGTTTGTATGTGTGTGTGGAAGAAGAAAAAGAAGACCACTGTAGATTTATACCCCGCCTTTTTCTCTGAATCCGAGTCTCAGAGCGGCTTACAATTTCCTTTATCCTCTTCCCCCACAACAGACACCCTGTATGGCTGAGAGAGCTCTCCCAGAAGCTACCCTTTTAAGGACAACTCTGCAAGAGCTATGGCTAACCCAAGGCCATTCCAGCAGCTGCAAGTGGAGAAGTGGGGAATCAAACCTGGTTCTCCCAGATAAGAATCCACACACTTAACCACTACACCGAACTGGCTCTGCAAACTGCTTCCACACAGGGATGTTTCACTGAATGCTCCTTCAGTCCTCCCAAACATGAATTGTGGGCTTCCTGGGGCTTTTTACTTTAAGTCAGATCAAAGAAGGAAGTGTGAAATGGTTAGGGGCAGTGTGTCCATACAGATGTTTGCCTGCAGCTAATCTGAGGAAGGAGGTGGAGTTAAAAATCTGAAACTATTTCTCTACTTTCTAACCCTTTAACAGGATTTCCCCACACCTTCGTAGCTGAGCTGTGGTTCAACTTTGCCCTGCACATCAGCTGGAAGGGAGGAGTTCCTGGGCCATGCAAGATGTTTGTTGACAGTGATTGTCATTGCATTGGCAGTGAGCACAATGGGGATGGGGTATGTGAACACCCTCCCTTACTGCTTTAACACCACTCACAGCTGCTGCCACACCAATGGCACAGTTTTGTGTCTCCTTTGTGTTTTATAATTTTTATTAATTTTAACTACAAAAAGGAAAAGCATAAGCACAAGTACAGAAACATCAAGGGGGGGGGGGAAATACAGAGTGAGAGATCAGAAACAAAGAAAGCTGCAAATATATCAGTTACATTGTTACCTCAAAACAAAATACCTAATCCTTTCTACCTGCAAGTATTGAGTTTTCCCCTTATATTCTACCATCTTCATTTTCCATTATACATTTTTTACTAAGCTATTCTTAAAATACAAGTCTGAACTATTCTTCTTCAGCAAACATAGATATATTAAAAAAGTCACCAAGGTCTCAACACAAAACTAACTGGATAAGCTTAACCATATTAAAAATACAAACTGACTTGTTATTTTAACAATATCATCATTTAGATAGGCATAAAAAACAAATATTTCTTTATCCTTCTAGCTTACATATTTCAAACAGATAGAGAAAAAGATCAAATTTAAAATAACGTAAAAAAGTGGAGAGATAAAAAAAATGGTAAACAAGGAGCATATCAGTTTATCTATCTCCAGACAAACATATTAAAAGCAGATCTGCCAGATTACAAAATAATTGTGTTGTCTGTCTTCTTAAAAATTAATTAGAGTTAACAGTTTATTTAAATTTCTTTTCAGAACTTTTCAATCCTTTAGTTCTTATGTCCATATTAATCAGAGAGGAACAATTTTATGTCCCAAAAATCTCACTTTGCCTTTTAAAATCGCATATCTTGCTGGGAATTCCATATTATCCAGTTACCTACAGAGAGAGAAAACAATTTAAAACCCCTTCTTCCTGAAAGTTTCCCATGTTTTGATTTTTTTTAATGAAATGTGCATCCTCTCTCCTTAATGCTAGCACCCCTCTCAGTAACGACAGTAAAAATCCCACACCATTAGATCCTCTCCAAAATACTTAAAACAGCCTTAACTTCCGGTTCTTCTTAGTAACTGTGCCATTTTAGTTTTCTTCTTTTAATTTCCCGACGGATCTTTTCCCATTTCCAACTCCACAGATGTCACCAAGATCTCTTTGTCACTCTGCCCATGTAGATTCAAGTTTTCGCTAGCTTTCAACATAAAAGCTCCCATTTTCTTTTTTATCAACTCTGTTAATAAAATAAGGTCCTGCTTTAGAGAGAATATGATATCCATTGTACCTTTTTTATGAAACATTTCGCTTTGTGATGCCATTTTACTCCACAGAATAACTCAGTCTAATAATCAAAGATGAAAAGTAACTCAGAGATCCAGTTAGTCTATCCTTCCAAATCTCCACCAGCCATATATCTTGATTGTTGCCATTTCAGTTGCACTCAGATGACAAATACAAATCTCTTTGGAATATATCTCATTTGTTCAGACCAAATTATAACCAAATAATAATCTCTTTATCACTTATTCAACCATAATCCGGGTCGATTTAAGTATCTACATTCAGTCAAATTCAGATTGTTGCCAGCATTCAAATTTGTTCTTTTTATCTTTTGGAAGCCAGATTCATGGGAAAGTGGGGGGGGGGGAGAATTCACCTCTTTTCCTTCCTTTGAACTGACCCGTTTGTTGTTATGTAAAACGACCCATTAGCCAATGGTATGAAAAGCAAACTTACTTGCAGAGTAGAATTGCTATGTTTGAGATAGGAAAGCAAAACATCAAAGGCTTGTTAGCAGCAAAGAAAGCAAGTGGTCAGGTGTTCACCTCTTTCTGCCATAATGGCAATCAAGGCAGTGGAGCATTGAAGCGCACAAGAAGAGAAGGAACAGCTGATGCTATATCCCTGTCTTCCTGTAAAAGCCCATGCCGAAAGGAAACCCCTCCAGGGTTCCCCCTATAGGTGCCATGCCTGTGGCACCTCTCCAACTGCCCGATTCAGGGGGGCCGCAAGAGACAAGCTTCACAGACCCCCACTGAGCTCAAGGCAACGAAACCCAGAAGTCCAGTTTTGTGTCTCCTATGGAAGCATTCAAGTTAGTGTACACGGATCTTGCATGAAGGCTATTAATTCAAAATATTTAGCAGTCTTTAATAGGTGATGGGATAAAAAAAAATTAACCTGACTTAAGAGACTTCAAAACCTTCATTTGATCTTTCTCTTTTACGTATCAGCATCCTTCTGTAGCCTGAGGTGATGCTTACATTCTTTGGCACATTTATACAGAACAAATTGCAAATCAGCAGGCAAAATTAAAATGGCCTTTTGCCAATGTGGAGTCCTCTTCTGTTGTGCTTGCTTAGTAAGTGCCAGTGGAGATTTAGAAATGCTGATGCTGTGTGGAAAAGATCTACTTAATTTTTTATAACATTGCTAATTGTGAATTTTATGTGGCATGCTCCATTGAATCATTATTTTTTACATTTTCATCAGCAGACCTCTTCCTGTGTTCATACACATGGCACACATTCTCTAACACTATTCTGAGTAACAGAGTTATAGACAGGATGGTTTAGTCAGTACTTGAGTCCTAAAAATAGTTAACATTTATATAAAGGTTCATATTATTCAGTACCCTTCACATCTGTCTGTTGGCTGTCCCACCAATTAAGGTTGCCTGTCTGGAACTGACCAGAGCCCAGGCTGCAAGGCCTGCTTGTTTGCCAGGGCCTTTGAGGGAGGGTCTGAACGGCAGGCATATTTTAAGAGGAGGAGAGGAGGAGTGATTTGGGGTTTGCTATTTTATTTTGGTTTTAACTGAAAATATTTTAAGCTAATACTATAAGATGTCTTGAACTAAGAGGAAAGCCGAGATATCAACGTTTTAATACATAAGTAAAATTATCTCTTGTATCTTGTAGTCATTACAATAACTCTATAATAAAGATTAATAACTTTGTATTGCAGGCAGTTGAGTATGAGACATAGTAACATATCTTCCAAGCTGGATTATGGTGATGGAACTATTTTAGAAGACAACTGTGGAGAGTCAATTGGTGAAAAATGCAGCTGCCTGTATTTTAGTTAGTGTTGGGTGCTGCACACTCTATCCTGCATATTTGGAAGCGATTTCTTTGGTTTTCAGATTTTTTTCTGGGTTCAGTGCAACAGGAGGTGGGGCCAACCACAAAATGTCAGGGAGTAAAGTTAATAGGGTTGCCAGCCCCTTGGTCCAAATGTGAAAACCAGAAAGGTTCGCGGTTATAAATTACTGGCAACATATTCAAACTATTAAAGTGTATAATTCAAAGAATATCTTAAAAATACATTTAGCACATAGCTGATAACATCAAATTGACTTGGTTCTTTCTGGACTTCCTGGGAGGCGCCAGCAATCTTGACTCAGAATGTTGAACGCATTGACTAATGAATATATGAAATACCGCAAGACCCTGGTGTGAACATCTGATGAAGACATTCAGTATGAAACAGCCAGCTCCAGCGTGCGGCCCCGTGATCAACTCATGGAATTGGGGTTTAGCTCTTGCACCACTGGCAGTCTCTGAAGAATGGCACTGTGATTGCCTCATAAAGTGTGGAAATGATTGTGGTGGAATCTGCTATATTTTGAACTGATTTTCCTGGTTTTGCCAGGTTTTTGCTGAGTCAATTTGAAGTCATAGGAATTCACTTGTGTAAATTGATGTTATCAGCTTTGTGCTAAATGTATTTTTAAAATATTCTTTGAATTATACACTTTAATAGTTTGAATACGTTGCCAGTAATTTATAACCATGAACCTTTCTGGTTTGCACATTTGCATTTATTTGCGGTTTCCTCATTGATTTTGCAGCCCCTTGGTCCAGGCATGTGTTCTCCCACTTTTTCAGGCTCCTCTCTGCCCACAAATGCCTCGAGAATGATAACATCACCTGGAAGTGACATCATCGTGCTGTTGATGTCACAGGGTGACATTCCAGTTTTGGGGCAAAACTCTGTGGGTAAATTTGGGCTCAAACTTTTGGAAAGAACTGAGGGGCACAGTACTTGGAGTCTGGTATTTCAATGACATGTTTGCTCTTCTGCATATAAAATTGGTGCAATAATGATGTGTCAGGTTTGTTTTTGTGTCTTGGGTTAATTGAAGGGAACATTGCTTGTAAAGTCAGTCTTGTGAAGGGTGCATATTTTTGTATATGTTGCCTTTTTTGGCATTCCCCATACCAAAACCTCAAACTGTTTTGTTTTATTTTTTAAGTTGAAGGGAGCAACTGAGATATCAGTTTTGATAGAGGAGAAGGAAGGATTAGCTGAAGCATTAATACAAGTATCTGGAACCATGGGAGGTTAAATTCTTTGGGTTGAAGTCGTTGTTACTGGGGATCATATGCAGTATTCAGAAAAAGGTTCCTTTCATATGGCCTTTTTAAACCCGTTTTGGCTCCCAAAGGCAAATGGATTTTTAAAAAGTTTAACACACTCAAAGGATGAAACACACGTATGTGTGCACACACAAAATCCCTGGATCAAATCAAGTTTTGGATCTTCATTATCTGCTGGAGGCAGCATTTTAACTTTAAAGAATGTGAGAGCAAAAAAAATTTTTTTGTTTGCATTCATAAGCCAAAGTAGGAAGCCTGTATGAAAAGGACCACAGCAAGCATACAGAGCATCACATTCCATGATGGCATCTTGAATGAAGTTGCTATTCGTACAAACTTCATCCCAAAAAAGTAGGAAATATCTGGTCTGTTGTAGCACAGCATGCTATTAGAAACCTGTAAGACTGATCCACGTCCTTTTGTATGCCAGAGTATGTTGGCCTGTTGAATACAAAATTGTCATTGATTTAGGTGCATTCATCCACACTGCAGTGGCAGCAAAAGCTCCCCCTGCTGTTCTTTGTGAACCATCATGGAATATAATATAAATATTTATCAATGTTGTTATAATGTATTTAAAATATGATTTATATAAATATTAAAAGTGCTGGCGCAGGGAAAGCTTGTTAGGTATGTATCTAGCAGATTTTCTACACTGTCTGTTTTTAAAAAGTTGTTTGGAAATGTACACGTGCAGATACTTTGAAGACTGTGCATTGATCCGTGTGTAAGAGTTGTATTCTGTGGCTCCGTCAGGAATGATTGTGAATTTATGAGGGATCAAGCAGATGAAGGCTATTGAAACCATCTTGAAGTTCAGAAAAATACAAATGGATACGTGGGAGCACCTTTGGAAGAACTCGATGAAGATCTCAACTTGTCAGAGTATTAAAGAGAACTGTTTTAAGATGATGTACAGGTGGTATATGACTCCGAAAAAGTTGGCTAGAATGAGTAAGAAAATGTCAGATAAATGTTGGAAATGTAAAAAACATGAAGGTTCTTTCTTTCACATGTGGTGGACTTGTGAAAAAGAATTCTGGAAGATGATACAACAAGAAATCTCCAAAATTTTGGGTTATGTAAGAAAAATGCAGAGACTTTTTTGCTTGGATTACAATTAGAAAAATTTCCAAAGGAAGACAGGACTTTAATTTGGTACTTGCTCTCAGCTGCTAGGATATTATATGCGCAGCTGTGGAAACAAGGAAAAATACCAGAAAAATGGGAATGGATTGTGAAAGTTTTATCATGGAGTGAGATGGACAAATTAACTAGAACTTTAAGAGACTATGATTTAGACATATTCAAAAAGGAGTGGGAGAAATTTAAAGGATATATGGAGAAAGAGTGGAATGTAAAAAGACATTGGACAATTTTTTAGTCGTAATGAGAAAAGAAAAAGTATTGAACTTTGATTAGTTAGCGGTACCTTTAGTATTGAATTTAAATTTATAACTTCAAGGAAGTCAAATATTGGAGGGAGGGGGGTTGAAATATCATATGGGTTAGCATAGAAAAGATATACTTAAGATTTGTAACCATATGTTATCAATAAATTGTTAAAACACTAAACCATCTTGAAGTTCCAGGAAGGACAAGTTGTCATTCTCTCTGTCTGGTTCTCTGTGGAATCTCTTCAAAGTGCACTGCTTCAGAATATTTGTCATTCATTATTGTGGACAATGGTCTGTCCACATTGAAGTTGAACGCTTTTTCGGAGGAGCTTTACAACATGTGGATTTAAAGGAATATTCTCTATACCAGGGGTGGCCAAACTGTAGCTCAGAAGCCACATGTGGCTCTTTCACCCTTATGGTGTGGCTCTTGAAGCCTCTACCACCCCATTGGTTGACTTGGAAAAGGCATTTCTCTCTTTAAATCACTTCTCCAAGCCTAGCCAGCTGGTGGCTTGAGAAATGCATTTAAAGTTTCTTTCCACCTCTCTTTTCTTCCTTCCATCTATTTGCCTGCCTCCTTTCCTATATTGTGGCTCTCAAACATCTGATGTTTATTCCATACGGCTCTTACATTAAACAAGTTTGGCCACTCCTGCTCTATACAGAATCCTGGAAATTCAGCTATTGTGATTTGTGTGTTACAATGTTTGAAATTATATGATGAATTTGTATTAATGATATGAAGAATTAGTACTGCTTTGCATAGTAAATATAAATTATTATTTTGTATTTTTCCCAGTAAATTTTGTTTCCATTGTCATTTACACCAAAGCCTGCCAGAGTTTACTATTTAGTGAATGCAAAGCAAAACTACACTAAAAATACATTCAGATGCATTTGCTGAATGTAGGAAGATTTCAGCTTCACAAGATCTCACAAGGAATTTTGTACCTTCACACACACACACACACACACACACACACCCGCTGACATCCCTGCTTGCTCACAACTGTCAGGCTCTTCCCCTGTCAGACCCTGGGAGGGGCCAGATGACCGCTCCAGGACGGATTAAACCAGGGACCAGACATGCCTCAGACTGAGCGGGGGGGGGGGTGTAGGTTAATGTCACCTAGGCACCCCCATCCACTCTCACTCCTGTCGTTCACTCCCTTCTTTCTCTCTGAACTGTCCAAAATGACAACACCGAGCTCTTCCTCCTCGGTGTGTATCCTTGGCTCCCTTTAAATCCTGTCCCTCTCAGTCCCCGTCCCCTCCCAGCTCATCTTCCCCACTTTTATTGAGCCCAGCTGCGTGCGGTTGGCCCCTGCTGATGTCCACGTCGCCAGGTGGCATCCGAGGGCTTCCTGGCTGAAGGCTGGAGATCCTTTTGACTCTGGAATTGACGGGAGACACCCCCCCTGCCCGATTGCCGTAAAAGTTTACAGGTGCATGACAGCACTCAGAGTAATATGTTTCTGGTTCCCAAGTGGTTATTTGAGTACCAACTGCCTGCAGTAAAAAAAAAGTCAGGTTCTTTTAAAAGAGGCTTGTCTGTAGGTGAAGCCATACCATAAAATGCTTCACCTGCCCATTTCCACATATTAAGCATCTAAAAGGACCAGTACTGTTTTTTCTCGCTAGGGCTGCTGGCAACACTAGTGGCTCCATCTGGGAAATGGGGAGTCATTCAGCTCTTACAGAAAGTAATGTTAGAAATTAAAATAAATACCTCTCACATTTTGGGGTCTTTTTATTGTTTTAAGGTGTTGACTCCAGCACAGATCAAATCAATTTGTCAAGTGATCTTAGAATCTGGCAAGCAATATGCACTGCGGAAGAGGAAACCAGTTCCACTCATGTATTCTTACTATGGAACAGAGTATCTTGGTAAGTAGAAACAAAGTCAAGGTGGATATAACTAGGAGAGCTCTCATTATTTATTAAAATATTTTAGTTATATTTAAGAGGTTCAGGATGAAGGATGTAGATACCAACTAGAAAGACAGCAGACAAACAGAATTTAGTTAATTAGTATAGACTTTCCTTTGTTCAACTGACTAATGATCAAATGGCTATAAATAATGATTTTACATTGTAGAATTGAAAGGGAACCTAGCCCACTCCACAGTGTTGAAGGAGGATCCTCTTTTTATAGTCCCCTACAAACCAGCCTGTGCTGTCCAGATTACAGTGGCCGTAATGAGTGCAGGTGTTCTGCAGAAGGATACTTAATGAGTAAAGCTAACCAGCATTCCCTCACTAATTCCCACAATTAACACACAAATGTTCTGTTTTTTCTAAGTAAGGGAAAGAAGACCATTTACATTTTCCAGTTACAATGCTGTCCTGTAAGATGGATTCAGTGCTCATTGGGTCATGTCTGGCACATGCACTTTCCTAACAGCTTTACAAGACATTATAAATTGTCCATCTTTTATCTCTTTCCATCTCTTGCAAATGCCACTGTTTATCCCTTTCCATTTGTCTGTTTATTCAAGCATTACCTGGCTCGTGAAGTCCACTGGAAAACAGTTTTGTATGGTGGTATTCCATCTGGTACCCATAGTGCATTTGAGGTGTTTCCTGTGTAAATTTGGTCTTCAGACAGGATCTGCTAAGCTGTCGTTACAACAAACCAAGCTGAATCCTGGGTGGGGCTACAGTACTAGAACAATCCAATCTGAACTGAAGGGTGTAGACATGATAGGTGTGCAATCCCCCCATTCACCGATCTGGGCAAGTATTTTGCAAGAGAAAAGCAGGAGTCACACCATAATTGTGGCATAAAAATATTTTTTACAAGGGGTGGCCTGTCTTTTGGATGAGAGCAGTGTCTTCCAGCATACACAAATGCTAACTGTTACTCCTAAAATCAAAACCCATGAAAATGCAGCAGAACACTGTTTATTTCAACTATTTCTTCCTTCACAGGGGCTGCTCATGGACTTTCATCCATCCTACAGATGCTGCTCTCTTATTATGAATATCTCCAACCCGCTGATCAAGAACTAGTGTGGCAGAGTGTTGATTTCCTTATGGATCAAGAACAGAATTCCAACTGGGCACCAGAACTAGGAGAGACAATTGAACGAGAAAATGAGCTTGTTCACTGGTGTCATGGAGCTCCAGGTTCTTTCCATATAGATATTGTGAAGTCAAAGTCTGATACTTATTACTCTTTTTGCTCCATTGTAGAATATATCATTTTGATGAGTGTGATGTCCTCTGGGGACAAGAGAACATCATACCTGGGGTCCAGTCATTGCTTTCTGTTAGCTTGGCTTCTTCCTTCTGTTCCTTCACTCTCTCCCTTAGACCAACCTCATCCTATTTCTCCTTTCCCCCTATTTATGGTCTTAGTGCCATACCTAGTCCTTGAGGAAAGCTCCACCCTCCTCTCTTCTCTGCTCTTCATCCAGTTCCTGTTCTCCATAGCCCTGCCCTGCCTTAAATTCCCTGTCTGAACCACTGATTTCTACGTACAGGTTAGCAAGTAAAAACTGCTCAGCACAGTGTCTTCCTGACCTGGATAGCCCAGGCAAGCCTGATCTCATGAGATCTTGGAAACTAAGCAGGGTCGACTCTGGCAGGTACTTGGATGGGAGATCTCCTTGGTATACCAGGGCTAGGAGGCAGGGGCAGGCTTTATTTAGCCACCTCTGTGAATATTCTCCAGATCCCAGTAAGCAACAATCAATAGAGGTCACCATGACTTTCAGGTGCACACACACAAAAATGAACACAAAATACAAAAAAAAAAAAGCGCTAATCAGTTTTCCAACCTTGATCTGGTATGATCTCTCCTTAAAAATCATACTCAAACTGATTTTTGGTGGAGTGTCAGGTGTAGATCTGGTGCCATTTCTCCCTTGCACCTACCATCCTCCCCACATCAGGCTTTTTGCTTTTACTGGCAGTAGATATACCATGGTAGCATTCCAACAGGCATGAGGGAAAACATGAAGATGATCTTTTTTACAGAGACCTGCAGCTGTTAATGTCTTGGCATTCACAATGGAAATGAAAACAGAATGGGGTGTTGCTCCCATGTAAAAATAACCAATCTCAAGACCCATCTCTGACTTCTGCTACCAGTTAATTTTCTAATACCATTTATTCAACTTTTCCTTCTCATCTCACTTTGTCCTGTCGAGTTTATTTAGCTTGCAGGCAGGGATTATTCTGGAACCTTCGTACATCAATAAATAACAGTAATAATAACATATTGAACAAAGACTGCTGTGTGGTGCAGACATGAGATGAGATAGATCCTAAATCTGAAAGTTTCATATTTGAGATTAGCCTACTATAATCAGAGGAAGAAGAAAAAGGGGAAAGGGATAAGAAGAGAAAAATGTACATAAAAATTGAATAAATTGAATGTAATTTGTGAAAGACTAAAGGACAAAGGCAGGTAATTAGAAAACCTAAATGTAAAAGAATTTGCATGAGGATTTAAACGTGGCATTGGGAAGGAAAAAAGCAATTAAATTGCTGAGAGACTTCCAGCCATGAAAGGTGAAAAGGGAGAAGACAGGCATGGAGCCAGTTTAAAGAATGGGAAGCTCAAGGGCAAGTAAGCACCACGGAGGATAAGGAAACAGAAATGAATATAGAAATGGGAAAAGACAGATGAGGAGAAGAAGAAAGGTCATGAAAAATGTTAAAGACAAATCCAAAAACATTTGTGCAAGATTCAAGTGAAAGGAAAATGTGGGAGTTAAAAATGAGATTTCACTTCTGACAAGCTGAGCTTGAACTGATTGGAGAGCACTGAATTGTGATAATAGAAAGAACATTGTCAAGAAAAAAATATATATAATACAAAATTCAGCACCAGCATAAATAAAACTCAGGCCATATGCATATGTGAATTTACCCAAGAGGAGACCACTTGAAGCAAAACAGCAGGGAACCAAAACTATGAAATCAAACAAGTGGAAAGAATGGAGAAAAGGAGAGTGGCTCCTATGTTCCCCCGTCCTCAGTGCAGCTTCCTGTGCTGCATAACCTTTTGTCCAGCTGGGTCCTCCAATCCACAGCATTAGCTTTTTCATTACTCACAAGTGGCTGCTGGAGGAAGGAAAGAGCAAGAAAGACTCCCCACTTTAAACTAATGGAACTGTAGGATCCAATTCATTGTGATTAATCATGCTAAATACAGTAGTCCTCAAGTGAAATGAGAATAAAATATCAAACCACTGGACTTGGCAAAAACTACTAGCAAGAGGGGAGGGGGTAATGTCAAAGTTATAGGGAATAGTTCAGAGAAGGATGAGTTTAGCAACAGAGTGGCAATGTAGTAGTACCTATTGCTTTCACAAAGCCATAGGGAATCAGACTAAAGAGGTAAATCAGGGGTGGCCAACAGTAGCTCTCCAGATGTTTTTTGCCTACAACTCCCATCATCCCCAGCCATTGGCCATGCTGGCTGATAAACTATCTGATAAAAATAAAAGACGTCCACCACTCTCCACTACAAAGCCTTATTCTGTGATACGACAGACTTCTTAGCTACCTTTCCTAAATTCATTTACCTCAGGGGTGGCCGAGGTAAATGAATTTAGGAAAGGTAGCTGGGAAGTCTGTCATATCACAGAATAAGGCTTTGTAGTGGAAAGTGGTGGACTTCTTTCATTTTTATCAAATAGTTTATTTCCATATATATATTTCCATACCTTATTTCTTCAGGTATATATAATGCCTTCTTCAGGTATATATAATATTTCTTTGTTGTTTCTGTAGGAATTGCATACATGTTTGCAAAAGCATATTTAGTTTCCAAGAAGCCCCAATATCTAGATAGTTGTATCCGGTGTGGAGAACTGACTTGGCAGAAGGGACTACTGAAGAAGGGACCTGGAATATGTCATGGGGTGGCTGGCAGTGCTTATGTGTTCCTGCTCCTGTACAGGCTAACTGGAAACTCTAAATACATCTACAGAGCACAAAGGTTAGTACAGTTACTGTGGTTTTATAAAGGTCTATATGAAACATTAAAAAGGGTAACAAATATCATTCCATATACTCTACATTATATTTGTACTTAACACATTATAACTCAAATAAATAAATATTGCATACTTTACAGTGCTTTTGCAACTGTATTTTTAAAATCAGCTCTAGAATATCATATTGACTGTAGGTACAAAATAGATGGTTCTCTAAATTCCCAGCTTTCAGGGTGTTTTTTTTTTTTAAAGTAATTTCCTAGCCTTTTCCCTTGTTAAGATATGCCTTTTCTTTATATCTCTGTAGGGAACAAGACAAGAGACCTACTTTTGAGAAAATGAAAACTAAGTATTCCGAGAACCGCTTATACCTATTATTACAACAGTATATAAATATAAATACAGCAGCCATCCAGACATTACTACAATCTTTCCCAAAACTTTGGAGCAAAGAAGGTTTGAGAAAGATTGAAGAAAAGCCATGGAAACCCCCAAGAGGTGCATGAATGTACTTCAATGCTGTTGGGGAGCAAGTAAACCCTGTTACCCAAAAGCATTGAACCCATATGAAAACAATCATAATTGGAGCTCTTTTTATGTCTGCAAAAATGATAATAATGAAGAACAGGCACAATAAGAAGAATCTTTTTATATATATAAAGCAAGCTGTGCTGCTGACAACTCACTTCACCTTCTGTTGGCTAAGTCATGTGTTGCTGAATCTCGATGGGAAGCAACCCCACCCTCCAGCCCAGGACAAGGATTAGGCCACTGGAGAAGCTGCCTTCACTGACAACTCACTTTCACTTCACTGACAACTCACTTTTCCCTCAGTGGCTACTGCTAGGCAACCATAATATTCCAAGCTTAATTTTTAGAGTTTTATCTGTTTTATCTGTTTTAATTGTCTATTCCCTCACATGTTTAAATATTGCTTATTGTTATGTGGGATCTATTGTTGGAAGCCGCCCTGAGCCATTCGTGGGAAGGGCAGGATATAAATTCTAAATAAATAAATTCTGTCTGTAAAAGACAGGGCAGGGCTGCCAAGTTGCTGGGCTGGGTGGGGGTTCTCCTGCCCTGGAGGTTCCCAACCCACTGGCCCACATTGGGCCAGCGAGGGGATCCTTCCCTGACATTGCCAGTGCGATGACATCATTCAGAAGTGGTACCATAGCGTTTCCCTCCCAAATTGCTAGAGCATCCTGGATGCTCCTAGAGCGGCTGGCACACGACATTGTCAGAACGATGACATAACTTCCAAATGATGTCATTGCACCCCGTGTGCTTTAGTCCCCCTCCGGAGGCTGCGGGGGACTTGGCAACCCTAAGACAGGGGGAGGAGGCCCCTTCCAGCCCTATTTTGGCATTTGAGGGAGAATTCATTGGGACCAGTCCTGACTAGGGGTGCCAGCTACAGGTTGGTGGGAAATTCCTGGAGATTTTATGGTGGAGTCTATAGAAGCCAGAGTTTGGGAGGGGGAGAGGCCTCAGCTAAATATAATGCCGTAGAGTAGATGTTCCAAAAGACCCTCAAAAGACCCTCAACGTGGATAGCCAATGTATTCTGCATGTTTGAATGAGATCACATCTTCATTGATGTCCACAGGCTTTCAATTATTTTTCTCTGCAGAGTATCCAGCACAATGTCTCATCAATCGAGAAATCTCTCCTAATGGATTTTGATGAGACATTGTGCTGGATACTCTGTTTAACACAGCACTAAAGCTGGGATAGTGAAAAGCAATCCACCCACCCATCTCACTTTCCCCATTATGTTCTGCTGTGTGAGAAATATAAACAACTAAAATCAGTGTTTTCTCCTCCAGGCTGGGCTGGTGAAGCAGGGTTTGGCTGTCAGCTGACTCTGCAAAACTCTGTTACTGTTTTTTTTTACAAAACCCATAATCAAAATTCCTCTGCATGGACCATAGTATGATTCAAAGTCATGAGGAACCACAGATATGTGTGTGTCTTGGTGGTGATGCAGGTGAAAACTGACAACCATTTGGCATAGCTGGGCCATGCTTCTTTTGTGGCCAGTCTTGCTGATATCACATATGATTGGAAGACCATCTGGTTGAGAAGATATTATGCATAGTTCCTTTCACAAAAATGCAGGAATATGTGGAATATCATTGATATAGGATTCAATAAAATATTAGGATGTATTTTGCTAAGGTTTCTTCTGAGCTGAGAAAAAAAATAAAATTATCTTAAAATAGCAATTACTAGCACCTAGTCATTTATGAAAGTTCATCAGTACTTTTTTGTCTTCTTATTTCTTAGGTTTGCCGAGTTCTTGTTTACTGAAGAATTTAAAGCTGGCTCACGAGTCCTTGAAAGTGTTTACAGTCTGTTTGAAGGTTTCTCTGGGACAGTGTGTTTCTTAGTTGACTTGCTACAACCTAACCAAGCTGAATTCCCTCTCTTCAGTGTCTTTGTGTAAGGAGGAATATTTTCCAAAGGCATGTCAGGACAACCATTCCAAAGGCACCTGCAGTTTCACTTCACTATTAATGAAGGCTATTTAAAAATAATACATCTGTTTCAAAATTATCACAAATGAACTAGCCTTAACATTGCTGGGGGGAGGGGAAGCAAATGAAATCTTTTAGAAAGAGGAGCATGTGGTTTATTTTTATTTTTTTTTAAAAAAAAAATAGAAATGTTATACAAAGGAAATAAATGTATACATTATTTTCCAAAAGGAGAAATCCAGCTGGGTTCAGAGAAGTTGAAATGTCCAGTTTATGACAGAGATCAATTTGTAAAAAAGACAAATTTTAACATTGCTTTTTAGGAATGTGCAACTGGGAAACAAAATGAATATGATTTTTTTGGAGGCATCTAAAAACATAGGGGGAATCTAATAGCACCCCACCTCAGTTAACAGTCTTCAGTGCAAGGAGCTTTACTTTGACAAAAGAGACTTTTCTGCTGGCAGAAAATAATTTCTTGCACTGGGCAAATGTGCTCCTGTTAGCTGTGTGGAGGATTAGGACAACACCCATGCAATGCAATCCTAAACAGAGTTAAACCCTTAACCCCTAAGTTAATCACCTTTGATGTACTAATTCTTTTGTATGTGCTACCATGTTTAGTAGAAGCACCTAAGCCAAGCAGTTTTAATTATCATACATGTGACATGTTAAAAAGGTAATGATAGTCCCTTGTGCAAGCACCAGTCATTTTTGTCTCTGGGGTGACGTAACATGAAGACATTGCCATGGCAGACTTTCTATGGGGTGGTTTGCCATTGCCTTCCCCAGTCATCTACACTTTCCCCCCAGCAAGCTGGGTACTCATTTTACCAACCTCGGAAGGATAGAAGGCTGAGTCAACCTCAAGCTGGCTACCTGAACACAACTTCCGCCGGGATCAAATTCAGATCGTGAGCAGAATTTAGGACTGCAGTACTGCAGCTTTACCATTCTGCGCAATGGGGCTCTTTAGACTTGTACAAATAAAACCTGCCTTTTATGTCATCCAAAGCACATAAGCAAAGCTTTTGGAGCAGGAATTTCCCACCTCCCAGTTTCTGCTGCAGTCCTTGGTATTCCCCAAAATATTGCTCCTCCAGGTCAAGAATAAAGTGAGGGTCTGCAGCGCAGGGAAGGAAATCATGAAAATCTTCATGCCCCTCTTCCAACAAGAAATGAGCTAATGCACTGGAATAAGTATAAATGGTATCTTTGAATCAAACCTATGGTTCTTCAGATGTGAAAAGAGCCTCCCTGAAAAGCAACTGGTAAAACATCTTTCTGGATCTCAGAAGACAGTTTTCTTATACTAAGATTGCAAAACTATATATATCTGATCAATGTGGATAAATGCCATACTATATTCCCTTTAGTCCTGTGAATCAAATATGAAATTCATTAACAAATATTTTTTAAAACCTGGTAGAGCCATTATGATAATATTTGATAACTATTACTTCATTTTTTGCCTATATGATCCACCACCCACCACCCCCGGCAATTGCAGAAAACATTCCAGCTGTCAAATTATGACTGGGATCCTTCCCTGTTTTGAAGTTGTGCCTCTACCTGGGAGGATCCCTGCACAGCTCAATAGAGCAGGTTTCTTCCCCAGTCAGTGCACAGGAAACACAGAAGGGCAGGCTGTGTGTGCTTAGGGGTTCATGGAAATTATTTGAGTGGAAAAAGAGGCTTGAATGAAGGTGCCCACTGACTTCCCATTCCCTAGATTACTAAGGTCCTCTGCCTACACACGTGCTCAGAGCTGATGGAAAACAAGGGCTCTGTTTGTTGTATCCACCTTGCATGAGAGTTGTGACCACTTCATGAAGGACTGCGCTCTACAGGCTCAGTTTTGGCTTGAAGTCAGTAGCAAAATGCTCATTCATTTTGATGGTAAAGGATTGCAGCTTAAATAATTGGTAATGCCCTCACAGTATGCTAGAATATGTATTTACATTACATAGTGGAGTTACATTTGAGATAGTGACACAGAAGCACTGAAAATTATATTGAATGGCTATCTAGCAGGCAGCAGTGATTGCTAGATGCTCTCAGAGGTCCAGAAATGCCTGGTCTGCTTCCAGATGTTAAGGCCCCTAGCCATAATAAAAAATTTTTAAAAAAATAACAAGACATGGAAAAGTGAGACAAGTTCTGAAACTTAAGAAAAGTCCACAGGTAACAAGTGTCTAAATTGCAGACCTCCTTTTAGCTTGAGACCCAGTCCCACCCCCACCCCCCTACATTGGCCCTACTGATTGCATAGATTCTCAGGCACAATTGAGTTTCCCATGCTGTTCTATAGATGCTCCCTATATGCAGTTAAAAAGAATAACTATGCATATTTGGAGTATTTCCCACTTTAGAAGAGAATAGAAAGCTCACACATCTGCAGCCCTCTGTAATACTTGCACTTTTACATTGTTTCCTGAGTTGAATTATTTTGTTGGATTGGCATTAGAAAGTTTCCCTTTCTGAAGAGATTTGAACCAGATTCAGCTTTCCATAGTAGCAATGTTAATAATACCTAAGAGATGTTATTATTATGGAACTAGGATTGCTCTAAAGGAATATTTTGCATTTGTAATGGGTATGGACTGAGGCCCACTGTATATCTTTGTTGTACATTGTTAAGCAGTAAATACTTTTTATGCTTCGAGTCTTTAAGAATCCAGGCAAAAGGAAATGCATTGACAGAAAGTGTTTGTTCATATGTATTAAATGTTAAATTATTTTGTTATAAATAATTAATATTTCAGTGCAAGTGCTTATGTGGGATAAACAGGCTTTTCCCTGTCAATATGCTGTAATTTAAATTCTTCCAGCAAACCAAGTCCAGAATAGAAAGTGACAAATGCATCCAAGGTGAGAATTGGTGTTTCTTTTGCTGTTTGTGATTCTCTCAGCTGTGTGTAACTCCTCCCCACCCCACCTCATTGCAATCTTTCCCAAACTTGGTTTGGTACAATCTTTTTGGAAATATTACACTCAAAGCTGTAGGCCAGGGGTGGCCAACGATAGCTCTCCAGATGTTTTTTGCCTACAACTCCCATCAGCCCCAGCCAGCGTGGCCAATGGCTGGGATTGATGGAAGTTGTAGGCAAAAAACATCTGGAGAGCTACCGTTGGCCACTCCTGCTGTAGGCCATGTGGATAGGAAGGTGCATATTTTTTCAGGTCCTACCACATCTTCCTTGCTGTAGCTTCTCTGTGGCTGTCATTTCTCACTAAAAGATAAGTATATAAGGTCATGACTGATAGTGCTAGTAAAGTAAAAAAAAGTTTCTTCACTATTCAGCTGAAAATTCTCTGTGCATTTTGCTAACATTTTGAAGGAACACTGAAGGATTAGCAGATTCCTCTGAAAAAGCCTGTTGGTGAAAAACACATAGGGAATTTTTAGCTGAGAAACTATATTTTTAAACTTTTGTTACACCATCAGCCTTGGCCTTATTTTTATCTCTTGGTGACTGGTGTGGCCTTTTTATTTTCTCTTTGTCATTTCTCTCTACCACCAAAAGCCTTTGGGAGCTTTTTTTAAAAATCAGCAATTAACAAAGCATCACAATATTATAATATTTGAACAATCTTTTTACTAGTTCTTTGAATTCCAAGCTCTCTTTTTAAAAGAAGGAGAATAAATGTTAGTCCTTTCCATTGCAGACATTTGCCTTTCTACTTATATCTCCACAACAAAGGGGGCTGGAGAACTTTTTAAATGGAATTTGGGAGTTCAGCAGAACTGGTAAATAAATTGTTACAATATTTTAATGCTGTAGCCATTTTGTTTTGGCTTCAAGTCTCATACATCTTATGGCAACCCCATAAGGTTTTTAAGGCCAGAGATGCTGAAAGGTAGTTTGCCATTTCCTACCTCTGAATAGCGACCCTGGTATTCTTTTATGGTCTCCCATTTAAAATACTAACCAGGGCTTACCCTGCTTTGCTTCCAAGATCTGACAGGATCTGTCTAGCATGAGTTATCCAGGTCAGGGCTATAGCTGTATACCAAGTTGCAATTTATTTTTTTTAAAAAGTTAAACAATTTCGTTAAAAGTTTGATGGTATTATGGAAATAGCAGCAATGATAGCTGAGGCAAACAAAATGCCAAGTAGATTCTTTGTTACCTCTGCAAATGTCTGCCTCCATGTAGCTTTCATTGTTACTGTGAATGTCTGTGTGTTGTCACCTGGAAGAAGCAGCTGAAATCAATTGGCCTACCTTACAGGATCAAGCTGGACCAATCTGACTGGATCCTTCTGGTAAAATGTTAGCATCTGCCAAATCAATAGTTAACTCCTTAAAGCAGGGGTGGCCAACGGTAGCTCTCCAGATGTTTTTTGCCTACAACTCCCATCAGCTCCAGCCAGCATGGTCAATGGCTGGGGCTGATGGGAGCTGTAGGCAAAAAACATCTGGAGAGCTACCATTGGCCACCCCTGCCTTAAAGTAATCATACATAATGATTTTGCAGTTGATCACATGGGGTAGGAAACTTCCATCTTAATCCAAACTATAAATTTAATGTCATGTTTTTCTTATGCCAGAGAACAAACTTCCACCTTTTCTTACCAACTAACTGTATCTTAATGTTTTCTGCAGCAAGTTCCACTTTTCATACAGTGCATTTTATATTGATCCCCTTAAAGATACACTCTTAATTTTTAAATAGTCAATTGAATAAAATCCAGACCTTCCATCATGTAATTTGAATCATGATCTAACCCAAGTGTGTGTGTTTATATACATACACAGTGTACAGGAAAGCAGGATAGATCTTAACTATATTTAAGATTCATCCTGCTTTCCTGTACAGTAATAAATAACCTCCCCAGCTCTCTTAGAAATGTAATGTCGAAATTGCCTTTATCTATAGAAATCTAGAATCTCACAGTTTGAAACAACTTATTCTACAGTTCCCTTTTGCCACATTGTTGTGTCAAGAACATGCAACATCATCACTCCACTGACCTCCTAAAACTGCAAAGGGAACATTGACACGAGGCAAGGTTTCTTAAAGTGATTCACAGTGCAAACCTATGCAAGTTTACTTGGAATCTCACTGAGTTTAATGGCAATCACTTCCAAGAAAATATATTTAGGCTTGCCATCCAATTAAATATGTAACTGCTAGGTTACTCATATGTGTATTTAAATACAGATTATGAGTAGTGTAATATTTTATTGTAATTTATTAAAGAAAGAGGACTGTTTATCTTTGCCATACATTGTGTGCCTATTTGTGGTGTATATGTCTTGTATATTAGTGTGTAATAAACTAGATATCATTCTAAGGAGCTATACTTGTAACTGTTAAGCAATGCTCTTCAGATTATAGTAAAGTAAAATAGTTCAGCTAAATAGAGCATTAATATTGCCTAGCTATTATTTTAGTAGCTGATCTGTAAGTTTTAGCAAATGCCTGTTCCTTATTCTGTAACAGTGGAATATGCAACAAGTACAGTGATCTTAACTATGTATATGACCCCTATACCTTACCTTCTTTATAAATGTTACAAATCTTTTTTGGAGCTTGATAAGTACCCGAACTTCTTTGAGCTTTGCATTTTGATGTTATTCCAAGTACTGATTTAGCAGGGAGGTGGAACCAATTGCATCTTGTTATTTCAGTATGCTTACTTGGTGTACAGACTCTTATTTCTTGACTAAGTTACCACTTGTCTGTACTATATCAAAATTATTGAATACAGCAGAAGCAAAGAGTCTGTAAGAAGTATTTTCATTTCTGCAGAATCTTATATCTACTAAGACAATCATAAATGGTCAGATAAATGAGACCAAAAGTATATGCTTCAAAGATGTAACTAAATATGAAATCTTTCTGATGTGGTAGCAAGTTTTTCACATATGCAGTTATTCTTTCAAAAAGATAACTGGCATATATATGATTGCATAATCTACAGACATGAAGTTCGGTACCATATTTCCCAGCTCCCTGACATATGGGAAAAGTTTGGATCATTTTCAGTCAGAAAAATCCTAGAGTAAGGAATTAAAGTCTTTAAACCCCTTAAGTGCTAGACTTAAAGAGTTGAAAATGTCTGAAAAAGAAACACTAAGAAGAATGATAAAGCTACGAAGCTGTTTATTACTCGTTTACAGTATAACTGAAAAATCTTAGCTAGAGCTTTAAAATGTGACATACTGATCCTAAGGTTAGCTGAACCAACAACTATGTGTAGGACAAAAGTGTATCAACTGCTGTCTCAGTTCAGTATCACAAACTATGATATTGCCCTGATATTGCAGGAATATGATTGGCTAAGTTGTTGATGATATCATTTAAGAATAGGAAATGACCAAAATGTTCATAAGATGGGGGGAAATGTAGTGCAAAGCCATAATCCAGCAGTACTCAGGACCCTCAAAACAATACAACTTGTTAGGGATACAAATAGGTAGTTTCCTACAGAATGGCACAGATTGCTTTGTTATGCAACTATTTATACCATGAATACTGCACTTGAGAGTTAAATTGCCTTGAACAATGCCTCAGCATTGATTAAGCAGTCTTTTATTCTTGTATTAAATTTGTACTAATTAATTAATCAGTTTTATTTTGTTCTGAATTTGACAGTAGTTGTCTATGGCTATAAATGTATATATTCAGTAGTTAAATTGAAAAAAACTCAATTCTGGGAATGCTTAGAAAGAGTGGACAAAGTTTAACTATGGTTATATTTCTGATTGAGGTAAATCAGATGGTATTATCACTTTTAACTCTCTGCTATGTGCTCAATTCATATTTTAAGTGATATTTTAAAAAATGATATACACAGTAGTAGCAGTAGCTGATTTAGAATGGAGGGTAGCTTCTGGTTTTAATACAACAGATTCCCTATTTTTCACATATTAATAGACGTTATTTATCAGACAGGGCCAATGACAGCAATACAATATAATAAATGATAAGGTTTAATTAAAACTTATTTTGCAAGTAAAACACTGATTGCTGCTCAGAAATATTTTATAATGCAATGGTATTTCATAAATAGTGTTATATAACAATAGGTCAAAAATATTTTCTATCCTACAGTGTTTGTATATGACATACAGTAGGAAAGATCTTCTTAAACCATTCTGGCTCACATAGAAGAAAATTAATTTGAAATATAAAGTTGCATGTCTAATCATTGTTGCCATGCCTGACAGGGATAAAGGGGTACAGCAATCATGGATTTGATTCTTCATGTGAAGCTGTTCTGACTTGACAGGTTCACTTCTCAAAAGTGTTGCTGAGCTACACATTACCCACAAAAGTGCTTGGCTGGTGGTAAAGATGATGTGCCAGCAACCACTCAACTAGAATTAAGCACACCCTTAGGTTATATAAACCTTTATTTTTCAGCACTGTGGAGAATCAAGACTTTTAGCATGCTGCTTTCTGGGACCACCATATAAAGTCAAGCCCTGTGTCTCACTGAAGACCACTGGGGCTTGGGGAAATGTTTGCAATTGTAAACAAATAAATCCATTAAATTAGGTGGGGTCTCCTTTTGATGGGAATGTATACAGGTCTGTCTTAAAGTAACGTATATACAAGAATCAGGGAAGTGGAGGAGAAAAGGTGATTTAATGCTGCTTGCTAACAGATATTGTTATGTACCCACTGTTAGTACTCTCTGTTCCTTTATTTCAGCATATGTTATTCATATCATTAATAATAAGAAATGTCTGTGTTGTCAACTGCGATCCCTGCTTACTGCCAGAACATGGTACAGTCTCTTAGAATTAAGATGGATTTATTCTTTTAGAATTCCACCTTATGATTTTAAAAGATCCTTTCAATAATAGTTGGAACACTGTGACGTTCCCAGGTGTGTTTATTGTACTAGTTTTGTATGGTAAAACTAGAGAGAAATAGAAACTGCTTTTTTTAGCCTTTTAAAACACTGCTAAAAATATTGGCTTAGCAATGAAAGAACTCTCCATGTATCCATGTTATTTCTATAAAAGCTGTGTGATCTTTTGCCTTAATTCAAATAAAACATAACTGCATATGTTGTGGCTACTTGGTATTTATTAAACAATGGCATTCAGTTTGTTTCTCAGTCAGTCCCCCTTTTGTCTTTTAATTACTCCATGACACAATGTATTTTTAAATTATATTGTTTGGAAGACATTTATAATTTCATTGATGCAAAAGGCTAGAGACACACCATCCAGATTAAAAATATTACAAGAGTGGCACTGGAATCTTGTGGCAAATTTAATAGTGATGATCTTACTTACAGTTTTCTGTGTAATTTTATTTAGTATTTCCTGATGTGAACAAGTTCATGCTAACTGAACTTGAGGATGTGGTGCTGGTGAACAATCACAGCAACAAAAACATTTTTTCATTTGTGTAAGACTGTTAATTAAATGTTGAACTACACACAAAACAGAAGCAACCAATATTTTAAACATTGCAGTCAAATTCCCAAAATATATCCAGTATGGGTTCTTTCCTTTGAATCTGGGGTGATGGACTGTCTCAAGCAAAGAAATTGTGCTTTTCCAGATTGTCATTTTCCTCAGGAAGAAGGAATTTTATGTCCTTTAGAAATTTTCAAGAACACAGTGGATGTATAAAGGTTTAAAATGGACTTTGGCATTCACCCTAAGTGGTTTATCCGATGAATCTAGTTTCATAAGGTCATAAAGCACTTTTGCACTTTTTGAATATATGAATTTGTATACCCCAAAGGGTGATTATGGTACACTTATAAAGTTGTAATTATCTTTGTGTAATTTGTCAGTCATTTTGCTGTTTTGTTTTTTTTTTGTTTGCTTAATCCCCAGTTGGGAGCAGGGGATTCCCCATTTTGGAGGCCCTCTCCCTGCTTCAGGGTTATCAGAAAACAGCAGGGGGAAGGGAAATGTCTGCTGGACACTCCATTATTCCCTATGGGGATCAATTCCCATAGGGTATAATGGTGAATTGATCTGGGTATCTGGAATTCTGGAGAGGCTGTTTTTTGAGGTAGAGACACCAAAATTTCAGCATAGAATCCAGTGCCTCTCTTCAAAACACCATCCAAGTTTCAAAAAGATTGGACCAGGGGATCCAATTCTATGAGCCCCAAAAGAAGGTGCCCCTATCCTTCATCATTTCCAATGGAGGGAAGGCATTGAAAATGTGTGCAGTCCCTTTAAATGTGATGGCCAGAACTCCCTTTGGAGTTAAATTGTGCTTGTCACAACCTTGCTTCTGGTTCCATCCCAGTGTCTTCTGGCTCTACTCCAAAGTCTCCTGGCTCTACCCCCAAAATCCCCAGATATTTCTTGAATTGGACTAGGCAGCTACAACTAAAATGAACTGGCTCCTAAGCATAGAATATTATTGCAGCTTACTTTACATGGTTGTTAGCCAAAATGCCCTCAAAACGAGTTTGGGGAATTAGTTAGGTGGGCACCTAGCTCACTAGGAATCTTTTTACCAATATATACCAGGCTCAACCATCCAGAGGGTAATGCTCAATAAAAAGGACTCTAATTTAATAAAAACCAATTGTAGTTTATTTAGAATAATATAGTTCTTTCACACAAGATAAAAATACAATACAATCACACATTCACACAGGCCTAAGAAAAATAGACAGATTGATAGGGGAACATATAAGGGTAAACAGACGGGGCGATATTACCTCTCGTAGTCTTCAAGGAAGGCTCCGGTGGCGACAGTTGAGGGAATGGGGGAGGACCCGAAACTGATCAGGAATCAGGGATGGATCTATGCAGCGGAATGTGGGTTGCTGATAGAAGCACACCTGTGGGTAGCTAGTCCACAGGTTATAAGGCCTCACCTGAGCCCTTAGGGGATGGGAGGCAACGGGGAGGAGAGATGGGAGGCTCTGTGATGACCATGAAGGCTGGACATTAGAAGAGCCAATGGTGAGTTCCTTGGTGGCTCCTAATTGGGTGCCAGTTTTGACCAATGAACTTCACCTTAGTCCTGGGCAACCTGGAAACTTCCAGGTTGCGACAGGACCTGGGGCGGCTCCAAGGATGTCAGTATGGAAATGGCTAGGTACTTGGGATTAAGTGGGCTTATCTGGGAAGGTGACAATAGGGAATCAAATATTGACCTAGGTATCCCCGGTGTAGACAAAAGACTTGGTTGTGACAGGAGATGTTCTTCCTCTTTTCTCATCATCTTCTGGCAGGAGTTATTGTTTAGGGTATTGCCCGGCAATCAGGACTGACAGTTGAGCTGTTAATCCATTCATGGGGCGAATGGGTTGCTTGCGGGCTAAGGGTGACTCAGGGTGTGTACGTGAGCTTTCCACTACGAAGGAATGAAGTCCAGCCTGGCAGGAAGATGGCTACGAGTGGTGTTAGCAAAACACAGTGGATTCCATGCTCAGCGCTTCAACACCGGTCACCTGGATAGCTCCGTGGCGGCGCAGCTTCTTCCCTACCATGGCGGACCCACGCAGTGACGGGGAAACGTCCGTGTATGTTGGCAAGCACTCTATACCTGTTTAGAATGCCCGCCCACTTAGGCTGTTTGTACACATGAGTCCCTTTTTAGTCCCTGGATGGCTTTACTCACACTCTCTGGCCAGACGTGTGCGAGCTCACTTCTCCAGGCGCCCTGGCAACCATACTGGTGACTATGATATTGGGGAAAGAGGGGTCTTTTCCTCACATGGTGTTTTGGATAAAAAGTTATAAAATACTTTCACAAATTTGAAATGATATTATAACAGTTTAGAAACTGCAGGGATTACATGATTAATGTGGCTACACTGTAACCACTGGCCAATTCCCACCTCTTCCTGGGTTTGGCCCGGTCTATGGGCAGAGCTAGTTTGGTGTAGTGGTTAAGTGTGTGGACTCTGGGAGAACTGGGTTTGATTCCCCACTCCTTCACTTGCACCTGCTAGCATGGCCTTGGGTCATAGCTCTGGCAGAGGTTGGCCTTGAAAGGGCAGCTTCTGTGAGAGCCCTCTCCAGCCCCACCCACCTCATAGGGTGTCTGTTGTGGGGGAAGAAGGTAAAGGAGATTGTGAGCCGCTCTGAGACTCTTCGGAGTGGAGGGCGGGATATAAATCCAATATCAATCAATCAATTGTTGGGGGGGTGCTCCCTAAATTTATGGGGAGGGAGGTTCTCCATAAATTCATTAGTAGTGATAATGGAGGCCCCTCCCTGTGATGTCACTGGAACAAATGCCTCTGGCCGGGCCCCAGCCCCCCCCCCCCTGGAAATTGAAAAGTCTACACCACTGAACAGACAGCAGGAAGAAGTCTGGCACTTTGACTAGTACAACCTGCTCACTAGAAAAGTCTGAAAAAAGGATCTTCCTATCTAGTAGGGATGTTGTAGAGATGTTCCCCTAACTCAAAACTTGATGTTTGCCTCGTAACAATGGCCAATACTGGAGCACAGACCAAACCAAGCTGCAAACAGGACATAATGCTGGGCTGGTGGGATTCTCTTCTCAAGCACCTGAAGTAGCCTCACAAGAAGGGATTTGCAAGAACAGTAAGAAACATATGTTTTGACAAATGAAATGGGTGCAACCTAAACATGTGGGACTCTTTTCATAAACCTTGTGCTTGTGTATTTGTGTTAAGTGCCATCAAGTCACAACTGACTTATGGCCACCTCAGCAAGGAGCTTACGAAGCAAGTGAGAAGCAGAGATGGTTTCCCTCTGCCTTCCTCTGTGGAGCCTTCCTTGGAGGTCTCCCATCCAAGTACCAACCCTGTTTAGTTTCTGCCATCTGACAATATCAAGCTGTACCATGCTGCCTTCCTTTCCTTCATACACCTTAAAAGTCTTCATATTGGTTAAATAGGACTTTTCAGTGGCAGCCATGAGTGTATCCAAGCTTATAGAATGGAAGCAATATTTGCTGATTTTTCAAGAATAAAATATTTAACAATCAACCATACTGGTAAAAGGCTCTCTTTTATGTTGGAAAAGTCAATGTCTGGTACAAAGAAGCAGCAGCAAAGACCCTTCAGGGCACAGAGAAAGACAATTAGATAGGATAGTGAGGTTAGCACCTTTCTCCTGTTGTTATTCCTAGTCTGCCTCCAGATTGCTACTCTTACCCTCTCTCTCAGCTAGAGATGTAGTTAGGAACCTATCTCTGTCCCCCCTCTTTCCTATCAAGTATCTTAGTTCCTAAATAAACCATTATCTACTCTTTAATTAGGTTGTGCACCTCTGCTGGGTTAGTTACTCTGCAAACATTTGACACCTGTCTTTTGGAACACTTATACTACAAAATACTTTCCCTGGCTGTAAACCACTGTAAGAAATAAATTCTTATAGTGCTTATGGAAAAATCAGCAAAATTGTGCAGAGGTGGGGGGGAGATGGGGGTACAGAGTAGGAGAATGTTCCTAAAATATATAATCATTAGGGAGGGTTGAGCCTCCTACCAAGTGCAGTGAGAAAGGTCAGTCACAGTGGGAAACCGTATACATGTCTTTTAAGCAGTTTTAGTTCTGAGGCTCTTGCCACATAAAACGTTGATCACCTAAATCGTTACAAAATAGAAACCTTTCAGATTCAGGGTTCTTGAGGATGGACAGGAAGCAAAAAATAAAGAGAAAGATACCGCTGGGCTGGTGAAAAAGCTTGTAATATGGTTGTAAAATAGCTGTAATACTTTTAAATGGCTGTAATAGAGCCAGTTTGGTGTAGTGGTTAAGTGTGTGGACTCTTATCTGGGAGAACCCGATTTGATTCCCCACTCCTCCACTTGCACCTGCTGGAATGGCCTTGGGTTAGCCATAGCCCTGGCAGAGGTTGTCGTTGGAAAGGGCAGCTGCTGTAAGAGCTCTCTTACACCCACCCACCTCACAGGGTGTCTGTTGTGGGGGAGGAAGGTAAAGGAGATTGTGAGCCGCTCTGAGACTCTTCGGAGTGGAGGGTGGGATATAAATCTAATATCTTCTAAATGTGCAAGAAGCTCTTCATTTTTCCGTTAAGACAATTACAACTTGCAGTTTGGCAATTTCCCGCCCGCTACCTCCTCTAGGTGCTGCGATGGAAGGACTGACCACGCCCAGCTAACCAGTCCTCCAACGTTTGGCGACTGGGGGAAGGGGAGGGCTGAGCCAGCTGTCTGGAGTCGCCAGTGCCTTGCCTCGTCCTGGCGCCGTTGCTCCAGCCCCCACCCCCGGCCCCCGGCCCGCGGCTCCTCGCCAGCATCAGCCCCGCCGCCGGGCTCCTGCCACCCCCCCCCCCCTCCGGGTAGCAGGGACGAGACCATTGGGCGACCAGAGCCGCAGCTCTCCCAGGCCTTCCCCCTAGCGGGCATCCCCCGCAGGCGCTGCCAGCTCCTCTCCAGCTGCCTTTGGTCTCTCGTCGCCTTCCGAAAAAGGCCAGCGATGGGCGCCGGTGCGCGGGCGGCCCTGAGCTGAGGCTGGCCCGGGCCGCGCGCGGCTGGCCGGCGTTGGGCAGAGCGATGAAATTCCCGGGCTCCGTCCTGGTCTCGCTCTTCCTCTTCGTGGCCGAGACGGCGACCGCCCTGTACCTGAGCAGCACGTACCGCTCGGCGGGGGACCGCATCTGGCAGTCGCTCACCCTCCTCTTTGCCCTGCTGCCCTGCGTCCTGGTCCAGTTCAGCCTGGTCTTCATCCACCGCGACCTCAGCAGGGACAGGCCGCTCGTGCTGCTGCTCCACATCCTGCAGCTGGGACCGATTGTCAGGTGGGCGCCTCCCTCGGCCGAGCCCTGCAGCATGCGTGTGATGCCTCGGGACCAGCAGGCGGGCGGGGCGGGGCGGGGCGGGACTGAGCCTGAGCCCTTGCGGAATGGGAGACGCCCAAGAATCCTCTGGGGATTAGGTGGCGCCTTGAATCAGGACTGGCATGCCAGGGCCCCCGCCCGCGGAGATAGGTAGCCCATTTGCTGCACACAGTAGCCAAGATGGCCCGTTGTCCTCCTTCCTCAGCGTGTGCCATGGTTTGGTTGCTGCACGCAAACAGATACAGACGGTGGCTGTGATACGGGGCATCTGTTCAGCGCATTCTGCAGCTCTGCAAGGTAGCTGTAACTATGGCAAAGAAACATGCCTTATATAATGGCATGCCCATACACAGAACTTACAGCTGTCGGAAGGGAGCTCAGGGTGTGTGGGTGGCTGTGTATTCCACCTGTTGGATTATACTGCTGTGTCCAGAGCTTTAACAAGACTGATTTCCCCCCTCAAAAAACCACCCGGTTTCTGGGTGGGGTGGGTAAGCAACCACACCTCTTGGCCTTTTTGTTATCATAATATACTGCATGATCCTGTTGGATTTAATTTGGGTTTTAAAAAAAACATTCTCCACATTTATACTTAATAATTCTGAAGGCTGTTTGTTCTGTGTTTGGCAGTTCCTTCCTTTCAAGATGCAGCTTGGAGCGAATAATACTGTGAGATCTCAGAACCAACTGTAAATAAAAGAATGCCCATCAGATTCCCAATCAGTATTTAAAGGGAGAAATCTTTAAAACTGTTATGCAGGTAGCTGTAAAAAAAAAGACTTTGAAGCTTTGGGGCCTCAACTTACATTGCTGGGGAGATCTGCTATCTAGGGTTGGCCAAATGGCTGGGAGAAAAATGCTGTGCCCTTATGTCTGGAAATGGGCAGCTGAAACTTTTCATAGCATGGAGGTAAATAATGGCACCTGTAAATAATATCCTGTTAAGCCTGTAATAAATTAACAGGACATTCTCTCCCCTCCCCCCACAAGTTATTCGGCAACTCTACTGCCATCACAGCTTGTTGTAATATCTCTCTAGCACAAAGAACCTGAGAAATATCAAGCTGCAGTCTGAGGTTACGTGCCAGTCATACAACAAACCAGAAGCCACAGTACAAAAAAATAAAATAACCAACTATTCAATCATTGTAACTCCACCTCTGTGAGTTAACAACATAAGAATATAAGAGAATCCATGTTGGATCAGGCCAATGGCTCACAGTGGCCAAAAAAACCAGGTGCCATCAGGAAGTCCATCAGTGGGGCCAGGACACTAGAAGTCCTCCCACTGTTGCCCCCTCCAAGCACCAAGAATACAGAGTATCACTGCCCCAGACAGAGAGTTCCATTTACACCCTGTGGCTAATAGCCACTGATGGACCTCTGCTCCATATGGTTATCCAATCCCCTATTGAAGCTGTCTGCGCTTGTAGCCACCACCACCTCCTGTGGCAGTGAATTCCATATGTTAATCACCTTTGGGTAAAGAAGTACTTCCTTTTATCCCTTCTAACCTAACTGCTCAGCAATTTAATTGAGTGCCCACGAGTTCTTGTATTGTGAGAAAGGGAGAAAAGTACTTCTTTCTCTGCCCTATGCATAATCTTGTAAACCTCTATCATGTCACTCCTCAGCTGACGTTTCTCCAAGCTAAAGAGCCCCAACCATTTTAACCTTTCTTCATAGGGAAAGTGTTCCAATCCTTTAATTATTCTAGTTGCCCGTTTCTGCACTTCTTCCAATGTTATAATATCTTTTCTGAGGTACAGTGACCAGAATAGTACACATTACTCCAAATGAGGCTGCACCATTGATTTATACAGGGGCATTATGATATTAGCTGATTTGTTTTCAATTCCCTTCCTAATAATTCTCAGCATAGCATAGGTCTTTTTTATTGCAGTCACACACTGTCTCATTTCAACATTTTCATTGTGTTATCTACCACGACCCCAAGATCTCTCTCTTGGTCAGTTTCCACCAGTTCACACGCCATCAACTTGTATTTATAGTTAGGATTTTTTGGTCCCAATGTGCATTACTTTGCATTTGGCCATGTTGAACCTCATTTGCCATGTTGATACCCACTCACCCAGCCTCGACAGACCATTTGGAGTGTCCCACAATCCTCTCTGGTTCCTACCATCCTGAACAATTTAGTGTCATCCACAAACATAGCCACTTCACTGCTTACTCCCAACTCCAAAATCATTAATGAACAAATTAAAAAGCCCAGTACTGAACCCTGCGGTACCCCACTGCTTACCACCCTCCACTGCGAAAATTGGCCATTTATACTCACTCTCTGTTTCCTATTAGTTAGGAAGGTGTAGTCCATTACAAGAAGTAATGCTTACCTCATTTGTGAACACAGAGTTCCATCTCTTACCTCTTGGTAGCCGAACTTCAGCTGTGTGGTGGGCTGTTGTGCAAGGTAAACTACTTTGAGCCTTTGTAGGCCACTAGGCTCAGCAAAAAAAAAAGGAAGGGAGTCCAATAACTTTTTTAGTTTACTCTTGAAAGCTCAAATCTGGAAAATCTTCTTGGTCTCTAAGATGCTGCTCGACTCAAATCTGACTGTTCTTTCTATTGGTGGCTTTCTTAGTCTCTCTACGTTTTCCTGCTTTTCTGCACACAAAATGCCATCTGTTCTGCCACTTCCCCCATTTCCAAGAGCTTTATTGTAGTTGTGATTCTGAGAGGTTTTTGACAAAGAAAAGCCATTCGTTTTCTAGGCCAGCCTCCCTACACAATCCAATCTATGACTGGACAAACTTGCTAGCTTATGTTACTCTAACATATCTAATGATGCCAGAGCATCATGAAGCATGTAGCAAATTGTTTTGAGGGTGATATTTAGGGATGAATGTGACTTTTGCAAACTCATGGACAGATTTGAATGTCCTCCTTTTGATTCCATTACTCTCATATGAAAAGAAACCCATGACAAATCTTTGCTTTTACACTTTTCTTACCTTCTACTAAACTCTCCTTTACATATGTTTGCATTTCTCAACACTATTTGTGTGCCAGTTATATATAAATGGTATAAAATAAAAAAAACCATTGACTAAAAGGAGGTAGATCAAAATCGATTCAGGGCTTTTTTTTTGTAGCAGGAACTCCTTTGCATATTGGGTGACACACACCCTGATGTAGCCAATCCTCCTGGAGCTTACATTAGGCCCAGTTCTAATAGCCCTGTAAGCTCTTGGAGGATTGGCTACATCAGGGGTGTGTGGCCTAATATGCAAAGGAGCACCTGCTACAAAACAGTCCTGCCTATATTGATTTCTTCCCTCTCACCCAGGAACAGTTAATTATTTGAATAATGAAGCTAGTGGCCCACGTTTCACTGCCCTAAGTCCAGTTTTGGAGATGAGAGACTGGAATTTGAAAGCAGTCACACTGGACTAAACAGACACAGATTTCTAGATTTACTGCAGCAGATCATATCAGGACTGCAGTTAGAATGCATGTATTTCACTGAGCACATTGAGGAAGTTCTTGACTGCAATGAGATGTTGCTGTATTCTAGTGGCTAAGGCTTTAAGCCTAAAGACATTTTCCTGGAACTAAGCCAGGGACTTAAATCTGTTTAGAATTGTTCTCTATGTGCATCAGAAGAAAACCAGGTAGTCCCCAGTTTATTTACCATAAACTGAGTTGTTGGCCTTAGGCATGCTACTATAAACTTCATCCTTCCCCTTCTGAATCTGTGACTTTGGCAAAAAGGAGGACAAATGTCTCCTCCCACCTGCTAATTCTCTACCTCTGCATGGAAATGCAGCTAGAAGATAAGTCTGAGGAGAAAAGGTTAAAGAGCACCTCTCAGTTCCTCTACTCCCAATTGTTTCCTCTTGCAACTACATTTATTTTAATTTTTTCAACTGATAAATTCTGGTTCTCACTCTCTCTTTTTCTGCCATCAAGTCACATCGGACTTTCAGTGACCTCATGGGATTTTCAAGGCAAGAGATGCTCAAAGGTGGTTTGCCATTGCCTGCCTCCACATCATGACCATGGTATTCCTTGGTGGTCTCCCTTCCAAATACAGACAAGGGCTGACCTTGCTTAGCTTCTGAAGCCTGACAAGATTGGGCTAGCCTGGGCTATTCAGGTCAAGTCTGTTGTTGTTTTTTACATGTATAGGGAAGAATGCATTGTGTGCCTGCCTCTTTGTTTTGCATAGAGGATCGCTAGTGTAGAATCATACCATTTATGCTGTTAGAAAGACTCACTTCTGTCTAATCAGAGATGCTATTTTTTTAAAAAAAAAAACCAAGACATTACAAGAGTTTGCCTTGTGTAATTGTTTCTCTGTTTCTTCTCCTTCAGGTGTGTGGAAGTTTTTTATATTTATTTTCATGCCGGCAGAGTGGAAGAACCTTATGTCAGTATTACCAAGAAGAGGCAGATGCCCCGAGATGGTCATTCAGAGGAAGTTGAGAAAGAAGTGGGCCAGGCAGAGGGCAAGCTCTTTACACACAGGTCTGCATTTAGTAGAGCATCAGTGATCCAAGCTTTCCTAGGCTCTGCACCTCAACTGACACTTCAGCTGTATATATGTGTCCTACAGCAGGAGATCACAGCAGCTAGAAGTACGTAATAAATGTGTATCTTTCTCGCTAATTCTGTTTTGATAGGAGTTAAATATGAGGATCCAATGCAACAATTTCCCATACTGCAGTGATTGTTTCAATGCTAACTGTGGGGAAACAAATAGTTTATTTGCTATAAAGTTATATATGATTCACATACTATACTGCTTGTAAAACCTCCCCCATTCTTAACTCGTAAGAGTCCACCAGGCTTGCCTGTGAAAGTCATATTTCCTGTCCTGGAAAGCTTAATTTTTATAGACTCGTTAGATTTATTATATTATTATTATTATCCTTTATTGCATTATTTATTATCAGTGTGATGTAGTGCTGGAGTATCAGACAAGGCTGCCAACAGACTTGGAAGAAAGAGTCTTAGTGTGTCATCTCCTCTTCAGGCTAAAACTACCCAGCTACTTCAGTCTTTCTTCATAGGACTTGGTCTCCAGACACCTCACCATCCCCTGCTCTGGACACATTCCAGCTTGTCTTTCTCCAGTGGTCCCAGTAGTGAGTCAATCCTGACCTATGGGAATCTAACTCCTCCTCTCCGTAGGCAGAGCCAGCAAACAAGTTCCTTCCAGGAGTGGAGGTGCCTTTCCCCTTAACTTCCAGTTTTGCTTGGCCCTGCCTCCAGAGCAGGACGTGCCAGCTGAGCTCTTGAGCTCAACTTAAAAAAAAAACCCGAGCGAAAACAACAGAAGCTGCAAGGAAAGGGATGGAGCAGCTCACTCTCTGCCCTTCCCTTGGTGTCCAAAGGGGTCCCGAGGCCACTCAAGCCAGGAGACTCAGAGATGCGGCAGCAGGCTGTCCACGCCTCCCAGAGCGCGGAGGCAAAGCTTCGCTGGCTCCCACACGTGACCTGCAGCACAGTTGAGCTGCAGATAAACAAACAGCAGCGGGAGCGGAGAATGAGGCAGCAAGCGGCGGTGGTGCAAGCGACCAGGGCGGAGACGGCAACGCTCACTGCAGCGGTCCGCAGGCACCCAAATCCTCATCCAGACCCAGCAGCATGCCTAGGGCAGACGGGATGGCGGCGACCCCCTCCTCTTTCCCTTTGGCGGAGCAGGTAGGGTCCAAGAGCGACCCATGGATGGGGGGGGGTCTTGGCTGGCAACAGGGGGACAGCAGAGAGTCTGCCTCTTAGGGACGCCAGGGGAAGGCTTAATGGGTGCTGGGAGGTTTTTTTTGCGCCCCCCCTTCCTTTCGTCGGGATTCCTGAGCATCAAGGGACCCCAGTGCTTGAATCTCCATGGTGAAGAGAGCACACAGATGGGCTTCTAACCTTCCTAAAGGAGGACCCTACAGTAAGAGATCAAGGGAAAGAAAGGGAGTCTCACAGTCCAGTAGCAAGGCCTGAGCAGGGCCTGCAGGGTGTGGACAGGGAAGAACAAATTTAGGCGGGAAAGGTAGCCATTTTGTGTCTTCTCTTCTTTGCAGTACTCCCTGTGCAACTCAAAATGGCTACCCCATCTGAATTTCCCAAGGCTAAGGACATGGATACCTGTGATTTGGACTTGTCTGACTCTCCCTCTCAAGAGGACTAGCCAGAAAGCCCAAGAGTGGACTTAACAGGAAAAGAGGCCAAGGCAAATCTTTTTGCCTGAATTCAACAGATAGTAGAAAAGGCAGTACAGTCTAGCAAGGAGGATTCTGGTCAGAACCCCAAAGTGAAGCCTAAAAAATGTACTAAAAAGACTAAACATCTGATGGAGGAGGAAGTTGGGACTGCCCCTTCCCAGAGGAAAAAGAGACGCATGGATATAGACGGTTTTCAAGCTTCTGAGTTGGGGGAAGATTCTGAGGACTCAGAACTATCTTCCTCTAAGGAAGGAGAGCTTTCTGAGGAAGAGGTGGAGATAATCCAAACACATCAAAATAGGTTGTTTCCCCCTGACCTTTATTCACATCTCTTCCCCAAAATTATCAGAGCGTTGGAACTGAATTATGACTCTAAAGTTATAGAGTCATAAAGGAAGAGGAAACAGATTTTCCAGTGGGGTCTGAGAAAACTATCCTTAAGGCCAGATCCAAGCCTCAGCTGGTACCACTACCAGCAGGGTTTTTCTCCATAATGAAGGCAGAATGGGAACACCCAGTGAAGCCAAAGGCAACCCATTCAGTGTTCTCCAAGTTCTAACTCTCATTGCAGAGGCCATGAAGCAGCTCAAGCTACCCAGAGTGGATGAACCAGTTAACAGCCTTGCCTCTTCTTCCATCCTGCCGCTGGATGACCATGGCACACACAAGGACCCTACTGACAAGAGAATTGAACAAGCCCTGCGAAGGGATTTTGAAGCATCAGCCAACTCCCTGCAAGCATCGGTATCAGCTTCCTTGGCTGTCTGGGTGATTTACTCATGGGCCTCAGAATTAACTAAGGTGGAGAAAAACCTACCTAAGGAGGTTAAAGATGAGCTTAAAAAGATCGCACTATCTGCTGCCTTTGTGGTGGACACTACCTTGGACGCTATGCAACAATCTGCGAGAGCCATGGCCTCAAGTGTGATGGTATGGAGGAACACCTGGTTGCGAAATTGGGATGCAGACCCGTCTGCAAGAGCCAAGGTGGCGGCAGTACCCTTTAAAGGCGACCTGCTCTTTGGACAAGGCCTGGAGAGATACCTGGTAGAGGACAAGGACAAAAAGAAGGTTCTCCCATCCAAGAAATGGGACAGAGATAAAAGGAGTTTCCAGCCATTTCAGGAGCAAAGGAGGGACTCCAAGTCATATTACTCCAGATCCTATAGGGAGAAATGGCAGCAAAAGCCCTGCGGCACCAGATCCTCATCCTTCAACACCAAAGGACAGTCCTGTAAAGGCCCAAGGAAAGGCAATTCCACCTATGACTGGAACAGTCCCCCAGGGGCTATAGGGGGCTGTCTCCAACACTTTGCCGAAGTGTGGAGGCAAAGAATAGAATACAATCCGAGAGAGATCACTATAATGGATAACACAACAAAAAATGCAAGCTAGTGACCAATTTACTAAGAAGTATATAGAAATCAGTCCAAATGTCCAAAACATGTATATTCAAGTCCCAAAGTAGTGTGGTGACAAGCCAATCAATTAATACTTGTTTCTTTCCAGTCTTCATCAGACCAGGGACCAATATTGATTTAATTATATAGATTCTTTACACAATTTTCAAAAAAGAGGGATGCAGAGCGTCTCCAGCAGCAATTTCACATCGGCTACAGCTCAATGTGGAGACAGACTGTATCAGACAGGTGGGTGGTGGAGACAGTGTCAAGGGCTACAGCATAGAGTTCAGAATTTTTCCACAGGACAGATTCCTAGAAGAGCTCAGGAGCAAGTCTCCGCAAAAGCACCAACTTCTCCTTTCAGCCATCCTACATCATCTCAAGATAGGGGCTGTAGAACCAGTGCTGGAGGAGGAGAAGGCGCAGGGAGTCTATTCGATCTTCTTCATTGTCCCAAAGAAGAAGGGGGACGTGAGCGCAATCTTAGACCTGAAATGAACAGAAAGGTGGCAACGAAGAAGGTTTGTATGGAAACCTTGCGCTCAATCCTCCTATCCCTACAGAAAGGGGATTTTCTGGCATCAGTAGATCTGTCCGAGGCCTATTTACATATACCAATTCAACAGGAGCATTGCCACTTTCTGATATTCTCATATGACGGAAACCACTACCAATACAAGCCTTGCCATTCAGCCTAAAGTCCTCGCCCAGAGTCTTCACAAAAATCCTGGTGACACTAGTGGCAGCTTTGTGTCTCAGGGGAGTGTCGTTGTTTCCCTACCTGGACGACACCTGGTCAAGGCACCATCATTTGCACAGACAAAGTTAGCCCTACAGGAGACAATGGATGTTCTCTCATCTCATGGGTTTGTTATAAATTGGGAGAAGAGCTCCCTCATTTCGGCTCAATCTATTCTCCATCTGGGGGTACAGATCGATTTGCGGGAGGACAGAGTCTTACTCAGGAAAGACAAGTGAAGCTGACACACCTGATTCACTCAGTGTTGCAGACAGGAACTACGGAAGTGATGACTCTAGCAAAATTGGTGGGACTCTTAGTCTCGTGCCAGGACCTAGTGCAATGGGCACGGTCCCATATGCGACCCATCCAGTGCTTCCTACACCCTTTCCAAACAGACATCGCTTAGAGGAAGACACACCCAATAAAAGTGCCAAAATGGGTGAAAGAGTCCCTGCAATGGTGGTTATCACCACAGCAGTTTCAGGCCAGACAGAGTCTGAGGGAACCGATGCGAACTGTCATCATGACAGATGCCAGCCTGTTTGGCTGGTGGGGCACATGTGGAAGGAAAGATGACTCAAGGTTGTTGGTCCAGTCAGAAGACCTCAAACAGCATCAATGTCCTGGAGTTGAGGGTGATCAGACTAGCTCTGCTCCACCTTCGGACATAGTGAAAGACCGACATATTCTCGTCCAAACAGACGATACAACGGCGAAAGCCTTTGTGAACAAGCAAGGGGGGATGTGGTTGAAACTCCTGCAGAGAGAGGCAACTCTTCTGATGGACTGAGCAGAGGAAAATTTTCAGTTCTTGAAGGTAACACACGTTGCGGGGAAAGAGAACGTGTTAGCAGACTGGCTCAGCCGCCAAACCCTGGACCCAGCGGAATGGTCACTGAACAAAACAGTTTTCCATTAGGTTTTCAAGAGGTTCGGGACTCCAAAGGTGGACTTGTTCGTGTTGGAGTTAAACCATTAAGTTCCAGACTTCTTGTCAAGAACAAAAAATCCAAAGGCCTGGGTACGGACGTGCTACATGCAGAGTGGCCCAGGACTCTACTTTCTGCTTTTCCTCCAGTGCAGGTGTTGCAGAGGTTCTTACTCAGGGTACAGGAATTGGGGGCGGAGGTAATAGTCATAGCACCCTTTTGGCCCAGAAGGGTCTGGTTCCAAGAGCTGACGTGGTTCAGAGTAGCCAAACCCTGGATACTTCCACTAAGGAAGGATCTGCTGCAACAGGGAGAGGCACTGTGTCTGCAACAAGAGATGTTAAGACTCACAGCGTGGAAGTTGAACGGAGGCAACTGGCTGAGTTGGGGTACCAAAAAGGGGTAGTAGATACCATGCTGGCCTCTCGAAGAGTATCCACTAATAGAGTGTTCAATGCCATCTGGCAGACCTTTATGTCATGGTGTCAGAAGAATAGTACCAACCCAATGTCAGCTAAGATAGCAGATGTGCTTGCTTTTCTTCAGGCAGGGTTGGAAAAAGGCCTTAGCACCAATACCCTCAGAAGGCAGGTGGCAGCCATTTCAGCAGTAAGAGGTGATAGGAAGGGCAAGTTGCTGTCCAGACATTCCCATATCAAGCGCTTTTTACAAGGGGTGTCTCTCCTTAACCCACCACAGACACACAGGTTCCTCTCTTGGAATCTGAATGTAGTGCTAGAGGCCTTAAGTCATAAGCCTTTTGAACCTATGGCATCCTGCAGTTTAAAGCTGCTGACTTTTAGGACTATTTTCCTGGTGGGGATTACTTCGGCACGCAGAGTGTCTGAGATTAAAGCGTTGTCTGTTCACAAAGATCTTTGTGTTTTCCACCAGGATAAGGTGGTCTTAAGACCTGACCCAGCCTTTGTCCCAAAAGTTAACTCATTGTTTCACAGGTCAGAGGACATTGTGCTGCCCTTTTTCTGTCCTATCCCAAAACACGAGAAGGAGAAACTATGGCACTGTCTAGACATTTGCAGAGCCTTAAGCTTTTATCTAGACAGAACTAAGTCTATAAGGTCTTCTGAATCCTTATTTGTTTCTTTTAGTGCTAGAGCCAAGGGTAAGGCCATTTCTAAATCTACAATCAGTAGATGGCTGCGCAGCTGCATCATCAAGATGTATAAAGCCAGAGGATTGGATCCTCCATCAGGCATAACTGTCCACTCCTTAAGAGGAGCAGCCACTTCTGCAGCTTACAGAGCCTTCCCCTCTATGGAGGTGGCGCTCAGTTCATTCCTTCACAAAACATTACCATATCGATAAACTCGTTTCAGCTGAGGCGGCCTTTGGTAGGAGGATGTTACTGGCTGCTATTTGATCCAAAGGACTGAGTGGGTCCACCCTCGGTAACTGCTGTTATACGTTCCATAGGTCAGGACTGACCCACTACTGGGACCACTGGAGAATGGAAGATTCTGTTCACTTACCGTGAAGTCTTTCTTCTCGGTGGTCCCAGAGTGGATCAGTCCTTCCCGCCTGTCTGGGACTGGCTCAGTCTTTGCATCAAAACACCGGGAGTCCTGGGAGTTCAGGCATGTTGTTTTTGCTGTGGATTCTGTAAACCATGTATTTTCACATGGGGAGTTAATGGTTAATTACGTTCTGATTTGGTTGCACCAACATTGCCTGTTTCAATGTTATGAATAAAGGAAGTTGGACTGAACTGTGTGTGTGTGTGTCCTTGCTTCATGGTATGGGAGGGGAAGACAGTTTTTACTGTAGTGTTTCTTCCCTCGGTTGCAGTTTGTTTTCTAGATCCTAGTGTGAAGTCAACTGGCTTGAAGACAAACTGGAAGTTAAGGGGAAAGTCACTTCCCCTCCTGGAAGGAACTTGTTTGCTGGCCCTGCCTACGGAGAGGAGGAGCTAGATTCCCATAGGTCAGGACTGACCCACTCTGGGACCACTTAAGAAGGAAGACTTCACGGTAAGTGAACAGAATTTTCCAATATCCTTCTTAAATTATGTTGCCCAAAACTGAACACAATACTCTAGATGAGGATACCAGAGCAAGGTGATACCATCACTTCATTTGATCTGGACACCAGTGTTTCCTCTAAGCTGAGTTAGCATGAGCTAGCTAACAGATTTTTAGCCTCCAGTTCACACATTTTTGTCTTAGTTCAGGAAGGATGACCCCAGAGCACACTAATTTATGCAGTAGCTCACAGCTTTAATGCCAGTAGCTCACAAATTAGAATTATTGCTCACTAGACTTTGCAGCTTAGAGGGAACACTGCTGGACACTATACTTCTGTTGATACAGCCCAAAATGCCTTTGCCATTTTAGCCACCACATCCCACTGCTGACTCATGTTCAATGTACAGTCCACTAAGACCCCAATATCCTTTTTGCACATACTGCTGCCAAGACAAGTCATCCCCATCCAATTTCCCTCTAAGCTGCAGAGTCTTGTGAGCAAAAACTCTACTTTGTGAGCTACCAGCATTAAAGTTGTGAGCTACTGCATAAGTTATGGTGCTCTAGGGCCATTTTTACTGAGCTAAGACAAAAATGTGTGAGCTGGAGGCTAAAAATCTGTGAGCTAGCTCACACTAACTCAGCTTAGAGGGAACACTGCACCCATCCTATATTGATGCATTGGATTTTTCCTACCTAAATGCAGAACTTTACATTTATCCCAATTAGAATTAATTTATTTGTTTTAGCCCAGTTTTCCAGCCTGTCAAGATATTAGCCTGTATCCTGACTCTGTCTTCTACTGTATTTGCAACCTCTTCCAATTTAGTATTATCTGTAGATGTAATAAGCATTCCTTCAATTCATTCATCCAAATCATTTATAAAGATGTTGAACAAGACAGGCACCAGAACAGATCCTTGAAGCATTCCACTTGTCATTCCTCTCCAAAACGATGAGGAACCATTCACAAACATTCTTTGGGTGCAATCTGTCAACCAATTACAGATCCACCTAACTGAATCAGGATCCAAACCACATGAACATATGAAGCTGCCTTATATTGAATCAGACCCTCGGTCCATTGAAGTCAGTATTGTCTACTCAGACTGGCAGTGGCTCTCCAGGGTCTCAAGCTAAGGTTTTACACACCTATTTGCCTGGACCCTTTTAGTTGGAGATGCTGGGGATTGAACCTGGGACCTTCTGCTTACCAAGTAGATGCTCTACCACTGAGCCACTGTCCCTCCCCACATTTTACCAACTTGGCAATAAAAATAGTATGTGGAACCGTATCAAAAAGCCTTGCTGAAATCAAGACAAACGATGTCTACAGCATTCCCTGATCCAGCAAGGTAGTAACTTTATCAAAAAAGGAGATAAAGTTGGTCTGACATGACTTGTTCTTGAGAAAGCCATGCTGGCTCTTACTAATCACAGCCATCTTTTCTAAATGTTCCAAGACTGACTGACTGACTATTTGTCCTAAAACTTTTCCAGGTATAGATGTCAAGAACTATACAATACAAGAACTCATGAACACTCAATGAAATTGCTGAGCAGTTGGTTTAGAATGAATAAAAGGAAGTACTTATTCACCCAAAGGGTGGTTAACACATGGAATTCACTGCCACAGGAGGTGGTGGCAGTACAAGCATAGCCAGCTTCAAGAAGGGATTGGATAAACATATGGAGTAGAGGTCCATCAGTGGCTATTAGCCAAACAGTACAGATGGAACTTTCTGTCTGGGGCAGTGATGCTCTGTGTTCTTGGTGCTGGGGGGCAACAGTGGGAGGGCTTCTAGTATCCTGGCCCCACTAGTGGACCCCTGATGGCCCCAGGTTTTTTTATTGGATGGGCCATTGGCCTGATCCAACATGGTTTCTCTTAAATTCTTATGTTCTTAAGCTGATGGATTGGTAGTTACTCAGATTCTCCTTTTTCCCTATCTTGAAGATGGGGACAACATTTAAGAACATAAGAGAAGCCATGTAGCCGCCACCACCTCCTGTGGCAGTGAATTCCACATGTTAATCACCCTTTGGGTGAAGAAGTATTTCTTTTTATCCATTTTAACTGACTGCTCAGCAATTTCATTGAATGCCCACCTCTCTTGTCACCTCAATCTCACTCAGGTCTTACGAGTTCTTGTATTGTGAGAAAAGTACTTCTTTCTCCATCCCATGCATAATCTTGTAAACCTCTGTCATGTCACCCCGCAGTCGACATTTCTCCAAGCTAAAGAGCCCCAAGCGTATTAAACTTTCTTCATAGGGAAAGTGTTCCAACCCTTTAATAATTCTAGTTGCCCTTTTCTGGACTTTTTCCAATGCTATAATATCCTTTTTGAGGTGCGGTGACCAGAATTGTACACAGTATTCCAAATGAGACTGCACCAACGATTTATAGAGGGACATTTTGATACTGGCTGATTTGTTTTCAATTCCCTTCCTAATAATTCCCAGCATGGCGTTGGCCTTTTTCATTGCAGTCGCACACTGTCTTGACATTTTCAGTGAATTATCTACCACAACCCCAAGATCTCTCTCTTGGTCAATCTCTGCCAGTTCACAACCCATCAACTTGTATTTGTAGCTGGGATTCTTGGCCCCAATGTACATTACTTTGCACTTGGCCATATTGAACCTCATCTGCCACGTTGACGCCCACTCACCCAGCCTCAACAGATCCTTTTGGAGTGCCTCACAGTCCTCTCTGGTTCTCACCACCCTGAACAATGTAGTGTCATCTGCAAACTTGACCACTTCACTGCTTACTCCCAACTCCAAATCATTAATGAACAAGTTAAAGAGCATGGGACCCAGTACTGAGCCCTGCAGCACCCCACTGCTTACCGTCCTCCACCCAGCATCGCTCTAAGTTTGTCAAAATTTGCTTTCCTGAAGTCTAACCTGTATGTCTGATTACATACAGCTTTTCCCTTCCCCGATACTGTAAATTCCAAAATCACAGTCACTATTACCCAGGGTGCCCCCGACTTCCACCTCATCAACCAGTTCTTCCTGTTGGTAAGTATCAAGTCCAAGATAGCAGATCCCCTTTTTCTTCCTCCACTTTCTGGAAAAGGAAGTTGTCAGCAAGACACGTCAGAAATTTATTTGACCTTTCATTTTTAGCAGAGTTGGACTTCCAACAGATGGCCGGGTAACTGAAATCTCCCATGACCACTGTGTCCCTTCTCTTTGAGAATTTCACAGTCTGTTATAGGAGTATCTCATCTAAGTTCTCTGCCTGGCTTGGTGGTCTGTAGCAGACCCCCACCATAATATCACTGTTATGTTATTTCTCCTTTTTATTTTTACCTAGAGACTCTTAACTGAACTGTCACACTCAGATTCATGTATTTCTTCACAAATATATGCCTCCTTCACATATAATGCTATGCCCCCACCCAGCACCACCCCGTGGGTTCGTGGCGCCCTACGCAGGCGCCCCCCCATGGCCAGTGCTGGCCCAAGGGTGTGCGGCTCTTCAGGCAGGCGCCACCCGCCGCTGTCGCCCTGTGCCCCCCCCCCCACGGCACTTTAACGCAGCACCACGCTTCATCTCAAACCCCCATGCCACGCGCTGAGGTGGTGGCAGCAGCGGCACCCCCTTCCCGTCCTTTCCCTTCTCTCCCCCCCCCCCACGTTCACAGTCCGGTTAGACCGCAACTGGAAGGGAGGGGGAGCCAAGCCTTCATTTCAGCCCAGTCATTCTAAAGCTAAGGTTCACCCACGCTGGGCTGTGAAAGCGCGGGGGAGCAAAGGGAAGGGACAGGAAGGGGGTGCTGCCGCCCCTCGCTGCATGCTGTCATCGTGGTGATGGGGAAGGGAAAGGGAAAGGGGTGCAGCTGCTGCCTCGCCACACGCTGTGATTGTGGTGGCGGGGCAGGGAAGGGAAATGAGGGGCGGGTGGCGGTGGGATGCTGACCAGAAAGGGGTTTTTTTAAGCTGAACACAATAGTGTATTGCCATTGCCGTCCTTTCAGGGGTTGTGTGCATACTTTGCATTTGATTCTCCAAGGTACCCAAGGAATCCTTTATTTCTGTCTGTGATGTGTCTCTGGTAAGATTCCTTTCAGAAAGCTGATTGCTTCTTTTCTCTTCTCAGGTATCTTCATGGTGCTTTCCCTCCTATCAATAGTGTATGGAGCACTGCGCTGCAACATCCTGGCCATTAAGATTAAGTATGATGATTATGATGTCAGCGTGAAACCTGCTGCCTACCTCTGCATCTTCCTCTGGCGAAGCTTTGAGATTGCTACCAGAGTTATCATTCTCGTCCTCTTCAGTTCAGTCCTTCAAATCTGGATCCTTCCTGTGGTGCTTGTCAATTTCTTTGCCTTTTTCTTCTACCCTTGGATTCTCTTCTGGCAAAGTAAGTCTGCTTTGCCAGAAAACATTGAGAAGGCTTTGAGTAAAGTAGGCACCACCATTGTTCTAGGCCTTCTCACTTTCTTATATGCTGGCATCAACATGTTCTGCTGGTCTGCTGTGCAGCTGAAGCTAAATGATTCCGACCTAATTGACAAATCCCAGAACTGGTACAGGCTGGCTTTATATTACATAATAAGGTTTTTTGAGAATGCTTTTCTCTTGCTGATGTGGTATATGTATAAGACTGATGTTTACATGTATGTGTGTGCCCCATTGCTTGTCTTGCAGCTGTTGATTGGCTATTGCATAGCTGTCCTTTTTATGCTTGTGTTCTACCAGTTTTGCCACCCATGCAAGAAACTTTTCTCATCTAATATTTCAGAAGGATTGCTTGTGTGTTTCAAATTCTTTTGTTTTGTCTGCAAGCCTGTGACATCCAGCAACTCGGTGGAAAAGGCAGACTTGAAATCTCCAAATGATGCTGATAGTGATGCACAGGCCAGTTACAAAGCCAGTGAATCCCACAATGGAAATGCACATCACAGTGTTTCTTCCAATGCCTAGAATAAATGTCTGATATTGAGGAGGTACCACATTAAAGAGAGAGCCAGTTTGATGTAGTGGTTAAGTTCATTGATGCTTATCTGGAAGAACCGGGTTAGATTCTCCACTCCTCCACTTGCAGTTGCTAGAATGACCTTGGGTCAGCCATAGCTGTGAGAGCCCTCTCAGCCCCATCCACCTCACAGGGTGTCTGTTGTGGGGGAGGAAGATAATGGAGATTGTGAGCAGCTCTGAAATTCGGAGAGAAGGGTGGGATATAAATTCAATTTCTTCTAGCTGCAGATCACTTTATTCAAAATCTTTCTTATTATGTTGATGAAGTGGGAGTGTCTAACCAGATGTTCTTCTAGGCATATAACCCACATGGCAGTTTTATTGAGTTTGTGCATATTGTAGATTAATGCTGTTTGTTGGTTTTATATCAAATTATCTGTCTCTTCTGAATACCTTAAGAGGAGGGCATGTCTTAAGTCTTGTCAAGTTGTTACAGTGCTAGCTTGGTTCAGCAACTATGATGATAATTGGAGTGCCTGTCAACTAATGTGGATGGCATCCTTTCTGGATGATATGCTTTACTTTAGATTCAGGAACTTATGAACTTTGTTCCTAGAAGTCTCTCCAAGTCCAGAAACAAAAGACTAAACAATGAGCAAGTGGTTTATTTCAGGAAAGGAGCTGAACTGATTACAGGAAATGGAAAGGTTCGATCCTGTGTCAAGTTTGTCTCCACTGTGTACAATATTATCTTCTAGATTGGAACCAGAAGCATCCAAATCCAAACAGGAACATACAGACAGAACATAACCACTTAATTCAAGACTTTGACACTGACTTGCCAAATTTTCCTTCCAAGTGCCACAAATATTGACTCTTTCCAGAAGGCAGCTTATAGATTTGCTCTTTTAGTTTGATTTTTGCTTTGATTTTATTGTCTAGTTCAATTATGTTTTTTGCTTTGTAAGGTGCTAAGCAAGCTCTGGGGAATGGGTACACAAAAGATGCCATTTATAAATAATATGTAAGCAAGAGTTTAGTTGCTAGAAATGTGAGTAAATGCATTACAAATCTGTGTGTGTTATTTTATATAAATAGTTCAGCTTCTAATGTTTCCATTGTGTCATTACTATTATTGAAAATGAAAGGAAAAAATAATTTGTTAGAGCTGTTATTATGAAGTGAAGCCACATCTTAAAAACTGAGTTCAAGGTGCTGCATGGTTTGGTTGTAGGGTTTCAGCTCTGGAGACCTTGGTTCAGATTTTATTTAGGTGGGCTCTGAACAGGTCATTGTCCCTGACTGGTCTCCGTATTTTTATCCCACCTTTTTCCAAGGCATTAAACATGTAAATCTGCAAGGTAAGTCAGGCCAATTTACCTCGGGTCATCCAGATTGCATAAGCAGCTGACTGAGGATTTGAACCTGGGTATCCCCTTTTCACACTCAATATACCACGGTATCAAGTAGTATTATCAGGGCTTTTTTGTCAAAAAAAAGTCCTGCAGGAACTCATTTGCATATTAGGCCACACCCCTGTCACCCCCATTGTTTGCACAGGGCTTTGCTAGTTGAAAAGTCCAGCTGGAACTCACTTGCATCTTAGGCTACACACCTTGACATCACCATTGTTTCACATTGGGCTTTTTTGGTTGAAAAAGCCCAGCAGGAACTCATTTGCACATTAGGCCACACATCCTGTCACCAAGCCAACTGAAACTGCGTTCCTGTGCATTCCTGCTCAAAAAAGCTCTCAGTATTATGAGAAGAGAAGAATTGTAAACTAGGATGATGCAATAGACATAATAAAGAAACCTGCTTTAGCTGATGCAGTGGTGACACTAGTCTGTGCCATGGCAGCTAAAATACATCCTGTGCTTAGCAGCTGCAGGGAACAGTAGCCTAATTGTGTCTTCACTTTTCATATATAAATGTTTTGTAGTTATATACCATGCTGGCTTCAGCCCATCGCTGAGACTGATTCCAGTTATGCTTTGTAAAAGCACTGCATGGTACAGCAACATAGCAAGAAGTCCAAGAGGCAAGCATCACATTAGCATGACAAAAATATGTGGTCTAAGCACACTTCATCAGATGAGGAATTCGACACAGTGAGCAGAGCCACGCATAACTGGTCGGCAGTGGCTCAGAATGCAAAATGGTACAGATTTAAGATCCAATGACAATAGTAAAATTATCTGGTAGGCAGGGGTTTAGAATGTAAAATGGTACAAATATAAGAGCCAATGACAGAATAGTAAAATTAACAAATTGAGCAAACCTTTGATCTGAATAGCATGAGCATGCGAAAACAACAAAACAGTACTATATCAAAATGTGAGTGTCTGTTAATGACTCCATTGTTGTAAACCTGAGCCAAAAGGAAGGAATTTCTATCTCAGAAGGTTTCCCATCAACTAATTTACCTTTTAACATGCAACATACATATAGTTCGTCATTAGGAGAAAAATACATTAAAATATAGTGGGAGATGGGTTCAATATATGTAATGGGATCACCATCAAGTACTTGAAGGGCTGTCATATAGAGGATGGTGTGGAATTGTTTTCTGTGGCCTCAGAAGGTAGGACCAGAACCAGTGGGTTGAAATTAAATCAAAAGAGTTTCTGGCTCAACATTAGGAAGAACTTCCTGACTGTTAGAGCGATTCCTCAGTGGAACAGGCTTCCTCTGGAGGTGGTAGGCTCCCCTTCCTTGGAGGTTTTAAAACAGAGACTAGATGGCCATCTGACAGCAATGAAGATCTGGTGAATTTGGGGTAGGTATTTGTGGGTTTCCTGCATTGTGAAGGGGGTTGGACTAGATGACCCTGGAGGTACCGTCCAACTCTATGATTCTATTATTCTAAACAACCTATATCTCAAGTATTGCGCAATTTGTTAATTTTGCTATTCTGTCGTTGGATCTTATATTTGTACCATTTTACATTCTAAACTCCTGCCTACCAGATAATTTTACTATTCTGTCATTGGATCTTAGATCTGTACCATTTTGCATTCTGAGCCACTGCCTACCAGCTATGTGCGGCTCTGCTCACTGTGCTGGATTCCTTGTCTGATGAAGTGTGCTTAGAGCACACGAAAGCTTATGTTCTGAATAAAACTAAGTTGGTCTTAAAGGTGCAATTGACTCCTATTTTGTTCTACTACTTCAGGCCAACACGGCTGCCAACTTGGATCCAAAAATATGTGGGTTTGTCTTTATCTATAATACTATTATAATGCCATTATATTGTATACATGTGGCCATTTGTTTTCTAATGACACTGTCCAAATAAGTGACAGAATAGTACGCATGTTGATTTGCTCCCAGGATAAAGTCTGTATTCTTTGGAGGCAGGCTGTCTGGAAATATACTATATATTCATTTAGTTTTCTGCATTTGTGGGCTAGAAATTGATTTATAAAATACAACGACTGAGGATGCATCTCTCAGAAGATGAAAAGCATGTTTGTATCCAGGACTTAGAACACCTTCAGGCCTATTCACTGCTACTTTAACATCTGGGTGCTTTTCAGCATGGAAGGGAAAGTAGAGAAACCTGTATAATGCAGATGAGCATTCTGCCCATTGTATGAAAAGTCTTTGGCCGTTTTCCCACTCACGTTTTACTGGCGCCACGACCATCCTGACGCCGGCGAATCTGCCTGGATTTCGCATCAGAAGCTCCGGCGCTCCCAGAAGCGCCGGCTACTTCCGTCGCTAAGCCAGCGCAAACGGAAATCGCAAAGATGCAGGAAAACGTTTGCGCTGGCTTAGCGACGGAAAGCGCCGGCGCTTCTGGGAGCGCCGGCGCTTCTGTTGCGAAATCCAGGCAGATTCGCCGGCGTCAGGATGGTCGTGGCGCCAGTAAAACGTGAGTGGGAAAACGGCCTTTGTTTCAGTTAGAACAGTTCTATACTAGAGAATTTTCTTACACTGGAATGATCTTTATGTATGCAGATTAAGACATTTTTGCATTTGTCAAACAGAAAAATGCAGATCAGACAAAAGATTTTGTGCATGTCAATATGTGCTCAGCCAATGAATTTGATGCAGATCCTGTTGTGTTGCTCAGACTCTGTAGTCACATTAGCACCTTCAGCACCTCCTTTTTAGCACAACTAGGCCTCTGATTGAAGTCTCTTGACATTCAGGTGCCATAGAAACTGCAGTTCAAGACTGAAAGCACCAAAGCTTTAATCAGAGGTTAAAGTTATCATGGGGATGATAAAGATGGACTCTTCCATACTAGGGATGTGCATGTGGATATTCCTGAGCTGAAAATATATCAGAAAAAAACACTTAATTGTTTTTTTTCTGGATATATTTGCATCTCCCAGAAAATATTTCTGAAAAATCTGAGAAATATTTGGGATTAGCTGAGAATATAATGAGCTAGTGTTTACAGGCTTCCAGGACTGCCCGTTCCATTTTTCTTTTTCCTCTCTTGTGTTTCTGTGTCTCCAAGGGCTTTAGGTAAGATCTTCCAAGTTTCAAGTGTTCGTGTTGGGTTTTAAAAGTTCATTCTTTGCTGGTGTTGGTTTGTGTCAGGTTCATGTTGGGGGTTTTTTGTGGATTATTATTATTAATAGTTTATTTATATTCCGCCCATTCCCCCGTAGGGGCTCAGGGCAGAGCACAACATAATTAAAATCACAATAAAATCATATATCAATAAAGCAATTACAATTATTCCATAAACAAAATAGTTCGGCAGAACAATTATGATGAGATGGTGCAGTTGGCAGTGCAGCAATCAGTGCAGCAGGATATACAGTAGGGGAGGCCAACCAATCTAATGGGCAGATGCCCACCGCCTCACCCAAAGACCTGGTGGAACAGCTCCGTTTTACAGGCCCTATGAAAGGCTAGTAAGCCAAGTAGGGCCCGGATCTCTATAGGAAGCTGATTCCACCAAGGTTGGGGCCAGGACCAAGAAGGACCTGGCCCTGGTAGAGGCAAGACGGGCATCTCTTGGGCCGGGGATAGTCAGCCAACCCCAGGAGACCGAACAAAGCGAACTCCGAGACAGTCCCGCAGGTATGCTGGTCCCAGGCCGCGTAAGGCTTTGAAAGTCAGAACTAACACTTTGAAGCAGATCCGGTACTCTATCGGCAACCAGTGCAGGCCATGGAGCACCAGCCGCATGTTCACCCATATAGGTGATGCAATCAGCAGGCAGGCTGCCGTGTTCTGCACTCGCTGCAGTTTCCAAATCAGCTTTGAGGGCAAGGCAGCATAGAGCAAGTTACAGTAATCTAATCTGGAAGTGACCATTGCATGGGTCACTGCGGCCAAGTCTTGTGGGGAGAGATATGGTGCTAGTTGCCTGATCTGCCGTAGATGGTGAAAGGCAGACCTGGCAACTGCCACGACCTGGGCCTCCATGGAGAGTGAGGCATCCAGGATCACTCTCAAGCTCGTCACCTGTTGGGTTGGCACTAAATCTGTGCCATCTAAGGGTGGGAGCTGGGTACACAAACCCCCTCCCCCTCGACTCAGGCATAGGACCTCCATCTTAGCTGGATTTAACTTCAGTGGGCTCTGCTGTAGCCATCCTGCTATGGCTCCTAATGCCTTGGACAGATGTTCAGGGACAGAAGACAGTCTGCCATCCATCAGCAGATAGAGCTGGATGTCATCAGCATACTGGTGACAACTCAGCCCAAAACCTCGGGCAATCTGGGCAAGGGGGCACATATAGATGTTAAATAATATGGGCGAGAGAATAGCTCCCTGTGGCACTCCACATATAAGTGGGTGCCACATGGAGGTTTGCTCACCCTTGTCCACCGTATTCTGAATATATTTGCATCTCCCAGAAAATATTTCTGAAAAACCATTGCAAGGCTGTCCCTCATATTCTGGTGACGGCGAGGCGGTGGGTCAAAAGATCAAAGTCGACCATGTCAAATGCTGCTGATAGGTCGAGAAGAAGCAGCACTGACTCACCTTGGTCCAGATGTCTTCTTAGGTCATCTGTGAGGATGACTAGTACCGTCTCTATCCCATGGCCCGGGCGGAAACTGGATTGGAATGGGTCCAGGGCAGATGTTTCATCCAGGAAAACCTGTAGCTGTTCCGCCACCGCTTTCTCAACTACCTTTCCCAGAAACAATAAATTGGAAACTGGGCAATAGTTGGCTAGAACCATAGGGTCCAGCAAAGGTTTTTTCAAAAGTGGCCAAATTTCCACCTCCTTTAACTTCTCTGGGAATGTCCCACTTGTCAGAGAAAAGTTGACAATGCCACCTAGAGAAGCCCTGACATCATCCTGGCAAGCCTTCACAAGCCAGGATGGGCAGGGGTCCAAGGGGCAGGTAGTAGGCTTCACTGCAGCCAGGACCCTGTCTACATTCTCCAATGTGAGTCAACTGACCCTATCGTTCTAACTGAATTGGTCCAATATTGGACCGCGTGACAGCCAAGGGATTTCCAGTTCATGTACTGCATCAAGCATGGCCAAGAGGTCCTGGTGGAGAGTCAAGATTTTATCTGCAAAGTATGTCGCAAAAGCCTCAGGACCAATATCTTTTTGATTGCTCGATGGCAAAAGTAGTCAGAGACCAAATCACTCTAAACAATTGAGCTGGGTGCGACTTCACAGACTCTATGGAGACTGCGTAGAAATTCTTCGCGGACTTCACAGCCTCCTCATAGACTTTCATAAGCATTCTATAAGAAGTTCTGGACTCTTCATCACGGGCACGCTGCCACACTCGCTCTAACCGTCTAAGCTGTTGTTTCATCCTTAGCAGGTCCAAGGAATACCAAGGAGCTGCCTTGGTACGGCAGCGAAGAGGGTGCCAGGGGGCGATGTCGTCGATGGCAGTGGAGAGTCGGGTATGCCAGTCCTCCATTAGCTCATCTAATGACCCACCAGGAGGCATCGAGTTCCGCAAGGCCTCCTGAAACCTCTCTGGGTCCATTTGGCTCTGCAGGCGAGCATAAATCGGCTCACTGCCTAAGCAGGGCTGGAGTTGCAGGTCCAGTTGGACTTTCACAGCATACTGGTCTGACCATGGAATAGCATTTGCTGTTACCAGATCCACCAATATCCCTGCCCCGAAGATCAGATCCAGCATGTGCCTGGCCTGGTGTGTGGGGGCAGATACAAATTGGCTAAATCTCAGTGTCTCCATGGATAACACCAGGTCCTGCGCCTGTAAAGACACCGTGTCATCAACATGGACATTGAAATCCCCCAAAACTTAGAGTCTGGGGAAGTCCAATGCCCAGGTGGACACCACATCCAGCAGGGCAGATAGGCTCTCTGGTGGTGCGTTAGGCAGTCGGTACACCACCCAGATTGCCACACTCTCCTCGGCTTCCCACACCAGGCCAGTTCACTCTATGACAGTGATGTTTGGGCCAGGGAGTGCCCTGAAAGGAAAAGAGTCTCGAATGAGCACAGCAACTCCTCCCCGCCCCCTCGCCCACATGTCCGTGGAGGACGGCAAACCCAGGTGGGGTAAGCTGGTTCAAGGCAACAGTTTCGCCTTCCCAAACCCAGGTCTCCATCATACATGCCAGGTCCACTTACTGCTCTACGATGAAACCCTGCAGCAGAGCGGTCTTATTATTAATGGACCTGGCATTAATCAACACCAGTGAAGGAGATGGGTAATTCACCCTAGCCCCACAATCAACATGCCTTGGGATGGGACATAGGTTGGAGGGAGTCTGAGGATTTCCATATCTCTGGCTCCCTCCTCGTCTCTGTAACCTATGCCCACCGGATCTTCATGTTTTATGTAAGTTGAGATGTTTGCATTTTACATAGTTTGAGATTCTCATGTATTAAATAGGCTCAGATGCACACATTTTATATAGGTTCAGATTTTCATATTTTACATTAGTTAGGCTTAGCACTAGCTTCCATTACAGTTCCTATGGGGGAGATTCCTGGGTTTTACATTTTTGTGGTTTTTTTGTTCCACCATCAGAAAAAATGGAGGACAGTTGGGGGCACTTATAAGTGAATCTGTTGGTCTGAAATCTGGGGATTATTTAAAGGACAAGCATAAACAATTTTACTGCCAGTACATTTAAAAATACTCCTATTCCCCCATAAATATCTCCTATAAGGAATAATGGAGCGCATATATATATTCAGAAACTACTCCCCCCCCCCAAAAAAAAACCCCAGATCTGACTACTATACTGGTATTTGGAACCCAGGAAACTCGGGATATGGATCTTTTTTTGGCTCCAATATATCTCTATCAAAAAAACTACTGAATGTTTTCTTTTGGCTGCACACCCCTATTTCATAAAGCTAAAACTGCAGATAGAAGCCTCTACACTCAGGCGTGTTAAACATGCAGCCTGGGGTCTGAATCAGGCTCCTGGAGGGCTCCTATCAGGCTCCTGAGCAACTGACTGTCATCTGCTTCCTTTTCCCTCTCTCTCACTTCCTTCTGCATCACAGCTTGCTGTGCCAGGCTTACTCAATTGTATAGGAGCTACAGAGCAAAACCTCTATTTTCTCCATTGACTGAGGCTCCTTGGGTGGGAAGGGAGGAACATGGGCTCAATGTGAAAAAGAAAACAGGAGGGATGAAATAAAAATGTAATGGTTCATCCTGGTTTTTCTTATGTTTCTGGATGTTCCCAGTTATATATTCCTAAAAGTAAGTGTTTGCTACTTTGGATGGTATTTTGCCAAATATTTTGTTTTGGGGTCATAGAATGGATTCTCTTTGGGCAGTGAAAAAAAGTAGATGCAGAGGCAGAATGACTGGGCCTACCATTCCTTTGCCAACATATTAAAGCAGTCTTTCTCTACAGCAAAAAGTAATTTGAAGATCTGGAATACTGATACAAGGATACCCTGTTACTAGAAGGTGAAATCTGAGGCATGATGCCTTTGTATGGCCCAACATAGTAGTCCTTCTATTGTCTTGCCCTTGGGCAGGTATGATTAAATGCAATGTTAGAATATATTTTTGTTCATTAGAACTAGCAGAGCCAGCATGGTGTAGTGGTAAAAAGTGTTACACTATGGTCTGAGAAATCCAGGTTCAAATCCCCACTCTGCTGAGTGATCCTGGGCCAGTCACACTCAGCCTCACCTACCTCATAGAGATGTTTTGAGGATAAAATGGGCAAGAGGAGAACAATATAAGTCACTTTGGGTCCCCATTGGGGCAAAAGATATGATATAAATATAGTAAATAAAAGAAATAAATACAAGACTACCAAACAGTGGGCAAACAAGTCTGTCAGAATTCAGGCTGGATATTAAGCAAAACAAGGCAGCAACTGAAAGGCGGAAAGGGAGAATAATACGTTGTTGGACACCATTGAAAATCCTGTTCTGCAGTTTTTTAAATATCTTAAGACGGAGCTGAGGAAGATGTAATACCAACTTAATTATGTACCAAAGGCATACTAAGACTAAGATGCAATGGCCACTTCCCCTTAAAATATAAATACCAGCCATAATTCAGACAACACAGCTGTCTTGAATTTCTGTAGCAAGAGAAATAGTACATTGTGTGTGTGGGGGGGGGTGTTGTTTGTTTATCTGTTTGCTATCCAGAAAGTGGACATCCCTTATTTGTAAAATTCTCATTGAAGTCAGCAATTACTAGTGCCTTTGATTGCCATTCAGTCTTCAGTTATTTCAGTGGAGCTACTGAGGAATAAATTATTTTGAGGAAGTTGGTGAGAGAGTTAAAGGAATGACATTTGGCTCATGAAGCCTGTTGAATAGATGAGTATAAGAGCATTTTCAGAAGTGATGCTATGAATGCTTTTTCATCTATAGCATGCCACTTATGAATGTTGTTAATGTGGATTTTTAAAATGTCTTTTCTGGTCAACATGAATTTTATTTGGGACAACTCTTTTCATTGTATGTTGTGGTTTGCGCATTAATTGCATTCATATTCTATCCTATTTACATGTATGACGTTGTTTCACCTCATGTTCACTGCCACCCTGTAAATAAATTGGGTGGAGACAGAATTTTTTAAAAGACTCCTGATAAGTTCTTTGCCTCTGCAAATATATAGGTGTAGGGCTCTTTTTGAGCAGAAATGCAGTTCCGACTGGCTTAGCATCAGTGGGTGTGGCCTAATGTGCAAATGAGTTCCTGCTGGGCTTTTTCTACAAAAAAGGCCCTGTATAGGTGAAACCCTGAAGAAGAGAAAGCACAGCAGTGTGATTTGAAGCAGAAAGGGGGGGAGGGGTGTTAAGCGTTCTTTTCTCACTTCTTTCTTTATTCTCAGTTATCAGAAGCTGCTTTCTAAGACAAAAAGGCTCTTACATATGCATTTGCACATAACAGCTAGTCCCTTGGAGGAAAGCTTTGAACATATGTACTACAAGTCCAAGCTCAACTCTGTAGTACCACCCCAGCTCATTTTCTATATATGCAGAACTGCATTTATAAGCATATTACATCAACCCTGGGCTGTGCTTAACATGACTGAACATGCTTGCATTTAGTGTGCAGGCAGCACTGCTAATAAATTGTATTGATATTCTTTAGTATTATGTTCTTTTCCCTCTCAGGTTTGTTCCCACTTTAGGCTAGAATTTAATTCTCTGGATAATAACACTGGATAATATTTTAGAACATGAATAAAGAAACTAACCATACTTACTAGCTTTAAAACTATGTAAAAAATTTGCTAACCGTTTAATGTTGTTGTCCACATTAATTATTTTTAATAAGTTTATTAATTAACTTTGTAATTAACTACATTAATTAATTGTATAATATGGTGTCTTACACAACGGTCCCATATTTTAGTGTACATTAACAAGCTGTTCATGGCAGCTTCATTGAGTTGTTATTGAGAAAAAAATCTGGCCACTATGGTACATGCCCTGGTAATATCTAGATTAGATTAGTGCAGTGTACTGTATGGCCCTTGAGACGTCCTCAGAAACTTCAGTTGGTACAGAATGCTGCAGCTAGAATGCTGACTGAAGTAGGTCATAGGGACCATATCATTCCCATCTTGACCCATCTACACTGGCTCTCAATTTGTTTCTGGTTCCACTTCAAGATGTTGGAATTGACTTTTAAATCCCTATATGGTTGGGACCAGCATGCCTGAAGACCTCCCACTCCCATACAAACCTACCTGACCACTAGGGTCACCTTCTGAGACCCTGCTTCAGGTGTTCCTGCCTTCTGGGATTAGGTGGGTGGCAACCAAAGAGACGGCTTTCTCTGCCATAACATCAAAACTATGAAACTTTCTCCCCAGATATATTTGTCTACTCTCACCTGTTGTTGTCTTCCACCTGTGGGTGAAAACTTTTTTGTTTCTTGTAACACTCTCTTAATGATCCCTCCTTCTTGACCCATGTTTAATTATTGTTTTATATGCTTTTAATATGTATTTGACATTTGGTTTTAATTGTTTGTATGATATATTTTATAATGTCTTGATTTGTTAGCTGCCTTGGTAAGCCTGATTGGGCAGGAAGGAAGAATATAAATAGCAGAAGTAAAATCAATAAGTGGTTCAATGATGGAAATGTTTTTCATGAAGAATGGGCAAAAGTTCTTTTAGTAAACTGATATCCTGATGAACCATATAAAATACCATTGGACTGAACTACAGGTGCTAATCTAATCTCAATTTACATTATTATTAATGTCCTTAGATCCCTAAGTAATAAAGAACAAGGAGCGGCCATGCAAGGTTGTGCAGTAGGCTTCCCAACCGCGCCCCCCGCCCTGCCGGGGGGCCCCTGGATTAGCAGCCTAATCCCCCGCGTGGAACGGCGTCATGTCTCTTTCCCTACTTGGCTTCAGGCTTCTCCCTTCCTCCGAGTTACAAAGACCCGCCCACTGCCGGCCTGCTATTCATTCCAGTCTGGCCTCCCTTTGTGAGGTGCATGCTGGGACTTGTAGTCCTTGCATCCTCTCACGTCTGCTGAGCATTATTCTCTATGTGGAGATTGATTCTCATAGGGTATAATGGGGAATTGATCTGGAGGTTTCGGGGGCTCTGGGGGAGCTGTTTTTTGAGGTAGAGGCACCAAATTTTCAGTATAGTATCTAGTGACTCTCCCCAAAGTATCTCCCAAGTTTCAAAACGATTGGACCAGGGGGTCCCATTCTATGAGCCCTAAAATAAGGTGCCCCTATCCTTCATTATTTCCTCTGGAAGGAAGACATTTAAAAAGGTGTGCGGTTCCTTTAAATGTGATGGCCAGAACTCCCTTGGAGTTCAATTATGCTTGTCACACCCTTGTTCCTGGCTCCACCCCCAAAGTCCCCAGATATTTCTTGAATTGGACTTGGCAACCCTATTGTGCAGGAGGGATCGCATTCCTCCACTCCCCCTCTCCCTCCTGTTTTTCCTCTTTCCCTCCCTTACATTTTGTGGTTTCCATTGAGGTTTTATGATTTTACATAGGATAGAGGCTTATGATGGGCCCTTAAATGGTTTTAACTTTCAACAATAAATACATGTATGTTGATTTATGATTTTTTTATGCTTTGTTTTTAATGTTTGGCCCTTTAATTGCATATTAACCTTTTAGGTTTCTTACTCCAGTTTTTGGGTTAAGTTTCTTTCCCTTCTTTGTTTTTCTCTACCAACATCTGAGTGCCAAATCGTAACAGGTGGAATGCCCTCCCAGAAAAAATTAGAACCCTACGGGACCTTTTACAGTTCCGCGGGGCCTGCAAGACCAAACTCTTTTGGTTTACATTTAACACCACTACATTATAATATCGACACCATAGCATTGACAGCCCAACTGGCATCATGATACAATATATTGAGCACCAATATAACAACAGTAGCAGTGATAAACGAATCTTGGATGGCTAGCTTGTAGTTCTGTAGTTCTGTATATTGATGTTTTATTATATTGTTTTGTTTAAAAGCTGTATTGCTGATTTTAAAATGTTAGCCACCCTGAGCCCATAAGGGGAGGGTGGGATACAAATCTAATGAAATAAAATAAATAAAATAAATTTGCAGCAGCAATAAAAGCCATGTGGAGAATCATTGCCATTTGGAAGCAGCCTAGGTTTACTAATAGGTTTGCCAACTCCATGTTGGAAAATTCCTGGAGATCTTGAGGTGGAGTCTAGATAGGGAAGGTTTTGGGGATGGACTTCAGTGGGGTATAATACCATAGAGTCCACTCTCCAAAGCAGCCATTTCATCCAGGGGAACTGATCTCTGTCATCAGCTGTAATTCTGGGTGATCTCCAGGAAATAGGAGAAATAGGAGAAACCCGTGTTCAATGAATTTTTACAAAAACATATACAAAGAGAGCTAAAGTAGCGTGATGCAAAAATACCAATAAGTATTCAATCTATATATTATGTAATCTATATATTATGCAACCAAGCCTATGTTATCACAATTCACATGCAAACACGATTTACAAGAAGCACTAGCCAGTATACAGAAAAACTAAAGAGAGTTCACCAAGGACAACAACTCAAAAGTAAGGACAGTCCTTGTGGGTGCGGAAACCTCTCTCAGTCAATAAAAGTTGACAGTGTAGTCTAGGCTGTTTTGTGATGCCGTGGAACTTTGCGCAATGAAGCAATATCTTTACAAAGAAGTGTAGCCAAAGATAACACAATTCCTAGGTTTTGAAACCTGTGTTTCAGTGTCAACCTTTGTTGGATCAAGTCACTTCATATTGTCTGGAACCAATGCTCAAAACCAGTATAGGCGCACTTAGTCAATTTCTCTCAATGGCATTAGCGGTGTAAAGACAAAGGCAAAAAAGCAAAAAATTGCTCACGGCCACACAAGCTGTAAATGTACTTTGTAATACATGCAAAAATCTATTGACACAATAATTGAGAACCTTGTATCAAGACCTTCAAATGTATGCAGTAGGTTGCAATTCAAACCCTACACAATGTTTTCTATATCCAGTTGCACTGCAGATTCAAAAAGAACACATAAAAAGTCAATAAAGAGCAAAAAGTCCACATATATTTCCCGGAAACATCACCTCAGGCACTATCATGATTTCAGCTGTATTTCAGTAGACAGAAATCTTTAAAGCAACAAACCTCATGATCCAAGCCTTTCATTTAAACTGATTTGATTATAAAAAATATTTTATTCATACCAATGACCAATACTGGAAAATTAGTCCACTGTAAAAAAAAATAGTCCAATATAAACTTCAGATGCCATTTATTCTTAAAACAAAACTAAGTACATGAATGATATAATTGAGCTTGGAAAATAATGTTTTGAAACAGAAACATTCAATTCAATAGAAAAATGGAGTCACTAAATTTTCAGCAAAATTCCTCCTAAATTTAAGGAAACTTGTCATAATCTCTCTCTCGCCTCTTGGCTTGACTTCACGAATGAAGATTTAAGAAGGGTGCAGTAGTCCACATCTGCTGCAGGCTCGCTGGTGGCTGACAAGACCAATGCGGGACAGGCAGATCCGGCCACAGTGGCTGCAGGGAAAAGTCTGATTTGGGGTTGGTGCTGCAGCAGTGCGATTCTTCCTCAATCTCCTTTTGTCCTTAAGACCAGCTATGCGTGCGTTCTCAAAGGAAGAGACAGCCTGGTGGATGGTGTGCCTCCATGCTTTGCGATCTGAGGCTAGGTCAGACCACTGGTGATGGTTGATGCAACAGGTGCCAAGGGATTTCTTCAAGGAGTCCTTGTACCTCTTCTTTGGTGCCCCTCTATTTTGATGGCCGGTGGAAAGTTCGCCATACAGAGCAATCTTGGGAAGGCGGTGGTTTTCCATCCTAGAAATATGCCCTGCCCAGCGCAGCTGCATCTTCAACAGCAGTGCCTCGATGCTTGTAACCTCCGCCCTCTTGAGGACTTCAGTGTTGGTCACAAAGTCACTCCAGTGGATGTTGAGGATGGTGCGAAGGCAGCGCTGATGAAAGCGCTCAAGGAGTCGCAGGTGATGACGGTATAAAACCCACGATTCGGAGCCGTAGATGACTGTTGTCATCACAACCGCTTTGTAAACATTGATCTTTGTGCCTTTTTTCAGATGCTTGTTGCTCCACACTCTTTTGTGCAGTCGGCCAAATGCACGGTTTGCCTTTGCCAGCCTGTTGTCAATCTCCTTGTCAATCTTGGCATCTGAGGAGATGATGCACCCCAGGTAGCTGAACTGCTGGACTGTCTTCAGAACTGATTCACCCACAGTGATGCAGGGAGGGTGATAATCTTCCTGGGGTGCAGGCTGGTGGAGAACTTCTGTCTTCTTCAGACTAACTTCTAGGCCGACTAGCTTGGCAGCCTCTGCAAAGCAGGATGTCATATGCTGCAGAGCTGATACCGAGTGGGAGACGAGTGCAGCGTCATCAGCAAACAGTAGCTCTTGGATAAGTTTTTCCATTGTCTTGGAGTGAGCCTTTAGTCGCCTCAGGTTGAACAGGCTGCCATCAGTGCAATAACGGATGTAGACACCATCGTCATCATCTAGATCTACTGCGGCTCTTTGAAGCATCATGCTAAAGAAGATCGTAAAGAGAGTTGGCGCGAGAACGCAGCCTTGCTTTACACCTGTGCCTATTGGGAAGGGCTCCGAGAGGTCGTTGCAGTGTCTGACTTGGCCTCGCTGGTCTTCATGTAGCTGGATGATCATGCTGAGGAACCTTGGGGAACATCCTAAATGTTCCAAGATTTGCCACAGGCCTTTCCTGCTAACGGTATCGAAAGCTTTGGTAAGGTCGACAAAAGTCACATATAGACCCTTGTTCTGTTCCCTGCATTTTTCTTGGAGCTGCCTGAGAACAAATACCATGTCGGTGGTGCTCCTGTTAGCTCTGAAGCCGCACTGGCTCTCTGGGAGGAGTTCTTCTGCAATGGTGGGCACCAGTCTGTTCAGGAGTATTCTGGCAAGGATTTTGCCTGCGATGGAGAGCAGGGTTATCCCCCGGTAGTTGGAGCAGTCTGACTTTTCCCCTTTGTTCTTGTGTAGAGTGATGATGATTGCATTGCGAAAGTCCTGTGGTAGTTTGCCTTGTTCCCAGCAGGTGACAAGTACTTTGTGAAGTGTGCTATGTAGTACTGTGCCCCCATGCTTCCAGATCTCTGGTGGGATTCCATCAACTCCCGCTGCCTTGCCACTTTTCAGTTGCTTGATGGATTTAACAGTCTCTTCTAGGGTGGGGATCTCATCCCACTCTGTTTTCACTGGTTGAAGTGGGGTGAGGTGGATTGCTGAATCTTGAACTACGCAGTTGGCACTGAAGAGAACCTGAAAATACTCCAACCACCGGTTCAGTATGGATGCCTTGTCTGTGAGGAGCACTTGGCCGTCTGCACTACGCAAGGGACTCTGAGCCTGATATGATGGGCCATATACTGCCTTCAGGGCTTCGTAGAACCCTCTTAAATCACCAGTGTCTGCACACAGCTGGGTTCTCTCTGCAAGCTTGGTCCACCACTCGTTCTGAATGTCTCAAAGCTTGCACTGGAGGTTTCTACATGCAGCGCGAAAGATTGCTTTTTTCCCGGGACAGGAGGGTTGAGCAAGATGTGCTTGGTAGGCAGATCTCTTTTTCGCTAGTAATTATTGGATCTCTTGATTGTTCTCGTCAAACCAGTCCTTGTTCTTCCTTGTGGAGAACCCGAGGACTTCTTCAGAGATCAACAGGATGGTAGTTTTTAGGTGTTCCCAGAGTGCTTCTGGAGAAGGGTCTGTGGGGCAACTGGGGTCCTCAATTCTTGACTGGAGTTTTGCCTGGAAGGCAGCTTTAACTTCGGCTGACTGAAGGCTGCCGACCTGAAGCTTCCTATGAGGGATACCTCCTCTCCTGGGTGTGGGTTTAAAGTGAAGACGGAGATTGCAGCGTACAAGATGATGATCCATATGACATTCTGCACTGGGCATTACTCGGGTGTGTAAGACATCTCGAAGGTCTCTCTGGCGCACCAGAATGTAGTCGATAAGGTGCCAGTGCTTGGACTGTGGGTGCATCCAGGTTGTTTTCAAGCTGTTCTTCTGCTGAAAGATAGCGTTGGTGATGGTGAGCTGGTGCTCCATGCAGAATTCTAGCAGGAGGCGCCTGTTATCATTGCAGTTGCCAATGCCATGTTTGCCAAGTACTGCTTTCCAGGCTTCCGAGTCTTTACCTCATTGGCATTGAAGTCAGCAAGGATGATCACCTTGTCCTCTGTAGGGGTCTTCCGTACGAGGTTGCGTAGATCAGCATAGAACTTGTTCTTTTCTGCAGGATCTGCTTGAAGGGTTGGGGCATATACACTGAAGAGTGTTGCATGCTGCTTGTTTTGAAGTGGGAGGCGCATGGACATGATGCGATCTGAGTGACCTGTTGGCAGGTTTTCGAGTTTGGAGGCAATGGAGTTCCTGACCATGAAGCCAACGCCAGAAAGGCGGCTCTCAGCCTTTGACTTACCCGACCAGTAGAGGGTATAGCCAGCACCATGTTCTTGAAGACTACCTTCCTCAGGGAAACGGACCTCACTGAGAGCTGCTATGTCAATATTCAACCTGAGAAGTTCGTGGGCAACTAGAGCAGAGCGTCGTTCAGGGCGACCACTGTCTACTGTGTCCAGCATGGTTCTGATGTTCCAACACGCAAGCTTTAGTCTTTGCACACTTTGTGAGGCAGGTGCATGCCTTTTCTTTGTTGTTATTTTTTGACCGCAAGCAAGGATGTCCGTTGACTGCGGCTAGCCAACTGGAGTGGGGGAGATGAGCTTTGTTTAGGCCACCTTTTCTAGGCCCCTCTCCGTGTGGAGCAAGCAGTGCTGTCCCTAGATAAGGCTGCTTGGTCGTTCAGGGTGCTGCCGAAAAATGCTTTCGTCTCCGGGTCAGCATCAGGCGACCAATACCCTGAACCGCCTACATGCAGGATCGGGACTGCGGCTTCCAGTGGCATCTTCCACCTGCCGTTTCGCCCCTTGCCCATCACTGCAGGACTTGGTGTGTTGTGGGTTGTGGATGTGGATATGCCCTTCAGGCCTGCACAGAGGAATTTTTAGGTGAAGCACAGTGTGCGCGGTACTGGCTCCACCCTTTCACCTTGGGGTCATCTGCCATGGCCCAGTAAGCCGGGACACCGGCAGCGAGTCCTCCAGGTGGTAGGTGTTACATTAACGAGTTCTATCTGCCCAGGTTTGATGTTAGAGTTTTCCTTCTCTTGGCTGACGAGGTTGGTGAGCCCAGCCTGCCCATCTGGTTATACTACCGGACATTCGGTCGCACCATGACATGGCAAACTCTGTGAGAAACGGGGGGGACCAGCGGGAAGGTGTTGCCACGGATGCAGTAATGCAGGAGAGGCCATTGCAGTGACCATCTGCCAGGCATAGCTGGACAGTGACCACGCGGCGTTCACTACACCGGGAAAGGAGAGGCTATGTATTGCGCATACACTTTCCTTGGGGGGGCAGGATACCCAAGAGGGAGCCCACCCCTCCCCCCAAAAGGGCATAATAGTGCATCATAAACAGCACTTCTGTAATATAAAGGGCATAATAATGCATAATAAACAGCACTTTTTAAAACTCACCACATTCAGGTTAGGTAGGAAAAGGAGCTTACAGCCTTGTAAACAAAGATGCTCTTGTTTTGTTTTGTCCCCCCCCCCCCCGAAGAATTTGTTCCAGGCTATTTCTTCAAGGTACTTGGTTGGTCTGCTTCCTACTATACATTTTCCAGTTTTACAGGGCAAGAAGTTGACATCTGGATCTGTTTGGAATATTATCCTGTTCATTTATTTGCATTTATTTAAACTTTTGAGGTATGTTTCCAATATATTTTCCTTTCCTCTTCTATAAATTATCAGATTCAAATGTCTTCTACATGCAAAGATCTTAGCCCTGGTATAATATACTATTGTGAACCTCCCAAGTCTGTTTTACAGATGCTGTGATTGCATCTGAACCTCCTTCAGGATATTCTGATAACTTTGTGAAGGTTTCCCTGCCTCTGTTTTCTGGTTTTGCCTTAAATAGAAAAAAGTATCTCCATAGTTTTTAAAAAATAAATTTATGCATCCCCCAGCTGTCCACAAAGGGGCACTGTTTCCTCACCCAAGGGGTTGAATTTCTTCTGTGTAGAAGATCTCAGTTTCTGCAATTTGTTGGTGCTGTTTCTTTTTTCTCCTGAACTCTTTCTTCATCTCTTATAAATCAAGACATATAAGTCTGGCCTGCTTTCCTTTCTAGTCAGATTAAAGTTTAAAGGTTTACCAAACTATGCAACTGGGAATCCTGTAATTATTTGTTGTCTAGAGAGCTATTCTGGTGTAGTGCCTAGTGTCTCAGACTAGGATCTGGGAGACCCAGGTTCAGATCCTTCACTCCATCATGAAGTTTGCTGGGTGACCTGAGGCCAGTCATTTTCTTAGTCTAACTTGCTTTTTAAAAGTGGCTTTTATTAAACTTCTCAATTAGAAGCATGTCCATTCATACTGTTGTTACAATTCTGCTTCCCACTGTCTTTACCTGAAGATACGCAGAAAGTGGAATGGTGGAAAGATGTCCTAGGTGTCCTCCATACAGGGATAAGGATTTTGTGGGATTTTGTGGTTTCCCCATGGCTGTGCTGCTACAAATAAAGCACAATAGCAAAGGGACTTCCATATGGAAGGTTCCCTCTCCCAGTTTCCCTGCTCCAATACCCTGGAAGTGGCCACACCCCCTCACTTGGACAGCTGTGGGTTTTTGCATTATATATATATATATATATATATATATATATATATATATATATATATATATATATATATATATATATATATATATATATATATATATATATATATATATATATATATATATATATATATATATATATATATATTAATCAGCACTCCTAAATGAAACTGCCACCTGAAGATCAGAAGTGATGGAGCCACAAATACCTCCTCGATGGGGGAGTTGTTCTGTAATCATGGGGCTGCTACTGATAAAGCCCTTTCTTGTGTGCCCACCAGATGACCTTCTTTGATTGGCAGGACAGTCAGAAGGACCTCTTCCTGTGATCTTAATTCCAGGACAGGAACATATAGGAGGAAATGTTTCTTCAGATACCCCTTGTATGTGATTGACCCCTCATGAATTCACATAGCATTAAATGGAAGCAAGGTTCCATGAGGAGTAAACTCCTGGCCAGTTTGCTCTGTGTGAAAGTATAAATGGGCAAAATGGTACCAAACCATGCTGGAAAGGGAAAGAACATAGAAAAGAAAAATAAATTTAAATATGAGATTCACCCTCTGCATCAAATTCACATGTAACATGGAATGAATCTGTGTAAGAATTAGGCATAGTGAATTAGGAATTCTTTCTTTGTGCATAAAATGAAGTGCAAAAAAATAAGGATATGCCCTAGGAAGAGTGATATCTGCCATCTTGCAATTGTTCTGAAGCATTAGCAAAGAAAACATCTTGATAGTAGGGTGTTTTAGGGGGGGTTGTATGTATAACTGTTACCCTGTTTATCTTGCTGAGGGCTGACTGAAATACAAATGTTTGCCACTCAGTGGTTAATCAGTTCTATGCCGAATGAAATAGGGAACAGGTTGTTGCAAGTTTGTAGCTTTCACTTCCTTTACAGGAAAAACAGCTTATAGGCTCTTACCTCAGAGAGAACAATGCCAGTCTGGTCTCCTCTTAACCATCATCATGGGCAACTGGGTCGTAAATGAGGGACTTTCCATATTTGTAATTGTGAGTACAATTAACACATTTTAAGAACATTTTTACAAGGGTTGTTGTAGATTTTAGTTAAAATCTTACCAAATACATAAGAATTTTTTCCTTGCTTTAACAAATAATGTTTATATTAAATACCTTGGGTTCTTTCTGGGTTTTGGCTTTAAAATGTTCCATAAGCTACACATATTTGATTGTGGAATAACCAGTTTTCATTCTGTTCTGGTTATTTGGTTATGTTATATTAGAAAAGTAAGCTTTCTTAGATGTTTCTAAAGAAAAGTCAGAAAAAGTTTCTTCCAATAATTATTTTGATCTTGTGATTCAAAATTCAGTTATCTTGTCCTAGATTGTGACAGTTTTAACATGCTAAAAGTCTTGCCTTATTATAGCCCACATTGGTACTGCGGCAGAAATGCAGACGTGAAAAACTGAATAGCACAGCCATTTTATCAATGAATTATGTGCTGATTTTCATAGAAATAAAGGTTATTATGAGCAGGAGTGAGCACTTGACTGCCTTTAAGGAGGAAGGAAGGGGGAATGATTGGGAAGGAGCTGTTATTCAGGGTTAGAGCACATGCTTTTTGTGTAGAAGGTATCAGGTCCAGTCTCTGGCACCTCCAGTGCTAAAATCTCAGTTAGTAGCTGCTGGGAAGACCATTTTATGCCCAAGACTCTGAAACTGCAGCTGGCAGTAAGAATAGATAGTACTAGAATAAGCAGACTTGGTATCAAGCAACATTATATGGTCATACATATTTACCTGAATAAAGTCTGATCCTTCTTCAGTGGTGGTAAAATGCATGTTAACACCCCCCTCCACATTTCTGAGAGTGCCCTTTAATGTAGGAAGGTAGACCTACGAGAAAAGCCAATTTCTGCTGGAAGATCATTCCTATTGCATCAGGGTGAACTTAATGAACTTAACAGATGTTAATATTCCTTTCTTTCACTGGAAGAGGATTCTTTGAAAGGGCATAAAAGGTTTTTAGGAAGACTAATATTAAGTCTTTGTTTTCAAATATCTTGATATTTAAAACTTTGTACTGCAGTTTCTGAACTGCTTAGATTAAATTTTTGCTATCCGAACAATGCAGCTATTGTGCAACATGCAGTCCCATCCTCAGAAGCAGGAATGAAAGTGACCAAAATTTCTGATCAGGGCTTCCTCTTTGGGGCTCAAGGCAGAAGATGGGAGGTACCATTTGGTGCCACTTACTTGTCAGTACTCCATACCAACATGTACCAGTTTACTGTCATCCCCTTAGTAGTAAATTCTGTTTTATTCCATGTGACTTACTTCAATGTAAGTGTGCAGCAAATTATATCCTTAATGAAATAACTGGAACAAACCATGACTGTTAAAAAAATGCACTGTAATCTCCTTCCTTTTTTCATAGGAACTAATATGTGTGATAGAAAACAGACACACAAAGTTGATTCTGTCTGCAATATGTGCATAAGAAACTGTAGCCTAGTGCCAATTATTATTTGAAATATTGGACTGTCCACATCAGCATGTGGACAGTCCAATAATGTATGTTTCCTGTATTTAAGCAAATTAGTTCTGCTGGATGCAGAAACCACAAACCAATTTACAGTTGCCATAACGCTTAACATTGCCCCAACCTGCTGCCAGCACTGATGTGGAAAAGAGAACATTTATATAGATAGCACAGAACATTGTGTTCTGTGATTGTACACATTAAATTTGGAGGTCTTGCCACAAAAATACACTTTGCCATAGTGGCCATAATCCCAGTTGTTTGAAGCTACTAGTTACATATTCATAATTTAACTTGCTGTGTGTATGTATGTAAAGTGTCATCAAGTGGCCGCCAATTTATGGCAACCCCAGCAAGGGGCTTTCAAGACAAATAAGAAGCACAGGTGGTGCTCGCTTCAGCAGCACATATGTTAAAATTGGAAAGATACAGAGAAGATTAGAAGCACAGGTGGTTTTCCATTGCCTTCCTCTGCAGAGTCTTCTTTGGTGGTCTCCCATCCAAGCACTGATCCTGCTTAGCTTCCGAGATCTGATGAGACTGGGCTATATCATGCTGTTTTCCCTTCCTTAAACTTGCTGAGTCCCATTAATGTCAATAGAAATAAGAATAAAATTAGGAATTAGGAATAACATGTCAACATTCCATGTTTCCTTCCCTTTTTTTTGTTTATGTTTGGGTAGTCCTGAACAAATAGTAGCAAATCCAATCATTTCAGTCTTTACAATATCTCCTAGGCCAGCCAATAAATATGGCTGTCCTATATTCAATAAACACAATAATTTTGCTGTTCAAAGGTACTAAGGTTAATAGTTTTGTGTAGGAAGAAGCTCAAGCTCAAGAAAATGCCTAAGCAGTATAAAACTATACTTCTATACTTCTCTCATCTATATTTTATCACAGGTCACTACAAAGCAGAAGAAATTTTCTCTGTCCATATTGTAAAGGTTTAAACAGAGGCTGAAAATAATTTCGGGCTGTATTTTTTTTCCCCCCTTTAGTTCGTGTGGCTGGCTTTAAATGTCTTCCTCTTTGTATGGTACTACTTCGTATATGACCTTGGTGTTAAATTCTACTATACAAGAGAGCTCCTTGGGGTAAGCAGTAGATGCATATTTACTGTACAGTGTACAGAGACAATATTAACTCAAACTCCCATCGTAATATACTTATTTGGAAACAAGTTTGTGCTTAAGTTTGTAACTCAAGATGTTCTACTTTGTTTTCAATTCCTGTTAATCAGAACCATCACTGTTTTTAAGTGCTTAGACCAGGTCTAAGCACTTAAAAACCTGGTTGAGCCTGTAAGCACTTTGGGAATTTTGTGAACAGTGAATGGGTGTCACCTCTAAGTGGCTACCATGAGGAGGGGATTAAGCCAGCCAGAAAAAGGCTGCCATGGGAGCTCGAGCCAATCACAAAATGTTTGAGCAATTGTAAGCTAAGTGTTGTCATAAGAACATAACATAAGAACATAAGAGAAGCCATGTTGGATCAGGCCAATGGCCCTTCCAGTCCAACACTCTGTGTCACACAGTGAGGGGAAAAAAAGTGCCATCAGGAGGTCCACCAGTGGGGCCAGGCACTAGAAGCCCTCTCATTGTGCCCCCCCAAGCACCTAGAATACAGAGCATCATTGCCCCAGACAGAGAGTTCCAACAATAAGCTGTGGCTAATAGCCACTGATGGATCTCTGCTCCAGATGTTTATCCAATCCCCTCTTGAAGCTGTCTATGCTTGTAGCTACTGCCACCTCCTGTGGCAGTGAATTCCATGTGTTAATCACCCTTTGGATGAAGAAGTACTTCCTTTTATCAGTTCTAACTCGACTGCTTAGCAATTTCATTGTCCCATGAGGGAGGCATTCATTTCTGAAGGGGCTCATCCTAAAGATACAAAAGTGATACTTCCAGGGCTGTTCTGAAATACCTCATGGTCCAATGTGGTGGAGGAAAACCATGTTTGGCTCTTTGCTTTGGGGACCAGGAAACAGACTGGTGGGCAGAATTGTACCCATGAATGTCATCTTGGGGATCAGTGGTTTATACCATTTTTTCTGGAACATATTCATGCAATAAGAAGTGTCATGAGATACTATAGCAGCTAAAAAAGGGCAAGACCACAAAACTGAATACATGCAAAAACCTGCTGCCTTCTCCGGATCCAAAAGTAGGATACTTATATTTCAGATCTTGATACTAAAGGCAGTTATATTGTCTGTGCTCAGTATATATAATCTGCCATAAGGGAGCAACCCGTTTCACAAGGCATGGTTTTGCTAAATGTTGTTATCTGGTTTCCCAAGATAGACTGTTATAAAATAGAGGAGCCCAGGATAACCTCCTCTGCTCACTTTTAAGCAATCCTAGAAGTCCCTTAGTTGCTTCCATTTCCCTTTTTCTTTTCCGGCTTCTTGTCAGACGCAGCTCTTGTATCAGCTGCCTTAACAGCTTCTAATTAATAATAATTGTTGTGACTTAAGAAGGTTCACAAGACCAACCAATGGGACCTTGCTGAAGAGCATCTCTCATATCTCCATCTTCCCTCCTAGTAGGGTTGCCAAGTCCAATTAAAGAAAAATCTGGGGACTTTGGGGGCGGAGCCAGGAGACTTTGGGGGTGGAGCCAGGAACAAGGATGTGACAAGCATAATTGAACTCCAAGGGAGTTCTGGCCATCACATTTAAAGGGACAGCACGCCTTTCTAAATGCCTTTCTTCCATAGGAAATAATTAAGGATAGGGGCACTATCTTTTGGGGCTCATAGAATTGGACCCTCTGGTCCAATATTTTTGAAACTTGGGGGGTATTTTGGGGAGAGGCACTAGCTGCTATACTAAAAATCTGGTGCCTCTACCTCAAAAAATAGCCCCCCCAGAGCCCCCAATAACCATGGATCAATTCCCTATTATTCTCTATGGGAATCGTTCTCCATAGGGAATAATAGAGTGCCTAGTAGACATTTCCCTCCCCCCACACTTTCTAAAGGGGGGGAGGGCCTCCATACCAGGGAATCCCCCCTCCCTCTCTCTCTCACACACACACACACAAATACTTACCGTACTTGGTCTTCTTCCAGCAGAATTTGCTCGCTGTGAAAACGAAAGTAAGGCTGCACAGGAAAAGAAAGGGAGGGGCCTTTCCTGTTTCCTGTGCAGCCTTAAAGGGACACATTTTAAAAACAGATCCCAAGCTGTAAAACAACATGATGCCTACAGGTATGTTCTGTCTCCCCCCACCCCCAGATTTTTTAAGAGCAGGGGAGGAGGCTGAAAATTCGGGGGTCCCCCGCCAGGGCGGGAGGGTTGGGAAGCCTACCTCCTAGCAAGAAGTTAAAGGGGAAATGGAGCACAAGAAGCCAAGGTGGGTGGTGGAGAATACCTTAAACTCATTCTGAGGCCAAAATGTGATCTTGCCAGCATGTGCAGGAAGCACAGCCACCAGTGGTGGGGAAGATTAAGAAGTGAGAAAGAATGATTGGAGGCAAGCAATTGTGCACAGGCATTTGCAATTCATCCTCACAGAGGTTTCATCTGTGACATTGGAACGCTCTCCTCCTTGTACAAAATCTTGAAGACTTAAAGATTCCACAGTGATGGAGGCATCCACAAGTTTCTCAGCCTTCCACAACCTACAGGGAGAAGCAGAAGATGAAGAAAATATTGGATTTATATCCTGTCCTCCACTCAGAAGAGTCTCAGAGCAGCTCACAATCTCCTTTACCTTCCCCTCCCCAACAACAGACACCCTGTGAGGTGGGTGGGGCTGGAGAGGGCTCTCACAGCAGCTGCCCTTTCAAGGACAACCTCTGCCAGAACTATGGCTGACCCAAGGCCATGCTAGCAGGTGCAAGTGGAGGAGTGGGGAATCAAACCCGGTTCTCTCAGATAAGAGTCCGCACACTTAACCATTACACCAAATTGGCTCTCCAGAGGGAGACAATGGGTCAGGTTCCTTCATCCTCCCACCATACAAAGCAGGGGAATACAAGGGAGACATTGTGATACCAAGGATGATAGTAGAAAGAAGTGCTCGCTCCCCGCACACTGCAAGGTGTCTTTAAGGTTGGGGGAGGTTCCTGCTCTAGATACACCCTGGCAGGACTCTTCAAACTCTAGATGCCATCATGGAAAAAAAAGACATTCTCTGTTGCCCAATGGAAGCTACCAAATTTCTAAAAACTGCAGTGATTTACTAGGCAGGGGGGATGGCATCAATTGAATTTTGTATTTAATTGTTTTCTAACTATATTACGGTATTTAATTGGTTTTACGGTATTTTATTGACTTTTACTGTATTTTATTCTTATTGTTGTCTAACTATATTAGGTTGTGCCATTACCTTATTATTGATTTTATTGTACTATGTTGTATTGTAAAAACTGCTTTGGGAACTTTTTGTTGAAAGTTGGTATATAGGTAAACCAAACCAAATCAAACTAAATACATCCTAGATTCAAGTAGGTAGCTGTGTTGGTCTGAAGCAGCAGAACTAAGTTGGAGTCCAGTGGCACCTTTAAGACCAACGAAGTTTATTTTTGGGTATAAGCTTTCATGTGCATGCACACTTCTTATTTTCCTTCTTCAGGGCCATTTTATTTAATGAGGGAAAGGGGCAGCTGTCCAGGGCTGCATTGTGACTTTTGTGGGCCCCAGGTACTTTTGCCTTTGTGGGCCCCTCCCATCATAATATCAATATTAAAAATATTTTGATATAACTAAACACCTCAACTTTTGTTCTGTTTTAGGCAAAATGTAATAGATTTTCATGAGCCCTATTTTTTTTTCTGATGCGAGAAAAAAACCCATGTTCTTTCATGTTAAAAATTCATTTTTCTCCCTTCTGATTTAAAAAGAAATAAAGACATTTTTGTGGGTCCTAGGCACTATGCCTATCATGGCTAATGGGTAAGTTGGCCCTGCTTTCTTCTGTAACAGGCTATGCACAAGAAACAGGGAAATATTCACGGACAGTCAAAGTGTTTACAGATGGAAGAGGCTTGAGCATGCAGTCCTGGGCAAAGCCCTACACGTATATGTGTACAAGCTCTACATGTGTAGGTGCTATTCTTGTGACTGGGAATGCTGCATGGGTAGGGGATGGGGCCAGAGTGCTCTGTTGTGAGCAGGGCCAGCATGTACAGTCCTCTCTCTTCTTCATGCACATTGACTCATCTGTAAATACGGGGGAGGGGGGCACTTTTTTATTCTTTACCCTGGCCCATTAGCACCTCAGCATAGCCCTGCCCTTCATACGCTAGCATACATCTATAATTTCCCAGTACAGAACCATTAATCTCCTATGTTTGTCATTTTGTAGATACAAAGTTTGGTTACCTCTTGTCTTGTATTTTAGCCTTTCCTAGCATGGGCTCGGGCACCTGCAGCATGTCTGAATTTCAACTGTATGCTGATTCTGCTTCCAGTTTGTCGAAATCTGCTTTCCTTCCTCAGAGGATCCAGTGCAGTAAGATAAATAAATGCTTTCTGTTGTGTGTGAGAGATAACAATAATTCTGTGCAGTCCGTGCTCGGCTTGCATTCCTTTAGCCTGTTACAGAGCCGTACTCCAGCTATGCTGCATTAATTTTGTGCATGGTCCCATTGCAATTAATTAATTAATTTTAACTTCATTTAGACCCCACCCAGTGGGGAGGGGACCCAAAGCAGCTTACATCTTTTCCCTCTCATCCATTTTATCCTCACAACAGCCCTGTGAAGTACAGCAACATTTAGGTCCAGATAGCACCTTAGAGGCCAGCAATATTTTCAGGGTACTTTGAGAGTCGAAGCTCCCTTCATCAGATTTTGCTTTCCTACTGCAAACCAACATGGCTACATGTCTGAAACTACCTCCATGAGGGTAGTTTAGGCTTAGAGTAATGTGACTGGCCGAAAGTCACCCAGCAAGCTTCCATGACAGAATGGGGATTTGAACACAAGCCTCCAATATTGTACTCTGATATTCTAACACAACACCACACTAAAACTTTGTTTGAAACATGAATATAGGCATCTAAAGTGGATTATTTTTATTTTGTTCTCACAAAATACAGGGGGGTGGGATTGTCAGTTATTTGTCAAGAGAAATTCCAGGCAGTGGACATAGCCATCTTTAGTGTAGTGGTTAAGTGTGCAGACTCTTATCTGGGAGAACCGGGTTTGATTCCCCACTCCTCCACTTGCAGCTGCTGGAATGGCCTTGGGTCAGGCATAGCTCTGGCAGAGTTGTCCTTGAAAGGGCAGACACTGTGAGAGCCCTCTCAGTCCCACCCACCTCACAGGAGGAAGATAAAGGAGACTGTGAGCCGCTTTGATACTCTGAGATTCCAAGTGGAGGGTGGGATATAAATCCAATATCGTCATAAATCATCATAAATGTTTAGGCCATTTCCTGCATTATACAGAGGGACAACAGGGTTTGCCCCCAATATATAGTTGAAATGGAGTTGCAGCCAATCAGGATTTCTTGATTGTATGGTGCATATTTTCATTGCATGCATACTACATTTTTAGGCAAACTCTTTATACAATCTATACATTAAAAGTGGTGTGAAACGACCCCGTTATGAGATTGGTTTGGAACATCAAGATTCAGAATCAGAAATGCTAGATTCAAATCCAGTAGCACCTTTGGGAACAACAAGCTTTTCAAGTTATGAGCTTTTAAGAGTCAAATTAATGCCAAACTCATCCAAAGAAATCCAGGTGAAATAAATTTGATAGCAAGACTTGTTCTATGCCTCTTAATAAGTGCAGCCAGCAGTCCAAAAAAGAACAAGGTTGTACTGGAGCCTTTGTTAATCTCCAATTAAACAACTGTTAATCTCCAGTTTAGAGGTACTGGCTCAGCAGAGGACCACAATTTCTCATTCCAAATAAATCTCCTTCTCTGGATGGAGCTCTGCTGGGTGCCTTACTGCTGCTGGCCTGAGGCACCCAGCAAAGATCCATACAGAGGAGGAGATTTGTTTGGAATGAGAAATTGTGGTCCTCTGCTGAGCCAGTACCTCTAAATTGGAGATTAACAATTGTATAAACCTTCCCTTGGAGCTGGGTCTGTGATGAGAGCTCGAAGAAGCTAATGTGAAACAAGGGCTCCAGTACGACCTTATTCTTTTTTGGACTGCTGACTGCACTTATTAAGAGACATTGAACAAGTCTTGCTATCAAATTTATTTCACCTGGAGTTCTTTGGATGAATTTGGCATTAATTTGATGAAAATAATTGAACGTTCCTTGTCTGTTATAGAGGACTAATTGTATGGTCTACTGTGAATTAATATATGTATTTAATTATTGATTATTTACACAGTTCACTTCCTTTTTTGTACGGAGGCTGGTTTTCACGGAAAGTTGAGTGCTTTGGTTTTCTCTTCCCTATTTTGCTGTGATTCTCTGTGTTGGTTGCACAATCCCCAGGTGGGGGCAGGGGATCCCCTGGTTTGGAGGCCCTCCCCCTGCTTCAGGGTCATCAGAAAGCAGAAGGGAGGGATGTCTACTGGGCACTCCACTATTCCCTATGGAGACTGATTTCCATAGGGTATAATGGAAAATTGATCCATGGGTATCTGGGGCCCTGGTGGAGGGCTTTTTTTGAGGTAGAGGCACCACATTTTCAGCATAGCATCCAATGCCTCTCCTCAAAATACCCCCCAAGTTTCAAAAAGATTGGACAGGGGGTCCAGTTCTATCAGTCCCAAAATAAGTGTGCCCCTATCCTTCATTATTCCAAATGGAGGGAAGGCATTTAAAAGGTGCACAGTCCCTTTAAATGTTATGACCAAAACAGTAACTTCCTTTGGAATTCAATTGTGCTTGCCACATCCTTGCTCCTGGCTCCACCCCCAAAGTCCCCAGATATTTCTTGAGTTGGACTTTGCAACCCTAATGTAAGTGCAGATTCAGAATGGAAAGGGCTGTCTCAATTTGTAGTAAGGTGCAGCTATCATGGTACCACATCCTAATTCCTACTTTGCTTACACAAAGTCATTATTTCATTGCTGTTTATGTTGAAACATCCTACTTTAAGAAATCTGTTTAAACATCCCTATTGCATTCAGCCAGGAAATCTGGTATTGTCATCAGTTCACGACTCAGCTTGACCTCTCAGAAAGGAAAGCTGTAAGGTTATTGTCATTTGCACAAACCTGAAGAAAGAATCAAACAAGACAGGCACTTTATATGAAGGGATTCCCCCCCCCCCCCCGCAATTACTTTGTGATACAGAAAATAATTGGAAAAAGAAATCTCTCTGTCAATCACTTTAGGATAAACATCACTGAATTTTTTTCGTAGGAAATGAATTTAACCTCTGATTCAGTACTAATGGCCGTAAAACAGCTAGACAGGGGAATTAATTCCACTATAAATATTTATACTGTTTTTCATCTTCTCATGGCCACAAATGCCAGCGCAGAAAGAGGGTAAATGGCAAAACTTTAGAAAACCTAAATGGAGCCACAAGGAAAAGGACAGGATGAACATAATGATCCTTCCCAGTGGAGTGGAGTAGAGGTCATGGTACCTTGACTGAGTGCCCCTATTCTGTGCTATCTGGCTTAATTCATTAAAAAGACTTTAGTAGTATATCTACATTTTTGTCAGGAAGCCATGTGCATATGAGATACATGTCTGTGAATGAAGCCCACTCTCAATCTGGTTCAAATTCAATCTGGGAAAGCCTAAGCATAAGAATGCTAAAACTCAGGGACCAAAGTAGGGCAAAACACACCAGATCTGCATACAGAGCACAATGTTTTATTTGAGGAAAGATTCTGGCTTCAGCCACAAAATTAGGGATTACAGGTGTCAATTTTGAACCTGTTCTTCCTATTAAAGACAGATTTTTAAAGCATTTCTACAATACAGAACTAATTTAAGTGTAAGGGCTGTTTCCTCCAGATCAAAGTAATAGGAATTAAAATAGATTAAAACTTAACCTCCATTACATAAAGCATGTGATCAATCTTGTCCATATATAGAATATTATAAGAATATATATTACCTCTTCCTCCTTCTCCTCCCCTCTTTTACCCTTCTTTTCCTACTCACTCCTTTCTTCTCCCTTTTCTTCCCCCATCTCATTCTTTTTCTCTCTCTTCCTCTCCCTTTTCCTCTCTTACTACCCCTCTCTTTCTTCTTTTTCATCTTTTCATCTTCTCCCCCCTTCTTTTCTATTCTTTTCAGCAAAACTTCTTTATTCAAAGTCCTCAGGCATTTCCTCACTTTTCTTTTTGGTTTCTCAAAAATGGTTAATAAATATACAATATCGTAAGAATATACATTAATTTTTGTAAAAGCTATACTGCAGCATTGGTGTTAGAAATAGGAAACCTGCAAGTAGTTGCCAATGGTATCACTTTTCCCCCTCCTCCCACTATATCCTCTTTTCCTTCCCTGAAAGCTCCCAAAGCCTCTCTCCTCTTTTGGCTTTCTTTTCTCCTCCCCACCCATAAACCAACGTACCTTTATGCAGGGCTGGATCTACATATTTTTGAGGGGGGACAAGAGTAAAAAAATGCACTCCCACTCAAAAAAATGGTGTGTGGGGGGCAGCAGCAGCGCTAGAGTGCTGCCTCCCCCACTCCAGGGGAAGGAAAAATTTGGGGATGAGAAGGGGTGAAAGGAGCCTTGCTGACAAGGGGTGAAAGGAGCTGATATGATCTGCCTCCCTCCCCATTTAAATGAGAGAGGAGGCAGATCCAGGCACTGGGCTGTTTTCACTGCCAATCTGCCTCCCTTCCCATTTAAAGACCTCACCTGTAATAGGAGTGTTTCCTATTGTTAAATATATATTGCATCTTTGATACTACAAATAACCTGTTCACATTTCCTCTTTTTGAATCGATAGTGCTGCTCAGTGCGAGTCAGAAGACAGTTGGACAGGAACCTCACATTTCACAAACTGGTGGCTTGGATGATTGCCCTCCATACTAGTAGGTTTTGAAATTTACATTTTGCAGAAGTCTTATTGATTTCAGTAAGTGCAAAGCTTATATGAGTATAAACAGGCTTAATGGTAGGCTATGGGAACGGGAAGGAAGGCAAGCATCTTGGAGAAATTCTCAAAAACCTTAAATTTTCTAGCAGCACAAAAGCAAAGGTGGAATGAAGAGAAGAAAGCAAGTGAGTGCCAATCATTACCTGTGAAATTAATGAAGCCTTTAAAAGAATAAAAAAGGGGAAGAAAAGTGAAAGTTTAGATCTGCCATTTTGAGGGCTACCAGGCTTGAAATGTCTCTTCTCTTGAAAACCCTACAGGTCTTCATACATTCACTGTGACTTCACAACAAGAACAAAAAAGGCATGAGATGCTGCATGATTACTGTTGCATCAGCACTCCTGTGCCAATGTGACAGGAAAAAAATAAAAGGGGAAAACAGGAGTGAAGAGTGGAGGGATAGGATCCCTGCCTGCTTCCGCAATGTGCTTGCCTGTAACTATTGGCATGTGGAAGCAGCTTTACTTTCAAGTACATATTGTGCCATTGTTCAAAACAGGTGTAAACAACAAGTTGCAGATGAAGTAATAAAATAATGACAGATCAAAGTAGGCCAAAGAATACTAAATTGTGTCTGCAAGTCACTCATGTAAACAGAAGAGTTTGTTTTATTTTTAAAAAAAAATGCCTAATATTTGCTGTCTCTCTATCGTTATCTTCTGCCAGCAGCTGAAAGCCTTTTTGTTTAGCTTAACAAACATTCTGTTACTGATCCTCCTTCCTGTTAACTACTATTCACTGGCTTGAGGGCCCTAATTAGGCAAAAGGGCAGGATAAAATGTTTTAAATAAATAAACAATGGGAATGAATCTGGGAAAAAATGTGTTGAGTGTGTGATATATCTTTTGCAGTACATTTAAATCTGTTCTCTCCTCCCCCCCCCCTCCAGCAATCCACACAATTGCACATTTATTTAATGTAGAAAACTCTGTGAATGCACGTAATGAAAATAAAACAACCATTCAGTCTGTGCTATCTCGTTTGGAAGATACAAAAAATGAAACTTACCTAAATTTTGCCCGCAAGAAACTCCCGGTAAGCAACTATGTAACCTGTCAAATAATTAGTTAACAATTGTTTCAGGCTGTGATGTGAATTGTAGTCTGATTTGGTGATTACACCATTCTGAAGGAACAAGCATAGAGACCTATCTGGGTTTGATATCTGGCAAATAGTTTCAAATGATGATGTCCACTCATTTAAAACATAATTGTAAGCAGAAAGTTAACCATATTTTACAAGGCAAAGGATTTAGATGGGGAGAGAAGTAAAACCCAAAGAGGGTCTTCCAAAGCTTGATGCAACTTCAGCATCTTCCTCACTGCTGTGTAGATAATTGTTTCACAGCATTCCCCAGTGAGAGATTCACATTTAATGAATGAATTCTAGGTGACTGAGTTATTTCCAAATCAGCAAGAGTCCATTCACTTGAGTGTAGGGATATTCTTTCACCCAGCTGCTGCATGTAGAGCAGGGGTGGCCAAACTTGCTTAACTTAAGAGCCACATAGAATAAACGTCAGATGTCTGAGAGCCGCAAAACATGAATGTCAGATGTCTGAGAGCCGCAAAACATGACCATCAAGTGTTTGAGAGCCACAAGATAGGGAGGGAGGGAGGGAGGAAAGTAAATAGCAGGGACGAAGAGGTGGAAAGAAAGCAACTGTAACTATAAATGCATTCCCCAAGCTGCCTGCTAGCTTGGCTTGGAAAAGTGATTTTAAGAGACAAATGCCTTCTCTAAGCTGGCCAGCAGGACAGTGGGGGCTTCAAGAGCCACACAATATGTGTGGAAGAGCCACATGTGGCTCCTGAGCCACAGTTTGGCCACCCCTGATGTAGAGGAATGCGGACTCAAACCCGATTGACAATTGTGCTGGGCCTCTTCATGACCTTCCTGCTTTCCAGATAAACTGCTGTGGAAAGCAGTAGCATGGCTGAGTTGTGAACATGGAAGGAAAGCCCATTAAAAGACTAAAAGAGGAGGAGAGAAGATGTGGAGCTAAGAGTTTAGCTATGTCTGGTCCTCAGACTATCTATGCAGGAAGAGTATCCACACAAATGCTCTGCACACAGCTGCTCCTCACTTCCTTCCTTTGAACAAAATCAAGGGAGGTTTTCCTTTGATCTGGCTCATAGGAGGAAGCCTTAGAAGGTCCACACCCACAAATCATGCTAAGAATGTGTGTTATGTGGACACTCTCCAAAATAATGTAAGTTTGCATAATATGACTAGACGATGACATTTGTTTGACCAATATTATAGAATGTAGTTGCACATATCTCCAGCACTATCAGTTTATCCTATTGAACATTACAGTTGAGTGGGGTTATATGAGGTTAACATTTCATTTTTAAACTCCAAGCCACTGAGTTTGGCTTAATCATGTGTTACTTGGAACTAAGTGAGTCATTGTTTGCAAACATGATGCCCATATGTTAATGGAGTCCTGAGTAACAAGCTTAAGACAATAAAATGATACTGGTGGACCTTAATTTCACATTACACTTTTCCACATTAATATGGGGATGAATTCTAGTAACATTCATGGAAATTAATTTTGGATTCCACAAAGCCAATAGATTAGGCCTCTGCTGGCTTTGCGATAATCCCAGAAGTGCTGACATCTAGGAGTATTCCTTTGGAAAGCTTCTTTCCTTCTGCAGTAGTAATTGCTGTCCCATCATAATGCATTGTAATTGTAGATTTTCAAGGGATAAGAAGCTGCCCAGTTTAGTTGTGGTATCTTTAATATTACTGTATGCTTTTTCCTTCACAGAACCCGGAAGGTGGCCTTTATGTAGCATTCACAACCTTGGCAGGTCTCAGTGGAGTTATCATTACCCTGTGTCTAATATTAATAATCACATCATCTACTAAAACCATTCGAAGGTCATACTTTGAAGTATTTTGGTTCACCCATCACCTTTTTGTTATATTTTTTGCTGGTCTAGTCATACATGGTGCAGGGTAAGTATTAATCCAATGAATACAACTTCAGGTTCCTTAACAAGAATTATGTAATAATCTTTTTATTAGGACCAACTAAAAGTCAGAAAACAATGAACTAGCTTTTGAGATTTATTGAACTCTTCCATAGGTTAAGTGCTAAAATAATAAGGCTATTATTTTAAGCAGATTTTGCTCTTAGAGGGCACTGTAAAAGCTTTGGCTGCAGTAAATTATACTCTTCAAATGATAATTCAGGATGTACAGACTACTCATGTTACTTTGTGCTCAGAGCACAAGATGGTAGGTTGCACCCAGGCCCAGCGCTGATGTTTCCAGCACCCCAGGCCGAAATTTGCTTCCCGCCCCCTCCTTTTTTTTAACTTTTGCACGCATGTAGCACGTGGCCCGAAGACGTCATGATGACATCATCAAGCTGTGTGCAGGGGTGGGAGAGAGCCGAGCACCCCCCCCCCCTCTGAGGCTTGCAAAGCCTCAGCAAGACTAGGTACGCTCCTCCCTTCCCTTTGTGGCGCTGCTTTGCAGTGCCGCGCTCCTTTACCCACCCACCCCAGGCTGATCTGTCACTCCGTCCCCCCGCCCTCCCTCTCTCCCTCCATCATGGCCGCACTCTCCCCTCCCCGGCCACCGCTGGTCCTTACCAGCTTCAATGGCTGCACCGTGGCTTCTAAGCCTTTGAAGGGCCCGCGGGAGGAGAGCTCACTCCCCCTTCTTCCTGGAACCGGAAGTGAGGGGGAGCGAACTCTCCTCTCATGGGATCTTCAAAGGCTTAGAAGCTGCGCACAGCCATTGAAGCTGGTAAGGACCAGCCTAGGCAGGGGGGCGGGGGTAGGGGGCAGTGCTGCCTTCCAGCTCCACAAAGGGAGCGAGGCAGGAGGCAGTGGCGGTGGGTGGGGTGGGCCAAGAGGAGCGTGGTGCTGGCTTCCAGCGCTGCGAAGGGAGAGAGGAGTGTGACGGGGGAGGCGCCCCGTGGGAGACAGTGCCCTAGGCCATCGCCTAGTTCGACGACTCCCACGCACTGGCTCTGGTTGCACCAAAGCATGCTTGGTCAAAGAAACAGTGATCAAAGAAACACTTTTGTCTCACAGTACTCTGTTCCGCCTAGAATAGTTTGTGTGTTCCACCCCAAACAGCTGCTTGTGCGGCTTTTTTGAAGAACAGCATATATCAAGAACTTTCAGTAGTTCACTTTCACATTTACACAAACACCTATACATCAGGAAGAGACTATGGCCGTTTTCCCACTGACCTTACTCCAGAGCGACGTCCCTCTTCACCGCGCAGTGTCTGCGCGGATTTCCCACCAACTGCTGCGCACAACCAGGAAGAGCCGCGGCTTTTGCGTCGCAGATGTAAACTGGTTTTTAGTGGTTTCCATTTGCGATGCAAAAGGTCGGAAACTTCCTGGTTCCTCGGAGCAGCCTCGGAGCAGTTGGTGGGAAATCCGCGCAGACGCTGCACGGTGAAGAGGGACGTCACTCCGAGGTAAGCTCAGTGGGAAAATGGCCTATAACAAATCCAGCTCAGATTGCCTGTCCGCATGTACAAGGTCACATGAAGCTGCCTTCTACTGAATCAGGCCCTTGGTCCATCAAAGTTAGTGTTGTCTACTCAGACCACCAGCAGTGGGTCTCCAGGATCTCAGGCTGAGGTCTTTTACATCACCTCCTACCTGATCCTTTTAACTGGAGTTGCCTTGGATTGAACCTGGGATCTTCTGCATATCTAACAAAAGCTCTGCCAGTGAGCCACAGCCCCTCAAAAAAACCTTTTCTGAAGTAAAGGTCTTGAAATGAAATGGTAACTTTACATGTGTCGTGCTTGTCCACTTGGAAGTGGTACAGCTGTGAGGCAAACAGGGTAACATAATGTGTAAGAAAAAAATTGTAGAAAAAGCCCACCAGGAACTCATTTGCATAATAGGTCACAGCCCCTGACCATTGTTTCACGCAGGGTGCTTTGTTTAAAAAAGCCCAGCAGGAACTAATTTGTATATTAGGCCACACCCCCTGACACCAAGCCAGCCGGAACTGTGTTCCTGCTTTAAAAAAAAAAGCCTGGTATTAGCAATGCTCACTGTTTATTTGTGGGTAAAGAAGTAATAGGCATATTTATTACAGAAGTAAAGAATATGGACTGGATGTAGTCAACTTTTCCACATGTTAGAATGAGAGAAAGGTGTTGCCTTTGATGACCAAGAGATCACAGGAATGGGACCTGCATGGATAAAAGTCAGGTGGGATGGGAGCTGTAATGAGGAAAGGAATTATCCAAGACTGACCCAAAAAACCTGTGTGTGTCCAATACTATCTGTGCAAATGACTAAAGCTTCTTGCAGAGACTGTTCAGTAATGGCAAAAATGATCAGTACGGAAATTAGCCGTTCTTAAAGATATACATTACAGAAGATAAAACATGCATTCCATATGTGAAAAACTGATGAAGGCACTAGTTTTATGAGCTCTGTTTAATTGCTATTACTTTGTGGTTATTATGAATGGTTAATTTTGACACCTTGTTGACACTTCTTATTACTCCTAGACAAATTGTACGTGGTCAGATAGCGACTAGTTTGGAAGAGCATAACCCAAAAGAGTGTGCCAAGCAGTTCACTCAGTGGGGGAAAATGCCTGAGTGTCCTATACCACAGTTTTCTGGAAATCCTCCTATGGTATGACATTTTTAGAAATACAACCATTAAATACAGTTATTGAATATCTCAATTTTTGCATCAAAGAACAAAGGACTGAACATTTACCAAAAACTTGCAATGCAACCCTAAGAAAATATATATTCTTCTATATCCACTGAAGTCCATGGGTGTAGAATGGTGTAACTCTGCTTAGGATTTTTTTGTTATAGTACTACCAGATCAATACTTGCGTGTGCTCTTTCCACTAACTAATAAGTGTGTGTTGAATGTGTAATAAAAGAAAAAGAAATAAATTATAAGTGTGTGTTTGGACAATAACTTGGCCTAGGGCAAGGTTCATCTTTACCAGGAATAGACTTCAGAAACTAACCTTTGTATCAAGTAATTTCCTAAACAGATTTTAAAAGAAGTTGTGTGCTGAACACAGGATGTGGTATAATGTGCTCTATATTGTTTTGTGATGGACACAGGTTTGTTGGACTTAATTATTTTGGTCATGTGTGTGTTTGTGTATATATACACACACAGTCTCTCACACACACTACCATAAGAGTATATTTAACATAATTTCATTACTGCAGACTGTTTTCCTTTCCTTGCTTGTATATTGTTTTTCTTTCTTTGACAGACATGGAAATGGGTAGTGGGTCCAATGATTCTATACCTCTGTGAAAGGATGGTGCGGTTTTGGCGGTCACAACAAAAAGTTGTCATTACAAAGGTATGCATCATAAAAAGTGTTTTACATCTTTTTTTCTGTTTAAACCAATTTTATTATACTGCAATATATTGTAAAAATACTTATAAAAATTAATACAAGTACATTACATTTTTCTCCTCCCCCCCCTTCTCATGACCTCTGATGGTGTATTTTAATTCAATTGCTAAAAATAAAAGGTAATTTTATCAGTTAAAGAATATTCATTTAAAAAATTCTTAAAACAAGAAGAAAAAAGGAAAGAAAAAACCCATACGTTATAATTATAATCCATCTTCATTATAATCCTTTAGTTCTTATTAAAAAAAGTTAAAAAAATATGTTCACATAGTTTCGCTTTTTGACTGTAGTCCATTTATTATTCCTCTAAAGTTCAACTATTGTCAAAAATCGCCAGATATCCTTTAACCTTCCATTGTTTTTCAACATATTTTTGAAATTTTCCCCACTCATTTTTAAACTTCTCTAGATCATATTCTTTTAAGATTCTTGTAAGCTTGTCCATTTCACTCCAATGCATAAGTTTTGAAGTCCAGTCCCACTTTTCTGGTATTTTATCTTGCTTCCACATCTGTGCATATAATGTCTGAGCAGCTGAAAGCATGTACCAAATTATCATTCTATCTTGTTTCGGAAATTTTTCCAGTTTACAATCTTCTAGTACTGCTTTCTCCTGCAATTTTTTTATAGTGGAATCCACTGTATCAATTCTTGAGTCTTGGTCTTTCATCTTTTCTTCTACCTCCTGCACTTTCTTTAATGCTGTTTGGCAGTCTTTCCTAAGATCCTCAATTTCTTTTTTGATTTCTTTCTTAATCACCTCTGCACTGGATTCAATATCTTTTTTAAATTCCTTCTTACTCTCTGTTATTTAATCTTTTATTACTTTTGCCAGTCTTGCCTCCATGGCTTCTATTGCCTCCTGCCATTTAGACATTTTTGCTTCTTCAAGTGACCTAACCCTCGTACGAATCTGCTTTGCTTCTGATTTATGCACAGACATCACTGCCTGCCCATTGCTAAAACAGGCTCTGAAGTTGATGTCACCAAATCGAATTTCAATTACACAGTCTTATAGATTAGAGTATGCCCTTTTAGATGAACCAAAAATCGCCGTTCCCAGAAGCTCCTAAATAGATTAATTTTTTAAAGTTTTATTTTCTTCAAAATGGCATCCATGGCTTTTCTTAAAGTGTTTTACATCTTTTACCTCCATTGAAAAATTTCTCTTATAAAGATAGATTCAGGTGGGCAGCCATGTTGGTCTGAAGCAATAGAACAAAGTGGGAGTCCAGTGGTACCTTTAAGACCAACAAATTTTTATTCAAAGTGTGAGCTTTTGTGTGCATGCACACGTTGTCTGAGGAAGTGTGCATACACATGAAAGTTCACATTTTGATTAAAAGTTTGTAGGTTTTAAAGGTGCCACTAGACTCCCACTTTTTTCTCTAATGGTTAGCATCCATGAGGACAGATTCTGAAAAAGGAGTGCTATTTAAACAGGCAGTATACAGTATCATAAGAACATAAGAGAAGCCATGTTGGATTAGGCCACTAGCCCATCCAGTCCAACATTGTGTCACACAGTGGCAAAAAAAAGCCAGGTGCCATCAAGGAAGTCCATCAGTGGGGCAATGACACTAAAAGCCCTCCCACTGTGCCCCCTCCCAAGCACCAAGAATAAGGAGCATCACTGCCCAAGACAGAGAGTTCCATCAGTACGCTGTGGCTAATAGTCAGTGATGGACCTCTGCTCTATATGTTTATCAAAACCCCTCTTGAAGCTGGCTATGCTTATAGCTGCCACCTCCTGTGGCAGTAAATTCCATGTGTTCATCACCCTTTGGGGTAGGAAAAGATTCAGAATCGTTCTGATAAAATCAGATTGATTTGACAAACATCAAATGGCAGTCTAAAAATTAATCTTGCTTTAAATCAGACCCATGCCAATTACAAGTCCTCCAGACTTGTCACATTCCTTCCAGCCCTTCTTCTTGGTGCCCTTATCAAATGTAAGTAGGTGTTAGGGTTGCAGGAACTGTAGGATATCTGTTTGTGACATGGCCACTGCTGTGCTTGCTCAGAAGTCTTACAGTTCTAGCCAGACCTCTCAGTGCTTCAAGATGATTTTAGTAAATTGTGGATGGGCCAGTGGAGAGAAAGCAGACTCACAGCAAGGCTTGAAAAGGTTAATTCCAGGATCAGCCTGGACTTGGGGGGAAATGGAATCTAATGTTATTTGATTCACAGGAGAAGGCAGAACCCAAGAGATCTTTGACTTTGGATTCCACAATCACACTAATTTTATAGACATGTAACATTCCTTCTCACTCCTGGAAAGTTGGATGGGAAACATTAGAAGAAAAGCAGGGGGGGTTTCTCTGGCAATGAGAAGCAAGCAAGGTGATCAGGAACTCTACAGCACATAAACAATACTGTTCTTTCCTGTCTCTTAGCAGCTTTAGAAAGCAGAACAGTTGATGGTGGATGTAATTTACTCACTCATAGTGACCCAGGCAAAACATGAGGAAAGATTTTTTTTTTTCTCCCTTTGGCAAAACACAACATATTCTATTTTATTAATTTTAAGATTTCTTCCTTCCCTGTGTTCCAGTGCAATTTATTAGCTTAAAATATTTAGTTATTTACTTCATTCATACCTTGTTTTTCTCCTCAACGGCGACCCAATCAAGCTTACATCATTCTCCTCTCTTCCATTTTTGATTATTTAAATGGCCAATTCCTAGCACAAGGATTCAATTCCTCCATTACACTCAAGGCTGAGAGCCAAGCTGCACTTTTGGACAAATCATATGATACACTGTTTGTGAAATTGTCCCATTTCAGACAGTGCTGTGAGATGAATTTGTCTGTTTAAATGCTTTCCCTATTAAAGAAACATCCTTCACATAGAAAACTAGCACATATTGAAAGAGTTTGTTGACAACCACAAGTTTGCTTGACTAGTATGAAAAACCACAACTTTGAACCCTTGGTCTCTAAGCAATATATAGGTTAATATTACATCACTCTCGAACCTTTGAAATCCAACCCTAAGGTGTTTCTAGTCCTCTGAGCAATCTCATCCAAAAATCTCTGTGACATAAGATCAGTTCATCTGATGCCTTCCAGTATGACCTTATTGCCTGAGAACCAGACATCTAAGAAGGTGAGTTAGAATTAAGAAGGATAGTGCAAGAGTGACGTGTGATACTTATCCTTTAAATCTTACCCTCCCTTGCTTTCTGTTTCCTCTCCTTGACACACAGTTCCATAAATGATATGAACATACCCTGGTTGCTTGGTTATTGAGAATTCTTGGGCTCAGTAAGGGGACCACATAAATAACAAAGAGGTCATACAGGAGGAAAGAAAGTGCATCCCCATTAAGGAGAAAAGTGACAGTACATGTTTGTGTATACGTATGGCCCCCACCCAGGGCTGGCCCTAGACTGCATGGCACCCTAGGCAAGGCTAACTTCTGGTGCCCCCCTCTGCACTGATAGCATCACTAAGTCCCATTGGGGGGACCCAATTTGTCACCCCCCAGAAGGCCAGCACCCTAGGCAATTGCCTAGTTTGCCTAGTAGCAGAGCTGACTCTGCCCCCACCCAACAAGAGTAATTTGGGTGCTTATCAGCATCTCAGTGCACATCCAAAACAAGTCATCCAAGATTAAGACTGCCAGCATTCCACCATGTGAAGAGGGAACACTGTAATTTTTCATGTGCATTTTCATTCAGTGACTCTGGCCATCTATAACCATTGTCTGTAAAAGGACGTACAGTTTAAGTTATAACATATTGCTAAATGTTGCTACTTCTCCTGAGGCTTCAAGAATAAGGCAGACCAAAATCTAAACATATGCCTTAAATATAATTCCATAGTTTGGAATCAAAAATATTTATGTAAGAAAACATGAAAGCTAAAAATGAAAAAAGATGTCCAAGACATCAATATATATATATGTGTGTGTGTGTGTGTGTGTGTGTGTTAGTTACTGTGTTTGAGTAGATCAAACATGCAGCACTAAAAGTTTTAGAGGAACTCTTTGGTTTAATGTACTTTTTTTTGACAAAACACAATTCCAAGTGAATACCTAGTGGTATTTTGACTTTTTTTCTGGTGGTGGTGGAGGAAAGTGACATCAGGTCACAGCTGACACATGGTGACCCTGAAGCCAAGAGAAGTTCACAGGTAGTTTGCCATTGCCTGCATCTGCAACAGAACCTTTTTAATTATTGTTAAAGCATTTTACATTTATACAACACAAACATTACAGCTCATAGATTTTAAGTAAAATAAAGTATTATATATAAAATAAGCAAGGGAAAAAAAACTATAACAAGGATTAAAATATCAGAACGGTAACTGAAAGGACCTTTTGTCAAGCATGCGGTTTTCAAGAACGAGTCAAGTGGATACAAAACTACGTTTATTGATAGACCGATATGCTCTCCTGATACAGGTTCTTGAGAGTGATACTAAAAATACATTGATACAATTCTTTTAAGGCATACTTCAAAGGATTCCCAAAGGTGGGGGCGAGGGATGCACTCTAACACATAAACTATCATAAATGTATACATTCTCACAATGTTATCAGTGTCTTGTCCTTGCTTTCCCCAGATGTCTCACACTCCCAGACAGGAATGTATGGGAAGGTATTGATTATTCTTTCTCTTGTTAGTTTCGTTTCTCACTACTCTACTTCACAAGCAATAAAGCAAGAAGGGGGAGGGGGGAGAATAACAGAGCTAACATACTTCAGTCCTCCATGATGTTTCACAGACCAGCTTTATGGAGGACCCTAAAACAATTAATTACCATTGGAATTTTACCAATCTTGACACCTTTAAACAACAAAAAATCAGCACTGGAATTAATTGAGGTCCAGGTTTGCAAAGTTCATTCACTCTAAGTTTGTTGGTTTGTAAAATACTGCAGTCCAAGCTCTGCTCACAACCTGAGTTCGATCCCAGAGAAAGCTGGGTTCAGGTAGTTAGCTTAAGGTTGACTTAGCCTTCCATCCTTCTGACGTTGGTAAAATGAGTACCCAGCTTGCTGGGGGTAAAGTGCAGATGACTAGGGAAGGCAATGGCAAACCACCCTGTAAAAAGTCTGCCGTGAAAATATCATGATGCGATGTCACCCCACAGTTGGAAATGACTGGTGCTTGCACAGGGGACTACCTTTACCTTTTTTTAAAAGCAAGTTCTGACTGCTGTAGTGGTAAGGTGTTGCTTTCTTGTGTCATAGGTTGTCATTCACCCCTTCAAAACCATTGAGCTCCAGATGAAGAAGAAGGGCTTCAGGATGGAAGTTGGGCAGTACATTTTTGTCAAGTGTCCTGCTGTGTCCATGTTGGAGTGGCACCCTTTCACACTGACTTCTGCCCCTGAAGAGGATTACTTCAGCATTCACATACGTATTGTAGGGGACTGGACAGAAGGCTTGTTTAATGTTTGTGGATGTGACAAACAAGAATTCCAGGATGCCTGGAAGCTGCCAAAGTAGGAACAAAATATTATTGCTATGGAAATTTTGCGTGAAAAATAAAATAAATGTATTAGCTTAAGCTGACAGTACAAATTATAAACAACAGTTTACAATACAGCCCACTGATTATAGTTGATATTCAGTCTTATCATTCCAAGAACTGCTTCCTGAAAAAAAATTCTATTGATTTACAATTCCCAGTATGTGGTAATGTAGACCCACAAAATCTCTTGGGGCAAAAAGGGTCCATAGGATGTTATAGCAAGAGGGCAAAACAGAATCTTGCATCTTCCTTACTTATGACCATCTGAACAATGGCTTTCATATGGTTAATTTGTGGTATACAAAGGCAACCTGCCCTAGTACTGGGTTTGAGTTCTAGTGTTGATACAAGGATGTGAATTGCAACAGTACTAGAATCCTTGTGTAAGAATCCATATGTGTTCAGCCTATCAGACAAAATCATAAGGTAATTGAGCAGTTTAGAGGAGGGATGGTGGCTCAGTGGTAGAGCATCTGCTTGGTAAGCAGAAGGTCCCAGATTCAATCCCCGTCATCTTCAACTAAAAAGAGTCCAGGCAAATAGGTGTGAAAAACCTCAGCTTGAGAACCTGGAGAGCCACTGCCAGTCTGAGTAGACAATATTGACTTTGATGGACCGAGGGTCTGATTCAGTATAAGGCAGCTTCAGATGTTCAGTTTAAAATAATCTGTATTACAGTAACTGAATTTATGAACACATGAAGCTGCCTTATACCAAATTGGAGCATTGGACCATCACGGTCAGTCATGTCTACTCAGACTGACAGCTTCTCTCTAGGGTCTCATGTGGAGATCTTTCACATCACCTTGATCCTTTTAGCTGGAGATGAAACCTAGGACCTTCTGCATGCCAGGCAGGTGCACTACGAATGAGCCACAGCCCCTCACCAATGTCTTTCTCCTTGTTGGCTCATTAAAATCTGTTCTCCCAAATGGGAATGTTGTAAGAAAGCCAATATGAGTCAGTTGCAACTTACTCCCCAAATGTAGCTTGAGTTTATATTGTGATCTGTCCAAACCATAGCTCTGGTATCCCTGGAGTATCCCTAGATACCCTGGAGATGACACACTGACTTCATAAATGATCAGGACTGTCATAAGCATCTAGGATATTCAAGAGTCAGGACTACCAAATGGAACTGACCACTGAACTTTTAATGCAAAATTGGCTGTGTCTGGCTATTGTTGTGGACTATATCCTTATTACCTCTTACTATCTCTTATAGGATAGCTGTAGATGGCCCTTTTGGCACTGCTAGTGAAGATGTTTTCAGTTATGAAACTGTGATGTTGGTTGGAGCTGGCATTGGAGTCACTCCATTTGCATCAGTCCTCAAGTCTGTATGGTACAAATATTGCAATGATGCCACTAACCTAAGACTCAAAAAGGTATGGGCTCAAATGTTTCTACACTTGCTTCTTAACATTTAACAATGTATGCAGAGAAGGATGTTTTGGATCTCAACTGGTTCAGGAGAGAGATGGGATTGCAAATATTTTAAATGCATAAAGACAAACCCTTGATCCATGTAGTATTGATCCAACATAGTCTACAGTAGAAGTGCAAGATTTGAGTTCATCAGCACCTTAAATTAATGATGGACCTGATGAAGGAAGTTTTGACTCTTGAAATCTTATTGGTCTTTGTGGCAGAACTGTCCTGCTTGGGCCTACCCTCCAAGATTTTCCCAACATCTGCAGAGGTTTTTCTTTCTCAGGTAACCATTGCCATCACCTGACCTTTGTAAGGAATTGCCTGCTGGGAGGGTCAGGACTCCCACCTTCCTTTCCAAGTTCTGAGGCCTTTCCTCTATGTCTCCTGCTGCCCAGTCTGGTCACCACAGGGGCAATGTACTGCCTGGTGTGCCACTGGAGGAATAGCTGCTTGCCTCCTGGTGTTCCTTTTAAAACAATGTGTCCACGATGGTGGAGGTCTGTGTGATACAGGGAACCACTATCACATTAAAAGTTATAAAACATTCATTAAAAAGAAAATGTTCACAAGCATAGCATAGCACCAGATGGAGCAAGAGATTAAAAAGAAATGGGTAAAATGCAATTCCTCTGTCCCTCTCTCTATACATGCCTCACCAGATGTTAAAATATAGGACAGACTCTTTAGCTTAGAATGCTATAGATCTCTATGGAGTTACCATTACCTTATGGTTTCCTCCAGCTGTCTAGATCAGCACATGGTAATGGCTGTCTCCTCTAGACCTAAGTTAAGAGTTCTGTCTGCTCTGATGGACTCAGCACCAAAGAGAGCTTTCTCCTTGCTTCCAGGAGTTTTATCTACTCCCTTTCCCCTCACACTGACCTGGTCAGGCCTGTTCAAGGAAGCTTTCATGAAGTCTCCAGAAATTTCTTCCTGAAGTTTTTCTAGTCAATTCCTCCAAGTCTCTGTTCCCTGCTTGGGATGGGGGGAATGGCCTATCCAATTGTCTTTAGATAGACCTATTAGCATTTGTATGAAGTTGGGCTGAGGTAAGTCTGGAAAGCAACTGAATTGACTTTGCCCCTTCATGCCTCTTCTCTGCTCAGAGAGAAAAGAAACTTTTAAAACTCAGAGTAAAGGTTTTGCTCATTTCCAACCACCAAAGAAAAAATGCATTTTTCAAACTCTTTAAGGTGCTATTGAACTCAAGGCTTGCCCTTGATCCAGGGCTGGGGGGGGGCAGAGAGGGGTGCCGACAGGGGGGGGTGCCAAATTGGGTATGGAGTCCATTGTATTCTATGGGACCATAACATAGAATGGCCCATAAGGGGGCACCATTTTTTGATTCCCCCCCCCCCTCAAAAAGCATGTAGATTCGGTCCTGCCTTGATCCAGAATGTATTTGCATGCAAATGGTGCCAATACAGCATGAGCTTATATGGTGCAGATGAATAAAAGCCTCCATTAACAGAAAGCTGTAGCAATGTCTCCAACTCTATCTCCACCAGCTGTGGGTTCTCCCAAACAAATATATTTTTATTCAAGGACTTCTTGAATCTGTCACTCCAGTGTCATGAAAAGTCCATTATTATACCCTAGTAAACACCACAGGTTTTTTTTAATAACTCAATGCACCACCTTTAATGTCACCAGAGTTCAGAAGTAGGCAAAATGAAGAAAGATGGAGCAATGCTTTCACAGCTTTAAAAGCATTCTGCTTTAGGATGAACTGAGTCATTAAAATGCACCAAAAGCAAACTGAGCAGATTTGTCTCCATAAGGGCTGCTCACTCAACCTGTGACAATGACAAATGGTGCAGCTTCCTCATTGCCTCCTCTTGCATTGTTGCTGGCCAGGTCTGAGTGGTCTCTGCAGTGATGGTGACAGGCAAAACACCCATTGCTTCTGCCTCAGGGGATGCTACTGGGGCTGAATCTGGCAGAAGCACTGTGGAAGGAGGCAATGGATGTCCACCTGCAGTACCAACAGTTGGGTATAAACTAAGGAGCAGAGATGATGGCCAAATTAATCTCTCCTTTGCTCAGATTGATATCCACCTTCCAGGACAGTGATTCACTGGGAAATGGCCAATCTATTCGTTATCTAGCTCCTCAATTAGCCTCAGATTAGCAAATGAAACTACTTAGCCTAACAGATAATCTAATGCTGTGATTGTGTTCATTTTTTTCCCCTTTCAGATCTATTTCTATTGGCTCTGCAGAGACACACATGCCTTTGAATGGTTTGCTGACCTCTTGCAGTCACTGGAGACTCAAATGCAGGATCGGAACAATGCAGCATTTCTCAGCTACAATATCTATCTTACGGGCTGGGATGAATCTCAGGTATACAGTTACAATATTGCTCTTCAACATTATTGAGACTGCTGAATGGAAATAGAGCATAATATGTTGGATGTGCTGACAGTCTTCCACGGGCTTTCAACCAGCAGATGGCTTTCCCAGTCACAGGAAGACTGCAACTTAGCGGAAGGAAATAATTGTTTCCAAAGTGTTGTGTTATGCAAAACTTGTATTTATGAAGATTCAGAGATATACTCAAGGACTTAAAGATAATTTCATTTTTCTTGGCAAAGGAATTAGCATAGTTAAAAAAGATTTCTGAGGCTGTTCCCTGCTACTGCCTCCCAGTGCTAATAGTCAGAGGTTTACTGCCTCTGAAAATGGAGGTTCCCTTCAGATATGTCTGGTAGCCATTGATGGATCTGTCCTTCATGAATCCATCTAACTCCCCTGGCAGTGAATTCCACAGTTTAATTACTCATTAAATAAAGAAGTATTTCCTTTTATCTGTTCTGAACCCTGTTCTGTTCTGCTATGATGCTATATTATTTTATCTTAATTTATTATTTCATCTCTGGGCCTACTGTTGTACTGATATATAGAATACGCCCAGTGGGAATCACCACCTTTGACACATGTGTTATCTGTTTTATTGTATTTTATGGTTTTAGTGTGTAGTTTTTAACTGTTTAACTCTTGTTGTGATCCACCCTGAGCCTGCTTGCGGGAAAGGGTGGAATACAAATCAACAAAAGTAAATAAATAAATGTATTATTGGAGAAGGAGAAAAAACTCCCTCTGTCAATTTTCTCCACCCTGTGCACAGGGAAAATGGCTGCTGTGTGGACAGGAACAGGAAAATCTAGACTTTCTCACCCACAAGGCAGCAACTTGGCTTTATTTAATTTTCCCCAAAACTTTGAGCAAAACAGGTTTGGATCAGGAAAGATATCAGAAACATAGAGGATACCCTGGGTGGTGCACGAAAAAAAACAACCCTGACAGCATTGACCCTGAAGCAGATCAGACATGTAGAAATGTCAAGAGATCCAGTTAGACAATGGATCCAGTTGAGGATGCAAAATATCAAGGCCCTTCCTCAGTTCTTCCACTCTCGTATTACCTCATTTGCTGAAATTCAATGTCATTCTGCTGCGTGCATCAGCTGTACAGCACTGTTTCTTTGGAAGTGCCTCTCAGCGGTCAACCATTAACCTCAATGGATGCTGCACTTTTCTTGTACCAAAATTCAACTTTTTTTGTACCAAAATTCAACTTGTTTCTTTCTCTAGGCTACTCACTTTACAGTGCATCATGATGAAGAGAAAGATGTGATCACTGGTTTGAAACAGAAAACTTTGTATGGGAGACCAAATTGGGAAAATGAGTTCAAAATGATTGCAAATCAGCATCCCAGGTAAATGGTACTTGCAGAAACTATCTTAATTTTATTGTAGAGTGAGTCACTGTCTGTTTCACTGTGTGTTGATTTGGAAGGATCCAACTGCTGAGTGTGTTGATTTGGAAGGATCCAGCTGTTACTGAAAGAGCAGGTGTAGGTAAAAAGAAATTTCACCATAGAATGACGGAAATAACCAGCTTTGCAATGACACAAATAAGATAATCTAAATCCAGGGCTTTTTTTCTTTTTTTTAGCAGGAATGTACAGGAATGCAGTTCCAGCTGGCTTGGTGTCAGGGTGTGTGGTCTAATATGCAAATAAGTTCCTGCTGGGCTTTTTTTTTTTAAAAAAAAACTCTATCTAAATTGATCCTGCTCTTTTAATATTGGCAAGGAGAGCCACTGCATACGATAGTATGGATTCTATGAATCCATTCTGCTAGCAGTGGAGCCTTCCTGTGGCACAAAGAGGCCAACTCTGGTGAAACATTTCTCTTCTGCCAGTGCAAGGCTCTTTGTGCTGGAGGAAAGCTCTGCTAGCAGAAGAAATTCATAGGATCCAGTCCATTGTGGTTTGGAGAGACAGACATGCTTGAATTCTGACCTTGCCAGTATGATTATCAGCGCCGTAACCCTGAACGACTATGTTTTGAAAAGACTTCTGTGTTGGACCAATTCCAATGGGGAAAAAACTAAGCCTGTGCTTAATTTTCCCATTAAAATCATACAGACTTTGATGGGAAATCACAAAATTTTGTATGGATCATATTCAAATTGATTAAATGGCTTTAACTAGTCCTCGCAAATAGAAGTATTTCATTTAACAGGGTAGCAAACCTGTTGGGAATTTCAAAAAATTATGCCGTATTTGATTACATTTACATGGAAGTATTACTAATTTCAATGGGATTTACTTCCAAAAAGCTGTGTTGATAGTATAGGATGACATTATTAGTGGTTTTGACCAAGGTTTTGAGATAAGATTAATAAAAGTTACTAGTTGTTGAACCTTGTAACGATGCATGAGATTGTAGTTTGGATCCAGACTAAATTTTCCAATGATGGAATGGAACTTTCTTGCCTCCTCCCTTCCATAGCAACTCACTGCTATCCAGGAAATGCTGCTCCAAGTGGACAGGGGGCCCTGAGGAATTACATGAGGGGTGTCTGCAGTATGAAGGAGGCAATGGCAGAGATTGCCAGTTCAGTCTTAGATCCAACCATCTACTTTTAAACCAAGAAATAAATACTAAAAACTGCTGAAACATCATGGGATAAGTAATCTTCTTGATGACCACAACAACATGTGACAGGTCACCTCAAAAAGGAAAGCAGTTTATGCTCTCAGATGTAATTCAACAAGTGGTAACAGTGAATGATCAGCTTCTTTGTTTTGCTAAATCAAACTGTGGTCCCACTCCAGATCACAGTATGTTGCCAGTGGGTTGTGCTTGACATTTGAAAAGTACTATTATTACTTGTCAGACAATCTCATGGGTGTTTTGGGTTCTAAAGTGTTGTCATGTTGGGCCTTGTAATAGAGGCTTTCAGTATCACAAATATAGTTAACTTTCTTCTGTAAATTGCTGAAATTACAATATTTAGCACTTGCAACATTAATCCTTTCTTTTCTCAACAGTTCAAGGATCGGCGTTTTCCTGTGCGGACCTGAAGCCTTGGCTACAACTTTAAATAAAATGAGTATTAGCAATTCAGAAGCTGACCCCCGGGGAGTACATTTCATATTCAACAAAGAAAATTTTTGAAAATGTGTGTCCTCCAAACATTAAAATAAAATGGCTGGGGTTTAGCACTATGGACCTTAATACAGCAGATTACCTTCTCACTAGAATTTTGCCCCAGTGTAACCTAAAGATTCTATGTTTCACTTCTGTTAGCTTTTGCAGTATGTATTAATTTAGCAAATGACCTATTCCCTGGCTTTAAACTGATAAGACTTTCCCTTGCCTCATTAATTTTGCAGACCCTGAAAATGGTGGTGATAAACTGCAGATACCAGGACTGTAGAAAAAAGTAGAGGATGACTAAAGTATTGCACTGCACCTAAATAGAAAGCAATCAAAACAGTGCTTTCATACAGGAAGGAGAAGGTAGTAAAAGTTTAAAAGCTATTCCTAAATATCCAACACTCTGTGGAAAAACTTGTAGATGGCCAATTACATCTACATGAGCTTCAGAAAGCCCTTCTCTTTAAAGGGATACAAAAGTGCAAGGAGATTGAAAGTAATAATATATCCACCCACTTATATTGAACACTGGAAAAATAAATGTCCACCTGTGGTAAAATAATTGATTGAAGATCTTAGAACTCTATCAACATTTGAAGCATTTCACATAGATAACAATTGTGTATGGACTTCTTTTTAAATATTTATAGACACTTATGTGTAGATCTGCCACCACTGTTGTTATATTTTTGCCTCTAGTTGAATGGTGAGGTTAGTAGCTAGCAGCTTTATACAAAGGAAAAGTCAGTTTCTCTATTAGATGTCCTAACCCCATATCTGAAAGATATTTCCAGCCTGTTTATTCCTAAGAATGATGCATGATGACCCTAATATTTTGAGGTTATTATGTTGAGTTTATGTCTTTGCGTTGTACATAACATTTTCAATAAAATGGTCTAATTATTACAGTCTACTTTTGTAAGGTCCATAATAGAGAACACTAGGGTTGCCAGGTCAGGGTTGGAAAATACCTGGAGACTTTGGGGGTGGATCCTGGAGAAGGTGGGGTTTGGGGAGGGGAGGGTCCTCAGCATGGTACCATGCCATAGAATCCACCCTTCAAAGCAGCCATTTTCTCCAGGGGAGCTGATCTCTGTCAGCTGGAGATCAGTTGTAAAAGCAGAATCTCTCCAGGCCCCACCTGGAGGCTTGGCAACCCTAGCTGGAGGCATATCAGTTTTCAATATGTGGGTTATTCAGGGACTTGGCATTTGGTTAGATGGCATTTATCTTAAAATGGCAACAGTTTCATATGAGTCATATGATTGAGAATGACTACTAAGACAATGAAATAAAAAGTCCTACCCATGTTACTTCCTTTGCCTTTCTGCCTTCCAACTCATCATGTAAAAAAATAACCAAAAGCCTCTTGCTTAACAGATCTCTAGTTCCTCTTTTCAAGGGAAATTCCAAAATGATAATCATTGTATTGTACCATGTTCCTAAATAGGCGCTCTTAAAAAATATCCAGTTATTTTGACACAGTATTGTGGTTTGTTTTTAATAATACCATGGGAGGTACTAGAAAGGGAGCTTCCTGATCTGCATGATACATTCATTTTAATTTCAATCAAGCTAAAGTTGCACATTTTTAAAAATTCCTTGATTCTGTGTATGTCAAATGTATGTGCAAAAGCATAAACTGTTAAAAGTATGCATGCTTCTTTGCTTAGTCACAGCAAACAGAAACCATGCTGGATGCAGAGTAACTTCCAACTTAGCCGCATACTACTTTCTCATACATCTGTCTCAAGTGAACAAAGCCTTACAGTTATATAACAGGTGTACTATCAGTATCACAATCTAAATTAAATAAGTTCCAATATACTTCCGTACAGTACCTCAGCTATACGGACCATTCTGATCACAAGATGGAAACTGGAAGTGTGAGGCTTGTTCATCTGCCAGAAAGTGTCACATACAGAAGAAAAGCAAAACAAAATTTACTTAAATTTAAAAACCTATCCACTTTATAATAACCCACATCTACATTAATGACTGCTCTGTTCAGATAAATGGAAGCTGTTTTCATGCATGATGTTAAATATGGAACAGCTGTACTGCTGTTTAAAATTTGAAAATCTTAGCAAAGGAACAAATGAAATGCATTTTTCTTACTTTAGTGCAGGAGTTTTGAGTGTACCTCTAACTAATGTATTGCTTGCTCATAAAAATGAATTGCTATTTGATCTATTTGTTCCATATAAAGCCAGAGAGTACAGCATTAAGCAGCATAGGAAGAGTGAAGATATTTAATAAATGTATGTTATCCAGTGTAAAGCATGTTGCAAATGTCCAAACTTACATTGGCAGGAACAGTACAACTGAACATAGCTGAGCTCCCTATATTTCTATTTCAGAATGTTATTCACAAATAAGAAATGTAGAAAGAATAATTGTGCATTCCTTCAGAATCCACTGAAGAGTTTCTTCACACAATATATGGTTAACTTAAGGAATTCATGTTTTTAAGCTATGATGAGGGCCACTAGCCAGCAGCAGAAGTTTTTTTAAATTATATGTTTAAAATATTTATAACCCTTCTTTTCACCCAAACAAATGAGAGCCAAGGCAAGGAACAAAATAAAGTCAATTATAGAATTTTTAAAAATTTAAAACCTCAGAAAATTAATAACAGCCAGCAACCTCAATAAATAAATAACATTTAAAAAACCCTCCCCTGCTATGCCCTGTCCAATCTGAAATGCAATCATGCAAATCCAAAGACCCTCTTTAAAAGTTCTCATTTACAACCCTAACTTGAAGTTTTACAAAGATGGTCTACCTTAATTCAACTGCAAGACTGTTCCATCCCATTGGGCTATAGTGGCCATTGAACCAGCATGTGAATGGTACACACAGAGGTGAGACTCCAAAAAGCAGACTGCTGCTTGTGGAACACATGAACTTGGCATGTGAACAAAGCTACTAACAGTGGGAGTTAATCAGGGAGTAGATAGAGATAACCACAGAGGCGGATCTTTAAACAAGAGACAAATAAAGCCACTATGTAAGTTCAGCATTGGGCAAAGACACTTGACCATGTCACATTAACTTTTTAGGTATGGGACCCCTTTGTGCCCTTAGCACCCTTAACAACCAAAGCAATTATAAAGTTAGAATACCAGCAGGGATTCCAGACATCGTAGAAACTGTTTAAAACAATGGTGATTGAGGCTCAGATAGAATGCATACTTCAAATCAGAAAGTTACAAAGAAGACTAATGTCCAGATGACATACATTAGAGTGTTTAAAAGTGGGTCCAGAGGGGATCCAGGAAATTACAGGACAGTTAAGCCTAACATACAGATAAATTAGTAGAAACTGTTATTAGAAAGAGAATTATTAAACACATCAAGGAAAAAGTCTGCTAAGGGAAAATTAACCTGGCTTCTACAAAGGGAAGTCCTGTCTCACCAACCTATTGAAGTTCTTTGAGCAGGTTAACCAGCACATAGATAAGGATGACCTGGTAAATATCATAGACTTAGACCTTCCAAAAGGCTTTTGACAAGACATTCACCTAAGACTACTATGTAAACTGAGCAGTCATGGCATAAAGAGACTGCTCCTCCCATGGATTAAAAGTTGGTTAAATGGCAGTGCAGAAAGTAATAATAAATGGGCAGTTTTTGCAATGGAGGGAAATAAGCAGTGGGGTCCAACAGGGATCAATATTGTGACCCATGCGATTGAATTTGTTCATAAGTTATTTGGACTTGGAGCTGATAGCAACGAAGTACTCAGGTGATACTAAATTATTCAGGATGGTGAAAACCACAGTGGATTGTAAAGAGCTACAAGAGGATCTCTCTAAATGGGAGGAGTCAGCAAATGAAGTTCCATGTAGATAAGTGTATTCCATGTAGATAAGTGTATAAGTGCATACTGGGGGGGGGGGGTGGAATCCTAATTTTAAATATATGCTGATGAGTTCTGAAGTGACTGAGATTGAAAGAGATCTTAGGGTTTTGGAATGAAAATGTGGGTCAGTGTGCTGCAGCAGTGAAAAGGTCACAAGCACAGATAGCTTTAAAATGGGTTAGGCAGATTCATGGAAGAGATCTATCAAGGGCTACTAGCCATAGTGTCAGAAGGAAGCCTCCATGTCCAAAGGTAGTATACCTCTGAATATCAGGCCTTGGCCTTGATGTCCTCTTTGCCCTTCAATGCAACTGTTTTGGCTGTTGTTTGGACCACTGCTCTGATCCCACAGGCTCTGACATGCATGCTTACAAGATGGAACAAATGTATATTTGCTACAAAACCTCACATTGGAAGAGATGGTCTTTCACATACGTGAGTCCCAGGTAGTGAAGGGCTTTAATGATAAGCAAAAGCACCTTGAGAGGAACCCAGAAACAAATAGGCAATGAGCATAGTGACCATAAGATATGTGTGGTGTGTTCCCTGTGACTATCTCCTGTTAATAAACAGGGCCATCACATTCTATATCAGATATAGTTACTGAATTGTCTTTAAGGGCAGCCCCACAAAAGGTACGTTACAACAACCAAACCTTGGGACTATTGTTATTTGGAAGAAGCCACAGAGAGAGATAGGGTTTAGTATTTCCAGCATGCCTTTTTTATTCATTAAAACAGGATTCCTCCCAAGCTTGCTTTATGCGCAAGTTGAGCAGAACTAAGAGAGCCATCTTGGTGTAGTGGTTAAGTGTGTGGACTCTTATCTGGGAGAACCGGGTTTGATTCTCTTCCGCTCCTCCTCCACATGCATCTGCTGATTTGACCTTGGGTCAGCCACAAGTTCCCTCAGAGTTGTTCTGCTCATGAGCAGTTATGCAGAGCTCTCTTAGCCCCAGCTACCTCACAGGGTATCTATTGTGGGCAGGGAAAGGAGACTGTAAACCACTCTGAGACTCCTTCAGGTTAAAAGGCAGGGTATAAATCCAATATCTTCTTCTCTATTGAAATAAAACAAATTGATTTGCTGCTGTTGAATCTAGTTTGGTCTTAGCTTATGAGATTAGTTAGGCAGATTCTGCCTCTTGGTTGTGACAACAAAACACTGAACATCCATATATAGGGACACTATAACTTTGATTGTCATCACATATCTCTTGTTCATTACTCAAAAAAACACTGGATTGATCTGTATGGGAGATAAGAGGCCAGGCAAGGATGTGACGAACCAAGAACAAAGAGTTCTTCATAGCTAAGTCAGTTTTGATATCATATAGAATTTTTCAGATTATAGAATCTTTCAGAAGTCAGACCTCGGATTCAGCAGGAGCTCACAGGAGCACAGATCCTGAACCTTTCTGAGAGTTCCACCTCCTCCTTCCCACCTTGTCCCTTGAATAGTATGTGCAGCTGCATAACAATCCCTGGATGAGCTCCACCACCTGTTTTTCTACAAAACAATCCCTGTCAGAAGTAGTTGCAATATGGGCATCAGATGCTCAAAGAACAACTGTCAGAAATTCCTCTGTGTGCATCCAAGTTCTTGAGCTTGCCTAAAGGAGCTCTAGTTCCTGGCACGTGTCCTGGACTAGCTAAATTTGCACTTATTTGCAAAAAAGAAGTCATTATACTCTCAGGCCAACTTTGCTTCTTTGTATCTGTTACTTTCACTACCCCTACAGAACCCTCACACCCCATCTTCTGTAGCAGTTGGCCTGCACATGTACTGTGCAGGTTCTTGGGCCTTTCAGGTTCCCAATAAATTTCCTCTTTCTGCTCTCAGGATTATCACTGAAACCGAAGGGTGATGAAAGTATGATCATTTCACAACTACAGAGCACAATGACATGAAACTACTACTTCCCCAAAGTAGCACAGGTGTTTCCTTGCTTTGATGGGGGGGGGGGGGCGGCATTGTTAATTTTGCTTACAGGATACTCTTTCTCGCTGGTCCTAGCACTCATTTTCGTCTGTGGAGGTATCTTGGAATTTAATTTCAGTCTTGTGTGTTATATAGAATGTAATTGTTATAGATTTGAGTTTGTTTAGTTAGCATCAATAGGCCTGAAATCTGCTTATGATTTTCTGTAACAACACTAAACAGGAACATTTCATTCCCACAGTGCAGTCATAAGGGCTATCTGTAGCTGTAGCAGCCAGGCACTGGCATACTCATTGAGCTGGTATTCCACTCCATAAAGGGTTCTGGCAGAGACCAGGAGACAGGAAAAAGACTAAGAATGGGGCCATACAAACTGCAACCACTTCAGCATCCCTAGCAACTACTCTGTCATGTTCCATACAGGGCACAAGTGCAATGGCAGGGCTGTGATGGACAGGGCAAACAGAACCAATCACAGGCTGGGAGGATCAAGAACCCAGCCTTGTGAATGTCACAGCTGAGGGAGGGGAAGGCCATGGACTGCAGGGCTCTTTCTGCATCCTCAAACTCCTTAAAGGAACAGAGCCCTGTCTAACAGTAACAGGGTTGCTGACAGAGTTAGCAAGGGCCCCTGTAATCTCTCACTGGCAGTGATCCCAAACAGGTCTAAGACTCATATGGTCCAAAGGCAGCAATCATGAAGAAAAGGCATGGAGAGATGGAAAAGAGTGTGCCCAGTCAGGTGTCCACTGCTCACCAGCAGGGGTACCTCCCAGCAGCCTGGCCATTCTGCTAAGGATGCCCTTGGTGGTGGAGCAGGATGGGGTCCACCAGGGCAGGCCATTGTGCGGGGACCAGGAGCACCACTAAAAAAACCAATAGCCTCTCAGGCACCTGTCTATCGCTGACATTGCTTATGACAACCAGCAGCCCCTCCAGGTGGGGCAGCTGGTGGAGGGATGGGCTGTGCCAATCCTGGGCCCAGGACCCTAGCAAGAATCCTGAGTCTCCCACATCCCTGAGGATTGAACAGCACCTGAGCCCTGAGGCAGCTGCCTGCCTCCCTTAAGAGCATACTCCTCACCCTCAGCCACCCCCACCCTCATTCAAGACATTGAGTCTGTCCACTGCATCAGCTCCCCCCAGGTGTTGGTTCCAGGGACCTTGCTATAGCTAGCATCCGGAGGATGACTATCCTCACCATCACAGTTTGTCTTGAAGGGGACAGGCTGTGAAGATGGTCCATGACATCAGCTGTGAATGTCAGAGAAGGGGCTGGTGGGGGGGGGGGCAGAAGGGGCTGAGTTGTCAGGGCCAGATGTAGCATGTGACCCCATAGACACCTAATCTCTTTCATGCCCAGGGTCTGCAGCCTGTGTGCTATGGTTTGCCATCCCATCTCTGACCTCCAGCTCCTCCAGGTCTGGCACAAATGAATGAGTGGGTGGGGTACTGGCCATGAGGACACAGCCTTTCTCCTCTCCCAGCACTGAGGCTGGTTCCTGGATACTCAAAACACTGACTGTCCTGGCTGAGTGAGTCATCTGCAGCAGAGAAGGCCAAGTGTGTGCAAGTAATGAGGGGGGTGGGAGCAGTGGGGAAGTTGCCACCCTCTGCCTAGGGGTCAGCTGTGGCCAAAAGCACCCCTCACACCCACTGGACAAAAGCCACCCATGCATGGTATCAACATACCCACAATAACCTCAGCTCTAGGCATTTCCTCCTCAACCACCTGCTTGTGTAGGATACTCTGGCTGTAAGGACATGCATGCATTTCTGGCCATAAATCATTCCAGCGTGGACATCTCTGCCCATGTTGCATGACCCAGGGTAAAGACCCAATCTGCTGCCATGCAATTGAAACATAGAAAAAAACAACTGCACCTGAAAACAAAACTATTAAATAACTTATATATTACTATTGTTTACACTACAAATACAAAATACAAATAGATACTTTCAAAGGTCCAGTGTCTCTTAAAGCAACAAGAAGTTCTTTCTGTATGACTCCTCACAATTTTTTCTTCTTTAGTAAAAGTCACAAAAAGTCCAAAGTTTAATCCATAAAGAAGAGTCAATATCCAGAGTTCGGCTCCAAAGGGTAATTTTTCTTCACGCGGTTGCCGGCTAGATGATCCATGTTATGCTATACAAAGCTTTTTTTGCGAGCCGAATAGGAAAGGAAAGGTCCCCTGTGCAAGCACCAGTCGTTTCCGACTCTGGGGTGATGTTGCTTTCACAACGTTTTCACAGCAGACTTTTACAGGGTGGTTTGCCATTGCCTTCCCCAGTCTTTTACACTTTCCCCCCAGCAAGCTGAGTACTCATTTTACCAACCTCGGAAGGATGGAAGGCTGAGTCAACCTTGGGCCCGCTACCTGAATCCAACTTCCGCCAGAATCGAACTCAGGTCATGAGCAGAGAGTTCAGACCACAGTTCTGCAGTACTGCTGCTTTACCACTCTGCAAATAACAATCTTACTATTTGCCGTGGAAAAGTAAAAGAATTACAACCCAAGCCATCATCATTAAAGAAAGAACATTATGAAACAAACTTTCAAAAATACCTCTCCAAGCATCACTTTTACACGCCCGTTTCTTTAAACATTTCTTTTCGAAAGACAGCTTGATTTGCACTCTCACGCAAATCACATTCAATAAATCTCACGCAAATCACGCATAATCACATTAAAGGAACCATACCTATTAAAAAACTCAACAAACTAATTACAACATGTACTCCGGTAACTACTTAAATATAGCATGACAAATCATTTGATTGATTCAAGCCAAAGGGTTCTATTGAGTTGAGGCGATGAATCCATCAAGCCTCTTTCTGCAATAAAATCCTGTGCGGAGCACTTGAAGGCATGGTGGTGAGCAGTAGCCAAACTGCTTCTGGTGGTGGCGATGGCCACATTGACATGTTCCACCACCAACATACACTGCAGCACCTTCTCAGCTTTGTTCTAGTTAGACTGCTGGTGGATATCACTGCTGCCACATGCCACCATGGCCATGCCACTTGCACACAGAGGAATGCAAAGGCAGAGTCGGGCACCATGGGAAACATAGGACTTGAAATTGCACCCTATCTCCCTCCACACACATGATGGACACCAGGTAGCAAAGAGATGTTGAATGGGACAAAGCCCCTGGGGAAGGGAATAGATAAAGAGGGGGCCTTGATGTGGGGTCGAACTGCTGGAGCCAGCAGCCCTCAGACTGTGCTGCTAACTGCCTCTCTCTCCTCACAGGCTGGGCCAGCCTTCAGTAGAATGGTGGCCCCTACTGCCACATCCCCCCTTGCTTGGGATCCATCTCATCCACCTCCTGCCTACACTGTATGTTCGGGTCATGCGCCATGTTGGAGGAGGTGGTGTGCACTGCTAGTTGATGCTGCAGCTCTCTGACAGCACTTGCCTGGATCATTTCTGCCTGCTCGAAGCCCTTTGTGAGGAGTTCAGTCCAGCATTCCAGGGCAGGCTCCTGCCCTTTTACCATCCCTGTCCTGCTGAAGGTGCTGATCTCCTTCTAATTCATAACCACTGGCTCCTTTCAAAGGGTCATGGCAGAGGTCCTGGAGGTGTCCTTGTTCTCAGTCAGCTGCTGCCTTCACAGCTTCCTGGACGCCATGCTGAGCTACCTCTAAGAGAATGAGCAGTTCCCTTCAGACAAGACTGAATGGGCACCTCTCCAGGCTGGGTTCACCTTATTATTGCTGTTGTTGTTATTATTAATTGGACTTATGGATTGCCCAGTCTCTGCTATTACAGGGCTCTAGGTGATGTACAGCAATGATAAAAACATCAACATGAGATAAAACATCTAGATAACTTTTTTTGTTGTTTGCGAGATTTCCCAACATTGTGGGGGCTGTGGACAACACACACATTACCCTCATTGACCCCTAGAGGGAGCTGTGGGTTTACCACATATGGCATCACTTCTACAGCCTGAACATCTAGGCTACCTGAAACCCCCAGTGCCGACTTCATAGCCAGGACCTACTGCCAGAGGTAAATCTTGGAGGTGCTGCCAGACCCCTGCTATGTTTGGCAGATAGCCATGAGAGGGGACCAGTGGCACCTGTACAGTCAGCCATAGCCACCCCAAGCATGGGCATCCCTAAGTCAGAGCCCATGTTATCAGGTAGCCCTAAGGGGTAGTCATGGATGGGGTGGCAAGAGAGTGGTGTAGCAAGGAATGTGGATCTCCATCATGCAGTTAAAACCAAACAGAGATTCTAGCTGATTCCGCATTTAGCGTTTGCCTCCCTTTTGCTCTGTGGTTGTTCCATGCAGGCGTGATTTCCCAATTCCTCACTAAAGGATTTCTCCCGGATTCAATTCCCAATCTGTTCCGTGTGTTCTGATTCCGCATTACTGCTGCTCCCGGAGTTTCCCCCACAATCGTAGCAATTTCCCCCTCCCTCATACGTTTCCCCTTTTTTTTTTTTAACACACATGCATGTTCGCATTGCAACGCGATCGTCACATGTTTTCCTTTCGCCCTGCCATTGGCAGGTTATCTAAGCCCTGGGAAATCTGAGTCGGCAATCCACCATTTTTATCCACACACGCTGAATGTTAAACACACAGTTTTCCATTAAAAACTATAACAAATTACAAATAGATGCATGAAGGTGGGGGGGGGATTTATGTCGAGGGGTTAAGGGAGAAAGTTTCCCCAACCTATCAAAAATATAAACCTATAAACACAATCAAATTCCCGTTACCGTTTGAGGCCATATTGGGGGGGGGGGATTGATAAAGGTGGCAATCTCGCATCTTTATAGTAGTTCGTGTAACATCGCTATTTATTTAGTTGCGTTGTAACGATCTTATTTGAAAAAAAATTATAATAGTCAGGAGTGATTTAATCGGAGGGGGGAAGTAATCACAATGCAATGACACATTATCAAAATCATGTGGAATATCATAAAGAATGGGGGTGGGTGGAAGCAAGGGATGTATTCAGTAAAAGAAAATCGCATTACATCATTATATATTTTTCGCATTGTAACGCGAAACATGATTTGTTTTTAAAAAATTACTTTATTTCAGGAAAATACTGGATAATTTTCAAAGGGAGTAAAATTAAGGAAGTATGACAAAATAACTGGGAGGATCATGGGCGTGGAGTTATGTGGGTGTGTTCTACTGATGCGAGAAGTTTGACAAGTGCATTGGCGTGAGTTCCACACATAAATTTCGAGCCCCGAAACCGCATCAAAAATAAACTTCTCGCATTTTGAGGATCTCCTAAATGCGGGGCGACACCGCTTTGGAGGCAGGTCAAACTGCCGCCCCGGGTCAAGATATGCGGAAACCAACATCTGCCCCGGGGGAAACACAGTGCCGGAGTCGGAGCAAAGGCTAATGCAAAATCAGCCACAGTTGCAACACAACACAGCCTTTTTTGAACTGCAGATTGTGAAAGGTCTGATGTCTCAAAATGCCACCTCCCAGGGGTCATGGGGAGACAGATCAAGCCTTCCCTGGCACAGCATGGCACACCTTCCCTCAGAGCAGCAGAGTTGCAGATAGAAGAGCAGACTGGTGCAGTGCTCCACCCCAGGAGGCAGGTTTAGACTACTGACTGAGCAGAGTTGGGGGGGGGGGGTACAAACCATACTCTGAGCTCTGAGATCTCCCTGTTGAATCATCACCTGCAGGAAAGCAAAACAGACATGTGCAGTAATGGCAACTGTGTACAAGTGCTGCGGTGGACTCAGCTGTGGCTGTGGTGCTCCAGCAGGGACTGGAATTCCAGCCCCAGGGGGAGGGAATTTTATTATCTTTCTCTGACAGGAATTGCCTTGAACCCCTCTTGAAGCAAATGCTGGTGCTATCTAAACTACACTCACCCTTCTGTGCTGAAGTGCTCAGTGACTGCTAATGATCCATCCACTGCAGCACCTTCAGCTGCTGCAAAGGCTCAGATAGTTAAGGGATTTTGGAGCATAAAAACCTTTTGTAGGACTCCCACTCCCACCAGGTTCAGTGAAGGGGGGGAATGACTGGTAAGAACCCCATAATTTGAGAGGAAAAAAAACCTGTTCCAAACTTTTAATCATATAACTTTCTTGTATACAGCATACAGAATTAATCACATTAAGCAAATACCCCATTAAAGTGCACTGTATAGAAGATGAATCCTGGTTGCTCTGCCAAAGATCCATAGGGTGTCTGCCTAGAACAGCAAGGAACAAGAATAGAACTGCATGTTAAGTACCTTTCCCCATCCATAGGAGCTAATGTAACTGTCAGTCAGGTCTGTGATGAACATCTGACATATCTGACAAAACCCAATCCCTATCAAACAGTAAAGCATGAACTTTACCTTAGTTAAAACAATTTCTGTGAAGGCAAAAAGCCCCATCTCTTCAAATAACAATCTGTACATTATCAGTGATACTCTCTGTGTCAAGAGGGAACCATGAGACACATGGATATTATGACTTGGAGGCTGAAACTAAAAGATGTCAACAATTCTAGAGCAGAGTGTACTGACAGAACAGGCCAGGCTTGAGAGAGAGATACAAAGCCTTATGGGGAAAAGAACCAAACAGAAATGGCTACCAGAAAGGAATTGGCCCAGTCTTGCTTGGAATTCTTCCACACTGATCCTAAAAGGGAATGAATGCAAGGCTCACCCAGCAAGCTGCTCCACTGAGTCAATACAGTGGGGCAGCTGCCTGCTTCTTCAAAGCACTGATACGCTCTGTCTTCTCTTGGGGGTGGCAAAAGAACCAGCTAGCAGCCCTGTGGGGGCTGAAAACAACCCTCCTCCAGCAGTTTGCCCAGGGAACTTTCCTGGAATCTCTTCTCCTTGGAGGATAGGGGCCATGGTGCTGGGAGGCTGCTGCTCATGTTGCTTGTGCATTAATGTTAGGCTGGATTGTGAGAGGCAGCACTGGGCTTCATGTGAGGGGAATGAGCAAGCAGGTATGGGCTCTCAGCACTTGCTTACTTGTCATCACATGGTTGCCCTTTCAGGTAGAGTCTCCAGAGATAGGGTATCTGTTAGGGTTCTGCAACAAGATGTGTTAATCACACAGACTTTGCTCTGCCTCATGGGTGTTAGCACAAAGTGTTCTCCCAGTAGTCCTAAGTACCCTCTGTGCTTTTCCCAACACCAAAGTGCCACACTGCTCATGATAAATCTGTGAAAGAGTCCCATGGCACATGCCATACCTAATGAGTCATGGGACTTGAGGGCACATGACATACCTAATGAGTCGTCCTGCTTGGGGTTTGTGTATGACTGTGTGTGGGGGGAGCAGGCAGGCAACAATTAGGTACTGGGTTTGGCTGCCACAGGGGAGGTGTTTTGTTGTGCCCATAGTTGGCATCCTGTGCTCCTCTGGCTGTTTAGGCATGGTCACACTGTGAGGGGGCACTCCCATTTTTGGTTTACATGGTTACCTATGGGCTGTTCCACACTTTTTGCTAGTGTAAATTTCTCCCACTGATGGAGGGACTTTCCGAGGCTGAAATGGATTAGGGAGCTGACTGCTTCCCACCACACTCCCTGGCCCACCCACTTCCATACCAGTGCAGAGACATACACCATTGATGGGTGGCCATCCCAGGACTGCAATGGCAGCTGAGAGCAGCAGGGCAGCCCTGGAGCCCTGTGCCAGCAGAACTGATTAATGAAACAAAATACGGTATCTGGCACCTTGTGTTTAGTACCTGCATTAATACTTTAGTCTCATTTGTATTCTGGGAGCAGCTTTATGAAATAGATGTTGGCAGAAACAGTTTTTACAAGTGCACTCTATATTGTCTCTTAGACCTCCACAGTGGGCCCAAGTTGTTCCTTAGTTGCTGCCTTCATTATTGGGTGGGGGAGGGGAAGACCCCAACTCCAAATCTGAATGAACACCCAGTCTAATTTCTTGCTATGAAACAGAGTGCTTTATATAAGTAATTGACAATAGGATGTAATCATATATCATCTGCTCAAACAGCAAGCAACAGACCAACATTGCCGTTTGTTTTTCAAATCTGAAAATCATATTTTTATTAGTAAGAGCAACCAGAACTCTTTGGTGGGCTGGATATTAAAATAAAAAAGAAGGGAGAGGAAAATCTTTAGATCTTGACAGCATCCTGTATGGAATGTCCTGCCAACATTATCAGGTGTGTATGTGCCTCATGGCAGGTTTCACCCTTGTTCTTGGAGGAGGAAGTCACGCCTCCCCCAAAACTGAAGTCATGCAATTGAAAACATAAAAACAACTCCTTGATTATGTTTCAGGGTTTTTTTTAAAGCATGCATCTCTTTGTTTTAAAATACTCAATCTGTTTATGAGTTGTGGAGAATTCGGAAGTTTACAGGTTTTTTTCTATTTTGGCCGGTTCTAATAAAAGATGTGACCTGGCTTTTGTTTTTAGATTTTGCTTTGTACTGATGCAGCTACAAGCAATCTCTTCATCCAGTTTGTTAAGAGCCGATGCCATCTGCTGGACAGAAGACAAGCAGTCAGTGAGGCTTAGTATCACTGTTTTGTACTTCCGTTCCTTCCTGCATACGCCATCAGCCCTTACAGCTCAGCAGAAGCATTTGAAAATGTGGTTCTTCTTTTAATATTTTACAGAGTATAGGGAATATTTTTCACTAAGCAAAAAGAAGACAAAAAAGATGAAGCAGTCAACTTGCAAAACAGAGAATTGCCTCAGAGTCAATGGATTAACAGACAAAATGATGAGCAAAACTAGAATACAATTTCACAGTGGCGAAAAAGAAATTGAGGGAATGGGGTAGTCCAGCCTAGGTCTGTAGTGCCAGGAGCACATTTTAAAATGGACTTGAGGTCTTTCATGATACCTCCTTTCTGCTGCAGCCACAGGGTGGAGCCACCAACTGCAGGTGATTAGTCCCTGATGCTAATGAAAGGCTGGTGGTTAGAAAAGGAGAGTCTTTTCTCCTAATAGTGCTCTTGACTACTGGTTAAGCCAAGGAGCAGCAATGAACCGAGGGTCAGTTTTGATGATTTTGAAACCTGGAGGGTGACTGGACCTTTCCAGGAGGGAGTTCCTGAAGGACTTTGGTTGTTGGATCTTTTGCCATTAACCTAAGGGTGAGGCAATAGCTAGCTAAAGTTTGTTATTTTCTTTTACACTGTATTGGGGTTTACCTGCCCTGTTAAATAAAATTTGCTTTAAACTGTTGTTAACCTGTCTCTGTGTTTGCGGCTTGCCAGGCATCAATGCCTATCGGCCCTACTTTAAGAAAAGGCAAAAATCATAAGACAGCTTTGGGGAGCTGGAAATTGTTGGGGGGAAATTAGGGTGAGCTGGGTCCTAGACCTAACCTAGACTGATGGCAGCAGTAAGACGTCCCCTGGCAATAAGCCTTAGGCTGGCCTCCCTCGAGGGAGTGGGGAGGTGGTTCAGGGAACCCCTGGGCTCTATAAGGCCACATGAGGGTTTTGGCAGGAAAACCCACACATGCTCAGATTGCCTAAATTGTAGGCTTTTAAGCTAGAAAAATCATTCTCTGCAGCCAGGATGCACATGCATGGTCCCAGTGTGGGGCTGCACATGAAGATGCACAATGAAATTAATGTTCATCATGAATTTTAGGCAGTTTTTGGTTCACAAAGTGATGTTTGTGACCTGAAGACCTGCCACAAACTTCCACTAAATTTGAAGCACTTTGTGGCAGTTCATGAAGGTCCAAACAAGCTATTTAAACCCCTATCTGCTCTTCATGAAAAATGACTGCGCTCCCCACCACTCAGCAGTTTGGTTTAAATGGCTCAGAGCTGCTTTCTGCTCTTTGTGAAAAGTAGCAGAAAGCAAAGGATGAAATGGCTGGAAGACATTTTATCCTCTGCTTTTTGCTCACCACTGAAAGCTGTGGGGAGCAGAAAGCAAGGGGTGAAATGGCAGGGAGGCATTTCACCCCCTGCTTTTTGCTTGCTTCCAGAAGCTGTTGCAAGCAGAAAGTTGGGATGAAATAACTGGGAGGCATTTAACTCAATTTTTTGCTTGCTGCAAAAAGTGGCAGTGAACAGAATGCAGAGGGTGAAATGGCTTGCTGTTTAATCTTCTAGTTTCTGCTCCTTTCCACTTTTTGCAGGGAACAGAAAGTAGGGGTCGAAATGGCTCATGAACTTATACAAACTAGTTTGGTTTGCAAACTGTCATGTTTGTTATTCAGGCACAAAACACAGCACAAAAATGTGATTCATGCCTATGCCTACTTAGAAAAGTACAATGGTCATGAACACCTAATCCCAAAATGACAGGAAAAACTAGATTTTTTTTGGTTTTTATTAAGCCACTTTCAAGTTCTCTAGCAATTATTTCTTTAGTCATACAAGAGACTTAATCAGTAAAAAATGTTTAGGATATACTGGACATCACAATGACTCTTTAGCAAAGGACTGAGTAGTGTGTCTAATTTATTTTTTCTGGGAAAATTATTACTCATATTGATTTTATATTAGAAAGTTAATTGATTTTTGTGGATTATACTTTTGAAATCTGCCCGTCTCATGTAGGCTAAACAATGGGCAACAAAAATGGACCCCCTATATCCTTACTACAGCTAAAAGACTCATATTGCAACACTTAAAATATAAAAGCTATCCTCTGGCAAATCAATGGATATCAGCATTAGAATGCAAGACATATAGATGGTAATTGTGTATCAGGTATTTGGAAACTGTTTACAGAAACTTATGTGTAGACCTATCACCGCTGTTACATTTTTGTCTTGTCTTTAAGTATCTTTCATTTTTCAAAAAAAAAAAATACTTGCTGGATTGTTCCTCCCCCTCCTTGTTCTTTTTTCTATTTCTTTTTTTGGGGGAAATTTTTTTTAAAAAATCAGGCAAGAGACAAAGAGTATAGCTAAGGCAGATCTTTTTTATTTTTTGGAAAAACAAAATGTAGCTATTTTAATAATATCAGCATAATTTCTAGTGCAATTTTGCCACGGTAGTATATTTTGAACCTCAGTATGAAAGCAATATTTTGCTCAGCATAATTGTATCTCAAAGTACACAAAAAATAGCCTGAAAATCCAATGGCTAATGAAAATATGGTAACAAACACTTACAAAAACCAAAATTGCACCTATGCCTCAAATGGTCAGATATTTATCTGAGTGCTTCTGAGCATTGCATGTATCGATGTCCCACAATTCTATGCAAATACTATTCTATGTTTCCATCTCCTAAAAATGCTCTGTCCTTAGAGATTGTCTTTTGCTGTTTCAGGAAAAGTTTGGAAAAAGTTTGTTTTTAAAACAAAAAAAAATGCAAAGGATTTCCATGGAACAATTTTAATTATCTTGCTGTAGATGTCCATATTAATTTCAAATATTTCTTTGTATTTAAATAAGACATGTGGTTTGGCCTAATCTATATCAATTCCATGGGGAAAAAATTCTGGTGTTTAAATGTTACAGTAATCCAAAATAAATCCACTGGAGTGGTCAAACATGTCTAAACATACAGTACGAGCTAAAACAGGATCCTGTAGCAAGTTCTCTACATTTAGTGCTCTTGAAATACCAAATGCTTAATGTACCAGTGTAGGTTTCACACTCTAATAAAGGTAACTACAAAATAATGCATTTTTCTATCACATCAGATTCACCTACATACACATGCAGATGTGCTTAAATCTGCACAATTTGAATAGTTTTTCAAGGCAATAAGATTATTCATTAGATCGGCATTGAACATTTCTTTAAAATTTGGAGATCTGGCAATAAAAATACACAAAGCCCAATTCTGTTCATATCTGTTTATAGTTCCACTGCATTCAGTAACCTCTGCTCCCCCATAAGTAGACATGCAACCCTATTTTTAACAGCTTATGTCAAAACCCCCAAGCATACATAAGTCATATGTATAGCTTATTCACATTACTTGGAAGGAAGTCCCGCTTGAGTTCAACAGACCTTATACCAAGAATGTGTGCACAGTACTGAAGTCACGTATATTTCAAAAATGACACAGGGTTTTAGTATACGTTTAGTAAGTGCATCTTAAGATGTAAACACAGTGATTTCTGCCCCCCCCCCCACCAAAAAAAGGGTACATTTTTAAGTCTTACATGTGAATCCTGATTTCTATATTGTTTTGACTAAGGCACAAAGCTATATGATTTAACTCAAGCAGAATGGCTGGCATTTAATCAGAATTTCTGCTAAGATATGTCAGATGATGATGATATAAGAGCTTTGCTAATATTTTATATCCTAGTCCTAAATATCTGTGTGAATCTATTTAATGGCACAATAACATTACTATAATGCAGTTATAACATGCTGTGTGGTGGTGTGCTTACACAGCAGCAGGTACCCCTCTTTTTATCACATTATGTTTCATATACCACATGCTAAGATTGCAATGTCAATCACTACCAAGTACAGAAAACTGGTTTAACACAATTTTTCTAACTTGAGGAATATGTCTTAAGCAAGCTTAAGAATAAGCCTTAATGTTAACAGTGTAAACAAGCATTTAAAATTAAGTACTGCAGGTTACTGATTCCAGGACCACAACTACATTCACTTGCAGAACATTCCTGATCTGTATGAAAAAGTAGGTGCTTTGACCTGTAGATATTCTGTGTCCTAAGGACAGGAAAAGATACATTTTAAAATATGTTTGGTTTTTCCTGTTCTCTCACTATGCTTTGTCTATAAAATATTATAAAACAAGCCCTATCAAATATCCTAGTTTGAAGTCCTAAAGCTGTGAAATCAAACATACTACTCTGGGGAAATATTTTGCATCCATGAGAAAGCCCACAGCATCTCACATGGAAGGTGTTCTTTCAGTCCCACAGGGCTTCACCCCCAGAACATGAGCCCTAGAACATACTAACACTCCCCTGCAATTCCAGCTTGCAGAGGAATATCTGTATGGGGAGTGTCTCCTTCCTAATAATTAGCTCTTTATTAAGCCCCTGAATTGGTAGCATTAGTGTGTTGTTGCAAATTAGTGTGTTGTTCTTAATGGGTGAGGTGGGGGGGGGGGGGAGATTCCCAGACTTTGCCTTTTGGAAGCTTCAGCCAGCTAAATAGCTAACATTTTATCATCACACATACACTTTGTGCAGAAACCTCTTAAAAGCTCACTTCATACCACTTTCTCTAGTGCATAAATATTAAATGTTTAAATAATTCTTAACAATGCGCTTAACAAATTTGATAGTTTGTTCTTAAAGGCTTTGGCGTAACTTATTGTGGCTTGTTCAGCTTGCTACAGGAGAATGGCTATGGCAAAAACATTAACAACACAGTTCATAGTTCGATTTTCCCATCTGACTGTGCAGGTACCTAAAATGGATTTAAGAAAAAAAGGAGTCAGGTTTTCATTTTTGAGCAGGAAACCCATCAAACGCAAATTCCCTTGCAAAAATAACCAACAAACGAATTTTCTACTAAACAGAACACAATAGAATGTAGCAATGCAAGCATAACCTTGATTAGTAGGAAATGGACTGCAAATGACAAGGTACAAGTTATTACTACTTGTAAATCAGGGCCTTAAATGGAAAAAAAAATCCAAGTGACAAGGGACTTGTGTTTTGCAGAGTAGGCAGCTGCACTGCACTGCCATTTAACCACATTTCTGGCACTAAGAACCAAACAACGCAAATACCTGCAATTGCCTGGAGTGTTCCCCCCAATGTATTTTTTGTGGTAAAAACAACTATGAAAGGCTCATATTTTGAATGGATGACCACTGGGAGAAAGGACAACTTAACCCTTTCTCTGACAGTCTTTTTCTGCTCACTCAAACCTTTCCTCCCAAACTGTGTTTTTCTTCTTGGCCAAAAAATATGCAGGGCCTTATCTATTCCTGTGGGACAGCAGGCAGTTTTGGGGTGGGGAACAGGGATGGGCATGAACCTAAAAAATTCAATTCAGGGTGGCCCCCAAACTGAACAAAGGCCACCACCCAAACTGAGCCAGTCCAGTGAGTTCAGTTCCCCTTTCTCCTGGCCATAGCTTACTGCACTCAGGAGAAAGGGGAGATCAAATGGGAAGAGTTAAACCCCTTTATTTGGCTTCTCCCCTCTTCAAAGTGTGGGAGAGCGAAACCAACAAGTGAAATGGCTCACAGGCATTTAAACTTAACAGTTCAGTTGCAAACCCCACACTGCTCAGCTGTTAGGTTTTCATGAACCCAAACAGCCGAAACGGACAAAAGTCCAGTAAATGTTTGGAGACTGCAAATCGACTCACTTTTGTGCAGAATTTTGGCTTGTGAGCCAGTTCATGCCCATCCCTAGTGGGAAAGCAGCAGGCAGTGAAGCATCTGCTTCCCATTTAGCCTTCTACTGTAGCTGCTTTTAATTAAAACAAAGAATTGGAAAAAAAATTACAAGCAACTGTGTTTTGTTTGGACCTAATTATTCTCATTCCAGAAAATACAAACTACATTATTTTAAATACCATGTCAAACATCCTTTCAATGCCCTGCCACAAATTCTGTTAGTCTTTAAGGTGCTACTGGACATTTGCTCTTTTATATTGCTATCGACAGACTAACGTGGTTATCAGGGGTCATTTTGTAGAAAAATAGGTGGTGGAGCTCACCCAGGGATTGTTATGCAGCTGCACATACTATTCAGTGGACAAGGAGGTAGAACTCTCAGGAGGAGGTGGAATTCTCAGAAAGGTTCAGGAGCTGTGCTCTTGTGAGCTCCCACTGAATCTGAGGCCTGGTGGTTACCCATATTGCTCAGCTGTTACCCTTTCCATTGTTACATATTGCATTTCACATTAATAATTAGATAAATGAAATAAATGAGAAAAATAAAATACATACATACATACAAATAAAATGAAATCTATCTTCTGGGTGGCAGTACTCACCATCAGTTGTGGTATCCCAAAAACAGGAGCTTGCTGTGTGCAACCCTGCTCCACACTTCTGCATCACTGCACATGTTACTGAAGGAAAAAAAGCACACAATTACTGGATTTGTTATGTCAGTTACACATGGGATGGTTGCCCAGGCTTTGATGATATTAGGAAGTGAGGTTTTTTTCCTGCTTCCCCACAGCACTGTGGTGTTCCTATGCACCTCCCAAGCTTACCCAGTCTTTTCTGAGACCTTTTTCAAACTCTCTGTGATGTTTTAGGAAAGACCCACATCTTCTTTGTCTTGCCCCCATCCCCTGCTGTGGCCATTTCCTCCTGCCACCAAAGGGATTTTTAAAAATAAATCAATCAATCAATCAGCATTATAACAATCTGTTTATTACTTTGAATTTCCAGATTTCATTTTGTTAAAACAGCAAGTTTATAACCCCTTTCATTATAGAGATATGCCTTGACCCAATGTAATCTGAAAAAAGGGGCTACAACTTAATTTTTTAGAAAAAGCTTGAAATGTAGGCTGCAATCAGACTACAAGCTTGATGTGATCTGGCAGCCCCTCTAATTACACTATTTTATTTCGAAACAAGAAGTTTTGATCAGACATCCCACCCTGAACCGACTTCACTGTGCACTTTCCCCATGGTCAGTCATTCAGATTGTTATGGCATCCTTTTTGTTTGTTTGTCTTTCATGCATGCACTTAAGTGTGTATCTGAAGCTCTACTCCTCTTTCACAGCTTCACAATCCCTCCACCAAGTACTGTGCCCCCCACCCCCCTCAGCCTCCTTCTAATTGCTTCTCTTCCTTGGAATACATGGAGGAGAGAGTGTAAGCATCGTGCATATTTATATGAGAGTAATCCCACTGACTTTAGTACATTGACTCTTGTGGGGCAGGGAAATCTGCCATGTGGCAGTCCATGTACTGCTTTGCTGTAATAGGGAAACCTAACATGCCCTTTTCTGTATGGAAAACACCTTAATAAAGCAAATCAGAGATAAATTATTCAGACAGGCACACTTTCCCCCCCATTAATGTTTTATAGTATCGAACAGTCTAAATGGGAATGCAAGAGTAAGACAAGCTGCATTTATACTATGTTATCTCTCAGCTAAATCTCTAGGGTTTACTTTTGAAGGCATGTGAAGCTGCCTTGTACTGAATCAGACTACTGGTCCATCTCTGTCAGTACTGCCTGCTCACACTAGCAGTGGGTCTCTGTCTTTCACAGCATCCATCACCTCTGAAATGGAGATTCTGGAGACTGAACCCGGGACCTTCTGTGTGCCAAGCAAATACAACAGGGGTCTTCAGCATGGTGCCCATGGGTGCCATGGTGCCCACTAACACCTTTCCTAGTGCCCAGCAAGTGTCTGTAGAAAGTGGTAAGGGCTGGGGGGGTTTCCCAGCAAGGCTTCTGACTGGGCACTGGAGATGCAGATTTTTAAAAACACTGCTTTGGCAACAGATGCGATCAGATGAGATGTAACTGAAGGTAAGTTATGGCAACCATTTTGTAGCTGGCTTCACCTCCTGCAGTAGCTGTTTTGTGGCTGCACCCACCATGCTGTGTCAGAAGTACAAAGGTGCCTGCAGGCTCAAAAAAGTTGAGGAACACCATTGTGCTCTTCTACAAAGTCCTGCTTTCTCAGGAAAAGAGGCGTATTCCTCCTTTTTAAAAAGTGGAATGTTCTCTTCAGAAAGCCTGAGATTCAACGTTTATGCAGAGTCTACTGAATATGTCTAGTTAATCTACTGGTGCAGTATAATCAGTAGCCTTGGGGTGAAATGATCTTTCTGGTAGTAATAAATCCCTTTATAAATAAGTACAGCTTTATTGCACTTGGAAGCAAATGAGCCAAACATGGAATATCTTTCTAAAGGAATTGTCTATCTCTATCTTTAACTTTACTGTTTATATGGCTATTGCCTTAAGAAAAAGTTAGAATTAAAAATTATTTTAAAAGACCTTACTCAGTATTTTCTCTTGTAATTGATTATTGTGGTATGAATTTTGCCACCAACATAGTCATTTGTATCCAAAAGCAGCCATGACACCTGTGCTCACACACTCAGCAATTCTGTATTTTTAAGTAAAGCAGTGACCAAATTAACCCTCAACCCATTAAATATAGAGCACTCCATAATCATGTTTGATATTTTCAATTTTATCATGAGCATCTTAATAATAGAGTATGATACTCTATTATATCTGTCCTCCAAACCCCTGAAGGAAGAGTGTTTATTCTTGCTAAAGTAAAAGCTCTTCACCATTGAAGTGATGTCCTTTAAAGAAAACCATTTGAGTCTAAAGGAACTGTCAATAAAATTCCACCTTCTATTAATCCAACCTTATTCATTGGACAATCTGGCATGTTCTTTTCTATAATGGTATAGTGTCTCCCTGTGAAAAGGTAGGGAGTCCTGAATGAAAGTTGCAAACCCCACTCCCAATTCTTCTCTATGCTAGCTGCTCCCTCCCTCATAAGCTGCATCTATATCAATATTCCACAGCAGCATAGTCTTTATATAATTCTAGGATGATTGTGGGTCGGGTTTATAAGATCATATGTAGAACAATCAGGAAAGTGCTGTGGAAACTTGTGCTTTCCTTGGTTCAGACTATAAATTATACAAACACTCCAAACTATACAAACACTCCAGCTTAACTGCCATGACAAGAAGAAAAACAGATTGGATTCATACCCGACCCTTCATTTGGAGTCTCACAGTATCTTACAATCTCCTTTTCCTTCCCCTCCCTACAACAGACACCCTGTGAGGTAGGTGGGGCTGAGAACTGCTTTTGAAAGAAACTCCAGCAGTTGCATGTGGAGGAGCGGGGAATCAAACCTGGGATGGTTCTGCACTCATGTTGCTCCGGGGCGGGCTTCTGTTTTGGGGTGAAGCAAGCTGGCGATTTCCCACCAGTTGCTCCGCACCTGCATGTTGCATGGGGCAAACCCGCGATTTGCCCTGCCACAGTGTAAACCTATGGCTATAAAACAGGTTTACACTACAGCGTGGAGTAACTGGTGCAAAATCACCAGCTTGCTCCACCCCAAAACGAAAGCCCACCTCGGACCAACATGAGTGCGGAATCACCCATGGTTCTCCCAGATAAGAGTCTGCACACTTAACCATTACACCAAACTGGCTCTGAGAGAACTAAGACCATGTACTCTTGAACATTATTTTTTGTTCACTACTCCTCCCTGCCCTCTCCAGAACTCCAAACCTGCAGTAAATCACCCATTTCTGCTTGGCTTTCAAAACAAGAAATACCTCAAGAGCCAGTTTGGTGTAGTGGTTAAGTGTGCAGACTCTTATCTGGGAGAACCGGGTTTGATTCCCCATTCCTCCACTTGCAGCTGTTGGAATGGCCTTGGGTCAGCCATAGCTCTCACAGGAGTTGTCCTTGAAAGGGCAGCTGCTGTAAGAGCTCACTCAATCCCACCTACCTCACAGGGTGTCTGTTGTGGGGGGGAGGAGAAGGTAAAGGAGATTGAGACTCTGAGGCTGGTTTCACACTGTGAAATTGACATGATTTTATCCCATTCAGAAAAAATCCACTAAAGTTTGAACCATTTCTGGGCAATCAGATAGCCGCTGCTGAAGCTGCAGGATCCCAGCAGTGGTCAGTGGTTGCCCATTCACACTGCTAGCCCGGCTCAACCACAGACCCACTGCGGAAAGGATTGTCTCTTTTAAAAAAGCCTCCATATGTGCGCTCAATTGGAGAAGCGCACCTCGGAGAGGGGTGAGAGGAACCCCTGCCACCTTGCCAGAAATGGCTTGGCGCAATCACACAGCTCTTCCGCTTGTGAGTTGCCCACGGGCATTCAGAGACAGCAGCTGATTATGCAACCTACATACGATTCAGGGGGATGCTACCAAGAAAATCCAAGTCGCTTTCTGATGCGGATAGGAGGCGTCTGCAGATGGGGTGAGAATGCGTGCAGCTCGGAGGGCAGATGTGCTTGTGTGATCGTGCACTTTTAATCTGAATGGAAGGCAGGGCTAGGTCAGGGCAAATCTCCTGTGTGAAACCACCCTGAGATTCAGAGTATGGGGTGGGATATAAATCCAATATCATCATCATCTTCTTAATTCTGGCCTTAACCAGCAGACAACCTCCCCAAGACAAGGGTTAATAAATGAGATACAGGGTGAATGGCATAGGATGGCAGTGATATATAGTAAATTACTCCTCCTGTTGATCAATTCTCCTTGGTCAGTGAAATCTCTGCACCAGTCTTGCTTTTCTCTACACTGACAAACTTAATACGCACATCTTGTTCTTGCCTGGATCCTATCCTCTTTGCCAGCCCTTTAAGTCCACAAGAGAATTTTCAGGAAGTTGTTTGTTGTTTTTATTTCCCATTCAGGATCTTCACTGAACAAAGGAATCAATTAAGACTAAATATTTATTTTGGGCATTTTTACAGCATCTCGCTAGAGTCCTGTTTGAGAGAAGGGGCAGAACCTTCTGCTCTGGCAGCAGCAGACCTTCTCAGGAGCACTTCCAGCAAAACTGAACAGGATCTCGTCTTCCTCTGTTTAGTTTAGGATAGTCATTTCAGCTGGATTCCCCAGCTCTCTCTGGCTCACTCCACTGCTGGAGTTCAAGAATGAATACTGCTTACCTTGGGGGCCAAGGTTCTTTCAGACCTGACATAGTCCATGATACAAGGAAAGTTTTAAAGCAATTAGTGATGAACTTTCCACTTGGCTGGAAAATTTCCTCAGCCAGCAGTGCATGTAGCAGACTTTGAGACAGCTATGACTCTTGGGATGTGACAAGAGCCTAAGAGTGATATAATTAAGAACCTGGCTCACAAAGTGTGTGTGTTTAAGCCAAGGGGAGTAGAATGGCAACCAGCAGATTAAAGAGAGATCCTACCTGAGGTCATAACATGGTTGGATCTAGAAAGAGTACAGAAAACAGTGCAGAGCTGGAAAACAAGACTCCCCTTCTCAGCCAGGAACACGGCCACAGAACGACGTGGTGGAGAGATCCAGCCAGGGAGCATAGAGGCCCTTGACTATGGTACACTAAACAGTAATTAAGGAGGTAGGGAATAGGGCCCCAATCCTCCTGTAATTTAAGCAATGTGCTTCCCAGTTAAGATTAGTAAACCTCCTGGTAATTTATGCTTCCACCAAACCCTTCCTTGCTATATGAGTCTGAAGATGTATATGTATACAGTTTAAATAAGTTTTACAGGTCCACTATAAATCAATCACTTGAAGCAAGTTTCCTTGACTCGCAGAACTCACTATGTAATATTCTGCAATTACTTTTACAAGTGCTGAAAAACATTACATCTAAGGAGAAGTAAAATGTGAGCCCCAGGGTTGGATCCAGGCAGCTTTTCTGCTAGTGAAAAAGAAAGAAGTCCTCTTTGATCACAAACAAATACTACGTTTGGGGACACGGAACTTGAATGTAAAAAAGTCATGTGGGATGTGACAAAGTAGGAACTGGGCACTATTAAATGGAAAAGATGGCTGGATCCAATCCACAGTCTCTTAGATCTCAGCCCAACATTAGCCTACTTTTATTACAATAGAAGTCCATAGGAGAACAAATCAAATGAACCTTCAGTGCTCTAAAGTGCAGAAGAAAATACATGGAACCTGCAAAGTATTTCCTCTCTCCAGAAGTGGATCTTAAAATCATTTAGATTTAGCCAGAAATAACAAAATCTCCACACACACACACACATACTTACCAATGTACTTATACGTCTTCCCCAGCTTTACCAGATGTGTTAGAGACTGTTCTACTATAGCTGCAGTCCAATGATTAACTTTGTCATGATTGTAATCTGCCTTACCCAGAACACCTTCTATGCACTGGATACGGAAAAAATAATAAAACATATATGGATCAATTTATACTTTGAATTCACTCCAACAACACTATGCAAAGTAACTCAAATGTTGCAAATGGTTCTTATTTGTCTCTTATTCCAAGTTGTAGATCTTAGAACCACAGTTCACTCGGATAAGTCTTAGAACATTGTATATTTCTATTCAGCATCCATCACAATGGAAAAATTGGCAGAAACAGAATGTACAAGAACATTTAGCATTCTGCTGTGGCTCCTACTTTGTGTAACGGTCTACCTGAAGAGGTCAGGAAAGCTTCCAAGTCTCCTGGCTTTCCAGAAACTATGCAAAACTAAACTTTTCTGTACACGTAACAGGATTGCACAATACAAAATGGTTCACAAAATGGTTCACAAGTTTACTTGGATAAGTTATTAGGGACTGTTGTCTGTACTGGTGTGTATAGATTACTGTTAGAAAGATCCTATTATGTTATTTTTGTATTGCTTACTGTGTCATGTTAATATTTATGCTATGCTTCCGTTCTTTCTGGTGGTTCTCAGATTCTAAAATCCTAATGCACTGATTATTAAATGTACCAGTTTGTTGATTGTGCTGACTCACTATGGGTAATCCACCTTGACCCCGTGAGAAAGGGATGCTATAAATAATGTAAATAAATAAATATTATACTGCATGCGTTACACTGTTAGAGCTATAACTCTGAGTTACTACCATTAACACTGTAATTCAGGAAGGACAATGTTATGTTGAGCAGCTTCTCTGTCAGAGCTAACTCCAGAGTCACACAATCACAATAGCTACAGAAATTTATGTTAATGTAACAACACTCCACAGACATACCTATGGCACTAGTGGAGATGTAGTTCATGGAGAAGTCACAGCCGCAATACCCAGGTTTAATTCCTGACCACCCTCTGAGCTGTCATTTGCTCTACTCCTTCTATCTAGCTGTGCTGGAGCCCTATGTTCGTATGGCTTCAAGAGGAAATTGGATAAACATATGGAGTAGAGGTCCATCAGTGGCTACTAGCCACAGGGTATAGATGGAACTCTGTCTGGAGAGTGATGCTCTATATTAGGGTTTGTAGAATCTTTCGGGCTCAAGTGCCGTGTTCTACTGGAGAAAGTTTTCCTTCCAGACGTTTCGTTCTCAGCTGTGGAGAACATCCTCGGTGGCGTTGCAGCCGGAGAAGGCGCTCTGACCTTCTTGGCTGCTGTACATTGAGTGGGGCCAGGGCTGCTGGAGAGCTGCTATTTCTAGGCTGGAGAGGGTGTGATGAAAGGGCAATTGGTTTGTGGATGTGCCCATTGTTTGGTGGGGCTCTATATTCCTGGTGCTGTGGGGGGGGGGGCCAACAGTGGGAGGGCTTCTAGCGTCCTGGGCCCACTAGTAGACCTCCCATTGGCATCTGGTTTTTTGGCCACTGTGTGACAGAGTGTTGGGCCACTGACCTGATCCAATATGGCTTCTCTTATGTTCTTAAGACAACTGCTATGTTTCGTCAATAAATCTTCCCTCCTTACTCTCCTGTTCATGAGGCCCAACAAGTGGGGTAGTCATTACACAAGCAATAGCTGGGGGTGAAGAGGAGTGAGTTTGTCAGTATCAAAGAGATAAAACTCCTCATGAACTCTTCTACATTTGCCATTCACTACTCAAGAGTCTAAATATTCAGAATCTGACAGCATAACAATGATTTGCAGCATTTCCTACAGGATATTTTAGGCTGCAATTGTACATACTGTTTGGCTGCTTAAATCCTATTGTTTTCTACAATATTTATACAGCTTTCCCCAATGCAAGATTACAGCCCCACTGTATGATGTAAATTCTGCATTATCCTGAGCAGAATGAAACAGAACAAGTACAGAATGTTTACTGGAAAAGTGTGTAAGGAAGCTGGATGTTACAAGTACATCTATTAAGGTGCTCAGGTATGTTCACCACTCCATTTGGGAATTACCCTCCCAAAGCAACTGCAAACATATTTTTATCAATTGACATTCTCAGATCTTTTACTTTGGGAAGAATGAATGTTCTTATCATATGCCAATAGAACACGCAGATACACATATGATAAAATAGAAACTATTGAACATATGATTATGGAGTGCCCTATATTTAATGAGTTGAGGACTAATTAGTCACCTCATTTAAAAATACAGAATTATTAAATGTGCAATGGCTACTATTGGATAAAAATGATTGTGTCACCCTCTCAGTGGCAAAATTCATAGGGACCACAATTAAATATAAGAAAATAATACTAAAGTCTTTCAAAACAATTTTTGGTTCTAACTTCTGCTTAAGGCAATAGCCGTAGGAGCAGTACTAGATAAGAGATAGAATGTTTACTGCTGGTTAAGATTAGAGGTAATTGACACCAAACGTCTTGACTATATTCAAAATCTTAGATATCTGATATTCAGAATTTCCTGTAAATATACTGAATATGCCTTTCAAGGATTCCCATTTTTTCCTAATGTTATTAGAGAATAGACAAAACAGCGTAGTAATCACAACAGCAAATTATAGTAAAAATGTATAGCTTACATCCTTTACAATACCGTGGGCTTCTTCAGCATTGAAAGTCATCTGTAACAATAAAAAAACCCCAACAATAGCATGTCACAATATTTGAGGAAGAAAAATGAAACAGAGCTTTCATATTGTACCTATTTTGCAGCCACTCCATGGTTACCAATAAATTACCAATGGGTTCAGGTCAAGGTACTGGGTAATAACCTTCATATTCCATAATGGCCTTGGATCTACATACTTGCAGGATCAGCTTTCCTTCTGTCACCATGATAGCTTTGCTCATTTGAGGGTGCTACTCTGCAAATGGGTAACTGAACATGTAGATAGATACAAGTAGTCAGTCGTGTTGGTCTGAAGTAGTAGAACAAAATAGGAGTCAAGTTGCACCTTTAAGACCAACTTAGTTTTATTTAGAACGGAAGCTTTCATGTGCTTAGAAAACTAAATTGGTCTTAAAGGTGCAACTTGACTCCTATTTTGTTCTTTCTGAACATGTGCATTCTCTGTTATGACTCCCATCTTGTGGAACAGCCTGCCTAAGGTCAGGAAGGCTCCCACTCTTGTCATTTCTCAGAATGCACAAAACAGGAATCTGTTTTTATAAAGGGCTTAGAATTGCAATATAAAGGAAATCCAGGACAGCATTTTTACAAAAGAGTAGGATTTCAGTCTATTCCAAAATTCATCGTACATATGTTTACTTTACTGCATTGTCTTCTACCTTCTAACCCACTCTTTACATTGTTTATGGTATGTCATTCCTGGACAGTTTTTAGATTGCATTTCTTTTTTTAAAAACCTGTAATCCTAGTCCTATTGTGCTATTTATTGGATGTTATATAATTGATTTTTAAAAAATATTTTGCAATCTGGCTTGAGTTTTAGTGAGAAAGTGGATGATAAATGAAGTAAACAGATAAATAACCAATCATCAACATGATTTGCACACCTACCCTTTTGTAGTAGGCCCAGAAAAGGCCAGTGTACATAGCAGATAGATGGGGATCTCACCTAGAAAGTCCTAAGAAAAAACAATGTATATTTCTTGGGTAGGTGGGAATACGTGGGAGGAACCATATTAAGATTGGAGACTTTTGCCTTCTAATCAGAGTGAGACAATTACCTCTTTCTATAGAAACATACAGAAAAGTACTGCCAGTTTTCTTTCGACAACATCAGGAATCAGGCTTCCCACTGTGGCACGCAGCCAGCAGCGCACAGAGCGAATTTTTAGTCTCATCATTGCCTGCACTCTGGCGGTGGGTTCAAAGCAGCGCTTGGAGACAGAGGCCGCTTTAATCCGGCACTTCATCCAGGCCTGCCACTTTAGCTCGGCTACTTCATCATATGTTTCCCGCCTTGTCATGAAGAGGCAATTGCCCGGCTTGTCAACCGGCATGAAATTCAAGCACCTAGCCAGCGCCCTACGGACCCGAAAGAATACGCTTCCAGTGGCTGGAGGAAATGTTGTCCGAGGGGTCTTCTTCGTTATTCATCTGCCAATCACAGAACAACTAAACAACTACATCCGCACAGAACAACTAAACAACTATATCCGCACAGAAAGTCTCCACGAAAAACGAAATCAATCCGCCCAGGGGATGATTCCGAGGAGAGGCGGGGGTGGGAAGGAAAACTGAGAACAGTCCAGGTCAAGGCTAATCTAAAGGGAAGTGCGAATTACCTCATCGTTATGGGGATGAAACTCCTCCATGTCCGCAGGAGCTGCTGAGGCGGCGACCTCCTTATTCTCGGATCCGGCAGCCCTAGATCAGCAGCCCCACCTCTCGGTCTGAGGGATGGCAGTTCTTTCTGCAGCTCCTCCTGCCGGCCAAAACGATTAACTACTTCGCTAAACCACGGGAAAAGGAGCCTTTCCACAGGGCCTGCGGGCGTGGCGCGAATCGCTACCGGAGTCTCTAGTCAGTGCCAGGCCTGAATCCATCTGACGTAATAGTACTCTGAGCATGTGCAGACAGGTGTACTCAGCTTGTTCCGTCGCGTATGGGTTTTCTGAGTGGAGTGCTCAGAATCTATTTTAGTATAAGGCAGTTACTTGAATAAAGGCGTTTTATTCGTTAATCGTCGTGACTGATCTGATTTTATCTGCACAAGTCTGCATGGATCATACAACAGTCCTTAAGAAAAAAAAGGCCTTGCGCTTCTTTTTATTTTTAGATGATGCTCACCACTGTTGCCATAACCAGCGTTTAAGAAGCATTAAGGGAATATATGGCTTCTTCCACCCATGGTTTTGCACATTTCTTTTTAAGCCATATTTTAGTTGTTTCTTGTTTAATCAGTGACATCGCTTTAATCAATCAAAAGATTTTTAATCTATTCATTTAACTAATAGGCTAAATCTCACTTTCCTTCTTTTTAAGAATTAATCCAAAACCTAAAGTCAAACCCCTTTTTTGTACTTCTTAGACTATAGTGTGACACTATAATTAGTTAATCTTTCAGTGACTTATAAAAATGTGTTTTGATCTGGAAAAATGTTGAACAGCTACTTTACTTCAGGACAATGGAGATCTTAGGACCCAGAAATAATGAATAAAGATTTCTTAAATTAGTATGAACTTCAGCCTTCCATGGTGTCAGGGAAGGAAGGGGTAGGGCCCCCCAGACTGACCAACAGAAATCTCTTTATTATATTGATGAAGTTTTGTGTATGCTTTCTGGTTTCAGGGTCATTCACATTGGCACACGTGAACAGTTTATGGGTAAGGGAAGAAAATGCGATTAAAATAATTTATATTAGCCATACCTAGGCCAGCCCCTCTTGCAGTGCTTTAACCGGTTTGGGGCAGTATCCATCCTATGCCAAAGTATTCCTTGAGGGGTAGAATTTGACTTGAAGGATGCATGTGCCAATCCCTCCCCCAAGAGATCTTTCAATTATGAGGGAGCTATCACCCTCACAGATTAAAGAGTCCCTTGGGGGGAACATTGAGGTCAGAGCAAGCATGAGGGCCAATTCTCTCCTTCCGATTTAATGGAATGAAGAGGTTCCATTAATCAGAATTAGGATGATGGGATGGCCACATCTTTCTGCATTCTGTTGCCAGTGCTGCCATGTCAGAATGAAGGTAGTACTTAAAAGCAGCCCTCAGTCTCCACTGGTTTGGGGGTGGGGAAGGTAAGAGTAAATTCAAGCTCTCAGTGTTTTTCAATAAGGGTATATTTACTTCTGTAGGGGTGCTGTTCTGCCCTTGTTTTAACTCCAATCCCATCCATACACCCAACATCAATTTTACTAGTATAGATTACATCAGGGCTTTTTTGTAGAAAAAGCCCAGCAGGAACTCATTTGCATATTAGGCCACACCCCCTGGCATCACTATTTTACATAGGGCTTTTTTGTAGGAAAAGCCCACCTGGGCCTCATTTGCATATTAGGTCACACCCCCTGACACCAAGCCAGCCGGAACTGCGTTCCTGCTCAAAAAAAGCCCTGGATTACATGAATTTGCAATGATTTAAGTGGAATTTTCTTCCAAGCAATAGTTTTCAGACTGGGACATGGCACCACACTCCTATCCAAAATAACCAGATATGTTTTCTGCATAATTGCTCTGATCCAGTATTTTGTGTGCATTCTGGTACACACATGCAACTTCTGAGTACATTTTCCTGGTTATTTCACTTAAGGAGCTGGCTATGTATATATCCTTTGGTATGCATGGAACTGCCAGTTTCTTCTTTAATGAAAATTTTTGTGCAAAGAAGAAAATGCATGAGTGTGCCAGGTTCATGCTTCAAAAGATCACAAGAACTTAAATTTAGTATAACACTTCTACAAGATGGATGTTTTTCCTAACTATATGTATTCTGCAGTATCTCCACTTTGGATCTAAAGGATGTGATCATAATGGCTTCTGTGCAGACTTGCCAATCTCCTCCCTTTGGTTTTTTTCTTCATATGTGCACTCTAGTGTCATAATAGCCCTTTCAAAGACTGAAATAAGTGGCACTAGAGCATTATAGCATGCCACCACTGCAGCAATTACCAACTGAAAACACCTCAAAAAACCCAATGATGGCAGGAAAATGGGGCCAATATGGAAGGAATCTTTACAGGGCAGGAAAATATACACCATTTCTTCCAGATGGCATGTTTAACCAGGGGTCATTTTGTAGAAAAATAGGTAGTGGAACTCATCCAGGGATAGTTATGCAGCTGCACATACTATTCAAGGGACAAGGAGGTGGAACTCTCAGAAGGAGGAGGTGGAACTCTCCGAAAGGTTCAGGAGCTGTGCTTCTGTGAGCTCCCACTGAATCCGAGGCCTGTGCTTAACTCCAAAAAGATTGAAGTAAAGCCGGTATGGAATTAATATTGAGGAAAGGGAAGACCTGGAAACATGATGATCCTGACAAATGTCATGTGGAAATTTATATGGCCTGGGACCTATATGGCCTGGGACCTGCCTACCTGAGGGACCGTCTCTCCCCATACGTTCCCCAGAGAGCACTGAGGTCAGGAACACAAAATCTCCTCTCTATCCCCGGGCCAAAAGAAGCCCGCCTGAAAGTCACTCGAGATAGGGCTTTTTCCGTTATGGCCCCCACTTGGTGGAATCAGCTGCCGGAAGAGGTGAGGGCCCTGCGGGACTTGGCTCAATTCCGCAGGGCCTGTAAGACGACCCTCTTCCGGCTAGCTTACACCTAGCCGGGATGGAACTTGACGTAACTGGCCTGCCATCTGTTTATATAAAATGATATGTTATTGGTTTTAGCTGCATTGTTTTTATGAATTGAAATGTATTGGTTTTAATGTTTAAATGTGAAGTATTTAATTGTTTATATTTAAATTGTTAAATTGTTATTGTTGGAAGCCGCCCTGAGCCACTCCTGGGAAGGGCGGGATACAAATCCCGAATAAATAAATAAATAAATAAATAAATAAAAACATTAATGTGGAAGCAGCCCCTGGTTGCCTTTTATGGAATACTAGGAATAAGGCCCATTGTGAAGAAAAATGTAAGGCTCTAGAAAGAGACTATGGTGTTTGCCCGTCTACCCTTGCTATCTTCCCACCCACCCAAGTGAAGGCATTCACTCCTCTCCTCTCCCCCACCTCCAAGGGAGCTGATCTCTGCCATCTGGAAAACAGCTGTAATTCTGAGTGATTTCCAGTCCTCACATGAAGATTGGCAACAGTGGTTGCCCAGGAGGAAATGGCTGGAGGGTGGAGTCTATGGCATTGCACCTGTCTGAGGTCCCACCGCTTTGCAAACCCACCCTCTCCAGGCTCCACCCCTCAGCTGTCCAGGAATTTCCCAACCTGGAGTTGGCAACTGCTAAGTCACAGTGGCAGTCATAGGGGGATTGCTGCTGAACAGGAGCAATCAGCCAGGCCTAGTTAAGTCATGTCAGCCAGGTGTCATAGTCACCCAGAGGGTGCTGCCAGGCCTAGGGTAGCAAACCTCCAGGTGGAGCGTGATGATCTTCTGGGATCACAACTGAACTCCAGACAACAGTTCTCTCTCTCCTTTCTGAAGAAAATAACTGCTTTGGAGGGTGAACTGTATGCCATTCTATTCTGAGGCCTTTCCCTTTACTGACAGAAGTCGGTTGCCTAGCAACATCTGGCTAGAGGTAAGACTGAGGGGAGGAGGGAGACAGGCAGTGACAGGAAAGAGGCAGCAGCCATTGCCTGTGAGGAAACGCTCCCAGCAGGGCCAGTCCTTGCTGCTTACTTACATTATGACGGTGGCAGCTTCCTGGCTATTTCTATAGCCTTTGGAGGCTGCATGTGCTGGGAGGCCATCTGTGTAGGCTGTTGATGGGGCCGCAAATGTCTGTTGCCAGCATCGCTTTTCATGAGGGCGGTTGACAGAGAGGACACAGAGAAAGGTTGGAGATGTGTCTGTCTCTGAGGTAAGTCTGTTTTGGTGGTTTGTTCAACATTTCCAGGCCTGCAGTTGGTGGGGGTAGGAGAATCAGCCAATGGGAGGCTAGAGATGCTGAATGAGCTATGATGGGCCAATTAATTGTCCAGTGCATGGAGTGCACCCATAAGCCAATGGGAGAGCTCCATTTGGCCACCACCATAGAGGAAATTATATATAATGATGATGTTTTTAAAAGTGACTGAGAATGCTTGCAGAAGTGCAAGACTCAACTCTAGACTTAGTTATTGGCTTTCTCTCCCATACTGTTGGCTGGAATTTTTCTCTAGGGATATTTTTAAGCACTTTATTAACAGTAGCTTCTGCTCTGTAGCATACTATCCTTAGATACGGCCTTTTCCAGGCTCTAACAAAGTTATAATGTTTATATGAACCATCAATTATTGCTAATGGATATGTTTTGTATTTTCTGTTAATTCTAGTACAACTCATGCTTGTAATATTTTATGGAAAAGAAAAATGAAAATAGTGAAAAAGGATCTCTTATATGTTTACACTCACTTCCCTTTATATGTTAGTATAACAGTTCCATGCTTTCCCTTATCTTTTTTCTTGGCTGAGTGCCCCTTTTCTCTCTTCGTTGTTTCTCTGTCTCTCCAACCCAGCCTAGGAAACAGAGGGACTGACTAAAATTGTTCTTTTTTTGTCTGATAACAGCACACAAGAGGCTGATGATAATTAAAAAATTAACAAACTTCTTTATTTTACTTTTGAGGGGAAGAGGTCAGGTAGGTATCAGGTTTAGGATTTAGAAGGTAAACAGACAACATGAATGAGGTAACTTTGTATAAATATAAACAAGAGATTTTTGCTGTTCCATCACAAAGTCGAGTCCAACTCTTTGCGACCCCGTAGACAAAGTCATGCCAGGCCGTTCTGTCTTCCACCATCCTCTGAAGTCTGCTCAAATTTGTGTTAGTTACATCAGTAACACTGTCCAGCCATCTCATCTTTTGCCATCCCCTTCTTCTTTTGCCTTCTGTCTTTCCCAGCATCAGGATCTTCTCCAGTAAGTGCTCCCTTCTCATTTGGTGGCAAAAGTATTTCAGCTTCAGCTTCAACATCTGACCTTCCAGGGAACAGTCTGGGTTGATTTCCCTTAGGACTGACTGATTTGATCTTCTTGCCATCCAAATTGGAGAAATCAAGGGAACGTTTCATGCAAAAATGGCCATGATAAAGGACAAAAATGGTAGGGACCTAACAGAAGCAAAAGAGATCAGGAAGAGGTGGCAAGAATACACAAAATAATTATACAAGAAGGATCTCAATGTCTTTGACAACCATGACGGTGAAATTGCTGACTCTGAGCCAGACATCCTGGAGTGTGAAGTCAAATGGGGCTTAGAAAGCATTACTAACCACAAAGTGAGTGGAGATGATGGTATCCCAGTTGAGCTATTCAAAGCCCTAAAAGATGATGCTGTTAAACATTATGTCAACAAATTTGGAAAACACAACAGTGGCCACAGGATTGGAAAAGGTCAGTTTTATTCCAATCCCAAAGAAGGGTAATTCCAAAGAATGTTTAAACTATTGCACCATTGCACTCATTTCACATGCCAGCAAGGCCATGTTAAAGATCTTATAAGCTAGGCTTCAGCAGTATGTAGATCAGGAACTACCAAAAGTTCAAGCTGGGTTTCGGAGAGGCAGAGGAACTAGAGATCAAATTGCCAACATTCGCTGGATTATGGAGAAAGCACCGGAGTATCAGAAAAATGTATATTTCTGCTTTATTCGCTACACTAAAACCTTTGATTGTGTGGATCACAACAAACTGTGGCAAGTCCTTAAAGAGATGGGAGTACCAGACCACCTCACATGGCTCCTGAGAAACCTGTATAAGGGTCAAGGAGCAACTGTCACAACAGGATATGGAACAACTGATTGGTTTAGAATAGGAAAAGGAGTTCGACAAGGATGTATATTGTCACCCTGCTTATTTAACTTATATGCAGAGTACATCATGCGGAATGCTGGCCTGGATGAAGCAGAAACTGGAACTAAGATTGCCGGGAAAAACATCAACAACCTCAGATATGCAAATGACACCACTCTAATGGCAGAGAAGAGGACCTAAAGAACCTCTTGTTGAGGGTGAAAGAGAAGAGAACAAAAGTAGGCTTGAAACTCAACATCCCAAAAACTAAGATCATGGCATCCGGCCCCATCACACCTTGGCAAATAGAAAGGGAAGACATGGAAGTAGTGACAGATTTCACATTTCTGGGATCCAAGATCACTGCAGATGGTGACTGTAACCATGAAATTAAAAGATGTTTGCTCCTTGGGAGGACAGCTATGGCGAACCTAGGCAGTATAATAAAAAGTAGAGACATCACCCTGCCAACAAAAGTCTGTATAGTCAAAGCAATGGTATTCCCAGTAGTAATGTATGGCTGTGAGAGTTGGACCATAAGGAAGGCGGAGTGCAGAAGAATAGATGCTTTTGAGCTGTGGTGCTGGAAAAGAATCTTGAGAGTTTCTTGGACTGCAAGAAGATCAAATCAGTCGGTCCTAAGGGAAATCAACCCAGACTGTTCCCTGGAAGGTCAGATGCTGAATCTGAAGCTCAAATACTTTGGCCACCAAATGAGAAGGGAGCACTCACTGGAGAAGATCCTGATGCTGGGAAAGACAGAAGGCAAAAGAAGAAGGGGACAGCAGAAGATGAGATGGCTGGACAACATTACTGATGTAACAAACATGAATTTGAGCAGACTTCGAAGGATGGTGGAAGACAGGCGTGCCTGGCATGACTTTGTCCATGGGGTCGCAAAGAGTTGGATTCGACTGTGCGACTGAACAACAACAACATTAAAAGGTTTTAAATAAATAAACATGTTAAAAATGTTAAGATGTGAGTTCAGTTACATAGATATCATGTTCTCAGCTGCACACTACACTGGCATTCTGAAGTCAAGTGCAAATTCACAATATCAATTATTATTGGCTTTATCGTGTAAATTTTTATTTATTTATTTATAATTTATATCCCGCCCTTCCCACCAAGGTGGCTCAGGGCGGCTTACAACAGATAAATCAAACATAAAATTTTATGTTAGGTATCTAAGATAAATGACTATGATACTGAACAGAAAGTGCAATGGGCTGTTCATCTAATCTAGAAATGAAGGACAATAGTACATGTGAAGCAGGACATGATGACTATTTTTGACCATCAAGGTTATGTTTAGAGAACCAGCAAAAAGCTGCCCAAAGCTGTGTTGATAAATAGGGTTGTTTGCTTTGCACACACAGGAAGAAAACCCCCAGAATGCAAATGCTAATATACCCCAAGGCAGAGGTCAGCCAAGCTCTGTCATTAACAGCTTTGTAGAGCTATAAGAAGTACTAGTTTTGGTACCCAGTTTTGTGAGGTAAGGACCAGATGTGATAGCTGCAAAAATTCTCCAACAGATGTAGCAAAGTAGCACAGAACCCTCCAAAGCCATAAATTCGCAAAACAGAGTTGTGTTTCCCAGAATAAAAGCTGATGGCTATAAAGGTCAACATTTCGCCTTATGCAGACCTTCTGTTATGGCTGTTCTCCCACAAGCCTTCAGATCAGAATCGTTCCGCATCTACTTTTAGTGTGCACTGTGAAGACGCACCTTTTCGGCCTCTGCAGGGGGCTTCTTTTTTTCTTTTTTTTGCTGGTTTGGTCACAAGATACTGTAGCGCTTCCTGAGCCTGGCCAGCAGGAGGCGCTGAGGGATGGCAGTCAATTGTACTGGCAGTGAAGAAGGTGAGAAGGTTCAGCGCAAGAACAGAGAGCTGTGCTCTTGCCGGCTGCTCTGCACCGAAGCGTGTTGGTGGCCCCAGCTCCCCTTTTCCCGTCCTCGAGCAGGAAGGTGGCCTCTGGCCCAGCTGCGCTTAGAGGGCGGTTGGCGGGGATACTCCTTGTGCAGTACCAGGAAGGAAAGCCGCAGCATCCCGGCTCGGGACCCGCAAGCTGGGGGCAGCAGCTGGAGCAGCAGCAGAGCGAAAGGCAAGCCGAGGACTTTACCTTGTGGTAAGCGGGGGGGGGGGGGGGGGGTGAGCTTTCTGCGAATCGCGGCGGGGCGCGAGCCTTTGCTCACCGAGTGCTCAGGGGGCATCTGCTTCAAGGCGAAGCAACCTCTCGCCTCTTTTGGGCGGGCTTTTTGGACATGGCTTCACCCGAGAAGCAGGGGCCGTGGGGGCGCTTCTGTTCCCCCTCCCTTCCGTGAAGTGGCAGCTCCTGCTCCTCGTAGAAATTGGGTGTGTGGGTGGGGAGGGATGCAGCCTGGGGTGGGGTTCCGAAGGCGAATCCTGTGAAGGGTGGTTGGGATAAGTTGTTGCTCCCCCCACCCCCTATTTGCTTTATAGGCTGGAAGGAGGCGACGGCGAGAAAAATGCTATCAAAGTCGGGGGACTGGAGGGGTTCTGGGCATCAGCTTCAGAAGTAAACAAGGAAGTGTCCTGAAGTAGGAAGTTTAGCCTTTCTTTTCCGAAATGAGTTTAACCCCATATGAAGCTAGAAGGAGACTTCCCCACCTCTGCAAATCTTAGCTGGGCTGGCATACTTGACCAGTCTCTTGAAAGTTGACTGATTTTTTTTTTGATGGGGGGGGGGAGGCGATTCTATTCTTTTATGCAACATTGCCTTCTCAAACTACCTATTGAAAATCACAGGGCAAATAAATTATCTCCCAATTGCCTTTGTTTCAAGATGAATGACATTACTATTTATATGTGGCTATGTTCTTATGGTAAAGGATTTGGCCTTTATTAGCATGCATGCTCTTCACCTCCCCACATACACTTTATATAATACAGTTTGAAGTGCTTGTCTATTTTTATATTTGTATACTTGTTAACCTTGTTCAGGCACATCATTATGCCTCTCCTTTACAAATATCTTTTACAAATAACTCTGGAGACAAAGAGAGTGACCTAGGACTATACAATTAATCATAGGCTAATTCTAGTTTTAAATCTACTCTCATGGGTTCAGAATACAACATTTTATTCCTTGAAATGGACCTTGAAATATATAGCTGGCTTGGTTTTAGCATTAAATATATGCAAAACTGGATTAAAATGATCTGAAAAGAAGGGGAAGGATGTGGATTTAAAATAGCTCTATGATCCAAATATAAGGACATGGTGGAATATGAACACCAATTAAATCTGTGGCTGAAAGAACTTGGGGGCATCAGTTGTGGTTCTCGAACAAACAAAAATTTCAGAGTGTCTAAACAAACGTTTAAGAGAGGCTTGTATGGATGTTCTATCAGAAGCATTAGGCTCAAATTCAAAATCAGCATTTACCATTGCACACTAGCATGTCTATTCTTTGTTGGCTAAAATCTTGCAATATGCTCAGATTTGTTACATCAGAGCATCTTGAATTGCAGCAAGGGTGGGGTCTGAAAAACTATTTGAGATCTGTGAGATCCTTTGGTTTGCCTGGGACTACCCCACAGTGTTTAGGTAATCTCAAGGAAGTGTGCCTAAGATTTTGGACCAAAGCATAGGTCTTGCCTATATTAAGCAAATGCTATGTCTTCTGATAAGTGACCTCACACTCATTCTTTCTGTGTTCAGGAGTTAGCACTTAGCATTCAGAGATCTTTATTCCTTAGATAGAAGATATTATTTGATACCGAACCTCTCCTGTAGTTATTCAGTAATATTTATTAACCAAATTTGATGCTACTTAATAAAGTTCAAAATATTGTACAACATAATACAAAGTACAGTCCATAAGGACATTAAAAATTCAGCAGACCGAAACCTAAAAATAAAATTTAAAAGCCAAGCAACAGCACAAACCAAAGTCAGTAGGCAGTTATCACTGAAACTTGATAGAAGAGAAAGATCTTTGCCATCTGCTGGAAGGAGAAGAGGTTCTGGTGTACAAGACCAGAGAGGAGGGAAGGGTATATTCTATAAACATTGATGATACCTGGCAGTACCCTGCTCATCATGATTGCCAGTTTTGCATCCACGAATGATAGCATTCTGAACAGGTGCTCTTCTGACGATCTCACAAAGGGAAAGGAGTTTATATGGGAAAAGATACTTTCTTAAATGCGCCACATCTTTAAGGACTTTAGGATTAAAACTGAAAACTGAGCCTGGCAACTTATTGACAGCCAAGGAGATTTTGTAAGAACAGCTATAACATGATCCCAGATCCCTTTTGGGCAAAGTCTTTGGGTCTGAATGAGGAGGAAGAGAAATTTTATGTTTCTGCAAGTCCCGATTTTGGATGTTTGAACTGGCATCTAATGCTAGCATTATGATAGGGAGAGTGCAGAGAAAGCTGTTGTATATTGTAAGGTCCACTGGAATGTGGAGTGAGGGTTCAGTGTATCATTGTGCATTCTGTATACAATGATCTAATGCAAAGTTGTGCAAAGTCTCTGCCTGCTGCAGGCCATCCTCAAGAGGTGTTGACAGAGATAAGTATTGTTCTTACAACAGTGTTGTTATGTGCACACTTCACAGATTGGAGTAGTGGTTAAGTGCATGGACTCTAATCTGGGAGAACCGGGTTTGATTCCCCGTTCCTTCACATGCTGGTGTGTTCTTGGGTCAGTCACAAGTTCTTAGCAGTTCTCTCAAGAGCAGTTCCCGGAAAGCTCTCTCAGCCCCTCCT